>NC_140492.1:42573259-43173259 GCF_964271855.1 Acomys minous
TTATATTTTATTTTGTTATGTTTTGTTGTTACCTCTTAGAAACCTGTTCTTTTCTGATAAGAAACAAAGAGTGGGTCTGGACAAGAGGGAAGGTGGAGAGCACTTGGCAGGAGTAGAAAGAAGGAAAATTGTAAACAAGGTATAAATTTTTAATAAGAGGGAAAAGAGAGGAAAATATTGGAATTTATTAGGAAAAAATACTTAGGGTTGTGAATTTAAATAAGTTTTCCCCCTTAGGAAAGATGAAGAGAAAATGAAATGCTAGCTCACCGATGGATGGATCTTCTTTTACATTCCTATTAACCACTAGCCCCTTGATGAACAACAGGATGACCTTTTCCTTACTGTGTTCAAACCTGAGTATTGATACACAACCACATTCCTGACTACCAATTTTCTGTTGCACATGAAATTTAAATTTGCAGCTGAGACTCAAAAAAGGACATGGCTTTCTCAATTCCTTTTGTTATAATACATAGTTTCCTTATCTTTGCTTAAAAATCAATTTCACATTTTATATCAGTTTCTCTTTTCTTCATTGAATGTGCATCCATTCTAAAATGCCTTCACAAAAATCGTCAATCCAAATTGCTTCACCTTGCAGACATTCTTTGACTTATTTACCGATCTCCATTGCTGAAGACTGTGGTTTCCTTTTGTTTACTAAAATAAACAGCAGTAAGACTTTCTTCATCATAGATCTTTGCACTCCTCTATAATGAATACCTTGAAAATATTGGGAAAGGAATTTGTGACTGTGACTATTTTTAAGGCCCTTCTTCATCTCAGATACCTTGCTTTTATATCCTGTAATTTACATATATGTTCATTTCTCTGTGAGAGGTTGGAGTACCTAAGTAACATAGGCTCTTTTCCAGACCATCATGAAATATGTGATTCAAGAACAGAACAGCTCAATCTCTCTAGAGTAGACTCTTGTCAGAGAAGCAAAGGACCTTAGCACTTTCCCTTTCATTACAACTTACTTGCTCTGTGATCTACTCAATTTGCTGAACGACTTTATTGGAAAACAGCCTCGAGGTTAGATAGCATTTGGAAGAATGGGGAGGCTGAACTCGCATTCTCTTGAAGACTGGACTGTGCACCATAAAATTCAAGCAGACAAAATGAGACATAAAATGAAGAATTGAATTTAATACACAGGAGCAAACAAGTGACTCTATTGCTTCTGGGCTGATATTGGAAAGAAATGAACTTATATATCCTTGGAAGGTTTTAGAAATTGAAGCAGCTCGTTGCCTTTCATAAGCACGCACTTTCTGTCAGTGGAAACTCCTGAGCTGCTTCACTTCATCAAAGCAAACTCCTCACTTTAGAAAATAAATTATGTTCCATAATTACTTCTTATCTCATTTTTAATTTTACAGGATGCTTTTTCACTATTCTCTTCTCAAATGCACATTAAATTTAATACCAGAAATTGTTTAATTATTTTTAAGGTGTTAACAACAGGACAGCTGACACTGTGTTGATGGTGTGGAAGCAGAGAGAAGCCTATTCCACATGAAGCATCTGCTGCCACTGTCTCTGCCCTTGGAGAAGCTTCTGGTAATTTATACAAAGCATTCTTTCTATGGCGCTGATGAATTGTTTGCATGTGTCTTGTGCTGTGTCAGACAACAAAGAGTGAGTAACCCCTAAAAGGGATGAGCTCTCTTCAGTGACTTTACAAGGTGGTGAGAAAGATAAGTATGTCTACAAATAATTGCAGCACCATGGAGAAGAGCCGCCAGACTTGAGGAAACAGATTGCGTTAAATAATGACAAATGAAGCCTTGGCTTTGGCATTGGGAAAACTTCTCAAAGGAGGTAACTTTTGAACAGACCAAACAAATTGTTATTTTAATGAATAAGAAGAAAAATCTGTGGCATAAAAACAAACAGGAATATATTAATAGCAGAGGGAATAACATGTTGTGTTCAGACAATACAGAGTATAAACAGCCAGGAAAGAGGCCAAGGAGAATTCCCACTGACACCTTTGGAGTTTACCATCACAAGTTATTTCTCTTTATACTGTAGCCCTCTTGAGGTAAGTAGAAACTGCTTGTTTTAGTGCTTCTGTACAGATGGTGTTTGATATCATTCTTCATACACTAAGTCTGATTTTCAGATGATATATGAAGAAAACATCAAACCAAACCCTTCAATGATAGTGACAGGATCAGGAAGGCCATGAGCCTTGGGGACCTGAAGCATCGCCATAACAGTCAATAGCCAAGCAGAGCTTCCACAAGCCGACAGATCAAAGGAGACCCTCCCCATATCTCACACTCAGTGTTTGGAGCAGTAGTTCCAGAAGAGCAGTGTGAAGCTCAGAGCACTTAGGATTCTTCCCAGGTCCCTCCGAGTATCTGATTGGAATTTTGAACTCTTTGGAGCAAAACAAAGCATAACTAACATTTCATGGGAAAATTAACTCAAAAAATTTAAGAGCTGGATATTAATATTTCAACCTAACCAAACAACATTCTTTATTTTATAACTGACTGCCTGACAAATTACAGGAGAAAAATTAAAATTTTATGAGCAATTAACATCTCTTGTGCTCACACAGTGTTTCTACACAAATGCCTATTAAATATTAGGTGGCCGTAGCCAGCAGTGCCCCAGCTCTCTGCAAGGCCAAGCACATCCATCCTGCCATTTGTCCGCACCAGCTTAGGCTGCAATTCAGAGATAACCAGGTCCCTCTCACTTCTCAGTGAGCACCTCCTTGATTTTTTTTCTTGTTATTTTCCTCCCTGTTGAACATCTATTTTATCAATATGTTTCTCTTTAAAACTGCACATGAAAAGAGACAAAAGGAAAAGGAAATGGGAAGTGTAGTCCGAGAGAATGCAATGCTGGAAAGATTCAAGCTTTTTCCTCTTCTTTCCTGGAATGAAACATTGAGTGAGGGGGGGATGAGAAAGAGAGAAGATGACAGTTTTCTTCTCTGTTCAGAAGCCAGAGAGGAAAGGCCAGCTGCCACTCAGGGAGCACGGTAATCAGTGTGCCCAGCTGCATTCCATCCACAGACTCCTAGAGCTTTTCATCCCAGAAGACGACAGTGTTAACACTGGAAGCTCCCATACCAGCAGGAAAAGACCTGTTACTCACAGTAATTAATCATGTGTTCTCAGTGCATATGATGCACATTTATTCCCCATAACCACCTTGTAAGAAGAAAGCATGGCACCCACTTTATAGACCACTGAATAGCAGAGAAGGTAAGTAAGGCATACTTCTCTTGATGGGTACATTAATTCTGCCACAGGATGCTGTTGTGAGTAATATTTCCTTGTACTAAATCTCCTAGATTTCTTCCTACACTGAAACTCCAACATCGGTCTGGTGTTATCAGACTCCATTGCATGGCATCATGAAAATCTTCTCTATAAACACGAGGGAGACCAGTTCATACTAGTTTACACCTTACCTCAGGCTTCTAACAAAATATCCCACAAAGACATGGACACAAAAATTTCCTTCAAAGGACAAAGGGATGGAGGAAGATAGTCCACAGTTGGTATGTTTTGCTCTTGCAAAGGATCATGGTTCAGTGGTTCACAACCATGCCTACCTCTAGTTCCAATGGCTCCAAGACCATCCTCTGACCTCAGTAGGCACCAGACATTTCACATACATACAAGCAGGCAGGCAAAACACAAGTACACATAAGCAGATCTTTTTTTTTTTCTTTATTTGTTAATCACTTTACATCCTGGCTGTGGCCCAATCTCTCCTCTCCCCCCAGTTTCATCCTCCCTCCCCCTTCCTCAATTCCCCTTCCCTATTCCTCAGAAAAGGGAGCCCCCTCCCCTTCCCATCCACCCCAGCTCATCAAGTTGCATCAGGACTGAACACGCCCTCTTCCCCTGTGGCCCTGGCAAGGCAGTCCAGCCAGGGGGAAGTGATCAAAAAGCTGGGAACAACATCCATGTCAGAGACAGGCCCTGCTCCCACTAGTAGAGGTCCCACATGGAGCCTGAGCTGTCCATCAACTACATCTGTGTGTTCCCCAAATACAAGGGCAACCGCATTTGTAAAATAAACATTATTAAAGCTTAAAATGAATCTAAAATAAATCTAATTAAAAATTCCATTCAAGCCCTTTTTTATGTAGAAATGTGGGATTTAGGGTGACCTAAATCTATGCTCCCAAGCCATGAACCTTCAAAGTGGCTCCAGGATAAACTATCTCTTATTTCCCTTAACAACTTTGGTTGTTACCTCAATGATACTAATAGTGTTTTGTATAGAGATAGTTTATGCTCATTATACCATTACAGAATTATAGATATGTAAATATTTTCCATTTGAGGCTACTAGAAATAATACTGATACACCCAATATACACTTTCACAGACAGACAGTTTCATTGATACTTAGTAGTTTCCAGAAGGACAGCCACACTTTAAATGTATGTTTAATCCTTTTAGAATCTGCCTATTTTTCAAGACATCTGTGCCATTTGATATTCCTCCCAACAATGTATAAGGGTCTCCATATCCTCAAAAGCAGATCATATTTTTCATTTTGATGACAGCCATGCTAGAAGACACAAGGTAATTTAGATTTGTGTTTCTCTAATGAAATAAAATTAGCTACTTGTATGCCCATTGGATATTCTTACATCAGCACTGATTAAATATCTATGCATGTTTCCTGGGCATGGTAGCCCATGTCTTTAATTCTAACACCCAAGTAGAAGGTTGAAGAATTTTAAGGATAGCCTGGAAAATTTGTGAATGAGACTTTACTGAAAGAAGCTGTGACGACAGGGTGAACTTCAGTGGAATGAAATGGTTGGAAGGTTACAAAGACCATAGCCAAATTGTCTTGGCTCACTTTTAGATGACTTAATAGACATGTGTTGCTCTCCTCTGTACCTGATGTAACACTGTGACCATTAACTAAATTATTTGGAATGAATAAATAGATGCTCCCATTTCCAACCCAGGAAAGGGCTAAGAATGCTGTCAGCATCCCAGATGTACAGCAGTTTGCCCTGATTACTGTGACCTGCTGCAGCCTGGCGTTTCTACCAATGTACGTGAATGGTGTGCTCTTTTATGACTTTCTTTGTTCTGTTTCCATAGGAAAGTTTATGAAACCTAAGCCTATATTCCCAGACATAGTAATTCATAGTTTCCTACAGAATATACCATCCCTTTTACTCAAAATAATAGTAATTTCTCTTCAAGGGAGGAAACAAACCCTTTATGGTCACTACAGTCCAAGCAGTCATCAAATACACATTCAATAAAGGATAAATTTAAGCTCAATGTTTACTTGCTGCTCTCCATAATTTTTTAAGATGTTGTCTGTGTGTGTGTGTGTGTGTGTGTGTGTGTGTGTGTGTGTGTGTGTGTGTGTATGCCTGTCTATTATGGGTGTGTTGGAGTGTATGTGTGTGTATCTATGTCTGTGTGTGTATCTCTGTCTGTGTCTGTGTGTATGTACATGGGGTGGGGCAATATAGGCACATATCTTCCAGTACCATGTGGAAGAGACGTAAATTATAGATTGTAGTTAGCTGCCTAGCATGGGTACTGGGAACCGAAGCTGAGTTCTTTGCAAAAGCAACATGTGCTGCGAACTGCTGAGCCATCTCTCCAACACTGCATTCCAAATTTTTATTCAGTGGTTTATTATGACAAAAATATGCGGTAATCATATAACCCAATCCTCTTCTCTCTACTAGTAGTTCATTGGGCCTTATTCACAGAGCCAGACCCTGGCCATCGATCTGGGAAGCAGAAGAACAAGGCATACTATGTGGAGTTGAGCTTTCACCTTGTTGATAGCATGAAGAATGTAGGCCAACCCTGTGACACCTGACTGCACGGAATTTTTTCCTAGTAGTTGCTGTTGTCATAAGATTAAAAATAGACACCATGCATCAGGAAGTGTGCTAAATATTTTAATATTTTATATAAAGATATTCAGTTCATTCACAGCTCTATGAAGCTACGTGCTGGGTTTAGGCGCAGTTTAACAAATGATGGCAGTGTTGCAAAAAATTATTAATTTTTCTAAGAGCACAATGTTAATAGCTTTCAGCACTTGGCTTTGCCTAACATAAGCTAAGCCAGGATTTCACAGTTGGTAGCCTGCACTAATTTGGGTCCAGGTCCCCTTTCCCCTTCCAGTCATGGGAATCTTTTCCTGAATGTCTTCTAGGAACATCATCAAGTCAGGTCATACATTTCCTGGGAGTCATTTTAGTATTTAAATAAACAGTATTGGGCTCAGAGGTTAAGAGCACTAGCTGCTCAGAATCAGAGGTCCTGAGTTCAATTCCAGGCAACCACATGGTGGCTCACCATGTACTGTAATGTGATCTGGTGCCCTCTTCTGGTATTCATGAAGATGGAGCACTCATGTACATAAAATACCTAAATAAATAAATCTTAAAAATAAAAATATTATCTTCAAAGTACTGAAGATAGTAACCAAGGGAAAACAACAATAACAACAACAAAGGGCACACCGTTCAGGGACACCCCTAAACAGTGCTGTAACTCTATGATTCTTTCTCTCCTTGCAATCTTTTGTGTCTATCCACAGGACCCTTACACTTGCCTTTGCTTCAAAGCTCATCATGCTACCACAACCAGCAAATGTGTAGCCCAGGATGGCCTTGAACTTGTGTTCCTCCTGCCTCCGCCTACTTCAGCAAATCCTACTGGCATGTGCCACCACTAGAGATAGCTCAGTGGTTAAGAGCACTGACTGCTCTTCCAGAGGTCCTGAGTTCAATTCCCAACAACCACATAGTGGCTCAAAACCATCTATAATGAGATCTGGTACCATCTTCTGGTGTGCAGGCAAACATATAGACAGAACACTGTACATATAATAAATAAATCCTTTAAAAAAAAAAGCTCATCATGCTACCCTGCATTTATTTATTGACTTTTCTTGAGAAAATTTTATATCTAGTTGTACAGACTTAACCAGAAATCATTGTTCAAGTGAGCAAAGAATGACCCATATGCTCAAGGAGTTTCTATTGCAGCAATGAAGCATAAAAGGCATTTCTATTTCAAATTCAATCCTATTTAAATGTAATGAATATACTGGTGTTCCAAGGAGTCTGTTAAGGCTGTATGAAAACCATGCCAGAATTTTTAATATTTTTAAATTTTCCCTGAGACAGAGTCTTGCTCACTAAATGTCTCATACTAACCTTCCGCTAAGTCTCCTTTTCCTCAGTGTCCTGCATGCCAAGGCAACAGCTGTGTACCATCACGGGACAAAGAGATTTTTCACTCTGTGATAGAGAAAAGGATATGTATTCAAGATTCTTAACTTATAAAGATTTATTCTAACATCAGTGTGTGTGTGTGTGTGTGTGTGTGTGTGTGTGTGTGTGTGTGTGTGTGTGTGTTTGCATGATGGAGGTGACTGTATATAAAGGTCAGAGGACAGAGTTGGTTTTCTGCTGCCACCTGTCTGTGGGCCCCAATGATGTGACAGAGCACAGTTTGCCAGAGCTTGCTGGCAGGAGCAAGGACCTTAACCCAGAAAGTCATCTCATGGGGCCTGTCATAACATTATGAACGAAGAGCACAGAAATTCTGTTGGCCATTTGAAACTGGCAAATTTGTAAAATAAGGTTTTTAAAGTTCTAGCTTTGTCCAAAGTGCTAGTTTCTTAGGATTTGCAAAACCTACTGTTAACATGAAATGCAGATTTGATTATAAGTAAAATTGCTACTTTTTCATTTTGTTAATTTTTCAAGTTAGCCCACTATGTAGGGATAGAAGGGACCTATATTGGAGAGGTAGGAGTTAATCAGGAGGGTGCAAGAAGACAGGAGAAGGAGGATAAATAAGAACAACTTATCATGACCTAAATATTAATATATGCATGAAAATACAACCATAAAACTATTGTATTTTGCTATGACATTTTAAAACTCTTCTTATAAAAACTGGATGAATTTTTCAGGTATATGTCTGAGAAAAAAATTTGCCAAAGAATCCAGACAATAATGCTGTAATCAAAACACACTCCCTCTGAGTGCTCATCAGGCCTTCCCATGAGTTCTTATAGCCCTTAAACAGCTAAGAAATCAAGATTAAGTCAATAAAATTGGTATGCGTTCACACAACATCCATATGGAGGACTTGTGCTGCCGTGTCAATCGACACTTTATTCAGAAGAGCTAACTTTTGCGTCTGACTTCTGGCATCTGATGTAGAATTTGATCACACACAATACTCAGAGTCTCAATGCTGTCTCTTGATTTCTCAGCTCCAGCAGATTTTTAAGAAGGGAAAATTTTTTCTCTGCTCTCTGGAGAAGAGTTGTAGTTTTAAAGTAATACAAAAACAATTCAAGGAGCAGCAGAAAGGATTTCAAAAGCAGTGGACTGATATGCCGTCGGAGCAGGTGGCTTCTAATCTCCATCTGCCAAAACCTCACCGTGTGGCCTTTGGCTAAGCTCCATGCTTGTGGCCTGGTCATTTCTCTGTAAATAGAGATCTGGGATTCACTGTTTATTCATTGCAGTAGTTATTGTACAGTAGCCGTAAGCATAACATTTTGCTAAACTTTCTAGAAAATGAGAGGAGTTGAAATGACTACTGTGATTCTATTAGGAACAGAGTTAGAAAGAGCTCAGTTCAGGTAAGTGTTACTTTGAGAACCCAGTGAATTCCTGATTGTTGTCCTATACACATTGTTCCAAGGATCACCCCCAGAGAGTTACAGATGCAAATAGTAACAAATAAGAATTGGTGTAAAGTTTTGCTAATGTATTAGTAATTGCAATAATAAGTAAAATTATTGTCTACTATTTGTCAAGACTCATTCAAAACATTCAACATGTATTATATCTGATCTTAAAGGTAGACCTAAAAAGAACCCTGACAAAAAAAAAAAAGAACTAAAAGTGAAAAAAAGAAAAAATGAGCAAAATAGACAAGTGGCATGTCTCAAACTGAGCCCAGGATTTGAATACAAGGACTATGTTACACGCTTCAGTGTATAAAGACACATAATTTGTTCCATAATTACATTTCAAAAGTTGACCTATAGAAGATACCTTAGTTTTTGCTATCCAACCTAAGAAATTAAACATTTTTCCTTAGTAGGAAGTACCAGTAAAACTGATGCTCATAGCCCAAGCAAATGCTGCTAACCTCGGGCATGCCTCAGGCAGTAAGCATAGGTAAGTCTTCTGGAAAAGACCAGTAACATCAGTGTCACTTTAGTTTTCTTTGAATTTCTCATACTGTTAAAATAATAGGATCCTTATTCTCTGTGATCAACTTGCATCACATGTGTAGAATGGTGACAGAATTCTCTCCTGTGATCTTTAGGAAATCTGTTTTCCTACATTTTGGTAGAAATGACCAACACAAGCCTATGGTTTGTGCATCTTTATGAGTGTGAATTCTCTATAATATAGCATATAAATGTATCTTTACAAGTGTTTCTTCAGCAAACAGATGAGTTTCAATTCATGTATTAAAGATGGACATAGGACCTGTGGATTACATGAAGAAATGGAATTTTAAAAGTTAACTAGGTTTGAAATGGTCTCTGGCTTTATTATCACATTCCCTATTGTCATAGAGGTTGTGAACACTGAAAAGAATATACCAGGCTAGAGAAAGAAGAGCTGCCCTGAGACCATAATTCTGCAGTTATCCTAAAAATCCAAAACAATAACTATCTGATTCAATGCATCTGTCACCCACTTATCAAATATGACTCTGTGAACAGAGTGATGTATACAAGAAGAGAAACACAGAAGCAGAAGAGAAAAATGAAAATCATTCTTATATATATTGGTAAGAAGGTCATTCAAAGAGATTTTCTATTTGAATTTTTTATTCCTAACAATAGGGAGAAAACATTATCCCTATTTCCATACTTGAAATTATACCCAATATCTATAAATAGCTTAACACAAAACCTATATGTTCATAACAGGAGCCAGCACACATTCTACCCATAATTGCTGACACTGGACTGATATTAATTTCAGCACAGATTGTGTTTAAACCAATAGAAGTTTATTTTTAAAAAAACAAACCTGTTTTTTATTCTGAATCTTCTTTCACTAATAAATTCAACATAACTAATTACAACAAGAAAAACATTTACCCAAACATGCTAACCCCTTTACTGCTTGTAGGCCATGTCCTTCCAGAGCTTCGTGGAAACCAACCAAGTCAACTCAAGACAGAAACTTTGTGACTTTAAAACTATCCTTTCTAAGTCCCACAAGACAGATTGTTCTTGAAGACTTAGTTTCATTTTATTACCCTGAGATAGACCCTCTATGTCTAAAACTAGAATGTCTCAATTTGAATTGACTTTGATATTTCCTCTAGATGAACTCTCAGTCAGTTACTTTAGAAGTATCTCTTATGGGGCTCCTGAACCCTCTGTGTCCCTCCATTCCCCCACTCTTCCAAATCACTCTCAGCACTCTGCCCAGAGTCCAGCCTAGAGTCTCAGCATCTGTCCTGATCCCCCACTGGGTAGAGTCTCTCAGAGAACATCTATATTGGGCTAATATCCACATATAAGTGAGTACATACCATGTGTGTTTTTCTGGGTCTGGGTTACCTTACTAGGGTGATCTTTTCTAGCTCCATCTGTGTGCCTGCAAATTTCAAGATTTCCTTGTTTTTAATAGCTGATGGGTATTTCATTGTGTAGATGTACCATAGTTTTTTATCCATTCTTCAGTTGAAGGACATCTAAGTTGTTTCCAGATTCTGACTATTACAAATATAGCTGCTATAAACATAGTTGAGAAAATGCTGATATTATATGGTAGAGCATCTTTCAGTTATATGCCCAGGAGTGGTATAGCTGGTTCTTGAGGTAGCACTTTTTCTTCTAACAGATTTAGTGTGTCTGGTTTTATGTTGAGGTCTTTAATCCACTTGGACTTGAATTTTGTGCAGGATGATAAATATGGATCTATTTGCATTTTTCTACATGTAGACATTCAGTTAGACCAGCACCATTTGTTGAAGATAATATCTTTTTCCATTATATGAATTTGGCTTCTTTGTCAAAAATCAAGTGTCCATAGGTGTGTGGGTTTTGTTTTGGGTCTTCAATTCAATTCCGTTGATCAATCAGCCTGTTTCCATACCAGTACCATTCTGTTTTTATTACTATTGCTATATAGTAAAGCTTGAGATCAGGGATGGAGATTCCTCTGGAAGATATTTGATTATACGGGATTATTTAGCTATTTTGGTTTTTTGTTTTTCCATATGAAGTTGAGATTTGATCTTTCAAGTTCTGTAAAGAATTTTGTAGGTATTTTGATAGGGATTGCATTGAATCTGTTGATCGCTTTTGGTAGGATGGCCATTTTTACTATGTTGTTCCTCCTGATCCAAGAATGTGAGAGAGCTTTCCATCTTCTGATATCTTCAATTTTTTCTTGAGAAACTTGAACTTTTTTTTCATCCAAATCTTTCACTTGCTTGGTTAATGTTACAACAAATATTTTATATTATTTGTGACTCTTGTGAAGGGTGTAATTTCCCTAACATCTTTCTCAGGCCTGGAAAGACTATAGATACAGGATCATACCTAAAACACTTTAGGGAAAATAGTAAGATACAAACTTAACACATTGCACACACACACAAGCAACAACAACAACAACAATGAAACAAACAAAAAAAGTAGTTCTCTTATATACAAATGACAAACAGACTGAGAATGAAATCAAGGAAATAATACCTTTCACAATAGCCTCAAATAATATAAACTATCTTGGGGTAACTATATTCAAGCAAGTGAAAGTCTTGTATGATAAAAGCTTTAAAACATTGCATAAAGAATTTGATGAACATATTACAAGATGTTCATGGGTCAGTAGCATTAATAGAGTAAAAGTGGACATCATACCAAAAGCAATCTACAGAGTCAATGCCATCTGCAAGAAATTTCCACAAGTACGAGACAAACCAGCTAAAGACCTATTTGTGTATTTATTTTTTAAAAATTACAAAAATTGATGAATAAACAAATTTTGGCATAGTGACATCATGAAATATATGTCAGCATTATAAAGAAATGTACTATTTAAATACACAAAAACATTGGTTTATGTGTTAGGTGTAGAAAGCAAAATTAACCTTGTCACCTAGTGACAAATGTTAGATAAAGAGGGAGGAAAGGAGGCCTTTCATGGCACAAAAAGAGACCTTGGAAAGTAAGAGATATGTTTATTGTCATAACGGTTTCCAGGTTGATGATAATTCCCACATTACCTGTCATGGTACTGCTTTCATGACTCTCTATAGAGTAAGAATGCATCATTGTATACACATGTAGTTTGGTGAATATGAAAATGATTTCAATATAATTACAATACCCTCATATTGTATTTACTGATCTCCTTTCTTCCAGATGTCATCAAGTAAGGGTTGAGAATAAAAAAAAAACACATTCAATCTGTATGCAAGTCAAGAGATTTGATTTTGAGAGAAATCCAAATAGAAGCATTCAGGGAAGAATGTGACCATAGAGGCTGAGAGGTGAGTAGGTGTTACTGCAAAGGTCCCCCTGCGTTCTCTGTTAAGTGTTTCCTTTTTCTTAATGAAATAGGAAGCTATACTCTTACCTGAAGATGTAGTTGGAGGACAACTATGTGTTAGGTGAGAGGACAAAATGACAGTGTGAGAAAGTCCACAGTGGCCCTGGGAGATACAGAACGGCTTCCAGAGAGTGCTCAAGTGTCTTTGACGTGTTAACTTCTCTGAATCTGAAGTGTGACCATGTTCAGATGCTTCTTCCTAGTCAGTGGGCAACTCAGGGCCAGTGGAATGGACAAAGAAATATTTTTTACTGGAATTATGACTTTTTCTCCATGTTAAGTCTAATGAAGAAGAAGACAAGCAAAATAATAAAGCATTCATACCAGAAGTATCCATAATGGTTGACAACAGAACTCAAGCCTAATGTTTATAGTTGGAATGCAAATTGCCCATTGTGGGTCCACATATCTGAACACTTGATCCCTAGGTGGCGGCACTGTTTTAGGAAATCCATCACTGAAAGAAGTGGGTCAGAGGGGACAGGCTTGAGTTTTACAGGCCATCTCTGTTTCCTGTACTTTCATTGCCTCCTGATCTCCAGAGGTGTGAGCAAGCAGTTGCCACAGTGTGCCACTGCCACAGAAGTGCCTGCCATCACTCCCACAGACAGAGACGGTATCTCTTCAAACCATGAGCCAAAACAAGGGTCCTCCTCCTCTCTTAACATTTTTTGGGAAGTCGGGTATTTCATCACATCAATATAGAAGTAACTGATGTACCTATCCACAAGTAAGGCATATGAAATCAGTTTATTGAAATAATTGTGAGTACCTGCAAAGAAAAGGCTTAGCTAGTACCTTTTAAGTAAGATTTGAAATTGGGTAAAAAAAAAATTGCTAGATGACAGTAGTAAACAGATCATAGAACAGAAGCTGAGCTCACATAGAAGTCAGGAATGATGGTGGTAAAAGCGTCAGTAGTTAGGTGCTAAAATCTTTGAAAAAAAAATAGTGTAGCAATACAGAAGTTGAGGTGACAGCAAAATGACAGAATGTGAGTGACATAAACATAGAACATAAAATTCCTCTCCTGTTCCAGAAATATAGCTATATGAGAGAGAAAACTATTAATAGTTCACAGAGTCAAAGGAAAAGGGGAAGAGTTGATGGACAGTTTCTACTGGGTGGGAGGAGGTGGTTTGAACCTTTCTGCAGGATGGCCACATATAAAATAGGTTCTGATATTTAATCATAATTTCTAGAAAGCACAATGAAAATATTTAAGAAGCCGGACCCTGGCAGTCTGGTTCTTCCCGCCATGTGTGGAAAATTATAATTAGAAGGTGTAGAACCTACCCGGATGGGTTTGAGGTAGATGGTATTGGTGATAATGTGAGTTCAGAGATAAAGAATAGGTGTCTGGAACTTTCCCTTGACCCTTTTATATGGGATCAATGAGGTATCTCTATGTGCAGCCCAGGGTATATGGAAAATTCCTTGGTGAGGCAAGGTTGTAATTGCAATGCACAAGTTCAGTTGTGTCCCATTAGAGTAAGATATGAGCTTGGGTCCTGTGCCTGCGCATTCTTTACTATGTGGGTACTTTAGTGCACCTAGGGATGCCACGAGCAGGGAAACCATCACCCCTAGCCTGTATCCCGTCTAGATTCCCATCCTTTCTTCACAACATCTGAAAGCCCAGCCTCACTATATTTCTGAAGAGTTTAGGAAAGGTGTGAGTCAGTGTCAGAGATGGAGTAAAAGCCTTTGTGAACATTGCCTGGTATTTCTAAAAGTAATTTAAAATACAAGGTTTGGTTTTGCTTTTAGTACATTAGGGTACGCCAAAATATCTGTGACTATGCTGTATTTGACCTAGTAGTTTCCTAGCCTTCCAATCCATTCTTGTTCCCTCTGTCAGTTAACTGTTGACTACTCAGATTTCCCAAATTCATAGTATATTTTCAGGGCTCACCTCTGTTCTTCCCTTTGCCTGATGTGCTGTTACTTAAACTCTCCTGAAAGCCTCTCCCTGATGAGTCAGATAAAAGGTTTTATTCTTAGTGTGTAGCAGGTTCATATGCATGATTCTGTCAGAACTCAAATAACACCATGAGTGCTTACACACTTGGGTTTCCTGGTGGACAGCAAGTTCCACGGGTTCAGAAAACCCTCTTTAACTTTATAACATGAGAGGCTCAGGTGCTAGGTTGTGTTTAATTAAGTTGAATACAAGGTATTCATTAAGTAGTCCTGAGTACATGATTATTAATACCTAGATTCATGTAAGGCTTATCCAATTTTGAGAGTATGTGATTTAAATATACTTTCAATTTACCAAGAAATGTCTTGTTCTCATTATAATATTTCTAAAATGTCATAAGGAACAAAGCTTAAGAAGTGAACAAAATGAAAATATTTATTTTCTTTTACATAGTTTAGTCATCCCAGCAATATAGCTTGGGTTAAAGGGCTCAAAATTTCTTCTCAAGTATAGCTAGTTACGTTGAAAAATTAAAAGAAAACTACACTCTATCGACAAGGTGCCATAGCACTACCCATTTAGACATCAGAGGAAAAGCAGAAGGTTAACTAAAACCAAAATTCCATTTTAGTAAACAGAATAAGTTTTTAATAAAACTGTGGAGTTTTGAGCTAAATGCTATAATAAATGTGTTACCATGTGAGACCACGGTTTGTAAACGTATGATAGATTAAGTGAGTGTTATTAGAACGCCAACAGTTTTGCTGAGTATAGCAACATAGCCAGCTATAGCACAGAAACAATCCTATCCTGTAGGATACAATTTACAGCATGATCCGGAAGCTTGCCAGCCAAGAAGTGAAAGGCTGAGCCACAAGCAATTCATCCAACAGGATTAATTGCTTCTCCAGTCCTAGCTCGAGCCAGTGCAAGTATGAGGGCATCTCCGGAGGTCACTTTAGATTTAAAAACTTAACCGAAATCAGGGCAAAGTTTCATGTAATCAAATGGTCATTGGAAGACAATAAATATAAGCCTTCCTGGGGTTTAATTTTTAAGTATAAGGTCTTATTTGAAATTTCTCATTCAATCATGTACTTTGCCGTCACGTTACCAGAAAGTTAATGCATAATAATGTCAATAATTTGTTCGAAAGTCAGTAGAAAGAATTACAAGCTGTCAACACCTCCAAGAGCTTCTGCCAGTCAGACTGACAGAAGCAATTCACAGGCTTCTTTGGCGGACACTCACAGAATGTCCAGAATTGGCATGCTAGGAAATTCTATTTTCTCAGAACTTATAGTTTATCTCTGAAAATTGGTGTTTCCTATCACTGGGATGAGCAAAAGCTGCAATTCCTCCACACATATTTCTCACCTGAAGCACGTGACATCGATGGTTTCTTCTTCTTGAGGAAGGCTTCATGGAGGAATGAGAGAATGCTAATGACTCTGCTTAAATATGAGGAAACAAGTTTAATTTTTCTCAGCTTTTTTTTTCCAGAGAAAAGCAGCCACATAATGAGTTGCTTCAACCACCCCCAAATTTCCCACAAACGCAAACTTTTGAATATTCCCTCAGTCCATTTGGAAAGCTAAAACTTCTCCCAAGGCTGATCAACATCAGCATTAAGTGGCATGTATGAAGTCCTAGATTTGCATAACTATGTGTTGAAAAATTATGATTAAAATCTAAAGGCAATTCTCCCTAGAATTACATTTACATAGTATTTTTTAAACTATGGGAGAAATCATATAGAGATGATTATCCACAGTTGTGGAATCACAGCAGCAGCAATAGCCATGAATACATAGCGTAACCAAACTGCCAAGAATTCAGTTCAATCAAATTTATGCTAAAAAGTGAGAGATAGTCATGGTCTTCCATTTGTCTATAGTATGTTTTGTTTTGTTTTGTTTTGTTTTTTTGATGTAACAACTAGAAGATACCAAAGTTTAAGTTCAGAACACGTCAGAAGACAGAAAGATCTTAAACCTCAGCCACTGCTCCCACCTCTTCCATTTAGGTTCAGTATAATAGTGACATTAATGCCTATTGATCATGTGTGATTAGCAAGTCTGACAAAAACTGATTATTGTTTTTACAATTCATCCCTAGGGAGCATGCCAGTTTCCACAGCCATGCATAGTCAGGAAGACGGAGTATGAAGAATAGATGTGAAGCCAGGCATGGATGTGACTCCCTGTAACTCCAGCACGCTGGAGGCAACGGCCTGGGCTACAATACCTACATACCATGCAATCGATCAATCAATCAATCAATCAATCATCAGTCAATCAATGTAATTTTTTTAATTAAGAAAAAAAATTTTACATCATTATAGCACACTGATTCTCTTTTTAAATACTCTTTTTATTTATTATTTGAAATTTTCATACACATATATGACGTATTTTGATCATTTCTATTCTGAACAACCCTCTCAAAATGCCCTAGTCCTCTTACACATTCCCCCACAAATTCAAGTCCTTTTATTATTTTTTAATTACCCACTATATCCAGTCTATAGCCTACTAACTGTGACTGAGAGTTCCTAAATCCTGAAGTGTATAATTTTTCATAACTAAGAACTTTACTCAGGTTGTCAAGAACCTTGGTGAATTTGAACCCCTTGATATTAAATATATTATGGCAGAAAGATATGGACAATGTATAAAATGCAATTTCAATTGTTTCAGTTTGTTATGGGAGATGCTGAAAAATTAAAAATTTTCCGTGCAGAAATCTCATAGCAGTAGAAAAATCTTCCTGAGGAAAAAGCAAGTAGCTTCCCATGTTACATTTATTACCATACAAGGGCCCCTTTCTGCTAAATCTAGAAATAGTAGGTTTGAATTCAGTTATCCTGCAGTAAATATGTTGCTTTAATCGCATTCTTAAAAGTCTTATTAACATTTTATTGTAACACAGGTTGAACCTCATTCATATAAATATCTCATAATAAAAACTGTCTCGTGTAACTTCTCTTTTCCCCCTTGTAGCAGTTGGTAAATTGAGTTCACCATGTTCAACTCTCTAGCAATTAATTCTGCTGCTGATTGCCATGGTGACAATGACAGAGGTGGGGGGTGGGGAGGGAAGCTGGGACGTATGAATAACAGCCAGATATACCATGGAGAGTGTTTGAGTCATTAACCTCTAAGCTTACCACTTTCAAAAAGTTTCCCTCAGAAGCATAATGACACGAATGAAGCTTCAGAAGCCATTGACAACCTACAAACCAGAAGTGAGGGCGTGTTTAGTTCAATTCAAAACCCATACTGAGAACATCCACACAATCCCTTTGAGCCATGTAGAGGGGGAACAAAGAGGGGCCTGTATGCCTCAACGAGCTACCAGAAATGACTGCGTTACAAGGTCCCAGTGACCTTAATCAATTTGAGAGGCATTAAAGTGAGAGGCCTCATATTTTGTCACAAAAATAATATTATGAAATATTTGACACTCAGAATCAAATTTAGCAAATTTCGGATTTGTTTAAATGGTCATTTATCTTTTAGAAATAAACATGACAAGTAGATTCCTTATTTTTCATGTAAACTCGAGAGGAATGGGAGTTGGTTTTGTTTGGTTTTTGTCAAGGATCACTTAGCTCTTGTATTTGACCCATTTCTTTTCTATGCTTCCTGGCATTTTGTCTCACCCATGTTTTTCATTGTTAATCTAGCTAAATATAGTTACATATCCAAATATATTTTTGACATTTATACTTCAAAATATTGTAAAATACTTTAACATTGGTATACCTAGATTTAGTAAGTTAACTAAATTTTCAGAATAAAATATTACATACAGAGTAATATTATAAAAGCTCCCAAACACTAATAACAACATAATCTATTATAACTTGATTTCTCTACATTCTAAGCTTCTAAAACTTCATTTTAGAATTTTAAAATGTTGGTGTTAGCTAACTCAAAGAAAACAATGTTTCTAAGTTTTCCAGATATAATTTGGCTCCAAGATTAGTATAATCCTAAGAAATGGCCATCAACCTGCCCGAGGAGCAAAGACTTCGCTCCAATCACTCTGCCCCAATGTTGCCTGAGTGACTAGCAGGTCACAGGGTCTCTCTGCTTTCTATCCCTTCGCTTTAAAGGATATTGTCTATCATCAGATCTAAAGGTTGTGTAAGTAAATAAAATCAGGCAGCAGGAAAGAAAATCATTCAAAGATAAAGGATCTTTGAATGACCAAAATTCCCTGCAGAATATTAAATATTAAATATATTTTAGGAAATAGTAACCCTGTGTTCCTCCCTAGTCAGAAGAGAGGCTCAAGTTTGAAAATTTTCAAAAGCCACAAATATCAAATATCATATTTCATATTGATATATTTAAAGTTCTGAGAAGTTATGCATTCATAATATTTGTTGAGCATGGTTTAATTGCCTCCTGAGCACCAGGCTCATGTGACTCTTCAAAAATGTTAAAAAGCACCTTATAAATTTCAGCCTCAGCTCTGATCTCACCCTGGTTGTCTCCTGTAGTATATATATCATGACATCATGCATTCTGTATCAAAAACTTTATCATGCATGAACTGGTCCTAGGCCCCCATATATGTATGTAGCCCATGGGCAGTCTGGTCTTCATGTGGGTCCCCTAGTAATGGGAGCAGGGGCTGTCTCTGACATGGACTCTGTTGCCTGCTTTTGATCACTTCCCTGGGGCAGGACAGATTTGTCTGGCTTCAGTGAGAGAGGAAGTGTTCAGCCTTGCTGTGACTTGATGTGCTGCACTGGGTGGGTAAGGGGAGGTCTCTCTTTCTGAGGAATAGGGCAGGGGGAAGTGGGAAGGAGGGTGGGACCTGGAAGAGAGGAGGGAGGGGCCTACGATTGGGATTTTAAGTGAATAAATAAATAGGGTAAAAATGAAAAATTTCAATCATACTATTTCTCTCACATTAGACAATCCAATAAAAAATACTGTTAATTTTACAAAAAAAATTAATTTTTGTACATTTTTTTTCTATTTTTGTCTCTCCTATGCTTCTTTATATTACCATGGTTAATTGTCATGAATGCACCTATGCTCCTAAATCCAGGACTCCGTCATCTCTGTTTCAGTCTATATTCATTTACTTAAGCTGATCTAAGAAAATACCATAAGCTTGGAGGCTTAAAGAACAGAAATTTATTTGCCTATATTTCTAAAAGGTAGAAAATGATCAAGGTGGTGTTGGTTAATTTGTTTTCTGGTGAGGCCACTCATCCTGACTCTGTGGAAGTACCCTCACCATGCTCCATTCTCTGCGCATGAGGGGTTGTGCGGGGAGAGCACTTCTCATGGCTCTCTGTCTACTTATACAGAACCAGGCCAATAGATTAATTTCTTTCCATTAATTTTTACTGCCATTTGACAGTCCTTGTCTCCACACACTGTCACGTTGGAAGCTAGGGCTTCAGCATATAAATTTTGGGTGACATAACTCAGTCCATACATCCCCTCCTAATGTAATCCTATATTGCCACCAAAATGTTCCCTTGTAAATCTGACAACAGAGAATGATCAAAGCTGTACTTAGACAATGGCAATGATTACAAGGACGATGCCATTGTCCTTCAAAAATGCTCTTTTTTATTATTTTTTATTAATTTATTCTTGTTACATCTCAATGGTTATCCCATCCCTTGTATCCTCCCATTCTTCCCTTCCTCCCATTTTCCCCTTATTCCCCTCCCCTTTGACTGTTCCTGAGGGAGGATTTCCTCCCCCTGTATATGCTCATAGGGTATCAAGTCTCTTCTTGGTAACCTGCTGTCCTTCCTCTGAGTGCCACCAGGTCTCTCCCTCCAGGGGACATGGTCAAATGTGAAGCACCAGAGTTCATGTGAAAGTC
Organism: Acomys minous; assembly: GCF_964271855.1. Taxonomy (NCBI): domain Eukaryota; kingdom Metazoa; phylum Chordata; class Mammalia; order Rodentia; family Muridae; genus Acomys; species Acomys minous. Next base: position 42,593,641 of record NC_140492.1, read on the forward strand.
ATATCCAACTCTCGACTCAGCTGTGGAGAATGTTCTGTCCATTGGCTGGATCTGGGTAGGGCTTTAAAGTTTACCGCCTGTATTGTCCTTGGCTGGTGCCTTAGTTTGAGTGGTCCCGCTCAAAATAAAAAATGCTTTTACTAAAACTACTGGTTTTCAGCTGTTCTATCGTCTGCTTTCCTCACCAACTGACTGGCACATGTGCTTCCACCGGATTTACAATTCTTTGGCTTCCTCCAACATCATCCTATCAACACATCTTCTGCCCTTATGAAGAAGCCTCGTTCCTGCATTGCTCTGTCTTCCTTCTTCTAGGAAGACTTCTCTAGCCACAAGTCCTCCAAGACCACTTACAAGCTTCCCAAAACATTCTATAATAATGTACTATATTTTATGTTCAGTGTGGCATATTCATGCAATCCATTTGATTGTATTTTTGTTGTCCTCACAAGGCCATAAGCAACATGAAGACAGTAACCATACCCAGTCTGCCCTACATTTTATTTATAGCATCTTAAATCATGTCCATCAGATATCAGATAAAGAATATCTGTTCAGTATATGGATACTGTCAGAATTCTCCTAATTTACTTGAAAAGGATTTATCAGTAAAGTATAAAACACACTTCAGGATAAATGAGAATACTCTAAGCTTCCTAAGTATAAGAAGGAAAAAGATTTCATAGAATTTTTTACTCAAATCTGTGAACCAAAAGGTCATATATCTGTGAAAAGGATGAACACAACAAAGGATTCTGATAAGGAGAAAATTGAATAGATCCTTAAACTTTTTTTAGATAGGTTCAGAAGGAACCTTTCCTCTTCTTTTATATCAATTGGCAACTCTGGTCAGACTCTGTATCTGAGGGAAATGGACCCACATGTATATGATCTCAGCTTTGATATGATGTATGTCTTTCACTATAATAATAAATTTTTCTTGTCTGCTTTTCATGGATGTATATGTGTGAGTTTGTTGGTAGTGAAAGAGCAAGGGACTCTACATATGAAAAACTACTCTTAATGTACCAGGAAAGTTTTCTCTTTTTTTTTTTTCTAAAAATTGTGATGATAAAATAAGCCAGTGTTTGGGAGCTAGCCTCATGAGTCCTGCCAATACGGGGAAACTATGATTGCTTCTCTTCTTAATTGATTAATCAAAAAATTAATATCCAGGGGGTGGAGAGGTGGCTCAGAGGTTAAAAGCATTGTCTGCTCTTCCAGAGGACCTGGGTTCAATTCCCAGCACCCACAGGGTGACTCACAACCATCTAGAACTCCATTTCCAGGCAATTGAACAACTTCTTTGGGCCTCTGTGGGCAGTGTATGCATTTATTGCCCAGATGTGCATATAGAAAGACAGCATAGCCATAAAATAAAAATAAACATCAAAAATAAACCTAAATAAAAGTTAATATCCAAAATTTAAATTTTACCTGGTGATCTGAAAGTAATCTCTTCAAGGGTGCCTTTGGGGACCAAAGATACTACAAGAGCTACTTATGTCTGTTCAAAGAAGATGAATGTTGGCCATTCACTCTAGAATATTTTTTCCTTGTCTGCTTTTCACGGATGTATATGTGTTAGGCTGTTAGTAACAGGAGACCCAGGGATACCACATATAAAATACTGCTTTTAGAGAAGAAGAGTTGCCTGGTTGTCTGATTCCAAAATGCTAATAAATCTCATCTTTTCCAATTTTCTCAGGGATTAAGTTTAGAGGAAAAATGATGACTACATCAAGGTTAAAAATCAGTGTGGACGAAGTCACTCATACTAACTCACGAAGTCTTAGTGTCCCTCTCTGGATGATATGGCAATGTAGTCTGGAACTCAAGACCATAAACTTTCACAAATCTGTCCTTTTGTATTCAGCACAGTGTATATTCATTTGATTAAATAGTTTGACTTTATATAAGGACTTAATAAGCAAATTGACATCATATGCGAGATATAATGTTTATCTTTCCTAGGTTAAACTGTTCAAGTATATAAAATCATTTGCATATGAGCAATTAATATGCTCAATATAAGAGATGCTTATGTGTCATTAGAATAATTCCTAGGATACAACACCTACTTGGCAAGGATGTGGGTGCAATTAAACATAAATTAAGTTTTATATATAGATGACTTAATACAAACATTTAGAAAACTTGGTAATTAACCACATAACAATTGATTGTTTCATTATCTCTAACATGTATCAATACTCTTACAAAGATTTAGGTATACTAAAAATCAGGTCAAATACAATATGTTTTTGTGTGTTTCTGAAAGATAAATTTCAAGTTTCTCTAAACATCCTCTAGTTCAAATTTTCAGGAAATTTTTAATCAGGTTTTCCCTACCTGTTTGGAACTACTATGACAATGAATGTTGCCTCCAGAGGCATATGGGAGAAAGGAGAACTTGGAGAAATGAACCCTGACTCACCAACATTCACCCAAGTCTCTGCCAGCCCGTGATGACTCTAACAGCACTAAGTGGGTCCCATCAGCAGGGACAGCTGATGTCCACAGAAAAGGACAGCTATCATGTTTCAAAAGGCAGACTACGGATGCTTAGAATAACATTAACTTTAACGACAAATCCAAAAAGTTCTCTAAATGTGGGAGAGAAACGACAAGCGTGTACAGATGAGGTGAAGGTTGAAAGGAATCAGAAGAGCTAGAAAGCAAGAGAGAAAGTGGATGTTATTGAGCTTTGCTATTTTAGCCCTACGTTTTGACAAATTAAGTGAGATGTCAACTCCAAAGAACTCGACACACAATGCCTGACATATTTAGTTGTTCAAAAGCCATTTCTTCACAGGTATTAACTCGGAGTAAGTTTTCTAGGAAATAAAAATACTACGCTTATTATTCTCCCCACCTTGTTTTCTTCTTTGTTTCCTCAAAGATATATAGTCCTAAAATGCAAACTTTCCTGAGGGGTGTGTGTGTGTGTGTGTGTGTGTGTGTGTGTGTGTGTGTGTGTGTGTGTGTGCGCGCGCGCGCGCGCGCGCACGCGCCTGGGTCTGTGTTAAATTAAATCCCTATAAAGATGAGATTTTATGTCAGAAAAGATTGAATAGACTCAACAAAAAGATGTATCAAAAATATAATTTGTGGTTCTAACACAAGTTCTAAATGCAAGCATATTTCTTTTCTCATCCAGAGGGCATTCAATAAATGTTTGCTGATGGAGAATTCCTAAGTGTTGACTAAACTTCTAATGTCTTTCCTGTCATTTATCAGATGCCATGGGGCATTCTGTATAATACTTAATTAGTACAGTCAGTGTTCATCAAGAAATCAATTAAAATGCAAGCTGCCTGCAGGCCAACTAGTTCCCTTGATGATGAGGACAGCATATTCTCTTCTGACCAAACAGATCTGTTTTGATTAAGCAATTCTCTGAAGATATCATTTGCACCTGCTTCCGAACCCCAAGTATATCTTCAAAGCAGAGTCATAAATCAACTCCTGCACAGCTTCCCATCACTTCCTCTTCCCATGGACCATATTGGATTAGCAATGATAATATTAGTCTCTTAAGTGTAAAAGGTGTTTTTCAACCAAAGAATTAGAAGCCAGTAGCTATACAGAGAAAATATCTATATAAAAAGAAAGCATATATGCAACTCAGTCAGAATGTCTCCTACATAAATAAATGACAAAACAGTAGAGGCTACTGGGGCATACAAGTGCTCTGATAAGCTGCCACCTCGTAGACCTCACTCAACTTGTGTTTGTGTAGACACTTACAGAATCTCACAGTTCATATCAATACAAATCTATGAAGTTGGATTTTACTTTTCTTACCAATTTATAGACAAGGAAAAAAATAGAAACTGAACCAGGACAGTGAACTTGTTCAAGTTCATGGCATAAAAAAGAGGCACACTGGGCTCAAAACTAGTCCTATCTGGATAAACCCTTGTGTCCATCCATTCAAAATGTCTCTGTGCATTTCCATGAATTATGTGAGCTGTTGGATGATTTCAGGCTTTGTAGAAGTTCACTGCCTGCTGAACTCCAGATTGTGATTTTTGAAACAGGTTTACTCAGCAAACAAACATCTGCAGTAAGGGATTTCCTTTGGGCTAAGCTCCCACAAACAAAAATATAACAATATAAATCTTAGTCAGACCTCAAAACACTTGGGTTCTAAATTTTTCCTTTTTATTGAATTTTTTCATAGTTTGACCATATGTTCCTGTTCCATGAGTGCTCCCAGATCCTCTTGCCTCCCCACCCACCCAACTTTATGTTCTTTTTCTCTCTTTCTTCAAATTAAAAAAAGCCACCAAAAATAGCAGAATGAAAGAGGCCAAAAGCCTACAAAAATACAATGAAGTTCATTTTTTGCTGGCTGCCTACTCTTGTGCATGGGGCCAGCCCTGATGTGTGGTTAATATACCCAGTGCTATATAGTATTGGACAATTACAGAAACTGCTGGGTTAAAAGTGGGAGCCTATATCCACTTACTCCTCTCTCAGTGCTGCAACCCTATCTACTTTGAACCCATGCAAGCCTTGGGCATGCTGCTACAGTCTCTGAAAGTTCTGTGTGCATCAGTCCCATTGGTTCTTGAGGCTGCAGTTTCCTTGGAGTCATCCCTCACCTCTGGCTCTTAGGATCTACCTGCCTCCTCTTTTGTGTAGATCACTGAGCCTTGAGGTTAGGGCTTTAATGAAGACATCCTGTTTAGAACTGAGACTTCCAAAGTCTCTCACTATCCTCACATTATCCAGTTGTGGGTCTCTGTGTTAGTTGTGATCTATTTCAAGAAGAAGCCTATATGATTATGGTTGGCCCAATGCATAGCAGAAGAAATAATTTTATTGCTATCTTCCCTGTAGCAGAATAATGTTATTGTATTTCCCTAAGGGAAAATATAATATCTACTCTCAAGGTCATGGCCATTTTAGCAGTGTCAGTTATGGGTCCATCTGATGGAGTATGTCTTAAATCCAGTAAGAAAGTAGTTGGATACACCCATATCATTTGTGACATTATTGCATCAGTATATCTTATAGGCAAGTCAGTGCTGTAGGTCTCATGTTTTGTAGCTGAGAGATACTACTGACTACTTTTCTCCTCAGCACCATGCAGAATAATAAAAGTAACATTCTAGTACCATGAATGTTAACCAGCAGGGATACAACTTCTAGGTAGACAATAACTTGACTTCTCTAGGCTTCAGGAGATAGCTGAGTATTGTCTTCAGCAATAGCTCTTTACCATATGCTTCTAGGGAGTAACCAGTAGGCTTGGAAATATCCTGTAATGTTGGAGATTTCCATGGGGACCCTTTGACCGACAACTCAACAAGATGTAACCCATTCCTGGCAATGGGTTTACTTGGTGTCATATGATATCTAGTTGGGGCATTGTTTCTTTTATTATTTGGTGACTCTGTTTATATTCCTTCCATATACGTATATATTTTAAAAAGCTTCTCACTAGTAGGTTTCCATATGTTTTCAAATGCCTTCTAGTGTCAGTTTTATCTCCCAATATTCCTTCCTTAAGTCTTCTCCTCTATCCCGTCTTCTATTTAATCTTTCTCTTCTAGTTTCCTCTTTGTTGCTCTGTAACAATATCTTATACTTCCCCCTCCTAGAGAGATTTTCTCTACCCTACCCTCAACTCCTGAAGCAATTATTATTGTAGCACATAGACTGAAGGCTTAAACAAATAAATACATATGAAGGAAAACATACAATATTTGTCTTTTTTAGTCTGAGTTACCTCACTAAGGACTATTGTCGGTCCAAGCTCGCTTCTTCCCTTGGAGCATCCAGGCACTGTTGTGCACAGATGCTGTACATGGAGGCATGAAGCTTAGCCAGGCAGGTGGGTTATCAGGATCTGGATTCAGCATTGAATGGGGGCAGTGGGCGAGAGGGAGAGAAAGCCTTCGCCAAGATTGTTTTCAGTGAAACATCTCTCTTTATGGGGGATATATATATATATATATATATATATATATATATACCTTGGGGAAGAGGATAGGGGTTTCCAGAGTGACTGTACATCACTGGCTGGGGCTGAGATGCTGGGAAGCTTCATTTCAATGAAGAAGAATTCCAGATGCCAGCTGGACATGTCATTATAAGGAAAAAGAAAGTTTGAAGCTGAAACTTGGCCATCAGGCTATGGGACTACCTTAAGAATGGTGGAGGTGGAGGATCTCAAAACTACAAACTCTCACTGGGACATGCAGGCCCAGAACACAAAGGGAGGAATCCTTACTCCTGCTGGTCTCAAGATGCGATTTTTTTTCAGGGTCTGGACATATCTTGACCTCATTCTTGCTCCAGGATGGTTCCCTGGTCCCACAGCTCACTTGCCCCACAGACTATTCTTTTTCTAGCTCCACTTATTTACCTGTAACTTTCATTTTTCTTAACAGCTGAAAAATAATCCTGTGAATATACCACATTTCTCTTATCAATATATCAGTTGATAGGCATCAAAGATGTTTCCAGTTTCTGAATAGTATGAATAAAGCAGCTATGAACATAGATGAGCAAGTATCTTTGTATTGGGGTGTAGAGTTTTTTGGGGGGCGGGGTATTGCCCAAGAGTGGTATAGTTAGATGCAGACCCATCCCATCATTCTGAAGAACCGTCACCTCACTTTCATGGAGGCTGTACAAGTTACACTTCCACCAGAGTGTATAAGTGTTCTACCTTATTCTACATCTCACCAATATGAACTGTCACTTGTTTTATTGGTGTTGGACATTCTGACAGGTATAAAATGAAGTCTCAAAATAGTTTTGATTTTCATTTCCCTGATGACTACAACGTTGAACATTTCTGTAAGTGTTTCTCAGTACTTGTATTTTACCTTTTGAGAACTCTCTCCTTAGTTAGGCACCCCGTTTTCAATGGGTTATTCATTTTCCTGAAGATCAGATTTATAGTTCTTTACATATTTTATATACTAACCCTCTATTTGATATATAATTGGTAGACCTGGATTAGCAGATAGAAATTGCTTAAATTTCATTTTAATATGATATATTTTTCTTTCTCCATTGATTGCAATGGAGTACGGTATCCTTGTCTGGCATCCGTGATCTCTGAGTTTGTAGATCATCCATTCAGGCTCTTCTGGATTTCTTTCAGAGTCTCCACAAGAAGTCAGCTGTTATTATAATGGGCCTGCCTTTATATGTTACCTCACCTTTTTCCCTTACAGCTTTTAATATCTTGTCTTATTCATTGACTTGGTCTTTTCATAATTTCCCAAATATCCTGAAGGTTTTGTGCCTAGATTTTTTTCCAGACATTTTTGTTGTTGTTGTTGTTGTTGTTGTTGTTGTTGTTGACTGAGCTATCCATTTCTTCAACACCTAAGGTTTTTTTTCTTCTTCTTCCAAGTCCCATAATGTGCTGGTAGGGCTTATATCTTAGGTTTTTTTTATTGACATCCCAAATTTTTATTTCCAGCTTTACTTAAGTTTGTGTTTTCTTTAGTGATTGTATTTCTTTGTTAAATTCTACTTTTGTGTCTTGAATCATTTTCATTATTTTATTCAACTGTCTGTGTTTTTATGGGCTTCATTAAAAGATTTATCCATATCCCTTTATGGTCCTTAAACATATTCATAATTACTATTTTAAAGTCTTTTTCCTATGGTACATATATATTAAATTTCCCCAGGCCCTGCTGCAACAGGATTGCTGGCTTCAGACGAAGGCACATTGTCTTGGTCATTCATGTTTGGTTATTGTGCTGTGGTCTGCTATCTGAAGTTATGATTTTTGAGGTATTTCTTTGTGTCTCTATTTTGTCTAGTCTTTTTTTGGGTAGGTGTTGTTAGGTTTTTTGTTTGCTGCTGCCTCCTCTGGGTCCTAGGTTATGGCATCCTTGGTTGAGAGTACTTCTGCTAGTCAGTAATTGGCAGAAAGAAATGGTGATGGGCTAGGAAGAAAAGCTTAGATGGGAAATGAGAGGAAGTTAGGGTGTTTGGGATCCCCACCAAGACTCAGAATCCTCAGGAGGTGGGGGTAGAAGGATGAACTCTTGCAGGCAAGTTGTCTTAGGACAAGAAATAAGTCTAGAGAAAGGAAAGAGTTGTAGGTTCAATTTTCTTAGCAAATATATTTTATTATGAACTTATTAACTGAGAGTACCTCACTAATAACCTGACTAGCCTAAACAATAGGAAAAGGAGATTAAAGAATACAATAATGAAACTATAAGGATATCAGTTCCAAGGAACAATTCTCCTAGCGTAATCAGCAGGATTTCTTTTCCCGGAACCTGGAGCAACCAGAACCCGGAACTTCAACCAGAGCCCAGAACCCTGAAGCCTTCCCTCGAGTGGTTCTCTGTAGGAGCTTCACAAAGTGGAGCGATGAACAGCCAAAACTATGCCAAGTCTCCGAAAGGCCCCACCTATTGTTTTTGGCTCACATTTATACCTCCTCTCAGAACTTGTTGAAGGATGTTTTTCAGCTGATTAACAATCAATCTCCCACACACAGTAGTTTGACTTCTAAGGGGATAAATATCACCTGATCTCTCACAAGTCTTTTTCTCCACTTGTGATCTAAACAAAAAACATGTTTATCTGTGCTTCAAAGAATGGGCAAGGGGACACTAGGTTCACACTAAGAAGTGGGACGGGGGCTTTTAAAACCAACAATGTTCTGATCTTCAAAGTCTGCCACAACTGCAAACCTCATAACAGTGCAGAATTGTAGGCCCTACTCAGTCAACATTAACTTACAACTGCACTCTTACAAGGTCTCGGGTGATTCTTGTGCACATTAGAGTTCAAAAAACATGACCTTGGCCTCACTGAAATTTGAAATTTTGGTGGTTCCTATATTATTTCACCAGCTTGAGATATGGACATTGTGCACCAGGGTCATTGTGCACCTCTGGCTTTAGCTTAATACATGCTCATGTATATGTCTGTACATTACCTTTATACAGAAAGAGGAGAGCACAGTGGTCCACAGAGCAAAAGGAATCTAGCAGAGCTCAATATTGATAATTTAATTTTCTGCCACATAATATTGCAGAAATCATTAGATACCAGACCATATTCTAATGAATTGGAAGTTTTTTTCTTTTCAGAAACAATTGTTCGAGTCCCTCATGAACAAAAGACTGAGGGGCTACGTGTTTCTTCGGTCATACATAGTCATGGATACATATGAGTACCAACATCTACTGTCCAAGTCATCTACAACTTTGATGCATGTGCCTAATTCTGCTCCTGAGACTTAGCATTGCTATCCATCTGTCTGAAATATGTTTTTCAAATGATGCATATTGTTCTCAAATAATAACTTGCTTGGGGAAGATAAATACAAGCATCCTGGATCAAAGCAGTAGCTTTGAACTTTTTCTTTTCAGATGCATGTGGAGTTGGGAGTGAAAGAAATGTCACACATAGTCAGGAATCCATGAAAAGGCAAGCAGAGAGATCATCAAATCCAGGTCAGCGTGTTTGAGAATGGATAAGATCTAGTGCCAGCATTAAACTGATTGCCAATGAACTGGAAGGTCAAACAGAAAAAAAACATTCCAGCCGATGTGCTATGGCTGTGACACTAGACCCCTACTGAAGTGCCACCTGGCATCTCAGCTCTTCTGATTAGCAACAACTGTGGTCCATTCTAACTAAAATGAGTTCCTGTGTAAACAGTATGGTCTTAATACAGCAAAAGTATCAATACACTATAAAAGAAGATCTCTTTTTTTAAAAATTTAAGCCAGGATGAAGAAATAGCAAAGTCCCAGGCATAAATCTTGATTGATAGCAGGCAACTCATAAATAACATGTCCATAGGTGTTAAGGGGATAGTCAATGACTCAACAGAGGCAATAGTCACCACCACTGGCAGTTGGCTCCTCTCAGTGTTCTCTTGACTGCTCAAACATTGAGAATGTTTGGCTTTGGTGTGTGACTCCTTTTCACGGAAGCAGTGAGATGCCAATAACATGGAAATCGTGCTTTCTCACAACCATTTCTGCTGGAACGGATCTCACCCACAGAACACATGAAATAAGAAATAAAGTTGCCACTAGTTTTAGTGAGCTGGAGGGGAATCTGCAATGCAGAAAATTGAAAAGTAAATTTATAATTGTCACAAAACTTCCAACAGTGCAGCAAAGCTTGTGCCCTTGAAAGGGAGTAGCAATGAGTTTTCTGTAATTGAAAAAAGGATTGTGAGACAAGACACAGAAACAGAATTTTTATGTGGCAGGGAGAGAGATACGGATGGAATAACCATCTTGTCAGGCTACATCCACACAGCTGCCAACTTTGCCAGCTATGATATCACCTTAGAAAATATGAGATGCATATTACCCTAGATATGTCCACTTCAAAACTATGTGAATATTCCAAGAGCTTGCATAAATATAAAGATTAGGAAATTATAATATCAAAAATATTTACTAAGTACCTGCTGAGTATAAACCCTTCAGGAATATCAGGACAGAAGTCAAGTGCCTGCATTAGCTGCAGAAGCAGCCAAACTCATGAGACTTTTTTTATATTCTACTGAGATCAGCTGTGGAATTACATCACGTAAGAGAAAACGACCTCACCACCATCTACACTTCTCTACATGAACCCAGCCAGCAGCCCCAGGAAAATAATTAGTACCTTTTCTAAAATTAATATAGTGCTTTGTAGAAAGATAGCAGACATCATGTCTTCTAGAAAAACAAATTAGCAAAATAAAGTCTCTTGTTGAAACCTCCAGGATATGAGGATATGACACAGCAGAAAGAGTGGCCTGTGGTAAGAGGCTTGAGTAGAAAATGCAAAGCAAAGCTGACCTGCTTTCCCAGAACAAAAGGTACTAGGTGTTTCCATATTCTGATGCAGAATGATTGTGTAGGCAATAAATTATAATAAGACCTGTAGCCTCGGTGCTACAGTTCAGTAACAGCATAAAGAATTCCCAAATTAGAGCAAGAACATGATGCATCTAGAGGAGTGTTCAGACTCTTAAAGTGGTAGCTACTGAGTGCATAAGTGGTTCAGCCTCACACCCAAGGTTGTACATTGAGTATTCACCTCAGGTAGCAGATGCTACGGATGCTAGAGTTTATCTTCAGTCCGTGGTCCTACGAGTCACATCGCAAAACCCTGACAAACTTTTTTATTAAGAAAAGTATAAATCTACTGAACAAAGGCACAGAAAATATAAAAAACAATACTCATAAAAACATATCTGTTTCATGTAGCAGGCTTCTTATAAATTCATGGATCAGAAATAGGGAAGGAAAAGTGGAGGGCTAGAAGGAGGAAAAGGAGGGAGTCATAGATTTTCTAGTCTCCCCTGAATTTCTAAACTAAATTTAAAGGTAAGTGTTGAAGTAAAAAAAAAATAATAATAACTGTCAGCTAAAGTAATTTTTTACAAATATGAAATCATCCCTATTAAACAGCATGCGTATTTTTTTCTGACTTTAATTCTGCCTCTCAGAAGTGTGCCATAGAAGACATGAACCTGAGATGAAAATAAAATAATGCCTTTCTGAGACATGCAAAGATAACACGCAGAAGGTGACATTACTGACAGGAAAAACTTTGAAGTGATGAGGAAAAGTGGAAAGGGGGGTAGAATGGAACTGTACAGAATGGAGTAGGAAATTAAAATTAAATGTAAAAGAGTGACAGTGGCTCTTATCCTGCCAGGCTGAGGTATTTTGGTGGCAGCCAGCAATAGGAGAATTATAAGCAATTTGCAAACCACAGGTCTGCAGGTCTGCCCACTTCCCCCTTGTGATGGCTAATCAGGCATTTTTCAAGGGGGAAAAAAAAACAAATTCCAAAATATCAGTTCCATGAATTCCTGCCAAAACCAAGAGCAGCTTGCTCCTTGCCAATCTGCCAATGAAAGACCCCTGTGAGCGGGATCAAAACCATACAATGATTCCTCTGTTGTTAACAGGACCCCCAAGCCCCACCCTATGCATACTTTTCTGAGAGCCTCACTCTTGGACAGATACTGCCTTCTCCTTTGCCCAGGCTGTCTCTCTGATTCAGGTACTGTCCTTGGCTGCTTCAGCACAGCGGCTGAGCTTCCACATTGCCTGCCACTGCCCTTTCTCAGGATGCCTGCATCCCTGCCAGCATCCCTCGCCACCTCTGTCCCTCTCCTTCTCTATGTCCACATGGGCAGCAGTGCCCAAACACCTCCTCTACACTAATGCTCAGTAACGTATAGCCCTCGCTGTGCACTGGTGATGCATACATATGCTGTTACATGTAACATATTTTATGCTTAACTCAGATAATTAATTTTATTCCTTCTCGAGTCTCTGATGGGGCTGAAGACCAGATAGTTTAGTTTTACAATTAAACTTAGTCGTTTTGGGCTTAGATGTTTTTAGGTCTAGATAGATGTTTTTAAGTTGATAATAACAAGGTATGATAGATATTGATTCATTTTCAGAATTTTAGACTCAGTAAGATGGGAAAGATGCTTTCCTCAAGGCTTCCAAATAAAAATAGCCAAAACACTATGAATGTAACACACACACACATATATTTCCTGATTGTTTCACGGTTCTTCTTGCTGTAGGTAGTTTATTGTATATAGTGTAGTAATATAAATGTAAATGTAAAAAATTAAAATATATATATATAATCCTTAAAACCACCCCTATGCATTTCTTACTGTTACCAACCCACATTCAGCCCAAGAAAAGCCTGAATTCAGAAAGAAGCACGTTAGCCCAGTCACACAAGAACTAAGTGTCTAACTTAGGCAAGTCTGACCCACTCTGTCTTTTAACCATGCCACTACATAAGACTGCACAGTATGATGCAGTAATTATTTTTAATATTGCTTCTGCTGTTTTCAGGTGCCTATCACTGGGCGCGGTACTAGGGAGTGAACTGGTGACTTTTTATAAAAGATACGGTATTTTGGGGGGAAGTGTCTGACTCAACCCAGGTTATACAACATGAAGGTGACTGACCTCATCCATAAAATATTACAGATTTCTGTGTTTTCCCCTGTGTGTTTGAAGTTTGAAGTCTACTTATTTTGCTTAAACTTCTAAACCTCCTTACAAATATGCACTAATTAAAATATTAGCATCCTCTTGGCCGTTATCTTTACTTCCCTTCACAGCCTCTCCAGGAGCCTTCAGGGCATTTCACACCACACATTAATAACTCTGCCATTGCTACTACTTGGTTTACTCAGCTTCATCTCATCATCTTTGCACTAAGAAGGGTTCCCTGGAGAAATGGCACCTATAGATTGCATATGTATCATGAAAATAGATCTACTGGGTAGGGTCACACCATATGAGGAGAATATTCCAAAACTGTCTTTTTGTACACTGAAAAGGCTAAAAACTCGGTAACTCCTTCATCCATGAAGCAAGCGGCAGGAGCAACAGCAGCCACAGAACAGATGTGTTCACTAGCAAGTGGCAAAGGTGGCCAGGCCAAAGGAACCCTACTTTCCTTAGACCACTTTATATCTGGCCCATCACAAAAGATGACATCTAATTTAGGGGACGGTGTCCTCCTCAGTCACTTCTTCCAAGCATGCCCATACTCTTCTCTTAGTTGAGTCAAGATCCAATTGAGGTGACAATCAAGATTAAAAACACACTTTAAAAGATTTGAAGGTCAGGTGGATTACAATTCCATTTGTTATAAGGCATGATGAGAGACATATGCGAGGCAAGTACAGTGTGTCCTGCACCAAAATAGTAAGCCCTCACTATTAAGTAAAATATATGTTCCCTTGGGAATAAATTCTCTCCCAAAAAAAAGGCCCTTGGTTCCCCTAGAAAGAAGCAACTAGGAGGCCTGCCAACAGAGGAGTCATGTTCATTGGCCACTATCTTATTGTGACATAAGCTGAGACATTCCCCAACTCCTCACTCACCCAACCAAACACGGTGATGAAAGTCTTAGAAAGTTTAGAGCAGATAATTTACAGATTTGAAAAAAAAATTTTTGGATGTAACTAGATCTTTATAGTGGCTTGTACAAGTGTCACTAAAGCCACTACCAGAGAGCCTTGCCCTTAGTAGCATGCCTGTGATTTGGGTCTATTTGCTCTGGAACAAATAGAATTATCATCTCCAGATGAGGTAAGTAACCTGAATGATGAAACAGAATGAGCACTTAAGTTACCCTCCCCGGTTAGACTTTGCCTCGCTATGTGAGTCCTTCTGGCCCTGAACTTGTGTTAACAGTTCCATCGCAGCCTTCTGAGCGCTAGAATTACAGTTGCATGGCCATCGTGCACAAGGCCTCTTTTTTTAATCCTGTCTCTATAGGGTAGAATTTAGGTTGTGGGGCAGATAGGCAATATGGGATAAATCATACTCTGAAGCTTAAAATTTCTATAGTATCTGGTAGAGAAATTGGAGTTTTTCTGTAAACCCTTAGTAGAACCTAACTTCAAAATTAGGGTTGTTATTTACCCTTCCGAATTAGCTAATGAGCTTATTGTGTGCATCTGCCTTTTGAAGCTCCAGGTGCTTTGGTCTGAGTGGTATGGTAACACCATTAACATTTGTTTAATTGGGGGGTGGGGGGAGGTGGGAGACCTCTGCCATGAAAACAGCATCCTAACGTGCAATCGGCAGCATTGCCCTCGTGCAAATTCACAGTCCTGCAGGCATCAATCTAACCTGCATCAGATGCAGCCATATCCCCTGACCTCATAACACCTCACCTTACCCATCTGAAAAATGGAGAGAAATACATAACTCAAAGTTTCATTGTAGGGATCAACGCGATAGTAAAAGCAATCAACCATGATAATAAAATTGATTTTCTTGTTGGTTTGATTGAACACTTTAATTTAATTCATTGACATTTATATCTGGAATCCCTATACCATTTTTCTCCAGGGTTCCAATAATGCCTGTCAAAGGTTCCCTTCCATCAGTGCACAAGCTCCTTGCAGATCTCTCTGCTTGTTCTTACACTGTGTTTTCATTTGGGGTTAAGGTTGTCTAATATCTTATTGAAACGTCCCCTCTTTTGTAGTCGCATGACACTGCTTACCGCAAGTAGAATAACTTGAAGAAGGAGGGGGCACGTCTTTGGAGCTCCATCTGAGTCTCGGTGGCACTGAGAGGAAGGAGACCAGAAGATAACTTGTTAGTTAAGTGGTCACAACACCCAGTGCTAAGGTCATCATTCTCTTTCTTTCAGCTGCCCTTCCCATGTCGAATGCTGAGTGCCTGTCGGTATTAACCTCACACTGTTGCTATGTGTTAGGTTCCTGGGCCTCTCCTTATATGAGGTCTTGACTAGGAGACAAGATGGGGCTGAAACCATTCCTTTCTGCCTTAGCATCAGCCTCATCTCGGATCCATTATTAGTGGTTGCCTTTAAATTGTGTGCTGCAGTTTCTCTCTTAGCCCAGCTAACACCCAAACATTTGAAACTGGATGATGTTATTTATTTAATAAGCTTTACCGGAAAACACTGAGCAGTTGTTACTCTATTCTAATCCTTTAGGCTAGTCTGGCTTCCTCCCAGAAGAAATCCCCAAGATACTTGCACTTTATGGCGTTCTCTGCTCAGCTGCTCCTTTTCATGGTGTCTCCTTGACCTCCACCACTGCCTGTGACTGAACTCCTTACTTCCCCCCCCCTCCCCCTGGCTGTGAGGAAGCCGAGCCCTATTCTCTATCCTGTGCACTGATTGGCAATTAAGCTGCTTTATTGGCATATTAGGGAACAATTGGGGAGCAATATTGCGACAGGAGATTCTCAGAACAAGAACTGCAATCAGACATGGAGGCCAGAGAAGTCAGCATTTGAATTTTTACAATATCATTATGCCTAGAACACATCACACAAACGAGTGCATTGTAACACTGCCCAAGTCACATCTACAACCAGTGTTTTCCCAATACATGGGAAACCACGTGTCTTTACTAAACATGGAGGATAGAGCAGAGCCCCTGTCATTCCCACAGCCCCATCATTTTCCAGTCACAGAACTATCAACTAACATATCAGCTCAGGGGCTCAGCAGTGTGCTGGAAGGAAGAGTTTACCAGGTGTAGACCCTTCAGACAAGACAGGGGCCAAGCCTCCACTGTTAATGCTACCAGGACGGACCGAATCACCAGAATTTGTATGGTTGAATGAATTTTTAAGCACCAGAGTGATGAAATTAAAAAAACAGGGCCCTGGGGAAGTGATTAGCTGTCATAAGCATGGCTTTATGGTTTGGAATTATTCCTTTATTTAAGTAGTCTCTGAGTGCTCTCTCAGCATTTTCCTGCTATGTATGGATACAAAGAAAATGTCAACAAGTAAAAGAGGATTCTTACCAATACCAAGCAAACCAGTACCCCAGCTTCCAGACATGGAAGAAACCATTTCCCGTCGTTTATAAGCTATATGGAGCGTGTATCATGCTTTGTGATAGCATCTCAAACTGAGGCACATACCCAGCACAACACCACAAAACTTCCCTCATGGTATCTCAACCTGCTTGAGATCGGTACCCAAATCCTTCAATCCAAGACCTTAAAATCACTGTAAACCCTGGCCTGGGCCTCCACCCATACTTACCCACACCACACCAACTACTTTCTATCTACCAAATATTCCAAGTTATTCTAGAGTTATCAAACAAAAACACTAATGGAGGAGAGGGTGCATATTGTCTGAGCTAGGAAGAAAATCAAAAGACAAGCTAGCAGAAGCAAGGGAGGAGGGCCTCGAAAGAGGCAAGGGGACCAGCACTTCTAAAAGAAAGCCCAAGAACTGGTCTTTAAACGGACCAGCTTAGGAGTCTGCTGACCTTGAATAGGACTGTGGCAAAGAGTGGAGGTTCTACTGTGATATCATAAAGGTTAATGGAAGATGGAGAATTAAATGCTCTTTACGATCATTAGACTCCATAATAGACAGTATTTATTAGCACTTAAATTATTTTGGTTTAAAGTGGCCTCACTCTTTGCCAGGCCCTGTGCTTTAAAAGTTCTGTCTCAAGTCCTAATACACACACACACACACACACACACACACACACACACACACACACACACAAACCATTTGGTAAGAGAACTGAAATTTGGAGAGGTTCAGAGAAGTTCAGTGACTTCTCCTAAGACACAGATAGGAAGCTGAAGTAGACTGAAAACTGAACCCCCAGATGCATTCAGGGTTCAGTGCCTAGAACTTAGAATGTTAATGTCTGTGGCAAAGGGAACTTCGTAGGGACTAGGTGAAGGATCTTGAAGAGATGTTAACCAAGGTTATTTAGGATGCTAAACATGACCAAATCATCCCTAGAGATGGCCAGTGGGAAATGTGACACGGAAGGCCGATGGTACTGTATTCTCAACGAGAAAGACCTTTCAGGATGGTCCAGAGCTGGCTTTGAAGTGGGAAGTGGGGAGTGAACGAACGCCAGGAGAGGGCATTCCCACAGATTCTGAGGTCCTCCTGAAATGCGTAGAGCAGTGGTTCCCAACCTTCCTAAGGCTGCAATCCTTTAACACCGTTCCCCATGTTGTGGTAACTCCCAACCGCAAAAAAATATTTTGTTGCAACTTCGTAACTGTAATTTTACTACTGTTACCCAGTGTTATGTAAATATATGTATTTTTCTGAAGGTCATTCAAACCCCACATGGGGTCGAGACCCACAGGTTGAGAACCTCTTGTATAGAGGGCCCATGACCCTGAAACTGAGGAATCGTCACACTTCTGACCTCCTAAGCTATAGGAGACACGAGGCGTGTGCTGCCCAAAGCTGTATAGCTGGTGGCCATTTGTTATGGGTGACCGGAGGGGCGGACAAAAGTGACTATGATTCTATCTCTAATATAAGTCCACCACAAACGGAATTGCCACACATAGGGGAAACACAGAGCAGCCAGTCAGTCAAAGAAAGAGGGAAGGAAGAAGGGAGCTGAAGGAAGAAGGAAAGAAGAGAAAATGAACAAAAAAGAAAAAAGAGGTGGGGGGAGGAGATGGAGAAAGAGAGGAGAAAAATAAAGGACCTCAAGTATTCTTAAGATCCATGGCAACTTTGCTGCGGAACCTATCGTCCCCATGTGAGTCAGCGTAGATTGGCAGGAGCCCTTAAGCGAATGCTGGCACTAGGGCTCAGGAGCGCTAAATCTTGAGACGTCATAGCTGGAGGGAAAGCAGATTGATGTCGCGCTAGTTCGGAGGTCAGCTGGCTCTGGAACTGCTGCAAACAGCCAACAGTTAAAGACACAAGCATTAAGTGCTTAGACATGAAGTTCAAAAATATGTGTGAGTAGCTTATTTTTTTACTAAGGCCTTAATTTGAGTTTAAAATATTTTATTATATTTATGTGTATGCACGCACACGTGTGTGTACATGCGTGTGCCGCAGTGTGAGGGGACAACCTGCAGGAAATGCAGCCTCCTTCTACCACATGGCCCCAGGAAGAGAATTCAGGTCCTTAGGTTTGGCAGGGAGTGCCTCTACCCAATGGGCCATCTCACCGGCCCCCTGATTCACTTTTTAATATGTAGTCTATAATAATATATTTTTACTTTTAATTTAATAATCTTGTCGCTCCTTATTACTGATTATAACTTGCTGTAGTATAGTATTTTCACTTAAGTCTTAGGGTAAATTTTCAAGAAGCACCTTTTTTTTTTTCAAACGCACTTTTAGTGTTCTAATTTTATGTAAATTACCAAAACTTCTATTTATGCTTGCATCCAATGGGTAATCAGAGAAAACATAAATTAAACAGGAAAACAAATGAGTGTGTCTAACACAAGCACTTAAACAACATGACATGCACCACAACATTTGTCCTCCAGGCTGGAGCATGAATCTGCAAGTCTTTTGCTGGTTAAAGTTAGCGTTAACATCATTTTCCCTAAAGAAATTAGAGACGACATTTTGAGTTCTCTGGGGCTTGGAAGAGATTGAGAAAGAAACATTTGGAGTCCATATATCGCACCCAAAGTACAGAAAATTTGATTTTCTAAATTTTCTAACAAACAACCCTCATTCGACAGCTGAAAAGCAGTATTTCGAGGGGACAATTTAGAGTGTGAAAGGATAAAAGATGAGTTGCCTTGGTGGGATGAACGACGTTTAATTCAGTCACTTCTGCTCAAAACCAGAAAGGGAAATAGCAACCAAATACCACAAAATACGGAGTATCTGTTTTTCGATAAAAAAAAAAATGCCAGGTGAAAAGGTCTTATTTAAATCCACAAAGACAGTATATTATCCACCTCTCCTGAAGTTGGTTTTCCCCTTGGCACAAAAGGGCCACCACAGCTTTGCTTCCCTAAGGCAAAGCCCTGAGTAACAGCGCCATCTAGTGGATTTTAGTGACATAGGCCACACCACTGTCTGCCAATACAATCAAGCCCAGGCCATAGATATTATTCTGGGTCAGTATTTAGCACCTGGGAAAGTCTCTGCACAGACTGGAACGAAAAGGCTGTAATTGAACCCCAAGACCTCTGTTTTGGAATTAAAAATATGCCAGTATTACTGATAAGTTTTTACTTGTAGATGTATCATCCATCTTACTACAAGGATTATAATGCTTTTTGGACAGGACAAAGCCCACTAAATGTTTCCAAATGCCAACCTAAAATCTCGATCCAAAAACATTAAATTTCACAATATTGTCCCTTTTATTGCTGAACAATTTCTACTGTCTGCAGAAAAGCCACCCCAGGCCACTCAAGCAGTTCAAACTAGGCCACTTAGCCTTTTGTGTTGGATCTACTAACTACCCAGGCCTGGCCCCTGCACCTCCGGTGGCAGCAGCCGCATCCCTTTGTCCGGTTGCCAGGTCAGGAATCTCTTGGCAGCTGCCTCTTCCACCGCTGCCCTCCTCCCGCTCCATCAAGAAATTTAATTCGAAGCTGGCAGGCAGTAGGTCAGAAATCTTTGAAAGCCTGAACATCTACAGCCTCCTCTCGGGTCTCTCACCTCTGCACAGACTGCCAAATGCCAGCTGATTTCCTCCCCCCCCCCCCCGCCTCCTTCCATACTATCCTGTGTCTCCAATGTCCAAGTTGTCACCTGAATCTTGCCCTCACAGCTGCTTTCTCCCTCGACCTCTGCAGCAGGCCTGTCCTTGATTAGTAACGTCCTACTTCAGCTGTCCCAAAAGGCTCTGCATGCCTTGTCATCCATCCGACGATCAGCAGCCTCTTCTGAGCTTTTACCTTCATCCCAGCCATCCAAATATGAGGGCTGACGTGGAGCTCTGGGGAATCAAGAACCACAGGGCCCCTCAAGTCTACATGATCATATCTTGGAAAAAGTGGGCCGTGTTAAAGCCAAGGACTCCATGGTAACATGACAGAAAAGACAAAGGACAAACATCAGACTCGGGCTGAATAGGTGACAGTTTTCTTTCTTTATCCATTTTAAGATGACATGTTCAGGGCAAATTTAGAACAGCCGTTTGAAAGAAAAGTCTTTCCAGCATCTTCACGATTTTGTGCCCACTATAAAAGAGACTTTTAAAAAATACGTGAGGTCGGGATTTTAAAGCATTTTTAGGAGACCATATCAATGCTCAGCTCTGAAGAGACAGATTGCACAGAAATTATATTCTACAGGAAGTAAGATATTCTCCTCGCTCCATCTTAACCTCTTCTACAAAGCTGCTGTGATCCTTCAGTCATTTAGCCTCCCCGATTGCAGGGTCAGAGCTGTCTCACAAAGAAACAACAAGAGCAGTGGGGAAGTTTTTGAAAATAAATAAGATGACAACTATTAGCTATCATACAAATACAGATGAGGCAAAAGATGCAGGGGGTGGGCTGCAAAGCTCTAGAAACCAGAAAGCGAAATCACTAGCCAGGAGAAGCAGAGCTACCTGCTCGTTGGGGAAACACTTCCTTCGGTCTTGCTGAGTTGGGTTAACAGTGTTAAGAAAATGTAGTTGCAATGCAGCTATATGAAGACTACTCGTTTCTTACTCACTGTTTAGCATAAGATGTGAAACTGAAGTTGGATGGTTAAACTGCATTTCCCCCAATAAAGGAACCATATAGTCTACGTTTCTGTTCCCTGATGCAGGTTTACATGTCACAGCTATGCGCATTTTAAAAATATAAACCATAATAATTCTTTGGCAACTGCATCAATTTACTACATGCATTTAGCACTGAAAGGATAAGTTTATTTGTAGTTTTGTCACTCTTTAAGTCAGATGCCAGCACCAGGGTTTCAAATCTACAGCTTCCCCGGCTGTGGCTGCAGAATTAGCTACTTATAAATATATCCACTGTGTTAATATGTCTGTTGGTGTCATCTTTGTTCAGGTCATGTTTAGACAGCAATATTGGCAAGACTTTATGCGTGTAGCTGGCTGCTGACCCCAACAGATAGGCCAAAGCGAATGAGGGAAAGGCCAAGAGGCCTCATCCCAACATAAAGAACTGCAAGCGACTAAGGAATGCTGAAAGTGGGAGAAATAGTCCTCCAGAGGGAAGAGCACACCAATTGGTTATCCAGCACCGAATGCTCAGCCCTGAAAACAAACAGCATTATACAGACTGAGCAGGCTGTACTTCTGTATTTAGGAACACACACATACACACACACACTCACTCACGCACTCATACTCACACACACACACTCACACACACACACAATTTGTATGTAACAACAATTAAAGAAAAAAGGAGGTCATAAATTTAAAAGAGAGCAAGCAGGAGCCAGGTACAGAGGGAAGATTTGGATGGGAGAGGGGAAATTATGTAAGAACTTTATAATCCCCCAAAATAAAATAATGGCATTTTTGTTTATTCATATTCATGAGAGAGTGACTCAGGGAAGGATGGATGCACACAGGATAAAGGTTCGTGTGACTCCCCGGGGTGAGTGATGAATGTGTTCTCGGGGAATCTTTGCAGAGCACGAATTCCCTTTCCTAAGAGAACAAAGCCCAGTTGTCAAGTAATCCTGAGGCACCATGGGAAGAAGCAATGAATTCTCCGCTTGTTTCTTCCACTCAATTTTCTCTGCACACCTTGGGTCTCAGAGCCCGACAGGCAAAGTTAGGGAACAGAGGATTGCCTATGAGCCATGTTTTCTTTCAAAAACCTCCTCTCTTTGGCCTCACCGCTTCTCCTGTGAACTCCCAGGGACTACTAAAGTATGTGGCACAATCCTTTCTGGGCCTTAAAGTGTGATTGCCTGCAATGGCTTCTCTGATCATACCAGGTGACATGAGTTCAAGTCCAGACTTTAGTTACCTGTTCTCAGTATCCCCTCTAGGACCATGACATCATCCTGGGAACTTCTCAGCCTCCAGGGAAGCCAGCCCTGGGCCCCAGGAGATCTGTTTCTCTCAGTTGAAAGCTCACATCTGCCTTTCCAATCAACATACGGGATTCCTGTTTCTAATCTGAAGAACACTTCCGATCCTGCCCAGGGATTCATTCACAGACATCTCACCCACGTCTATCTCCAACCCCCTAGGCATCCACCTTCCCGAATTCTATTACTCTGGGTTTTACAATAGAAAATTGCTTTCAGCAGCGATGCAGTCATTCAGGCACCACTGCAATGGAGGATTTCTTCTCTCATGGTTCCTCTGCGGCTGAGCAGTAGCCATAGATACAGGCAGAGATTAAGTCTGTTGCTTCTGTGCATCAAACCACCTTGTGGAGATGAAGCTTGATTTGAATATGATCTCTGGATTTTAAAAGCCCCCAGTGACACTGGCTAAACAAAGGTTTTAGGGGCCTGAACTGTTTCCATGCAGAGAGCCCCACCCACAGAAATGTCTACTGATAAATACATTGCATTTCTTAAACAGCCTCTTTAACAGATGATAGCAAATCAGCAGCTGTCAAGTACTCCAGCAACTGCATAGAGGCTTATCACAGCTACTGTCATTTGTATTTAACTTGGATTTTTCACGATTATTTCTGCATGCTTATATGTGTACATATTTATATCCCTGCATGCTTACACATGCACATAAGCATATTCCACTTCTATGTTGTTTGTAACAGCAGAACTAAGAATAATTAGGATAGGAGTGGTTGGTGGAGAAGTGTTAACTATATTTCTACTATTTCATGAGGCATAATTCTGATTCGATACCAAAGAACAGCTGCAGACCTAGCCTACTTCAATGCTGTGCATGTAGATTCTTTCTGTCACCTCATACAAGGTGATACTACTTGGCTATTGGGCCTCAAAGCGCCAGGTGGTGAACACTTGGAGAATTCAAGATGCTGTTGCCATGGGGATAAGATGCTGGTCTTTCTTGATGCAATCAACACACTTCCTCTTTCAAAAAAAAAAAAAAGCCCTCTCCACTTGAAAATAAATTAGCTTAGAAATGGCTTTTTTTTTCTTTTTACGTGAATGACTATTTTCTTATAACTCTGTATTTAACAGTGACAGCTGAGGTGGGCAAACGAAAGAAATGTGGAAAGAAGGCCTGTTTTGCTTCTGCTTCCTGCTCTCCACACTGGCTGGTCTCAGGTAAAGAAATAACTGCACTCTCCCCCACAGCACTGTTCAAATGCACAGCCTGTATGGTAGATTACAAATCATCCCACTTCTCTTCTCGTGTTCTCTTGCCCTTCTCGCTCTAGCTCCTGTCATCTAAAGATAAAACGTATTTCCTTGCCCCTTGAATGTGGGCTGCCATTGTACCTTGCCTAGTCAAAAAACTATGACAGAACTGGGTCAGAGCCACTCTCAGGTCCGAACCCAAGGTCTCTTCCTTGGAATCTTTCCCAGCCTTCATGAGAGCAACTGAGCTGGCCTGCAGGGGGACGAGAAATGCTTTCCAAATCATTCTCATCTTTGTTCAGCCTACCCCTGCCCATACCTCAGACACACATCTACTGGCTGCTAAGAGGCTCATGGCAGAAAGTGACCCATGAATCACAGACTAAATAAACAAAAAGCTAGAGCTGCAAAGTTTCTTTGTGGCTCATTAGGTAACAAACGACAAATATAATGTCGCATTTCAAACCAACTCTGTTCATCTTAAAGGACATTGTTCACAAATATGCAGTTAGGTTCTTAAAACTAAAATGTTGGTTGGGATGATATAGAATGCCTATTGAAAACCACAGAAAGTTATGTGCGAGCTAAAATACATTCACTTGTCTCAACCTTGGCCAAAAAAAAAAAAAAAAGGACAACAGTTTTGTTTCATCTCATTCATGAATTCAAATTTTATGTCAGAATCTGTCAAGTTAGACAGAAAAGCTTGACAACAAACAGTCCCTGTGCACCTGTTGTGTATTTATTGAATGCGCCCCTTTGATCTTCTCCAGGACAAGCCTAGTGGTGAAAACACACAACTGTCAGGGAAAGCACACCATGCACATACATGTAGTGTAAAAGAAAACTGTGCTGATAGCATGAGAAGGAGAACATGATCTTTTATTTGCTATTTTATTTTAGTTCATTTTTTTTTCTTCCCAAGTTGTCTTTTTTCACTGTATAGCCCAGGCTAGCCTTGAGTTTGAGATCCTCCTGCCTCAGCATCCTGAGTACTAGGACTACTGACAAATGACATCCTTTTTTTATTGACCAATAGGAAATGAGTTCTTACAGAGTAGATAGTACAGTTAAAATATCTGTTCCTCCCCCACCCCACCCCACTGCAAAAAAAGATTTTTTTCTTTTCTTCAACTGTGTATGTACCACTTTCATTGGAAGCTGTGTGTTGAGATGGTAACAACAAAATCCAAGAAAGCTAACCTAGTTACCAGGCACACATCTGATATGTGAGCCAGGGTGGAATCCTTGGTGTGGACACAAGGATTATGGGTAAAAACTACAGTGCTCCACAACCTATTTTAGTAAAGCTTAGTGCATAAGGTACGCTGATAGGAATGGTCCTACAGACTGGATGGGAAATACATGAGGAACAACTACAGGAGCCATTTCATCCAGTAGGCAATTAGACGACAAGTAGACATGTTACTTTAGATAGACCATGTGTATGACTCATCCTTTCTCATGACAAGACAAAGACTATTAGGAAAAGAAGTGGGAAAGCACATAGTCTTGGTGGAAGGAATATCATTTAGCTCTTTTGTCATTCCTCCTGGTTTATCTCGGGAGAAAGAACCCAGCCACTGGCTGAAATGCACTTATATCTGGACACTAGCCCAAGAGATATGTCCCATGAAAGTCTTCACTTACCAGGAAAGTGGGACAGAGAGGAGGACATCCTATTGGGACTCTAGGTGAGAGAAGCATGGGAGAATGGGGAAATATAAGGATACAGAGGGTCCTAGAAACCTACAAGAAGAACATTATGATGGGCAGATCTGGGCCCAGGGGTTCTGCTCAAACTACGGCACCAGCTAAGGACAATACGTGCAGTAAATTTCAAACCCCTACAAGATCTAGCAAATGGACAGGACATTCTCCAAAGTTGAGTGGAGAGTGGGGTCTGACTTTCACATGAACTCTGGTGCCCCATATTTGACCATGTCCCCTGGATGGGGAGGCCTAGTGGCACTCAGAGGAAGGATAGCAGGTTACCAAGAAGAGACTTGATACCCTATGAGTATATACAGGGGGAAGAGGTCCCCTTCAGTCATAGTCATAGAGGAGAGGAGTAAGGAGAAAATGGGAGGGAGGGAGGGAGGGAGGAATGGGAGGATACAAGGGACAGGATAACAATTGAAATGTAATATAAATAAATTAATAAAATATATTTTAAAAATGCAGAGGCCATAAGAAAGCTGAAGACAAAGTAGGAGGGAACCTTCTCAGAGAAAAGGAAAGTGAATAGAGAAATGTTGGAAATGAAATCATCTTGCAGAGACTCATCAAGGTCATTTTCTTGAATATGTTTAGCTACATGACCAAAGATTTTTTCAAATAGAGTTAGTCTATGCTACATAATGAGTTTTAGCACAGTCTGTGATGTATTCTGAAATGATAGATAGATAGATAGATAGATAGATAGATAGATAGATAGATAGATAGATAATAGATGGTAGATAGATAGGTAGGTAGGTAGATATTAGATAAACAGATATAGATAATAGACAGATCCTTTCCTTTGCATGTTGTTAACATGAAAGCCATAGAATTTTCATTTGCAAATGAGATATGAAATGAACTGTCCTTGTGATACTAAAGTTATATGTAACCAGGTTAGAAGTCTTGACAGGCAAGATTTAAAACACTTAATAGAGAGATAAAAGGCTAGAACAATAAGGTGGTGAAGAAAGGTGTGACTGCTTTGTCAGACCATGAAACAGAACTGTGAAGGAGGAATGAAGAACAGGGTTATGCTGAAGTCTGTTATGGTCTGATATAACAAAACTCCATAGACTGGATGACATAACAAAAGAAAATGTGTTTTCTTAAATTACAGAGGCTAGGAATTCTTGACCAAGCTGCCAGTGGGGTTGGCTTCTTTCTTTCCCTTTCCACGGCTTACACAGGGGTATCATCTTCTGATATGGCAACCCCTCTCTGTTGTTTTCTTCCTTCATTTTCTATAAAAAGAAAAAACCATACAAGACTAGCACCACTGTGATTTGGTTTTTCCTTAAGAGGGCATTGTAAGTGTCAGAGCTCAGGGTTAAGGAGGAAAGAATTCCACTCATAACCTAGAGGTTCCCATGGAAAGGAGGTACATGAGATGCTCAGAATTGAGGTTCTGAAAGTAGACACTGGAAACATGAACAACATAATGCATTTCAAAGCTTAATTTACAAAAAAAGGCTTGAGTGTTAGGTAATGAAGAAGTCAAGAATGAGATTGTCCTCGGAGATGCTGAATACACCAAGGTGCATGAAAAAGCCACAGCATTTAAAAAAAAAAAAAAAACTTGGTAAATACTCAGATCTTCCATCCCTGCGGTCCAGAAGGAAGAGAGAGTGGAGTGCTGCAACTAGGAAGGGCACCAGGTGTTTTAAACCATCTGAGAAGATCCTGGGAGATGTGAGGACATTGAGGGAAAAACCTTATACCTAACAAGAAGCAATGAGCAAAGCAGCTTGCCTCTAAGTCCAGAATGGCATGGAAGGCAGGAGGGTGAAAGGGTGAGCAGATTTAAAGTAAATTCAGTTGAAATGATAAGTAAACTTTTTCATTCTAAATTCTAAGTAAAGAATACCCCCTAAAAAATATTTAAATTATACTGAGAAATTTAGACTACCTAAATACCCAGAAGATAGTAGCAATTGTGTGATCCTAATCCTATAGTTTGGGCTGGAAAACAGTCCCTGATGAAGTCCAAACCCCCCCTCACCTTCCAGGAGAAAACTAGAATGTATATTTGGGGTTATCTTTTGACTATTACTGATCTTCCATCACAGATAATAAAAACTGTCACTACTGGCACTCAGTACCAAGACAAGGAGCATAGCAAAAGGAATCACCTGTGTTCATAGGAACACCTGGGACGTTTCACTTAATTTTAACTTTCCCAGGACGTCTATTCCTGAACAATCAGCTGTTTGATGGCATACTGGAGGGCCCTTCTTCTCAGTACAGCTAATATGCAGTATCTGCCATAGTCTTAATGAGGACAACTGTTAGTTGATTACTGAATTAGGGGATACTGAATGCATACTGAAATATGCATATACCTACAAATGAGGCGACCCTTTTCTCTCCATTGCTTCAGAAAGTCTGTTTGAGCATCTGTTATGTCACAGATTGTGCTGGCTAGCTTTGTATCAAGTTGACACATGCTCGAGTCATTTTGGAAGAGAGAACATCAATCGAAACAGTGCCCTCAACAGATTTGCCTGTAAGTCATTTTCCTGATTGATGATTGACATGGGAGGTCCCTGCCCACTGTGGCAAGTAGGCTGGTGGTCCTGGGGTGAATAGGAAAACAAGCTGAGCAAGGCAAGAGGAGCAAGCCAGTAAGCAGCACTCCTCCATGACTGCTGCATCAGCTATTGTCTCCAGATTACTGCCCTGTTTGAGCGCCTGTCCTGAATTCCCTCTGTGATTATCTGTGGCTTGGAACTATAAACTGAAATAAACCCTTTTCTCCCCAAGTTGTTTTTGTTTATGGTATTTTATCATAGCAATAGAAACCCTGTGTAAGACACAAATTGTACATGTTATAAGGCCTGAGACTATAAAAACAAGAAAACATTGCACTAGTTCACTAGAGTTTCCAAAATGAAGTGCCACAAATTGAGCATCTAAAACCACAGAAGTTTACATTCTGACCATTATAGAAGCCTAAGGTCAAGATGTCCACAGTAACGTGTCCTTTATACATCACAGGAAAAGGACCTAAGCAAGTCCTCCCTCCTTGGCTTGCTGCTGATGTTGCTGTTGCTGTCTTAGTTGTTTTTCTCCTGTCCGTGACAAAAGCATCCTAGGGAAGGGTTCTGGCTCACAGTTCCAAAGTTCACAGTCCATTGTGGCCAGAAAGTTATAGCATCAGGAGCCTAAGGCAGCTGGTCACATGGTATCCACAGTCAGAAAGCTTAGAGGAGTGAATGCCTTGCCTCAGCTCAGTCTTTCCTTTCAGTGTATCACAGGAGTGCAGCTCATAAACTGGTGCTGCCCACATACAGAATGCCTCTTCCCACCTCATCCTCATCAAAACCATCTCTCACTGACATGCCTACAGATTTGTCTCTGTATTTTAGATTGTCAAGTTGATGATCACACTGTAATGTGACATTGTTTTGTAGTATATAGGCTTTGAACCTTTTCAAACCTACTTTATTTGGGGTTCTTTAATGCTTATACCTCCCTTCCAAGCCACCTACGCTAGATAGGAGAGAAAAGAAGTTAATGGGAAAAGGAGAAGTAGACCTTTTTAGACTTAGTTCCTTGGAGCGATTTCAGTCTTTGTAGTCAGAATTTCAGCAGACCCATTAAACAGAAAACCAGCAATTCAGCAAAAGCGACTGCAACCACAGCAGCTGGAACCTAGAGCAAATAGGTGGAAACTGGAACCTGGAACCTCAGGAAGCCTTCTCTGAAGCATTTCCCTCTAGGAGCAGAGTGACGAACACCCAAACAATAGGAAATGACACCAAGACCAAAAAGCTAAGCTAAGCCTATAGTCTTCGGTATACACACACACACACACACACACACACACACACACACACACACACACACACACACACATCCTCTCAGAATCCCTACTAGGGTGTGTATCAGTTGACAAAGACCATGCCCACACAAGAAACAGTTCTTCCTCTAGTGGAAAAACACCACATTTTCTCTCATAAGACTGTTCCACATCCCACACTTGGGATCAAAACAAAAACATGTTTACATCCACTGCAGTAATACTGTACAAATGTCCTCTTGTCAAAAAACTAAAAGCATACTGGCGTGTAGGACTCCCTGATGGCAGGCTTTATAGTATTTTCATTATACCTACAATAATCTTCATCTCCAAATACAATCAAATATAAGTGTTAGTATTTCACCAAATAAAGCTGCAGGTAACAACACAGTTTATCATAGAGCAGACGTATTTCCTGCTTCAGAGTGTTTATACCTGATGGCTCATTAAGATGCCCCCAGAAGGACTGAGAAGGCAGAAATGCAGGGGCTTCCAGGACTTCCCTGAGTCCTAGCTTCTGCTCAGGAGGCCATGTTTTATACTTAGGCTGCATCCACAATAGATGCTCTATGGTGAGATTTCTAAATTCTCGATACTCACTCCCCCAGCCAAAGAACTATAGAAAGACATGGAATGTGTCAAAAATTCTGTAGAATGAGAAATCAATACGGGTAAATTTTGCTAAAAGATGCATCACATATATGTGTGAGAAAATAATCTTAGTGAAGTAACCAGGTAGGCCCAGTTTCTGAGAACAAAGTAGCTAGTTAATTGTGTGTTGTTTACAATCCTATTGGATCTCAATAATTCTCACAGAAGTAGCTCATCCCTTAAAGCACTCTGTCCTCTGCCTGTCTCTAATCTCAGTTAAGTTCTCATGGCCCGGACTGAGAACAGGAAGCCTCCATGTAAATATGAATCTTCTGCTGAAGTAATATTATTATAAGAAACACGGCATCATAAAGCAAGCTGTTCACGGTATGCTAATTCAATGAATATTTACACAATGTTATCAAGGGCTATTCACCTATCTGAAACACACTTGTACGTGGCATTCCACTTAAAGCAAGTTCACTTGATGCAGATCAGTTGCCCATAAAATTTAGGGTCATTTTTTAATGTATTTATCATATGTATGTGTGCGCTCATGAGTTTCTATGCATCAAATTTGTGCAGTTGACCATAGAGGCAAGAGAAGACACCAGTCAGATCCCTCAGAACTGGAATTGCAGCCTGTCATTAGGTCACAAGACCTAGGTCCTTACTGCAAGATCATATGAGCTTTTATCCACGGAATCAACTCTCAGATCCTAACTGTCAACTTTGGACTTCTTCCAGAACAGTGTCAGCAAGCTAATGGAGAAAACCTAGAGTCTGAGCAAACAAATCGACCCCATTCTTAGGTTTGCAGATGCATTATACTTAAATATCTCTTTAATATATAATTACCAAGGCTGCTGAGCCTTTTTACCAGGCTTTTGTCTACAAACCTTAAATTTCAATCTTTTCTGATGAACAAGTAAGGTATATAGCTGCAAGAGAACCCTGTTTTGTGGTCACCTTATATTCAGCATGTCATATAAGCAACACAAATTAGCCACTTTTCCTTTTCTCCAACACTTTGACTCTCCTGAGCATCTTTGTCCAGTCCATAAATCCAAGTTCTTTCCAGCTATCCTCTTAAACACAAGGGACATCGCTTAGATCCACCTTCTACTCTTTCTCCCCTTTACTTTTCGTATCAACTCAGTTCTCCAGTTCTTCTCATCCTACCATGTTCATTTAACTTGGCTAGTTGCTATGGTAGCCAGGAACTGAACAGATCATTGGGGAAATAACAACAAACAAAGAAAGGTCTGATAGTCTATTTTGAAAAGAGTGCCAATTATCAACCAGAGGAATGGAAGCTATGTTAGAACTAGATTCTGTCTGTGGAGCTCGGAAGCAACACTCCTGAGGAAAGTTTGAGAGAGCAGAAGTATTAAGGGCTGAGGCGAAGCAGGTGAAGAGAACCTGCAAAAGCAAACACAGGACGCTGTGTGGTAAAGCTGGACAAGAGCCAACCAGCAGGACACTGTACACGAAGGATTTACAAGATATAAAGCCACAGAACAAAACAGGGGCCAGGTCATGAAGGATGTGGTGTGTAAACCTAGGAATGATTCGTTAAGGGCATCTAAGTGCTGACACCAGCAGATATCTTTCCTAGAAAGCCAGCCTTTACTGCACCTGGTAGATTAGACTGAGTGGATACAGGCAGCAATCCTGAGGGAGGAAAGTCAGATCGACACTCTTGGATAAATATGGAAGAAAGACAACACTACCTTTGTCTGTGGCCTCCATTCTCCCTAACATCAACTGTAAATAAGGATGAAAAACGTGAAGGACGATTTCAAATCAGAAAATAAACACATAAACTTTGATGCTCAGAGACTCTTCCAATCAAGGCATTGCAGGTATTGCCAAAACAGACTGAAACACTAAGCTGAGAACTCAGAGCACTAAGAAGGACCGTTAAGAGCTCCTTGAGAAGCATAATAATTAAAATATGAACTTCGGCATAAGGCACATCTTGACATAACCTTAGAAATACAGATTGATATAATCATGTTGCCAAACCACACTGAGCCTCAGTTTCCCCATGAAGTATCAAGCTAATAACCATTCCCATTCCATCCCTCTTCTCCAGATCAATATGGCTCTCAACCCTCACCAGAAAAGCTTCTATTTGCGGTCGGTGATGATTAATATAGAAACCGACAACCAGGCAAGATGCAGAGAGAGAGAGGCTGTGGAATGCTCATTCCTAAAGGGCGTATCTATACTGCACCTTCTCTTCCCAGGGTTGGGATCGTTACAGAAGAGGGGGCAGAGTATAAGAGCAAGGAATGTGGACTGTTACAAGGAAGCATTACTTTCCAGACCTAACAGGACACTTGAACATACGAACTCAGAGTAGTTGCGCAGCATGCACAACACCTGTGCAAGCTCACGCCAGACCAAATTTCACCATGGAGATGGCAGAGGTACACTCTCCCACCCCTAGCTAAGAAGCTTTTGGCAATTAATAGGCACTAGGAGAGGGAGAATCCATTTTATTTAAGGGTGTAGCCTCTGCTAAGTGGATAGCACTCCAGTGGAAGGCCAGACATCCAAGAATGTTTGAGTGATTAAAAAATAGACTTGATGCATTAAGGAAAAAAAAGGAACAAAGTGGATCTGAGAAGAGTTGGAGGTGAAAATGACGAAACCGTTACGCACAAAATTTACAAGGAACTAATAAAATATATATTAATAAGTGATTCATAAGTGTGTCTTCCTCTTACAATATAATAAGGAATGGGTATGATAACTTATACTCTTAGCACAGTATCTGGCATAAATGGGAGCACTTATAAAGATCAGGTGTAATTGTCTGTAGATATCAGTGTGTAATTGTTTGCCTCTGTAAGAAACCATGAGAAGAACGCAGGATTTTAGAGCTAGTTCTTGTTGGTTGTTATTTTGTTTGGGGTTTAGTTACTTACTTTTAAATGTTATTTGATATCTGTGAGTGTTCATTTCCTTTCATCAATGGAAACAAAAATGTTGTTCTTCTAATGCAATAAGATATTTTTGACATGAGATAACATTCATAAAAGAAGCTTTAATAATCTAAAACGATGTATGTATACAAGGAAAAATGAGAGTCTGGCCTTACGATAGTGCATTCTAGGCATCTCTGACCACACAGAGATGAATATGACCTACAGTATGACCACACAAAAAGAACTCTGGGCTCATTAAAAAAAAACCTGGACTCCAGACCCAGAACTGCTACTCACCTGTCACCCAGTGCTAACCCCTTACATGCCTGGAGTCTACACTTCTTCTGCAGTTTAAGAGAGCAGGTTCTATGCCCTCTCAAGCCTTCCACTGCAGCCTTAGTAATATGAATCCCTTGCCTGAAGGACACCTCAAATGTTTAACTTTCCACAAACTAGGTCACCAGTTTCTTAAACTGTAACTTACAATCCTACAGGAGAACATGTTACTGAAAGTGAGGATGGTAGAAAAAATGGCAGGAATAAAAGGTTTCTGAATGTGTGACCATTGAGAACTAATTCAGCATCAAGTGCATAATGACAGCAAGATGCTCCGGGCAGCACTTAGTCCCGTGCATCCCTGTGCATCATGCAGCTCGTTTCTGAGCAGACGACATGGGTCACACGCACCATCGCTTTAAGCAGCACCAGCTGATAGTACCCCAGCTGAGGTTCAGGAATATTAAAAGGTATGAAATCCAGTCTCTGCACTGTACATTCAAATTTCTCTGCTCTTATGGAGACATAACAGTTTGATTTTGGAAAATGAAGACTTCTAATAATTTTCTATTTCCGCTTCTCAACACATAAACATCAAATCAGTGTGTCTTCGGGCTGCACTGTTACATTGTTTGATTATCACAGTTATGGACTGAGATGCTGACTTGTATTTTATATAATAATTGTTAAATGAGTTTTGGTCATGTTGTTAGGAAAGAACTTCCAACAGTCAGAAATGGTCTTTCTTAAATTTCAGCCACTTTGTATTTACATGAAACGATATTCCCTACATTGACAATTTAAAAAAAAATAGGTCAATGCTGAAAATCGCTGAAGATTCTGCATATCCTACAATAGATAATATTCACTCAGAATTTAGTTCTTTATATAAAATTAAATAAGTACATTAATTCTATTAATATGAAATCTGATATCTTCTTTCATAAGTGAAAATTTCTATGTATACACATATATACATATATATATCAAAGACCTATTTTAAGCAAATTTCTTAATGAGTCTTCATTAATTAATGGTTGATTTGTATACTTATTTTATATCTATATACCCAATGTCCAAAAAATATTTCCTAGGCACAAAGGGCTCACAAGCGAAAAGCCTTAAGATGCCTGCTCAAAGCCAATAAACTTCACTGAAATGAAGCAAGGACAAGATTTACTACGGGTCAAGAATATTTCTCCCCCAGAGTCAATCCAGTCTAACATTATTTAATTTTTCACATGCCTTAATCTTGAATGGCATTCATAAATGAGCAGATTAAATGCAATTAGCTCATCAGAATTCATCCATCAAGTTTTACCCCAAAAGAGATTTATGAAGCACCTTATAACCAAAAAAGGGCAAACCTAGAAAGAGTCCAGTCAGAACCAGAGAAAACATAGCTATCAGGGAAACTCAGAAGAAGAAAGTGAACCTAGAAATGGCTACTTTTTTCACGATTCCCCCATTAAATATAATACAGTTCTTGGCTGTTATTCCTTATTCTTTGAGTTCATCAGAATGCAGTATATTGGGAGATTTCTCAATATCATTAGGAAGGTTAAAAAGAGGAAAGAACTGCGAATAGATAATGCAATGAGAAAATTACTGTTAGGGTGAACCAGCAAGTCACCAAATTTTCCCACTCTGCCCCAAGGCTCAAAGGTCTGAACTGTAAACCCAGTAGTAAATTAAACAAGATCTTACCACTGTTGGTACTGTTCCTTAAGATGTTTCTCTGAACAAAAGCCACTGTTCCTCAAGGAACCAATAACAAAACATTATTTTTGACATAGTGTTCCTTGATTTTGCTACTATTTCATTTTGGGTCAGATGGTCCTTCCTGGGTGGCAATGGTACTGCTCTGAAGAGTGGTTAGCAGTGTTTCTGGCCTGCGGTTGGACATACACAACTACCCCCAGCATGACAGCTAAAACATTCCCAGACATCTGAGATGTCACTCAGGGTGGCAAAACTATTTGTGAAGGAAGTATTGAGTTAAGGAAAGCCAAGTCAGAAGGGATTGTCCTACACATCCTTTGAGAATGCTTCTGATGCACAGTTATATGAAATAAATTATCCTTGATAAAGAGAACTTTTTAACATGACAAGTCCCAAGGACGATGAACAGTCCACAAGGACAATAGCCAAAAAACCTAGTATTACATGAATTATTATTCATAAAAATTAGCAGAGGGATATAAGGATCAGAAGGAATTCTGGGTTTCTCACTAGCACCATTGCCACAGCACAAGGATGGTCCTCTCCCCATGGACCAGGACCCCTGTTATCTGGAGCTCAGGTACATTGACCAGCAGAAATTTCTATTATTATTAATTTCTGAGTCTCACTTCCCTAAACAGAGCTAGCCTTCCTTCTTTCTTTCCTCTTTTCTAGCTTACCCCTTTCTAGAATTTAATTCACTGTCTTTTCCCCCCTTCTTCTTGTTAGAGTTTGTTGAGTGAGTCTCATATTAAGATGACTAGTTTTTACTTTTATCTCAAAAAAAAAAAAAAGGAAGCAGGCTGGAAATGGGGCTAAAACATAACTGTCCAGCACTTGGGAGGCAGAGGCAGATGCGTCATCCTGAGTGCAAGGCATCCCGTTGTCCAGCTAAGGCTATAGAGTAACAAAGTGTCTTCATGAAACACAACTGAAAGGTGTCACAGATGTTTGTCTCCAAGAGCTGGGGAGCCAGTGTGCTGCTAGAGTACAGCGTGAGTTCCCCAGAAGCATCATGCTGCACTCATCTGTTTGCAAGCATGACTCATCTGTACTGACTTCAGTGTTGTGATGAAAACTCATGAGGTGTTTTTACCACCATATCATCAACATAATACAGGGCACAGATTTCTTATTCAGTAAATGTCAGTCACTTAACTCAAGATAGCATTGGTTCAATTTTTGGTTCAGAGAGGGGGCAAGGTAGGCCACAGCACAGATGGAAACATCTCAAGAGTGAGTCTTACCGTAATGACCTGTAATGTCCTGGCTGCTTCCCTCTCTGCATGTGCAACTCCGAGGTATGATTCAACGGCTAGACTTCCGGTTTTAATTATAATGCTTAGATTTGGCGTGTAGAACAGCAGCTGAAATATGATTGCTCAGACAAGAGAAATGGCTCAGCGAGTAAAAGTATATGCTGCCAACCTTGATTTGACAACCTGAATTCAAACCCAAGAAGCCACATAGTGGGGGGAGGGAGCCAGCTCCCACAAACTGTCTTCTGAGTTCCACATGAGCAACATCGCATGCACGCGCTCGTACATTCATGTACATACACACGTCCCACAATAGGTAAAGATGTAATTTTTAAAGGGAAATCATATTACTCTGCATATAAGTAATATCATGCGCCAAGAAATGAGTAGAGTTGAGCTGAGCTGCTAGGCGGTGGAGCCATTGGTTAAAACGTCGCGCCAAGATGAAAGTAACTGGTGTAACAGTTATGAGCATGAGGTCAACCTGATCAGAGTGTTGACTCTCTCACTATTCATGTCTCCAGTGGTTCCGTTCTAAGTATCAGCCATGAGGGTGAGCTCAGGTCATCCAAACAAAAGGCTCCTGGGGGTCTCATGAGCCAAGGAAACTTGCCAAGGAATCAGTAAGAACTCCTTGGAATCAAAAAGATTTAAGTACTGGATCAAAGTATAAAAAGTATCGTCAAGGTTTCTTTCTTTCCCGGATAGGGACAACTCAGAAGATATGCCCACAAAAGACTTTTGAAGATCCAATCATTAGGGACCTAGACTCGGAATGCAGATTTGTAGAACACGACAAGCCGGAAGTCCCTGACTGCCACACCCTCCACAGATTGGAATGCCCCGGCTTGGGTAAGGAGGGCAGCTTTTCCCTCGATGCCTGCCATGAAGTCTTGAACAACTCGTGCTTAAGCTGGAAAAGCCACACACGGGGTTTTGGCCAAAAGCTGGACAACCATTCACTGAGAAGTAGGAAGTGGATGGAAATCATAGCCGCCCACAGGACGCTCGGATACACAGCCTTGAGAGCCCTGGTCTCCTGAAGAGGCCCAGGAAGAAATTCAGCATCGTGAAAAAATCCTTTCTAGGCACATGCCTCCTAATTTCTATCCTGTCTGAAGAAATGAAGCCTGGATGGTCACTGCACATATAGCCAGGGACAAACCTGAGGCAAAGGGACAAATTCTGAGCGTATGAAACTATCTATGAGGCAGAAGTTTTCAGATGGAAAACTGGCACTGTTGTGGTGGTCGCACTAAATTAGAATTAAGCAAAGCTTAAATCCTCTTCATTATTCAGATTACCATTTAATTCATGGTATATATAGGTATCAAATATTATATACTCAAACACATATACTTTCAAAATTATGACTTCTGCTCTAAAGTATTTCAGAATCCACATATATGCTGATGGAGAGTCCGTGGAAAATGCACTGGACAATGGCTACAATAGTAAAATAAATATAATCTCATGTGACAGTCCTATTTCTTTAAGGACTCATTAGATATTATAATACTATAAAATATACACAGTGTTTGGGTGAGAGAACCTTAGTTTTTGCTCAATTCCTCTGAAAAGAAAGGTAGGGGTGGTTTAAAAATGTCTGCCTTGAAGAATGATTCAGGACACTGCATTGGATACATGAGACCATAAATCAACTCTTAATGGGATCTGTAATGAAAATGCCATGGAAGGATATTAGTCTAAGGATCCCTGTCAGCCTGTGTAACTACAGTAATAATTGCCAGGGGTTATTTCCAGAGCCACTGTCCTGCCAAAGAATGGCATGCAGAAAGAAGTGTGCCATCCCAGCACTATCCTTGGTAGTAGGCTGGCATTCTGCACATGTGCCTGGCAGCGGAAAAGCAAATTGTATAAATATTTAGATAGGGAAGAAAGGAGGGGGCAGCATTCCAGTGCCTAAGCTGCTCTTTCCTGTCATCTCTGTGAAAGCAAATGCTTCGGCTCTGCTGCCTTGTCCAAATACCTCGACGATGCTCACAGGGTTGGGGGGAAAGAAGTAAAAAAAAAAGTGGAACATTTTTTGAAAAGGTTAAAAAAAAAAAAGAAAAGAGAAGAAAGAAACATGGCCTTGAAAATGACTAGCACATAAGTCACATACGTTTGGCTTGCCCAGAAAGATTTTTCTAAAGGTTTTTCTCTGTTTTTAACCAATGAAAATTTTATTTTTCTGACAGTTTTATGGACACTGTTTTCTGCAAATATCATCTCTAGCCGTGGCTTATATCTTACATTCACTGGAAGCCAATTCCACTTCATTTCACGGTCATCCACAAATGAATGATGTCTTGGGCTCCGCAGCAGTGCTGTGTGCTTTGGGATAACAGCAAGGCTGTTATCTCTGAGGACGCCAGCGGAATGGGTGAGCTCTCAGTGAGTATCAAATAGTATCTCATTACGTCAAGGAAGCCAATAAGCATATGAGCCCTAAAAACCCATGCTGCAAGCCTCACTGAGAGAACATTTCCCACATAACCTATTTCTGAGCAGTATCCCTGAAGAAGATTATAGATACCAGGGTAAACATGGATGTAGCCAAACACAGGCAAAAGATTCTGAGACACTATGCAGACGGATCAGTTTCAGAGACTGACTAAATGATCCAAATAAATTATTTCCTCTCCCTTAATATAAATTTAATAACAGTAAGCATTATGTGCTGGGACAGTCTTATCAGCCATGGTGCCAGTCAATATAAAGACAATAAGCGAAGCTCTAATGACGTCAGCTTTAGCCTAGTGTCTGATTTTGCCTTTATACACACACACACACACACACACACACACACACACACACACACATATATATATATATATATATATATATATATATATCCCACTTTAACAAAAGCCCTAAGTATTTGATATTCTGACTATTTATATCAATACCCTTTCTCCAGATTCCTTTGATGGCAGAGGGTTGTCTTTCATTTCCTAGCACTGGAAAATATACTCTGATTAAAATATATCCTATTTAAGTAAATATTTGGGGTGTCTTAACATACGATCAGAGTCTAAATCCCATTTCATCTTCTTATGAAGCTGACATCTGCAATATTTATTTTAAATTTGTCACAGGTCTCTCTTAAGCTCAACTGTACATTTTAAAACCACAATCCTGCACAGCAAATAGGATACATATTTAGTCATCAGAATACAAAGTCAGCAATTGTTTTGAGAGGAGTGCAAAGCATGTCTCCGTGCTAAAGGAAGAAAGCCCCAACCAGGTTGAGAGGCTCAGCACGATCTCAGGGAGGACATAAATTTGAGATGGGATTTGCAATCGGATGCAATTCCAGTGCAGTGCTCTCCAGCCATCTCATTTTAAACTTTCACATCATATAAATATTCAAACATTCTATCAAAATCTACATGATAGGATTGCAAAAAATTCACAGCTTTTTACTTGCCCCTTGCACACATACAGCCCTCATTAAAATTGTTCACAGTTCAAAAATGAATGCAAGGCTGGTGGATAGCTCAGGGCTTCGATGTGCACTCAGCACGCAGGAGGTCCTGGGTTCTACCTCCAGCATAAAAACAAAAAGAAGAAAAAAAAGTGTGTGCAATTGCTTCTGCTTTTTCGCATGACAATATTATAAAGTAGCATAGTTTTTAAATGTTTGTAATTGCCTGGAAACAAACACTGAAAGAAAAAAAAAAACTTTTCCCAAATAAGTGGATTCACTCTTTTAGCTGACTTGTTAGTTTTCAAAGAATCTCTGCTAATCTTTTATTGATTCCATGATTCACCTAAGTAGAAATCTCTGCCTAAAAGTGCACCTCACTGGAATAAACCTGAAAAAAGAGAGATATGCTTGGATAGCCTCATAAACACGTGCCAGCTAGCCACAGGCAGAAAGGAGATCCACCATGGTAACGTGGCTTCCACTTGTCCCTGCTTCCCACCCATGCAAAATTCCAAAGTCACTGACAACAGCATCTCACTTACTCCAGCACCCTTCGCACTCCCTTTGAGCTACTGTAAGTTAGAGGTGCTGTGATTGATACACACTAAGAATATATGTACCTTATCCCAGAACATTGTATTCGTTTTCATTCTAACTCCTTAGGGTACTTAAGAAGAAAGAATTGGAAGTAAGGGGATGGCCTTTGCGACTGATGACTTATCTCTCCTACCTCTTAGCTAAGCCATCTTCATCCATTCATTCACTCGGCAAAAATATAACTCTTAAGCACTGTACCTCTTATAGACACAGGGATACAGTGTGAGGCCCCGGGAACAAAACAATTCCCTTTTGAATTTCCATCTCAGTCACAGAAAGAGATACTAATCAATGCTTATTCATAAAATATCTAGCACAGCAGAAGGAATTAAATGCTACAGGAAAAAAAAATAGAAAACAAGACAAATGATTGGAGAGGCATGGTATTGCTTAGGCTACCCATAAAGGAAGATCTTACGATTCATTCCTGCACGAATGAAAATAAGCTAGGGGCTGAGACAGCTCCTGTGGAAATGTTGCCCTACCCCCAGCTGGAGCCTCTTGAAATGTTTGTAGAGCTGGGAGAAGGGATGTGAGGAAGGGTACCAGGAGAAGATGAAGCCAAGAGAAAGAAACAGAGGGCATTTTCTACTTTCATCTTACTGGTCTTTTTCTCATTCACACTCACTGGTCTTGCGTTCTTTCAGGCCATTCCTACCTCTTTCTTTGTTCTCCTCACTGAGTTCAAAATTCAATTAATCATCCATGAAAATGAAAGAGTTTCAGTTTTCCCAGTGTTGAAGAAGAACCGAGGATGACTTGCACAGCCTCTACTGATTCGGTGAGGTTGTCTTCATCGTCATCATCATGTTGGCTTTGGTTTGGTTTGTTTTTAGCAAAGCTTTGGCTCTGGACTGCTACCTCTTTCAAGCCCCTGCTGCCAGAACCTCCTGATGTCTCCTTGTCTTGCCATCCCTTAGTTTGGCAATACAAAAAGAGCATGCCCTTCAATTGTGGTGACCATGGCCATGGGTATTTAGAAGACAGACAGAATGACCAATAGAGGACTTGGGAAAAAAAAGAAAATTTTGGTCTTGCATGGCAAAAAAAAAAAAAAGAGTCACTGGCTCAGAACAAAATGAAGAAGGGCTTCTCAAGAGTCATATTGATGATGATGATGTTGTCTTAGACAGAGCCACTGCACAGAAGTTAGTTTCTGCCTCTTCTGTTCTTCTTTCAGGGGGAGGGGCTCTGTTCCATCTGTGAGTATCTAGGCAGTGAGAAAGAAGGATGAAGATGATGGAGACAATAGCCAGAAATCCACCTGCTGGAAATAATGCTGCAGATTCTCTATTTAAATAAAATATAGAAGATCTAGAAGTAGAATGAACATGGGTAGAAGTCATAGTGTCGTTTCCTGTTTGATTTGTACTAAAGAAGGAAAATCTCATTATGTTAATGCTATATGCAAAAAATTTTTTGGCAGAATCTAATACTCATTTAGTATCAATCCACTTGCCATGCCATCAATAGAGAAGGCTCTTCTTTATTTAAAAAAAAAAAAAGCATCTTCAAAATACTTATAGTTAACGGCATACCTAGTGGTGAGAAATGCAAAATGTTCCCACCAAGGCCAGATGAAAAGCAAGTGTGTCTGTCTTCACCTGAATGCTTTCCAATGTCTTAGAAATTCCATCAACATAATCAAGACAACAAAGAAAAAATTGGGAGGAAGACACAAAATCATCCTGTTCTTACAGGACATGACTGTTTATGGAGAAAACCAACAAACATTTTTAAAAAGACCCCTAGAAATAAAAATAAATATAACAAGGTTTCAAAGCACAAAGTGAATTTAACATACCTATATTTGGACTGAATGAATATAATCAAAACTAAACACACCACAGCATTTACATAAACATCTCCAAAAATGAAACCATAAGGTATAAATCAAGTATGTACAAGAGCTATATGAGAAATATATGAATACATGAACAATTTTTTATAACTAAATAGTGTCAGGGAGATGACTTATATTCATGAGTAATCGCAACACAAACATGAGAGCATGAGTTCAGAGGGATCCCTGAGACCAGTCTAATCAAATCAACAAGCTCCCAGTTGAGTGACTAACCTTAAAGAATACACTTGATATCAACTTCTTCTCTTCAAAGCATACATACACATGGAGAAAGACAGAGAGGCAGAGATGGGTAAAGAAGCCTGGAGAACTATATAAAGGGAAAGATATTTAAATTTCATGGATAAAAAGACTCATTGTCAAGATGCTCATTTCCTTCAAACTGCCCCTTAGATTCAAAGCAAGTTTAAGTAAAATTCCATTAAGCTACTTTTGATATCAGCAAATTGATTCCGTGGTTGACAGAGAGAAACAAAAGAATCAGAACAGCCAACAATGTTTAGGAAAAAACAAAGTAGGAACGTTGATACTTGATGATTTACTATGAAGCTACAGTCAACAAAATGCTGTAGCACTGATTGTGAAAATGGTCAAATAGATCAATGCAAGAAAATAAAAAAGATAAGGATTAGACCCACACAAACACATCAACTGACCTTTGACAAAGAAACAATCTTTTCAACAAACGGTGCTGGAACAATGGATGCTCACACAGAAAAGGTTGACTCTAGACACAAATCTATGACTTCTGTGGAAATTAGCTCCAAAATTTTCCATAGACTATAACATAAGAGAAAACCTAGATGACCTTGGGAATGGCAATAACTTTAAATACAAAGCCAGAGTTAGTATTCATGAAAGTAATTACTAATAAACTATATTTCATTACAATTAAAATATTCTCATATGCAAAATAAAATATCAAGAAAATAAGAGAATAAAAAGGCATACCACACACAGAGAAATGATATTTACCCAAGACATATACAATAAAGGGGTATTATACAAATATACACACTTAAAAGTAACATTAAAAAGCCAACTCTCCAGTTTTTAAAAAGTGGGTCAAAGGCCTTAGAATGGAACCCATTAAAGAAGATATACAGATATCAAATAAGAATATAAGCCAAAAAATCCACTTGATATGTCATGAGGAAAATGAAAAATCAAATCTACACCACCACAAATACACTAGGTTTCTCAAACTACAGAACAGGGCATAGTTGTGTTGGCAAGCATGTGGGATAACAAGAGTGGTCACGTGATGTTCAGAGGACTGCGAAGTGGAAGAACATTTGATCATTTTTTATAAAGTCGCACATTCATAGCACAGGTCCCAGGAAAAGATGACAGTGTGTGTGTGCATGCTGAGGCTTACCTAGATTTCTCCATTTTATTCAGGCTAGAATCCTAGTTGGAGAATAGTGCTACTCTTGTTGGGAGGGTATTCCCACCTCAATTAATTTAATTAAGGTAATCCCTCACAGGAATGGCAAAAGGATTGTCTCCCAGGTGATTGTAGATTCTGTCACGTTGACAACATGAACCATCTCAATTACTAACACATGCCAACTGATATTAATCACATGATGTCTAAATCTAAGACAATGACACAAAACATTAGTGCCTTCCAGGGGTTGGTGTGGGGCCAATAGAGCACACAGATACTTTAGGCAGTGAAAAGACTCCATCTGATGTAATGAGGATGCCCATGTGACATTAGACATTTGCCAAAATCCATAAAATGCACAGCACCAAGAGTCAATCCAAGTCTACCTAGAGACTTTGAATAGCATGTGTTGTAGGCTCATCAGTTTCAGCAAACTTCCCACTCAAGGCCCCTAATCAAATATGACTTCCATC
Organism: Acomys minous; assembly: GCF_964271855.1. NCBI lineage: Eukaryota > Metazoa > Chordata > Mammalia > Rodentia > Muridae > Acomys > Acomys minous. The sequence goes on from NC_140492.1 coordinate 42,637,180, forward strand.
CCCTAAAGAGAAGGAGGCTCTAGAGTGACTTCACAAAGAGAAACCGCATGCACGAGAACAAGAACAGTCTCAGAAGAAGCCAGACCTGTCACTCCCTGACCTTAGCTTTCAAACATTCAGAGTTATAAGGAAAGTCATGAAGTCCATGGGGGTTTGTTATGGTGGCCCTGACAAATTAACACAACAGTTACATAAAAAATGTAATAAAAAATAATTAGTTCCTCTGGTAGTTTGAATAAAAATGGTCCTTATAGGCTCATAGGGAGTAGCATTATTAGGAGAAAGTCTTGTAGGAGTAAGTGTATCATTGGGGGTTGGCTTTGAGGTTTCAGAAGCTCAGTCCAGGCCTAGTAGCTAACTCTTATTTCCTGCTGCCTCCCAATCCAGATATAGAACTCTCAGCTACCTCTCCAGCACCATGCTTCCCGTCATGACAATAATGACCTAAACCTCTGACCTGTCAGTCCAAATTAAATGTTTTCTTTTCCTTTACTTTTTTTTGTGGGGGAGGTAGTTTGGTTTGGTTTGATTTGGTTTTTTGAGATAGGGTTTCTCTGTGTAGCCTTGGCTATCCTGGACTCTCTCTCTATAGACCAAGCTGACCTCCAGCTCACAGAGATCTGTCACCTCTGCCTCCACAAGTCTTGGCATTACAAGTGTGTGCCACCATGCCCAGCTAAATGTTTTCCTTTTTTTTTTTTTTTTTTTTTTTGAGAGTAGCCATTGTCATGGCGTCTCCTCACAGCAGTAGGAACTCTGACTAAGACAGTTTCTTTTTCATCCTCACCATAAACAGTTAATCATAAGAGAGCAAGTTTCCATTTCTCAGCTGAAAAGGTGAATAGTTTTAGATGACAATTGGATCACATTTTGCTGTTGACGCTATGAAGTTATTGACTAAGATCTTGTGACAGATCCACTTTCCCTGCTCTCTGAGGGCCCTGCTTGTACCCCAGTCCTCTGATCAGATGCCATGTCACTCAACCAGCCTGGAGAGCAAGAACTGAGACTTAGGTTTGATTTGAGATTAAAAGAATTGATCATCTGTGTCTCCTCTTCCCCTCGCATTTCCCATCTGTAAATGGCTGCTTTTTTACAATGAGAAATTAGAGGGAAAACATCAGGGTTGAAAAAAGTCACAAAGAGCTATAGATCAGAGTCAAAAGGGGCAAAACATCCCTGGTTGGCTAAAAGGAAATGGTGCTAGTTGGAATTCTTAAAGGCTGGAACAAATCAGCCTTGAAATCTGGGGTGATTGTGGTGCAATAAAGTGGCAAGTGGCCTGAGATAGTATCCTGTATTCCCCATGACCTATGTGTCATGCAAGCAATGCCAAGTGCCCTGTCCCACAGTGACTATCTGGACAGCATCCTGACAGCTGGCTGCCTCACTAAGGCTAAAGGAGTAGTAGCCAAACCTCTAATACTTGCGTTATGAGCACAACAGAGATGAAGAAGGAAGAATTCACAAGTGCAAGTGCTGCCTGTGTGCTTAGAAGATGTGAACGCCATAAAAGCAGCCAGGCTGATGGCTAAGCCCAGAGAGGAGAAGATGCACACACTGGTCCACAGGAGGACAGAGACCAGAGCAGAACATCCTCCACCTGCCAGGTTCTAATTCCCACCAATCACAGGAACCATTCATTAGCCTCCTCTTGCAGCCACCCTGGGAAGGACAGGGTGGCACACTGCAGGACTGAAGAACTGTTTGTAAGAAAAGCAGCAGCCAAAACGAGGAGTGTGAACTTTGGCCAGATCAAATGTTAATCTAAGAGGCTGTTTTAGTCGGAAGAGATTTACTTATCTGTAACTGTCAAGTTGATGTTTTCACTCCATTAGCACAAAAGGGGTCACTGTGCAAGAAAGAAAATCAGGTAACGTTTAAAACTCCTTTTGTTCCTGCATGAATTGTGTTATATATACTTACTATTTCTTATATTTTTCTAAATAAAGGAAACACAAATGCACACGACCCACTAAGTGGCCTATCAGAAGTGTCAGGGAATGGAACAGCAAATGTGTGCACCCCACTGGGATCAGGCGTACACAGGAGCTGCATGAGACCCACTTGGCTATTCAGTGGAGGATTGCTAGTGTATGTGTTAACTGAAATTAAGAAAAAAAAAAAACCCAACCCACTTACGTTAACAAATCTAAAGATTGGCTAATTACTACTTCATATTGCAACTTCAGAGCCAAAATTACCTTAGGGTAGCTTTATCTCCTTCAATAACCATTCGCTGTTCAACTTAACATTCTTTTAAGTATTAGTTAAAAATTTCAGGGCTGTATTAATTTAGTAGACCTAAACTTCTAACAATCCAAAACCAAGACTGTCAACAGATAGTATCTGAGACTCATAGCAGAGATTTCCCCCACTTGGCTATAACCTGTCTACCAGATATCCCTGCCAATGTACTTGAAAATGCCTCATAGCTCCCTTCTGCTGTGTACGCATAAATACTTCATGAACTTGCTTCCACATTGAAATACAGTATTGGCTAGATCAGACCTAGGGGAGGGGAATAGGGGGAAAGTGGGAGGGAGGGAGGAATGGGGGGCGGGGGGATTCAAGTGATGGCATAACAATTGAGTTGTAATCTGAATAAATTAATTAAATAAAATAATAATAATAATAATAATAATAATAATAATAATAATAATAACAATAACAATAATAATTACAGTATCTGGGACAACTTGAATCCATGTTCCCAGATCATAGCACTCAAATCTGACTCAAGAGCAAGCTCATATTCTCCTTGAGGTAAGAGTTATGTTTTGCACTGCTATGTGTGGTGGGTCCATCCCTACAGAGCATCACTTCCTGCAGAGACTAAGTGTGGAAGGCCATGGCAGGGGCAGACAGGAAGCAAGGACATTCACGTCCGAGCCGAGTCGTGACTTCTGTATCACCACTGACACACATTCGCCTGCTTTGTCGGCTGCTTTATAGACTGAGGTGCAGGACATACTTTTTAAGGAGGGGGCCATTAGAAAAATGTCACTCTTTCTAATTAAAATAACTACATATCTTTAATGCGCCCTTCAATACTCCAAGGATAACTGAGCATATTGCTTGATTTGCACGCTCCTGGTTTCCATTTGTGTAGATCATTATTGCAATAAGTAGATGCAGATGCTTAAGTTAATTTTATTGTTAATGCTTCAGGACATTTCTTAGGAAAAGTGCACAAAGCTTTTAAAAATCCAATAAATTATATCGGGTCTTAATTTACTTCATGTTATACCTTCAATTGAGGAAGGACACAGAAGTGCTCTTGAATTTAGATCTTGATTTTATTAGCAATTGGGTAAGCATTTGAATTACTGGAATGGGCAAGACACACTCTCAGAATGTTACTTATATGTTAACAATCCCTCATTAGCTGGATAAAGAATTACATCTTGACTAAAATGGGTAAGAAGCTTATAAACTATCTTATTAATTCGCAAATAATGACAACTTGAAGGCATACATTATGCCAGCCTCATGTCAACAGAAATGAAAGCTTTTCCCAAATCATTCTATAAAAATGCTGATTACCCACTGCACCCTCCAGCCACAGAATCTTGATGCCATTGTCAACAGAAATACCTTTGGTTCAGTTAATTATGTGTGATAACATCTGGGAGGGATTAAATAAGTGCTTTATACAGAAAAACAAAATGGGGAATAATTAAATGTGCACCATAGGATGTGGAATATTGATTGTTCATACCTTAAAATTCAATTTATTCATCTATAATCTGGGGAGGCATGCCTCACTGATTTCCCTTCTCTCCTTCCAGAAGTGCCTTGAAGTCAGATTCAAAATGGCTTGTGTCAGGCACACATGCACGTGCATGTGCACACAAGCAAACACACCTACCTATTAAGTTTTGAAAAGTTGGAGGAAGGTGCCCCTAAATTATTAAACCTATCTTGGAATAATAGACCACTGCAGCACTGGCACACAGCCATAGCGTGTTCAAAGAGCTTGAGAGCACCGAAGGGTTCTTTTAGTTATTCTAATTACACTTATTTACATCCTGCATGTATGTGTGGCTGTATTTTGTGTGCACAGGTTTGTCGGTACACACATGTGGAGATGAGAGAACGACTTCAGGATCCAGTGCTTGCCTTCTACCATGTGGGTCCTAGGGATCAAAGTTGGGTTAGTAAGCCTGGTAGCAAGGCATTTTACTGCTGAACCATGCCAGCAGTGCAAGAAGATGGCAAAGACAAAATTCAAGGAGAATTGCATCTAACATTTTGAATTGTTGTTTGCCACAACAACTCATAACAAAAAGTGGCACAAGGACAGAGTTAAACAAAGGGTTTGCTGGGCAGATGTCCTTGTAGAGTTATTTGGGCATAAGATGGCAACAGCCCCTGTACACTGTTGATGTGTGGCCATCCTTGTGTTACTATGACTTACCAGGCAACCAGCGGGGAAGGGCCATGCCCTCATAAGCTCCCAGATCTATGTACATTTTTGTATTAGCGTTTTCCCAAGCACCTCCATTTTGATTTCGGTAGCTTCTGCATCTCCTTCACAGCTGGAAGCATTAATGATGTCATTGTTGTAGGGCCCCCACGTGGAAATGGGTGTTCCAACACATCCCACTCACCACAGGCTCTCAATCCACTTCTCTTCGCATTAGCCTCCTCGGGATGTATGTATGGCTGCTTCCATTCTACTTCCCCCAAGCACAGGCGCCATCTTGAAGTCCCCATCAGAGCATGTCTCCCCCCTCTAGACCTACTTCCTCTTCAAAAGGAGAGATTTATATAGTTGTTTGAGTGTGTGTGTGTGTGTGTGTGTGTGTGTGTGTGTGTGAGTTAGAGGTTAACTCTCAGTAGTCAATTTTCTCCTGTCACTTTGTGGGATCCGGGGAAAGAATTCAAGTCATCAGGCCTGCATACAAGCACCTCTGTCTTCACAGCCATCTCACTGGCACCAAAGGAGATTTAAAAAAAAACAAAACAAAACAATGTTTTGCTACTAATACAGAAATTTAAGCTTACATCACCCTTAGACAGACTTACTTTTTCAGTCACTCATCTATAGAACATTCTCGTCTTGGCCCTGAGGTTGGCACTCAGCTCCCTGTTCCCTGTTATAAGGGAAGCAAAGGAAATGACGCCACCCTATACCAAGTTGGCACCAGGTTTGGTTAATAATCTACTTCTTTGTAATCCTCAGGCCTTGTCTGTATCCAACACTGACTATATCACCCACAAGCACGTATTAAGATGATCATCTCTTTATAGCAGTATTTTCAATGCAGTTCACAAACAAATTAGTTTTTTTTTTACAATAAATGTTAAAATGCATGATTTCAACATCTGCTCCCCCAAATGCATGTCTTTTTAAATTTTTTAATCTTCTCTCATGTGCTACATCCCTACTATAGTTTCCCCTCCCCCCCCCTTCTCCTCCTCCCCACCATCCCATCTCCCCTTGACGGGTATTTTATTTCAAAATATCTAGGAAAAATCCTAGCTGCAAGTGTTTATAACCTGAAAAAAAATTCCTCTGAGCCCAGTGGCCTGTTTTTAGTGCCTGCTCTGTGCCAGCCCTTATCCTCTGTAAGACACGCAGCACAACTACTCCAGCAGAAAGTCCAGTTACCTTCATAGGGAAAACAAAGTTCCTTTCATTGATCAGCTGAGCTCGCGCAGAGGTTCTATTTGCTGGCATTAACTGATCCCCACTAACAGTGATCTAAGGTTTAACCTTTAGCTGTTTCATCCTGTTTTCTGGAACACAGTAGCTGGAGAAATAACAATATTCTTGGGCCTTCTACCAAACTTGGTCAACCCCTCCCCCCAATATTCAGCACTGCCTTAATTTTATACAAAGCAAGGATATAACAATGGAGCTTCAATAATATAGAGAAATATTGGCACTTGTCAAATGTAGTATCGTCAATATTGTAAGTTAGCTAGCATAAAGTTATTATGTACTTTGAAACTAATGGGCATAAACGAAACATTCTAAAACAATATGTTTAGGCATTTCTCCAAATTAACTAATAGTCTAACATTATTATAGTATTGAGTCACTGGCTTCCACCAGCATTCACAACAGCTGGAGAGTTTCAAGCTCCGGAGCCTTCTATGCTGAAAGACCTAAGCAAAAACAGCTGGGAATCAGAAGTTCGTCTGAGTTTTCAGTCTTTTAGGGAGGCAGGCTAAGCTGTGCATCTCTGAGTACGCCTTCCTTTCTATAATTCACAAATCTTTTCACTACCCAGCATCCTCCACCATTAAAGCTCAACCATTCAAAATTGAGGGGCGGGTGGGAGGATTATGGGGACAATTGAAATTTCATATGATTCCCCAAATCTGTGATTGTCCGTTCATGCTATTAAAGCCACATGTCCAAGTCTGTATAATTTATAGAGAGCAGGAATTTATTTTCCGGAGTTCTGGCAAAGTCAAGATGAAAAGTGCTAGCAGATTGAATATTCTTTAGACACTCTCTTTTGTTTACAACGTGGCAGATTCTTGTTGTTCCCCACCAAAACAAAACATAAAACAAAAAACCAACAAACAAACAAACAAAAAAGTATAACACTGCTTCTTCACATTGTGGACAAAATGGAAGGGACAAGCAGGAGTCTGAGGCCTCTCCTACAGAGGGGAGAGAACTGTCACAACTTAATTCCTTCACCAAAGCCCTAGCCTTAAGGCCATCACCTCATCACCTATGCTCCAGTGTGTGGATTTCCAAGGGACCCACAATTCGGACCACACCAGCACTGAGTGTGTGAGATTTTGGACTGTTTCATTTCAAGCACGTCTCAAGATGGAGATATTCCAACAAACCCCGAAGCTCTTAAAACAGCATGCCATGCAGTTTTCCCAGTCAAAAGAGGTGTCCTGTGAAAACAGAGTGGCTGTAACTCTTCCTTTGCTGCCCACATGGTGCCCCAAAGTACCGGAGGGTTACAGAGATGCAAATGTGTCCTAAGCTGAATGAGAGGAGTGGGAAACATTCTCTTTATGGTGGCCCTTGAGGCCCATCTGCAACGTGAACCTCGGTGAATTCTTTGTCCCAAATCCTTTTTGTTATAGTCATTGTCAGTTTTGAGTCTGGAGATGTCAGTCGGGTGTACTGCTTCAGCCAGGCTTGTGGGGCAGAGGTATCAGAACAGAGCACCACAGCGCGTTCCACTCATCCGCTTATTAGGTCTTGTCGTCAGCTGGCTAAAGGGAGCGCCAGGAGTAGACATAAGCCTGAACTTCCCTTTCCTTTCTCAGGATCCTAACACCCTTAAGACAAAGAAGAAAGGGGATTATTGCAGACGGATTTGTATATATTCGAGTTTGTACAACTAAGTGGAATCTTGCTAGGTGTTTGTAGGAATTAAACAGTGTGTTGGTAACATAACTCATTCATGGAACAATTGTCCCACCTGTGCAAGTTGTGGGTTTGGCCCCTAGAGCTGGAAGGGGAAAATGCAAACACATCAGTTAGTAAAGCTATTAAACATTGTATCAGCCCCTTTGCTTTCTGTTTCTACTTCAATTGGTTGAGTTAATAGCGTCTGCTAATTTTTGCAAGTCTGATCATACAAGCATTAACAAAACTAAATCAAGTAGATAATGTCAGGCTTACAAGACACGGTGTCTTAGTCTGTCTTCAGGTCATTTCCACAAAAGATGGCAGGTGCAATCATAATCCAAGGTAATAAAAGTAAAAAGCAAGGGCATGTTTCTCATTAATAGGAAAAATAGCCTTTCTTGCAGGTCTGGATCACATAGAAACAACATTTTGGGGTCATTTTCTTTATGACAGTATCACATTCAGTAAGAAAAGTATCATCATATACAACTTAGAAAAATACCAAGGAACACTTTTAAAGGAAGAAAATTTAAAGCAACTCCAACTGAGATGACCAAGAATTTTGAATCTACACAGTTCTAGGCTGAAATCCTGACTCTGTTGAACCATACACACGTGTCTGCATGCCTCTGTGTGTATGTGTGTGTGTGTGTGTGTATGTGTGTGTGTGTGTGTGTGTGTGTGTGTGTGTGTGTGTGTCTGTGTCTGTGTCTGTGAAAGTTATAGTGGTTTCTGTACTCTATTGTATCCCCATGTAAAATGGAGTTATTGGGCAATTTTCAGGAACATTCTTTTTTTATAATACACTGTTGTTTTGCCTGCATGTATGTCTGTATGAGAGTGTCAGATCCCCTGAAACAGGAGACACAGACAGTTGGCAGTTGCCATGTGATTGCTGAGGATCAAATGCAAGGCCTCTGAAAGAGCAGCCAGTGCTTTTAACCACTGAGCCATCTCTCTAGCCCCTGGAGGCTATTCTTTTTTCCATTAATTTATTTATTTACTCACTTTACCATCTGATCAAAGCTGCCTCCTCCTCCCAAGCCCCTCACACACACACCCTTCTCCCCATTGTTCCTTGTCCTTCTCAGCGAAGGGGAAGGTCCCCCCAGTGGATACCAACAAGCCCTGGCACATCAGTAAAGAATCAAACCCTCTGTTGTAAGCAGTTCTACTTCATTTGTCTGTGATACCCTAGGATGAGGCTTGGGGGAAAGCAGCCTAATGTAAACACTTTGTTGCTGAGTTCCTACGCTGATAAGGAAGACTTTCCAACAGCAGCATCACCACTGATGGTTTGAGCCTTCAGATAACATCAGGCATCCAGGAGGAGGCAATAAATGGGGAAGCAATGGCAAGAGCTGACCATAGAAACCTTGAGCTCCCAATATGGGAGTGCTTTAGCTGTCTGTGGCGGACAGTAGCCACTAGAGTTCCTTAGGAACTAAGCTCTGTAGCTACAACTCAAGCTTTATCCAAGAGGCTGCTCCATTTGGATGGCACACACAAGTCTATTTTCTGAGAGCAGATTAACATATTTGAAGACAGGATTATAGAGGGAAAGAGTTCTCATTGCACAGTCTCCTTGTCCAGCCTCCACTTTAAGAAGCATTCTCGTAGCACTTACTACCGCTGAAGAAACACGTTCTTAAAAGGAACTGCATTTGACTTTACATGCATAGCACCTTCCAAGGTGCAACCAACATGTCTGCATAATTTACCTGTGTCTCTCAGCTTCATGGAAACCTGAAGCTATGCACTCTGGGTGCCCATCTTCAATATTATTCCTTGTCGCTCAAAAAAAGTGGCTTGTGAGGAACAACTGCCCTAAGACCCTCAAAGTACCTGTCTCTCAGGCTGGCATGCAGTGTGAATGTAACACACAAGAAGAGCACACAATATGTGGGAGGGGGTGCAATTTTTTGGCATACTGACTGATGCCTCCTCATCTGTTTATTTTTACAGAAAAAAATGTTCTTGTGTGTGCTGGGAGACATTCAGGGATTTATTGTTATCAGCTGTGCTTTTTTTCTTACTTTAGAGAAAATGACTGGTATTTTTAAATCATTTTTGTAATTTGTCTCAGTTAACTGGGTATATTAGTACACACCAGGTCTCCTGGCACTAGGGAGGCAGAAGCATGAGTACTGTGAGCTCTAAGCCAGTCTGGAATGCCTAGAATGAGGCTGTATATAAGAAAAGAAAAGAACAAAAGCATCTAAGTGTGTGACTGAAAAGGTAACTATTTCTCCACATGCTTTTATGGGGAGTTTTGGTAGTTTCAGATTGCTTTTATAAGTAATGCTTTAAACAAAGCGATAGCTTACAGATTGAAAAAATATCCTCACCAACCCTGCATCTGACAAAGGTCTAATATCCAAAACATATAAAGAACTCAAGAAATTAAACAACACCAAACCAAATAATCCAATTGAGAAATGGGGCTCAGAATTAAGCAAAGAATTCTCAACAGAGGAATATCAAATGGCTGAGAAACACTTAAAGAAATGCTCAACGTCTTTAGTCATCAGAGAAATGCAAATCAAAACAACTCTGAGATTCCATCTTACACCCATCAGAATGGCTAAGATCAAAAATTCAAATGACACCACATGCTAGCGAGGATGTAGAGAAAGAGGAACACTCCTTCATTGTTGGTGGGAATGCAGACTAGTGCAGCCACTTTGGAAATCTGTCTGGCGCTATCTCAGAAAATTGGGAATAGGGCTTCCTCGAGACCCAGCTATTCTACTCCTTGGAATAAACCCAGAAGATGCTCTAGCATACAACAGGGACTTATGCTCAACCATGTTCATAGAAGCCTTACTCATAATAGCTAGAACATGGAAACAGCCTAAGTAGAAGAATGGATAAAGAAACTGTGGTACATTTACACTATGGAATACTACTCAGCTATTAAAACAAGGAATTTCCAAAATTTGCAGACAAATGGATTGAACTAGAAGTGATCATAATAAATGAGCTAACCCAGAAGCAGGGAGACTCAAATGGTATATACTCACTTAAAACTGGCCACTAGCCCAAGAGGCATGTCTCATGAAAGTCTTCACTTACCTGGAAAGTGGGATAGAGGTGAGGACATCATATTGGGACTCTAGGTGAGAAAAATATAGGAAATGGGGAAATAAATGGATCCAGAGGGTCCTAGAAACCTACAAGAAGAATACTATGATGGGTGAATCTGGGCCCGGGGGTTCTACGCGATCTAAGGCACCAACCAAGGACAATACATGCAGTCATCATCAAACCCCTACCCAGATCTAGCCAAGGGATAGAACATTCTCCACAGTTAAGTGGAGACTGGGGACTGACTTTCACATGAACTCTGGTGCCCCATATTTGGCCATGTCCCCTTGATGGAGAGGCCTAATGGCACTGGGAGGAGGGATAGCAGACTACCAAGAAGAGACTTGATACCCTAGCATCATATTCAGGGGGAGGAGGTCCCCCTCAGTCACAGTCATAGTGAAGTGGAATGGGGTGAAAGCGGGAGGGAAGGAGGAATGGGAGGATGCATGGGAAGGGATAGCAAATGAGATGTAATATGGATGATTTTATCTTTCAGTAAAAAATAAGTAATGCTTTACTAAACATTTATTTTTAATTTCATTTGCATATTCACTGATTTATCTCTGAGTATTTTCTTTCAAGTTCTACTTTTAAAATATATTTAATTTGCAGGATTTTCAAAAACACACAATACCAAAGAAATAGAAAACGCAAGGTCATGTGCTATATTATTTGGAAGTCTATAAATAATTGCTTTTTAATTAACTTAAGTAAATTTTCCAACTGAAAAATTGATGTCTAAAAATTTTAACCACATGACATGCAGAAAAAGAAATGTCCAATTTAATAAGGCTTTTGTTCAAGTTAGATGGTGATTTCATGTGGCATTAATTTAAGCTAGAATGTACATCATGAAGTAAACAATGCAAATAATCTTTTTCTATCATGTCATAAATGAGATTCGTTGTCATCATTTGGAGAGGCGGTCAAGTCCATAGAACGCTCCTCATAAGACTCACATATTTACTTATGCATCACTTCTTATACTGTTCTTGTTGGCAGATTAAAACCAGCCTGATGCAGTCCATTGCCCCAAGCCTATACTAGCAAGAAGACCCTGTAACTTGCACACAGTGTGCTTCTTATTATCCGTAGGCCTTCTTATTGATTAGATGACATGCAAGATAAATGCATGACCTTAGCCTCTTCTGACATCTGTCATGGACTCAGTAGAAGAAAGGAAGAAAAAAAAACAATCTGTAAACATTTCTGAGAAGAAAATGTTTTGATCATGTCAAAACTTAAATTCTGGACTCTTTCAAAATGCTAAAGTGTATGACAAAGCTATGAAAACAATCACCAACCATTTATCCAAAGAAGGTGCAAGTATATTACATGCAATTTAAAGAAAGTAATTGAATTTAAAAGTTTCTGAATGGCCTTAAGAAAGAAATCTGTGAAGAAGAACAAAAACATGAAGAAGAAAAGACAATGCTTATATTTGTCATTCTGTGGAAAAAATAAAATTATAATAATGAACTACTAAATATAGTCTAAGTGGGAAATGGTTCATTGTCTTCAAAGCTTTATGAACACATAAGCACCTCTACTACTTCAGAGGTTTTAAGTTTGGTCAGAAAAAGCTGTTACAGAATTCTATTCAAATACTTTATCCCTGGAAATATGCCAAAATCATCCAGATTAAGGACTTTAGTTATAAATCAGGATAGAATGCCAAAAGTAGAAACAATTCACTCAAATGTGTGTGTACATATATTTTTTCCATACGACAATTACTGAGAGCCTAATATATGTGCCTAACAAGATGCCTGACATTACAATTCCAAGAAACTTCAAATGTCCTATAAAAGTAAATTATTTCATGATTAACACAATCGTACATTTGAATACTATAGTTTGTGAAGACATATAATTCATGAGATTAGTTTTAGACAAAAATCTTTCAAAAGGATTGGAATATGAATTCTTCAGTAACTGCCTAGAGATCCATCTGGATGACGCCATGGACGAGGCAGCTCATGCTTTAGAACATCAATGCACTAGAGAAAACTTCCAGTTATATAGTCTTCGGCCATGATTATAGTCAAGGTGGGTTAAAGGGGATAAATACAAAACAAAGCAAAACGGGGCTCTTGATTACACTTTTTACAATTTTATCTAAGGTAGTCTATAATTTGTAAGCTCAATGGTTAAATTTGCTTGATTTTCAGTTTTTGTCAAATACAAGATTCTCTTCTACTTGCTTTGTGGTTATACAATGCTAGAATATGAAGCTATTGAGAAAAGATTTTTTAAAAACCAGAGCATAATGCAACAGAGAAGATACAACAAACAAGAAAGCAAGTGTATGCTACTTACTCTTAGGAATTCTTCAGGCTAGGGAAGCAGATAAAGTACAGTTTAGCAAAGGGACACAAGTTTGGGGAAAGTAGCCAAAGAAATGTCACTTATGCTTAAAGGATGGGCCATATTTTGTTAGAAGAAATAGATGAGAAAAAAAAACAGGTAAAAGAAATAGCATGAGAAATACTTCAGAATGATATGCACATTTCCCCCATAGAAATATACCAGTGTGTGTCCAAGTCCCTTCAATTGCCACATCTCAGCAATTTTGTAAAAGAAAAGAAATCAAATGCCGTTTCTCCAGATGTTTGTCGTGACTCAGGAAAACATAATATTTTGGTTAATAGCTAAAGAGTGAGATTAAAGTGACAGGATGGAGCTATTGAAGTCTTAGACTGCTATTATACAGGTACAGATTTTTTTCTGTCATGTTGATTATGTTTCAACAAGTAGGATTTAAGACTAAACTCAATTCATTTAGTGAGACTAAAAAGAACCTACAATTGATTGGAGCCACCAGGTATTGAATAAAAACATTTACTTATGATGATAAGACAGAGGATTTTAAATTCCAGGCCAGACTGGGCTAGAGAATGAGACTGTATTTCAAAAACCTAAGCATGCACAAGTGGACATGGGCAAACATACACACACACACACACACACACACACACACACACACACACACACTCAGTATAACTTCATGAAAAACTGGCATTTAAATGTTAAGTGTTCCCACTCCTTCATTGCTGGTGTGAGTGCAAACTTGTACAAACACTTTGGAAATCAACCTGGCACTTTCTCAGAAAACTGGGATTAGGGCTATCTCAAGATCCAGCTATTCCACTCCTGGGAATATACGCAAAAAGATGCTCCACCACACAACAGGGACATATGCTCAACCATGTTCATATCAGCCTTATTTGTAATAGCCAGAACCTGGAAACAACCTAAATGTCCCTCAGTCAACAATGGATTAAGAAACAGTGGTACATTTACACCATGGAATACTACTCAGCTATTAAAAACAAGGAAATCCTGAAATTCGTGGGCAAATGGATAGAATTAGAAACGATCATACTGAGTGAGTTAACCCAGACCCAGAAAAACTCACATGATATATACTCATTTATAACCGGACACTAGCCCAAAAGGGAAGTCCCATGAAAGTCTTCACTTACCAAGAGATTGGGATAGATGCGGGGACTTCCTATTGGGACTCTAGGTGAGAGAAGTATGGGAGAATGGGGAAATAGAAGGATCCAGAGGGTCCTAGAAACCTATAAGGACATCATGACCATCATGACTGGCAGATCTAGATCCAGGAGGGGGACTCTGCTCAAACTACTGCACCAACCAAGCACAATATATGCAGTGAACATTGAACCCCTACTCAGATCTAGCCAATGGATAGGTCATTATCCACAGTTGTGTGGAGAGCGGGGACTGACTCTAACATGAACTCTGAATAAATCAATTAAATAAATAAATAAATAAATAAGTGTTAAGTGTTCCCAAATGTGTCTGAAACTTAGCCTTCAGGATTAACATGTGGATATTTTTAAGCATGATAAAGAGATACAAACTAGCAAGGACTTATTTACTAATCTCTGATGACCAATTAAATAATATAATACAAATGTTTTCTCAGACTAGAGCAAAAAGACAGGAGTCAAGTTATAAGGGAAAACCCAAGAAATCTTAACGCTTCATCCGGACTATACTACTTTTTGCTCCAAATCTTAAGTAATGACAAAAGTGAAAATTGAGATTCAAATACTCAAATAGTAAAGATAGATTGAATGCAGCCATCTACAGGTCACCAGAGACTGTAAATTCTATGATATTTAAAGACGTAAGCCAATGACAAAAATAGGTGATTGCACAATAGGCAGAGTTATTTAGGGCACCTTGGTCCCAACTGAACACAGCTGTAAAAGAATGCCGTTGTTTCCAGTTTCTCTGAACATACTAGACCACTCAATATCACACCCTGGTGTGTTGTTTGCTTTTTTGATAGCCAAACAAGACAGGCTGATTGATTGATTCACTCACAGGTATTCATTCCTCTGACAAATATTTATTGAAGGATTCATAATCTCAAACACTGGGCTATAGGATTTTTCTCACATCGCTTAATTGAAATTCAACCAGTATTCTCACGTTATAATGAGGATTAAGTTGGCTAATATTTACATGGCATTTAAAAGAGTCCATGGCACATAGTAAGTGCTATATAAATACGTGTTAAATAAATTATGCTGAAGTTTATTGTAATAGGGTCTCTGCATATGGTTGCTGTAGAACGTCTTTCTCTCTCAAAGGATTTTTATTTTTTTAATCACCAGAGGTCATGTGCATCCTGAAACATCCAGTGAAAACTGAGCATAAGAAACAAATACAAATATATTCCCATATTAAAATCACCTGTTGTCAGTTTCCCTGCTAAAATAAAAATCTCATAGGGCTGGCATGGAGGTCTTATCTCACCCCTTTAGGCATTTGTTTCTCATGTACTTGTGAAACCCTAGACTAGATTCAAACAAAGCAACTCATGTTCTTCTCACATTATGAGATTGTCATTTCTTCTAGGCCCTACCTAGGTCCAGGAATCATTCCAGCCTTTGATCTCTGCCCTCATCCACTGCCCTGAAGGAACTCATTGTCCCTAAAGGCATGTCAGCAAGTTGCAGGTGGTGTGGAAGAGTAATTACCATTCAAGATGAGATATTGATTCTAGACTAGATGATCTAGAAGTGTGATGGGATCATTTTTTAAATTTATATATTTATTCACTTTACATCCCAATCACAGCCCCTCCCAGTCCCGTCCTCCCTCCCTCTTCCCCCTATCCCTCAGCTACTCCTCAGAAAAAGAGAGCCTCCCTTCCTTCCCCCTTCCAACCCACTCCAGCACATCAAGTTGCATCAGGACTGAGGGCATCCTTTTCCCCTGTGGCCTGGGGAGGCAGCCCTGCCAGAGGAAAGTGATGAAAAGACGGGCCACAGAGGCCATGTCAGAGACAGCCTACTCTTTCTAGGAGACCCACATGAAGCCCAAGCTGCCCATCGGCTACATCTGTGTAAAGGGCTAAGTCCAGTCCATCCGTCCTCCTTGGTTGGTGTTTCAGTTTCTCCGAGCCACTCAGGGATCATTTTTGAAAGGTATCTTAGACTTGAACCCCTCTTTAAGAAATACGGCAAAGAACATTAAAAAGTGTATCTCTTCCTTCGTCGACATCATAATTAAATCTGAAAGACAACGAGTAACTTTTCTGCCTTGAAGAGAAAGATTCAGAAAGATCCATCCCTGCGCACCCATATTCCAAGCTACAACAGGATGTTATCCCAATTTCTCACACAATTCATCTCTGTCCTGTGACAAAAATAAAGGAGTTGGGAAAGATGCAGGGGCTTCATGACAACGCATACAAACAGATCCTGCCAACTGTGGCGCCGCCCTTAGACGAACACATCCCGACCCGGGACTCTGACACGGGTGAGAGCTACTGGGTTAGAGTCGCTAAACAGAGAAACCTCGGTATGTTTTCACTCAAAGGCTCACAGTGGACAGCGGCTCCTCAGGCCTGATGCTCAGCCAAGCGTTTCTATCAATCATGATGATCTGGTGCCCCCCTCTGGCCTCACTGCAGCAATGTCCTTTAGCTCCATCAAGAAACTAAAGGGGTTTTTTTGAACCAAAGTCTAGGATGAAATCACCAAAATCTACATGCAAGAGAAACCTAGCTTTGTCTGAGCTTACATTATTATTCTAATTCTACGAGGCAAAGCAAAACTTGGCAGGCTAGCTGCCTGCTCTTAGACTCCGTGTACTTAAGGGGATGTAATTTTGCTTTATGTATGTTTAAGCATTCCCCATAGAGAGTTAGTACTCATCACCTCTTTACAGTTAAGATGAGTAACCTACCTAGGTGCTGATCAGGGGAGTAAGATAGTTTACTCAAGAGACCCATTGTGCAAGACTCAAAAGGACTTAGAAAACTGTGCAGATAAAGTCTGTATTGAGAAGCCAAGTTAAACATTATTACAAATTGCAAAAACTACAATTACAAAACAAATTACAAATACTGCAATCACAAAACTATCGTTTCAAGTTATTCACCTGTTTTTTTTTTGACAAAAGAGATAGCGGTTGAACACCGTTCCAGAAAGCTTCCAATATCCCGCAGTGATTTTCTTTCCATATCTAAGGTCTCTTGCGCTGTGGTCCCTCCCTCTGATGTGACTTCTAAGGCTGCAGTATTGTCTGATCCCTGTTGTGACAGCACATAGAAGAGTTACCAGCTTGCGTCCTGAAATGGTTGGGCAAGGTATATATAACACATGATCCAAGTTACTGAGAGATGGGGGTGAAGCAGAGAAAACAGGCTCTGTAGGGGTTTCTACAGCAACACTAAGGATATCAGATCGTAAAAGAGCAAGATGCCAAACTGAAGGTCAGAGGGTGAGGAGCCAAAGAAGATCCTCATGGGTTAGAGGCAGGTGACAATAGAGGAAATCTGTGCATGGCTTTTAGACTGTGGTCTCAACTCTTAATGCTACAGGTATGCACAGGGCAAACACAAGCCACATAGGAAAGTGTGTGAGGCACCCTGGTTTCTCCTTTCTCAGCCTGTCAGAGTTCTGAAACTCGGGGGCCTCCTGAATTGGAATATATAACTGATTCTTACTTTTTGTTTTACCTTTATATTGATTCTTTGTGAACTGCACATCATGAGCCTCAGTGCCACTCATCTCCTCCTCCTTCCAGATCTGCCCTCCACACGTGCAACCTCTCTCCAGAAGGAAACTGTTATTATTATTATTTATTATTATTATTATTATTATTATTATTATTATTATTATTATTATTATAAATAAAAACATCTCACCATGGAAGCTGTAGTGTGTTATGGTGTGTCACACAGTATACCCTTTTACCCAAGAGCTTTACTTGCAAATGCTTATTGCAATGAGTCTTACTGGTCTGGTTTGAGGCCTCTGATTTCTGCTACACCATCAATAGCAGATCCTCACTGGGAACCCCTGCATCATTGCCCTGTGTCATTACTTTTGAGTGGTGAAAAAACACTTAAAAACCACCTCCAAGACAAAGAAAATCAGCTTTGAGATAAAAAGCAAGTGAAGGACATGGCTATTTTCAGAAAACCTTAGAAGCAACTCAGCTTGTATCCAGTTAATATTCCCATGGGAGCTGAATGGGGCAAGGGAGAGCTGTGATACAGTTGCTGATGGCGAAGACTTGCGTTGGTAGAAAGTCCCACGGAAATCAATTTTCTAGTCCTTCAGTGAGAGACTGGAATGCCCAACTAGTAGAGGACACTAAACGCCATGAATATCAGAGTCTGTGAGTCCAAGGCGCCCTACTAAAACATTCTTATTATCCCCGAATATCGTCTGTTTGGGCAATACTTGTAAAATTATCTACGTAAGTGACAGCTTGATAAATAGTAATTTCCAGTGGTGCGGTGAGGTGACAGTTCCTCATGCATAAATATTTTCTTTGCCAGATGAGATGAACTGCATCAGAAACCGGCTGACACTGAAACCACAGAACAGAATTCTCTATCACAGCACTTATCGCATTGGCCAGAGCTGTCTGGTAAGTGTCTTTGCTTCTCTGTATGGTCTAACATGCGCCTTTTTCTCCCCGCTGCCCGTCATGGCATTTGACACAGAACAGAAGTTCTTGAACCCAATTAAGTGGTCCCTTTAAGGCCATTCTGCTCTATGGTTTCATAGAACAGTAAAAGCCTGTGAGTTCTGATCTTTCCTAGTCAAGTGAAGTAGAAGTTTTTGGTTTCTTTGAAGACTCAGTTGTGTCACGTGAGTGTGTGTTTTGTTGTTGTTGTTGTTGTTGTTGTTGCTGTTGTTCTTGTTGTTTTGGTCCCAAGTACAGAATATGGGAGTGTTTTTCCACTACCAAAGACAGCCTCATGACCTTTGTTAGCTGATAACAGAATTTTGCTGTTTCTACTGGAGAGAGTCTTTGCTACCGATTTATGTTGCTGTTTGGTGTTTGCTATTTGACTGGACTGCTGGTATCCTGACAACACAGACTGGAATCACCCTAAGGAACTGCATCTAAAAAGGGCCACATCCCTTGACCCTATTAACCTTCATCCTCTCCTATATCGGGTCAGTGGATTGAAAAGAAGGTATAAAAACACTAAATAAAGTAGGGTTTTGAACATTTTAAGCCTCCAGTCAAGTAAACTCCACAAGAAGACCATCAAGGCCTGCAGATCCCGCCCTAGGGAGCCCTGCACAAGCACCAACCCCTAAATCCCCTTCAGATGTAGCCAATGGACAGCTCATTCTCCATATGGAGGCCGAGCCAAGTGGGGATTTTCTCTGACATGAACTCTGGTGCCTGTGACTTGATCATTTCCCCTTGGTGGGGCAGCCTTGGAGACACACAGAAGAAGGGAATGCAGGCTGTCTGTATAAGACCCGATAGGCTGTCCTCAGACAGTAGGGGAGGAGGGCTCCTCCCTGTTAGAGGACTAGGGGAGGTGAATAGGGTGGAAGAGGGAGGAAAAAGGAAGATACGAGCAAGGGGTTAACAATAATCGGGATGAAATGTGAATATATTAAAAATAAATAAATAATAAATAAATGAATGAAAACAGGGCCTGTTTTTGAGTACTATATTTTCATTGAGTATAATGTAATGCCATCTTATTTGAAAAGTAAGGTCTCTGGACTACGTTCATAGCAAGCTGATAATCAGTGTCTATTTTGATCACTCCCAAAGGGGGGGGGGGAAAGTCTTTGTGATAAGTAAAAATATGAAGCTGTTTAAATTGGAGATCCCCATATTAAGAATAAAAACATGTGAGCCTCAGTCTTGGGATTTAACAAGGACTTTAAAGCCATTTTCCAAGCCCTTCTAATGCTCCTAAGGAAAATACAGACTGCAACGTCCAAAACCAACCCCCTCCAAAACATACAGGGTGAAGTTGGCACAGAAAAAAAAAATCACTTACGGACCTAAAGAGGTTTCAGGAGTTGGGAGCGCTTGACACTCTTGCAGAGGACCCAGGTTCAATTCCCAGCACACCTTTCTGGCGCCTCACAGCTGCCTTCAATTCCCATTCTAATGGAGCTGGTTCCCTCTTGTGGCCTTCTTGGGAACCAGGCATGCAAGTGGTGCACATGCACATAAGCACTCACACATACATATAAAATTAAATTAAATTAAGGGGGGGGGGAAAACCAACAAACAAACACTTTGGCCACAGAAGAAATATTTGGCTCATTTAGTCAGGCAAGTTTTATGTTCATCCTGTTTCTGTCCATACCATCTAATCAGGGCAGAGAAGCTCCAGTAAGTAGATTCAAAAGGACGTTGTAGCCCTACCTGGGTCAGCGATTCTCTTCTGATCTCAGGTCGATATGAAAGGAGATAATAATGAATCAAGGGCTTCAAGTAACTCTTTCCCCTCCCTGGTCCTTTGTGACCAGCAAGGAACTTAACTCACCTGTGTGATGAGCAAACAGGAGGCGCACAGCCTTGAATTCTGAGTAGGTCTGGGGGCATCTCTAGAGATGTCTGTCTCACTCAATCACACTTCTTTCCAAATGGCCAACCGTCCCTCCGTGCAGGGACCTGAATTTCCGATGGCATTCTCTTGTCTATGACATGTGCCTCTGGGAGCACAGATATCCTTAGGAAGAATAACAACTATAAAAATCATTTTTACTTGATTCTATTTTTTTGGCTTCCTGCTCTTTAATGCTTGTGCCAAATCAGCCATTCATTGCCCTGTGTAGAGGAAAGAGACATCTGCAAGATTGATGGCTTCCCCGTCTCGCTGCCCTCCCTGTGCTAAATTAATAAGAAGAAAAGAAACTTTAGGTCATTAAAATTCTTCATGCAGCAACAGTCTCTTCCCCTCTCTGCTTCACACATTTTACTGCCTACAAACAATTGTGGACTTTAAGTTTGCAATCTAACTTCCTCGGGAGAGCCAGCGAATCAGTCTGTGCACAGATGCTTTCCCCTCCCCCCTCTCTCTCTCTCTCTCTCTGGACAATTTACACAGTTCCATGGATACAACAAATCTCATTTGGGAGCTGCACACCATCACCCACATATTAACTTGTCACCTTGAGTAATAAAGATCACAAACTCCATTTCATTTTTTTTTCTTCACCATGTTGCCTGATGATATAAAAACATGTCATATCCCTCTGATTTGTAACTTGTGTGCTTGCGAAACAGCCTTTCACAGACAGCCTGATGAAGTCAAGGAAGCTGAATAACTTTTTTTTTTAATACTCAAGCCTATTCTCCCATAAATATTCATGTACATAGACATAAAAGTGTTAAACAGAGTGAAATCTCCACAATTGTACAAACAGGAAATAGTCAAAGCATGCATTCTTTGATTGGGGTAGAAATTTCTAGGCTAGTGGCTGTGTTTAGAAGCAGTAGCCCCATATAATGTAGGTAGGCATAGCTATCTGAGTGCTTTGAATACCGACTAAGATATCAAAAAGCGCCACATTGGTCATATTTAATTGAAAAATTACTATCTGCTCTGGCAGAGCTTTCATTCATTTGCATGACTTTTGTGATATGCAAAGTGTATTAGCGCCTGCATTTTAGTAGTCTGTTTTCTAGTGAATGAATCAGTAGTCGGTTTCACAGACATCCCACTAAACTTAGGTAGGGGAAGGAGGGTGGTAATAGATAGCAGGTTTCGTTTGGATTTCTGCTGAGCGAAAGTCTAGAACTGTAATAGAGTCTTCTGGGGAAGAGGGGCATCAGCCATGCTCATGACTCCATCACCATAGCCCTCTGCGGATCAATTTTTAATAAAAGGGATAGCCTAGATGTTTCCAAGGAATGAGAAAATGCCTGGGCCTTTCCTCTGAAAGAAAATAGTAAACACTGATTTGTTTGTTTGTTTGTTTGTTTGATTGATTTTTTCAGTACTGTAGCTTGAACCCAGGACATTCCGCACACTAGGTAAGTGCTCTACTGCTGAGTTATATTTCTAGCCCAGTGAATTATTTTTTATACATAGTTCAAGGGAAACACAGAGCTCTAAACGTCACCAACCTGTATGATTTCCAGCAGGTTCTGACCTTAGGTTAGGAGTGTGCCTGTTGTGAAGCCACCCCCACAGTGCCGGGGTAGAGAACGGGCTGCAATGGAAGAGGAGAGATGCTGCATTTTCCTCAGGACCTGTGAGTAGCAAGGGTCACACAAGCACAGGACATGGAGAGTGAAAGACTAGAGACCAGGAAGCAAAATAAGCAAAGCCTAAAGATTGGTTTATTTAGTTGTAGAAAGAGCAAGAATATAAAAGGCCTTTCTCTGTGAAGGGTCTAACACTTTAATACCCATGAACTTATGAAAGCTAACATCTGTAACATCCTCATTAACGTCAACAGCAGTTGACTGTGGGTGACTGAAACCACGGGCAGCAAAGCCGTGGCTCAGGAAGCACTGTGGGGTTTGCATTTCGATTTTTTCCCTAGAATTCCTAAAGAGGAGAGATTCCAGTTAGTGCATGGGCTACATCATTAACAACACGCTCTACTGTGCTTCTAATGACTACAAAGAATGGAGGAAGAGTATTTCTGCTGGCCTGGCAAAATGGCCCAGGGGGTAAGGCATTTGCCATGTACCTTTAACAACCAAGAAAGATGGAAAGAGAGATGAAATCTCCCCAAATTGTCCTCTGATATCTAAAATTATGCTGGTGCATACACATGGGCCTGCATTCACACATAACACACACACACACACACACACACGCGTGCTCGCATTCACATATATACACCATAATAACAAAATTTTGAAGCATTTGAAAAATAAAAAGCACAGTATTAAATGAATCAAAGCTAATGAATAAGGCAAGGAAAGTTGTCAAATTAAAGAAAAAGAAACTGCCAATCGTGATGCACACCTATAATCCCAGCACCCAGGAGGCAGATGCAGGCAGATCTCTATGCTCTAGACCAGCCTGGTCTACAGAATGAGTTCCAGGACAGCCAGGGATACACAGAGAAATCCTGTATGAAAGAAGAAGAGGAGGAGGAGGAGGAGGAGGAAGAAGAAGAAAGGAAGGAAGGAAGGAAGGAAGGAAGGAAGGAAGGAAGAAAGGAAAACAGGAACAAAAAGCTAAGAAAGAGACAAAAAGTAAATTTATGAATATAACGTAAGTACTCAAGAGTAACATCAGATTGACCATGCCTATCTATTTTCCCATGTTCTATAAATATACCTCCCATTTTAAAAATTAGGAATGAGAAAGTACAATCCACAAAATGAAACAATAAGCTACAATACCACTGATGATATGGGTTTAAGTAAGTTCTGTTTTTATGATAGAAAACAGAAATAGGATTACCAACGGCCTTAGCATATTAAAGAGGTTATGAGTGTGCTGCAAGGGGAAATGTCACTGGCCCATCGCCAGAGTCTCACTGACTCTAGAAAGACATGGACTTGAAGTGTGAGAATCGACAAGAAAAGAAGCAGTACAGAGAAGGAGTCAGGGGTTAGGGCTAAAGCAAGGGCATTGACTGAGTCAGGGGCAGGGCTAAAGCAAGGGCATTGACTGAAATGCTGTGGGAAAGGTGAAACCTACTATCGGCCTTTCCTAGCAACCCCACACAGCTTGAAGGTTATCTCTCCCCTTTCCTCACTTGACTCTTCAATTCCTGAAAAACAAGGTATTTTCTTTCTGGAGAAGTTGAATGTAAATGACCCAGAATTACACAGCAGGCTTAAAGTGGGGCTGAAAGGCTGCGGAAATTGAATTCAGAACAGGACTGCCTGTCTCCTCCAGTCCCCTTGCATATAACAGAGAGACTTAGATTCCATCGTAGAACAGTGTGTTAAGAGGACGCCTCCCTAGATACCATCAAATAATGCCAAAGAAAACACACTTCAAAACACGGAGAGCTCCTGATGAAAAGGCTGGGTCCCTTCTGATTAGGATATGGTAAGTCTCTTTTGCTCCATTTGTGCCACTACAGCAAAACCCCAAGACTGCATAATTATAAGGAACAGAATTTTAGTTCCTAACAGCTCTAGAAGCCTGGGAGCCCCAGAGCATTGAGAACGGCAGGTTTGGTTGTGCAGCAAGAGCTGATCTCTAGTTCCAAGATGATATGTTGTTGCAATGTCTTCTGCAGGCCAAGAAGCCTGTGCTCTCATGTGGTGTAGCATGAGGAAGCCAGAGAGCCAGAGGATGCATGAGGTCTTTCTGTAGGGACTCTTATCTCATGGAGGACAGAAGAGGAGACAGTGTAGCCTAATTACCCCCATAAGTCCTACTGCTTAAACCCATCACACTGGTGACAGCTGCAGAGGACAGGTTCAACCTGGAAAAGTCATTAGCAAGTAACTAATAACCCCTGGGTCCAGAGCTTCTGGTAGACTTCCCACTGCCTAATGCCTAAGTGTAAACAGACAGTCAACTATGGCAAGGGTTTGAGAAAATTCTCTAACAGAAATAGCAATAAAAACAGTAATACAGAGGAAATTAATGGCATGCAGGGTATAGGGGAACATTTAAAAACTATTATTCACATTCTCTGATAAGTGAGATTATGTCAATAACAAAGAATAGGATTTGTTGTAAAGAAACAGCGCGTGATGGGGATTTCTTAAAATTATAAATCAGGACAAATTAAAAAGAAAATATCACTGAAAGAAAGTGAGATCGAGATTTTTGCATCTCAAATATTATGCCTTCTTTTGGTTGTATTTGGCAGCTAGCAAACTAAATACTTCAGCCTTACTTATCTCTATCAACTGAACATTCTTTAGAGAGGGAAATTCGGGGCATCATATTATATATCTGTGATTTTTTTTTCTCTATTCCCCAGGCCTTCCTGTCCCTGAAATTCTTAAGAAAACATTCTGTGCTTAATTCTACATGCCTGCCTCAGCCACTTGGATTATAAACGTCTGTCAAACAGAAGTCAAACTTCTTTGCTTTGGACATAGTTTTCATAGCATTGGGACTTATAAAATATCTTAAGAAATCCTGTTTGAAAAAACGTTTAAATCTCTCAAACATCTCTAAATCTTTTAAGACTGAACAAACATGGATGCTCAAATGTTAAACGTATTAAACACCATCCACTATAATATGAAAAGTGCTACTTTTTAGTTAAATGATGATAGTAAATGAGGAGCGGGAAAACATTTCCTTACAAAGGGGGAAACAATAAAAGCATTGCAGGCTCTAATCTACTCATCCAAGTGGGCATTATGCTCACTGAAAGTTAAGATAGATGTGGTGGATTTTTCTAGTATTGCACAGCAAACAGCAATCTGTGATCAGTCGTATGCTAAGCACTGTGCCAGATGTGTTTGAAATGAAAAGATGTGTGGAGGGAACAAAACACAACATCTCTCCTCAGAAAGCACAAAGTATAGCAAGACTAAACTATAATCAAAGGCAGTTGGTTCTTTCACCTGAGGCACACACAACAATGCATGCTTCGGGCCAGACAGTGGTGGCTCACACCTTTAATTGCAGTACTCAGAAGGGAGATATAGATGAATCACTATGAGTTTGAGGCCAGTCTGGTCTATAGAGCAAGTTCCAGGATGGCCAGGGCTATACAGAGAGACCCTCTCTTGAAAAAAGAAGGGAAAAAAGCCAACTGCATTGTTTCTTTATGGGGCTGGAGAGATGGCTCTGCAATTTAGAGTGCTGGATGCTCTTCCAGAGGACCTGGGTTCAACTTCCAGCACCCACATGGCAGCTCACATCTGTCTGTAACTCCAGTTTCAGGGGATCTGACACCCTCACACAGACATACAGGATGGCAAAGCACCAATGCACATAAAATATAATATAGTAAAAAAATATTAAAAGAATACATGTTGCAATCTGGAGTGGGGAAAAAAGGTAGATTGGTAGATGGTTTCTAGGAGAAGTCAGATTAAACAAATCTTTTTAAAAACAAGTTGGGACATCTAAAGCAAAAAATATATTTTGAACAAAAGTGATACGCCATTTTGGCTTGCCTGGGAATGTGGGTGACAGAGGAGACATGCAAGGCTAAAGCAGGAATGTGCCAGGAACACTGGAAGGGTTGTTCATCCTATTCTTATTAGAAATGCTTACTAGGAGAGTAAAAGAAGACATGGATACTGGGGGCCTAATGGATTCCAATAGGCTGGACATGCACATAAAAGACACAACCAGTCAACGAAACTGCAGATGCCAATCATTGGGGGGTGTGGGGAGTTACATGCCACAGAAGTTTGGAACATAGCCCCGAGTCAATGAAGAGCCAGGAATGGATCTTACTCACAGGAATGAAACATCCAGATCTCGGTTTGGAAAGATCAGCTGACTGTCTTGTGGAAGATAAGTCAAAAAGGTAAAGTAGGAGGGATGGGAATTGGATAGAGGACGGCATTATTAATTTCTGAAGAAAAATGAGTGGCAGGCAACACAACTGTATTAAAAGTATATTAAAGTATCATTATTATTCTTATATCTCTAATTTAATAGCTTAATGGACAGAGTTCTCATTCACCAAGAATCAAAATACCAAACCAAAGCCAGGCTGTGAGCTGAGAATTTGAGGGAAAGGAAGATGACAATACGTATTGGTAGATTATACTCAACAGAGTGGAAAGTGAATATTTTCAGTACAGTTCTTGTGCCCATGATTGAGCTTTAAAGATGAAAGCAAATATTCATAGTCATTAGTATAAAGTTTTATAATGACAATGATATTAACTGATATTTAAGTGAAGAACCCAAGGTTACAGCTAAGAGGTCTCTGTTGAGAAGGAAATTCTTCTAGCCCTACAACAGCCAAAGAACAGCAGGGAAGGGTTTCAAGAAAGAAATGATTAGTCGGTGTATCACTCATAAAATACCAACACCAAAAGCAACTTAAGGGGGAAAAGGTTGATTTCAGCTTACAGTTAATAGTCCATCATGAAGAGAAGTCAGTAGGAGCCAGAGCCCATGGAAAAATGCTATACTTACTGGCTTATTCTCTATGACTTGCTCAGTTTGCTTTCTTACACTAATACAGTACCACCCGGCCAGGAGAGACATATTGCACAGTGGTCCTTCCACATCATTCTCATTGGGATTCCAGGTGAGAGAAGTATGGGAAAATGGGAAAATAGAAGGATCCAGAGGGTCCTAGAAACCTACCAGAAGACCATCAAGGTTGGTGGATCTGGACCCAGGGGGTCTGCTCAAACTACTGTACCAACCAAGGACAATGCATACAGTAACCCTAGACCCCCTATTCAGATCTATCCAATAGACAGCACATTCTCTCCAGTTGTGTGGAGAGTGGGGACTGACTCTAACATGAACTCTGGTGCCCCCTATTTGACAACTTATCCTTGGTAGGGAGGCCTGGTGGCAGTCAGAAGAAGGGTAAGCAGGCTACCAAGATAAGACCTGATGGGCTGTGATCATATCTTAGGGGAGGAAGTCCCCTTCTATCACAGACCTAGGGGAGGGGAATAAGGTGAAAAAGGGAGGGAGGGGGGAAACCTGAAGATACCAGTGAGGGGATAACAACTGAGATGTAATCGGAATAAATCACTTAAATTTAAAAAAAAGAAAAAATATTTTTAAAAAAGAAAGAAATTACCTGGGGCTGCAGAGTTGGGTCAATGGTTAAGAGAATGTGTTGCTGTTGTAGACACCCTGCAATCAGTTCCCAGGACCCACTCAGTGAATCACAACCAGCCTTAATTCCAGTGTTAGAGATCTGATGCCCTCGTCTGACCTCCAAATGTACCATGCACACACATAACATTCATATAAGCAAAACAGTCATATGCATAAAATTTTAAACTCTTTATCAAAAGAAAAGAAAGGAAAGGAAAATGTCTTTCAGGCTGGCCTACAGGAAGTCTAATGGAAGTATTTTCTCAATTTGGATTTCTATGCCCAGATAACTCTAACTTGTATCAAGTTGAAAAACAATACTGGGTCCTCTGGGAAAATAGAGTAATAGGAAGAGATGGACTTGGGGTGTGGCTAATAGTTTCCTGAGCATATAGAGGATGATAAGCCCCACAGTCTGTCATCTCCAGGTTGCTGACCTTTGGAAGTCATGATATAATTCTAGTGTAAGAAAGACTAAAGACCTAAGAACCAAAAGGGGCTCCTGAGTAAATCCTGGTACAAAGACATGGGTCAACCAAGTTCCGTCAGCCAAAGTAAATTTCTGTCTTTTTTTTTTTTTTTTTTTTACCACACTGAGGAAGGCAATTCTCTTAAGTCAGTCTCCAAATCAGATGCTAATCTCATGCCTATGAACAAAAATCAATTTCCCCAAGTGATTTGGTCAGCTTAAGTTTCTTAGCAGTTGTACCGTACAACAAACTCCTTGGGATCCTCATCAAAAAACCAAATGGGAATCTATAAGAATCTACAATGTTTTCTAGAGATAGAAGAGGTTCCAGTGTCAAATGGTTTGTTTGTTAGTTTGTTTAACTCAACCTGAGCATCACAATTGTGCTTTGAGTAAACCTGTGCCCAGACAGCTCAAGTTAGAATGGGTTTAGGGTGTGCTGCAGTAACAAGCTATGTTTGTATTCATGTTACCTGTCCATGCTAGGTCAAGGGGAGTTCTGTTTATCTAAAACAGGCTCCTAGAGCAGCTGCCACTGTGAAGACCATAGAGTAAAAGCTACAGCAAGAGATACAATCATCCTGCAAGTTATAGCTATTGCCTTTGCTAGCAGATGTTTGGACAGAACTAGTATGATGATCCCACCTAGATTTTAAAAACAAACAGACAAAAACAAACAAACCAAAAACTCCAGGAAGTATAAGAGTTCAATTCTATCAGGAGCTCAAAAGATAAAGAGACAAATATTTGAGGAGCATTTTGCTAAAGGCTCACAAACAGAGACTGCAGTGATAAAAACTGTAGTTTCCTATAGGTGTGTGCGTAGGCATGTTTCCGTGAGAGAAGTACATATCTGGATGTATTCAGTTCTTGTGTTAAACTAGTAACACCATTACTGTAGGTGCAGACTGGAATAACCTCATTAACATGACACCTTAAAGGCATCACAGGCAGTCTCTCTCTCTCTCTCTCTCTCTCTCTCTCTCTCTCTCTCCCTCTCTCTCTCTCTCCCTCTCTCTCTCTCTCCCTCTCTCTCTCTCTCCCTCTCTCTCTCTCCCTCTCTCTCTCTCTCTCTCTCCCTCTCTCTCTCTCCCTCTCTCTCTCTCCCTCTCTCTCTCCCTCCCTCTCTCTCTCTCCCTCTCTCTCTCTCCCTCTCTCTCTCCCTCCCTCTCTCTCTCTCTCTCTCTCTCTCTCTCTCTGATGAATAATATCAGGCAACAAGCATCACTCCCTCCACTTCAATTCCTGGCCCATTTCCACCACTACTATTCTTTCCCAATTTACTGTGCTTTTTTTTTTTTTTTAAACCCACTGAGTTCACTTAATACTTCCCGTTTGAGCACGGGTATAGGAGCATCTACAGAACATGAGTAAGCTGCATGATCTGTATCCCTAAAGAAAACTGATTCACTCTCTCACAGCAGCCAGAAATTGACAGTAACTCCTCAGCTGGGGGGCAGTGGTGGGACTTCTCTATCCTTTTCCCCTCTCTGGACTGGGATTTTGTCTGGCTTGATCTTAAGTATGTCTTGTGCCTGCAGCCTCGGCCACTGTCAGTTCATAGGTACAACGGCCTGGTTTCATCCTAAAAACACTGCTTTACTGTGGTCATCTCTGGCTCTTACAGCCTTACTAACCTCTCTTCTGCGGGGTTCCCCCAGCCATAGGAGGAGGGGTATGATGTATGTCCCATCAATGGCTAAGTACTCTGAAATCTCTTATTCTCGGAGGAGGAGGGTTGGATTGTATTTTACATAAGGTTATCTGCACAGGCACACAAACAAGCATCACATACAGCGAGATGTCATGTCCTCTTAAATCTGTAGCAGAGAACAGCTGGGTGTTGTGCTGTTCAAGAGGTGTAGCTCTGTGGTTCACTAGCAATAAATGGAAGAGAGGAAGACAACTGCCCGTCCCACAAAGTGCGCCTGGCGAGAGCTCTCCCAGAAGAAATCCCTGTAGCTGACCTTAGTGGATTGGCTCCTTTCCAGGCATCTTCCTCCTTTTTTATGCAGCAAGGAAAAAAAAACAATGCTGTGTTTTGACCTTGATCTTACACTAAGGATGCCCTTAATTTTTTTTTCTCCCACACTTGTTTCTCAAAGCCAGGTTGAGTATTCTTGTGCTCAAACCAGGAATTAATTTGACCAATCTGGAATCCTTAGCTGCTTATAACTTATGAAATCAAATTATTAGCAGTGCGTCTGGAAGTTGTATTTGTGCACTCACACAAGGAGTTACAGGTAACCTTCATTTCCCCAGCTAGCTCCTCCCACTCCCTTTTGTTCACTCATTTCTGCTCTTCACTCACGATTGTTTTTGAAACTTCTGCATCAGTTGATCATTTGATAATTTTATGATAACACTTGTTTCTACTGGAAATATTTTCAGAGTCAACAATTGTGAAGTAACCATCCTCCTAAGGAAAAAGAAACCTCCACGTGAGAGCAAGGCTTCTGTTCTGTTTCCCCCTCCTAAGCCAGGACACTTCTGAGATTAGCTCACATTTCTAGACTCTGCTTCCCTCTTCGCTGAACTTGTAAACCAGATGGACTTTCCTACGGTGCACCTTGCTACTGAATCCTATAAGGACACAAATACTTCAGAGACGTACTGGATGAACTTTTTGGCGAGGTAGGACTCAGAGAGGTGAGAGTAATTCCAAACTAAAGTCAAATGGACAACGTTCACACCTGATGCCAAAATTTCAAACTTAGGCAAGCCTTTCATCTTGTGAATCAGGTCTTTATGGGGTATATGACACGTGTAGCTAAAGCCTGGGGTCCTCATGTGCTCAAGGCCTTGAAAAGGTCCCAAACGTGACTGTGTTCGCAAAGTTTAATCTTTTTCTTAAATAGATATTCTAAATTATATAAGCCTCAGGCCCTAAAATATTTCAATCTACCTTTGAATATAATATTAGTATAGATATAAACTCTTCTTTGGTAGTTTCAGCACAGACAAGGAAGAAATAGAGTTGGTTTTTCACTCTGAATAACTCCTGTCAAAAAAGAACAAGTGTTTTCACCCTGACCTTACACTAAAGATGCCCTTAATTATTTTCTCTCAGGCTTGCCATCTCCCAATGACAACATCCGGGAGCAAGGCAATCAAATCAACAAACTTAAGGTTTAAAAGAGTAAGATAACTTAAACAATTGGTTGTCATGGAAACCAGTACACCATAAAGTATTGCATGCACATGCACACAGAAAGAAATACATAATTTATACTGCTTTCAATGCAACTATTCAGTACATTTCTTCTTCCTAGGTCTCCACCCTTACCTATTCTTTAAGATTGGCCTTCAGGATTGGCTGAAGGGCAAGGAGCTTCCATGGATGCACACTAGCACGAGCAGAAAAAGGAAGGCTTTAAGGGAATCACTAGGACAAAGTTCCCACAGGGAGCTCAATGCTTGTACGTGTGGAGGACATCTTGGGACAGCCAGTTAGAACACTGAAAAACAGCTTCCCATGAGAGTCTATTGAGCACTATGGCCTCTCCTTCCAGAAAATAAAAATACACCTTGACATTTCATTGTATATGATTTCAGAATTTTCTTGGAAACCCGTGCTTGGCATTGGAATCTGATTACTCTCTAATTTTGTGGGGATCATAATGTATTATATAGCATGCTGTATTCCTCAGTCACAGTGGAGTGATACCTAATAGCCATTATATCAACTGTCACTTATTGTAGATGAAAGCCTTCCTTCCTTCCAAAGAAGTGCCGTACAAGCAACACTGACACTTAGGTAAAGCCTAGACTTTCAGTTGTATTTATCTAATATCTATTTTGTCTTTAGCCATAAGAGATTAGTTCTATAGCCTAAATATGTCAGGAAAAAAAAGTAATTCTGGGATGGGAAGTCTGAAGAATGCTCAAGTGCGTAGCCCAGGAAGACAAAGGAGGAAGAAGGATTGAAAACCCGGTCCGTCTCAACAAATCTCCTGACGTGTGTGAGCAGTGAAACGCATCATGGTGCTTTTATGGATTTTTGGCAAGGAGAAAAGAAACAATTAGTAGTTCTAGGAACAACACAAATTAAGTCTTTTGTCATGATGACAGAGGCCTCTCAGTGGCCTTTCACTGAGCACTGAGGGATCCATATGCTGGAATTAGCCAATGTTGTAACAGGAAACGTCTGAAAAGGTTTCTCCTTTGTCACTAGAATGTCACATCTGCCACCCTGGGAACTGCTTGGTTCTGATCCTTGTAGAGCCCAAGAGCTTGATGAAGTGATCCCCAAAATGTACCATTCCACTTCTTCCCTTGGTGCTTAAGAAAATGTAACAAAGACTGGGCGTGGGTGACCCTTCAAGCTTTGATTTTTCATAGGTAGCCTTTAATCTCAAAAAACTCATTCAGGACCTTCTACAGATTCCGTTATCTTCTAGACAGACTAAGACTAGAGAATGCTCAATTGTTGCACTCTGTGTTTGTGAGTCTGCCCTCTGCAGTTCATCTTGAGGGAGTGAAGATTCCTTTCATTATTAAAATGTGTTTTCCAGGAGGAAGATGTAATTATTCTTTGGGCTTATACACTCACATTTATCTTTGCATAAACAAGTACAAACACATATTAGTAGCTTCCGAAGAGAACATCCTTTCCTTCAAATACTCTCAGAGCCATCGAAAAAGAGAACATCAGAGGCAAAAATGATAAGTAAATGAAAAGTTATCAGCACTCTAAATGAAGGAGGGGAAATTTTCTTTGAAGAAAGGGTACTGAGACCATCCCCCCAAAAGCCTAAGAAATAATAAGAAACATTGTAGGGGGTGGAAAGAATCTAACGTGAAGTAAAAGCCCTTAGACAGAAATAAGCTTGACATGGTACAGTCAAGGTATGACTGAGAGCCACAGTCGGGACAATTCCTCAAATTGTGTGGGCACCTTCATGTGCCATGTGAGAGCATGGGGGCAGTGCTAGCATTTCACAGATAAAAGGCAGGAGTGCTAAATATCTAGTTCTATTCAAAAACACTCCCACGCCAAGAATGTCCCAGGCCAAAACACAAATATACCTTTTAAGTAACCCTGGCAACAAACAACGAATGAGAAATTGACAGAATGAGGGGTCAGGGAACACATTAGACAGGGTTCTGGGGCCACGGGGGGGGGGGGGGGGGAGTTTAGATCGTCATTAGGCACGTGGCAGGCAGCACTGAATGCCTTTTAAGCAAAGATACGTTTTTTTCTAAGTCTTAGGGACAGGGGAGCAGGATGCCTACGCGTGGCATTGTGACCCGTTTGGAGTCCTGATTCCTGGAGGGTCCCTTTCACACTCGCCTTAAGTTGGATTCACTGAAATTGCACTCTGCTTTCCAGCAATTATAACGGAAGCTCTGGAGAATTCCACCGCTTCCTTATTTTCTTCATATGCCATCACACCCCCGTCTCTGGGGCCAGGTCGATGCTCTTTGGAGAAAATCCCATGAGTCAGCACAATTCACAGCACTATCACCCAAGGGAAATGAGATCATAGACAGGTTTCCTCCACTTCCTCACTTTTAAGCTTTTGGTCCTAATTCTTAGTAACCAGCTGCTAGGTCTCAGCCAGTGAGTTTTATTCCAGGCGATCACGTCTGCCTGAATTGAGGGTGTACAAATGGTACAAATGGTAACTATTCAGAATCTTTTTTTAAATTTTATTTTATTAATTTATTCATATTACATCTCAATGGTTATCCCCTCCCTTGTATCCTCCCATTCCTCCCTCCCTCCCATTTTCCCCTTACTCCCCTCCCCTATGACTGTGACTGAGGGGGACCTCCTCCCCCTGTATATGCCCACAGGGTAGCAAATCTCTTCTTGATAACCTGCTCTCCTTCCTCTGAGTGCCACCAGGCCTTCCCATCCAGGGGATTTGGTCGAATATGAGGCACCAGAGTACGTGTGAAAGTCAGTCCCCACTCTCCATTCAATTGTGGAGAATGCCTGTCCATCGGCTAGATCTGGGTAGGGGTTTGAAGTTTACGGCCTGTATTGTCCTTGAGTGGTGCCATAGTTTGAGCGGGACCCCTGGGCCCAAGTCTGCCTATCATAATGTTCAGAATCTTAATTCTCCTTATCCTGGATCATATTTGGTTTCTGCCCATACTTTCAGCATTCTGCCCCTCAACTCTAAGCCCACTGCAGAAATTTCGTTACTTCCAGGCCGACTTTCCTAATGCCACACTGTGCTACCTGGCTACAACACCCACACCTCATTGTGGCCAGACAGGCTGGCATTCATGCTGTGCTCATCTGATGCGTCACCAGAAGGAAAACAGGCTGTTGTATCAAGAGCAGTGATTTGAGATTCAAACACATGTGTGAATTCTGATACAATAGTTTAACTGTGGAAATCGTTTTGAGTCTCTTAAACCAAGCCTTCATCCTGCGATGTAATCATGACTATATTGATAAGTATGACACTTTATGCTATGATTCATAACAGTAGCAATATTACAGTTCTGAAGTAGCAACAAAATAATTTTATGGCTGGGGGCGGCACCACAACATGAGTTGCTACAGTTAAAGGGTTGCAGCATTAAGAAGGTTGAGAACCACTTCTTTAAAGGGTCACAACCCTCACACACAGAACCACCGAGCATCTTTCCTCTCTGCTCCCAACCCTTTTGGCAGTGTACTATTTCTTAATAAATTGTTTTTCTTCTCCTATTTAATTCATCACTCCAGAGGCATAAGCACCCGGAAATCCTGATGCCTGCTCCTAGTCTCTGGAATCTGCCAATACCACACCTATCATCAAACGTGTCTATGATCTCACGACCCCAGTCCCCAAACCTCTGTTCCATGCTACTGCGCATGCCTGTGTGTGCATTCCGGGGTGGGTGGGGGGAGGGGAAGGAGAAGGGCTGTCATCAAAGGAATGGGCTGTAGGCCCGGATTCTGAATCAAGTCCAGTGACTGAATTAATCAAGGAACAAAAGACTGTGGAGCAGGAAAGGGTGGGTGCACAGAATGAAGTAGAGGGTCAGAAGCATTCTTGGAATGCTAAAAAGGTAGCGCAATGGGGGAGGGGAGGCCGACTGGGGAAGTGAGATGGGAGAAAATAGCAAGGAGTGGGAAGGTGGAACAAAGCCCGGCTTATCCTCAGTTATCCTGGCAGCGCTGGGCCTGGCCTACATGGCAAGATCTTTCTTCTTCACTTCCTCCATTTGCTTTGGCTACAGAGGTCTCCCCTAGTGGGTCACGGGAAATTTTTTGTGAATCGCCCTCCCAACCCTCTCGCTCCTGTGGTCTTAACTGGTGTGGAGGAAGGAAAAGACTCCCGATTAGTTCCACCCCACACCACAGCTGCTTTCCTTCATAGAGATTTACTCTTGACGTGTAATTGTTGTTGCTTTCAATTAGCCTCGGCTTTAACTAGGGCCGAAGGGGGGAGGAAAGAACTGAAGAGAAGATTGTTTGGGAGTGTCCCAACGGAGCGTGTGGTAACAGGTGGCCCAAAGAACTGCTGACTTGAAGCTACGGCACAGCTGTGCTGCAAAGGTTTGACTAAAGCTGACGCCTGACAGCTCGGACAAGGTCAAGGCGTAGTTCAGGTAGGCCCCGGGAGCAGCTGTCTACTTTTTAATTAGAGGAAGAAATGGGAGCAAATTTGGAAAACATGACACAATTACAGTGCAAAGGAATGATTTGCTTTCGCCCCATGCTCTATGTTACAAACAGTTTACAAAAGCACAGGCACTGAGTCTCCTGAGTTTCTAGAGGCTTTTGCTCCAGTGCGGTTGGCCAGGGCTTCGCTCGGTTTCCTGGGAATTCCGGAAAGGTCCAGATTCTGGTGTGGAATGTTTGTGGTGAGCTGAGATGCAGCATACCAAGCTCCAGGTGATGCCAACTCTACGGGGCCAGGAAGAAACAGAACAGCAAGACTGTCAGCCACGAGGCACTGCAGAACACAAGCACTGTAAAAACAATGTCAAGCTGTCAAGCGACAGAAATGGTCTATTAGTAGGGAGTGAAAGAAAACTACATGCTGATGAGATTTTAGAGGAAATTGAATGACTAAAGAAGTCATTAATATTAATGATTTTAAATTACTCTAGTGACCTCTTAGACTACTGATCATACACCATGGGCTTAAAAGTACCCATTACAATTATATCAGAAATGACTCCGTGTATGAATATTTCAATTTCTGAGACATTTAACTACAGAAAAAGGTTTTTTTTTTATTACTTCAAACAACGGGGAAGAAAAATAAGAGATCCTTTAAATTATTAAATCCTGCAATTTACTCGCAGAGTTGAAGAAAGGCTCTCCCTCCTTTTCCCTCAGTAAAATGTTTCATTCAGAGGCACTCTAAGTCAGGAGAAATTAAGTTTAAAAAAATCATGGGAATGCATTGCATAGAGAAAATGGGGAATAGAGGGAATGTGCAAGCCTGTCAGGTATGCCATTGCTGGTAGAAAAGGAACATTTGAGAATACTAAACCGCTGTGTTTTCAGTTCTCCCCTTCTAGAAAGGACAAAGTGGAAAGCCTTGGGAAGGAGGCTCTGTACATGGTGGAAGGCGGAACCTGGGAGCCTGGCCCTGGGAAGTCTGAGAGAGGAAGAAATGGATAATAGCAAACAGCGTGTTCTTCTTCAACCAACCTCCGCAAAGGCCTGTAAAAAAAATGGGACGCAAGCCCACCTGCATGCTCTGGCTCCATTTCTAACCGATAATTTTAAAATCTGTCATCATATGAGCCTTGGAGTGGCAGAATAGAAGGGACAGTGCTGTATCACTGTTATTTACAGGCAGGAGGCTCGAACCTTCCTGGGTACCCCTCAGCTTCTCAGAAGCATGGACGATGGGTAGATGCATCCTATGGCCCGATATTGCTGCTGTCAATGGAAATACCTATTGTAGGGGTGAAAGAGCAGACGCTAGAGACTCTGGCCAAGGCCAGAGTGGGCATAAAATCCATTATGAGTGGATTTGGGGGAGACTCATGGAGTCAAAGGCCAAGTAAGGCCTTCAGGTCTTCAGGAAGATCTTCTTGGTATGAGCAGACAGATCTCCATTTGACCTGAACAGACAGAAGAAGAAATTAGTGACTGAAGAAGAGAGGTTAGTACCAGGACCTGCCTCTGCCCTCTGAAGCCTCCACAAAATAAATTGATATTACCCTAAAGGCTTATATAAGTATGGCTCAGTCATTTCTAAACTGGAGTATTTTATTTCCCCTTTCAATAATAAGACAGTGATTCTCAAAAAAAAAAAAAAAAGAATCAAATATTTTAGAGAAAATGAGGCTTTAAGTTTCAGATTTTCAGATCTTAAATATAAATCTTTAATCCATGTTGAGTTGATTCATTTATATCGTAGTATAAATGTCTAATTTCATCTTTCTGTATATGAAAGTTCTTTATTTTGAAAAATACTATAATTTTTCTATTGTGTATTTATCAAAGATTAGTTGTATATACTGTGTGGATTTATTTCTCTCTATTCTGTTTGTCTTATCTGTTCTTAGGTTGTTTTAGTTACTATAGCTTTGTAATATATTTTTTAAGTCATATATTGTAATGGCTTCAGTTTTGTTCTTTCTTTAGTGAAGATTGTATTAGGATTTTTTCTTACAATTTTACCCAAGTAATTTTTTTTTTTATTTCTATGAAGAATGCTCTATCTGTTTCAATGGGAACTGTTTTGAATCTCTAGGTGTTTTGTGTAACGTAGTTAGGGAGAAATCTTCACAAGTGAAACACATCATGATAAAGGATTAGTACTTTCTAATTGTCAAAGGTATAGGTTATAAAAGCAAAAATAAAAGGGTGAAACTATAGCATTCATTTTATATAGCATATAAAAACCCAAGCAACAAAAGAAACAATCAGGAGACTGAAAAAAAACAAACAAACAAACAAAAACAGACTACAGAACTGAAAAAAATGCTTGCAAATCGAACATTGTATGTGGGATTAATACCCATAATACATAATATCTCAAACTACTTGATAAAAAAGAAATCAAACAACCTTATTAATAAGTGGCCAAAGACTTGAATGGACATTACTCAAAAGAAAACAAACAAACAAATAATTGGTCAAATTCAGGCTTTCTTCTGACCTCCGTGTGCTAAGTGCGATTGCATGTGTGCTGGATAGATTTTTGTCACCTTGACAAAAGCTAGAGTCATCAGGGAAAAGCCACCTCTAAACTGAGAAGACACCTCTATTAGACTGGCCTGTAGGCAAGCCTGAGGTACATTACCTTGATTTATGACTGATGTGAGAGATCCCAGCCCACTGTGAGCAATGACCCAACCTTGGGCAGGTAGCCTAGATTGTCTTTAAGAAGCAAGCTGGTAATCAACATTCCACCATGGTCCTGGCTTCAGTTCTGCTTCCAAGTTCCTGCTCTGCTTGGGGACCTGCCCTGTCTTCCCTTGACGATGGACTGTGACATGAAAGT
This sequence comes from Acomys minous, assembly GCF_964271855.1. NCBI lineage: Eukaryota > Metazoa > Chordata > Mammalia > Rodentia > Muridae > Acomys > Acomys minous. The sequence goes on from NC_140492.1 coordinate 42,675,444, forward strand.
ACAAGCCAAATAAACCCTCTCTTCCCCAAGTTACTTTTGGTCACGGTGTTTACACTGCAACAGAGACCACATTAGGACAACACGCAGGCACCCACATTCAGACACATGAACATGAACATGCACGCACAAGGGTTTTTGTTTTTAATGCAAGTAAAGATGAGCATGTTGAGGTATCACTGTTGGTGTTGTAAATTAGTATATCCACTTTGAGACGTTTATAAGACTCCTAATTCTTTAAGAATGCCTTACAATGTATTTTGATCATATTCACCCTCCCCCATTCCTCCCAGATCTAGCCCCGTCTCCCTACTTCCCCCAACTTCATATCCTCTTTTTAAATTTTCATTTAACCACCCATCCATTTTAATTTGTGCTACCAGTATACTCCTGGGTGAGGCGCCTTCTGCTGGGGTATAATCAACTACCAGGAAACATATCCTTAGAGAAATCCGATTCTCCCTCTCCCAGAGCCATCACCTGTCCATAGCCCTGACGTGAAGGGTGAAAGTTCATGAAGTACCTCCCACTCGAAGCAACAATGTTCACTGGCTTGATCGTGTGAATGTCTCATTAAGTCACCACAACTGCTGTGAGTTCACAAGTGCAATGGACATGCCACATCCAGGTTTTGTTCCAAACCTTCCAGGCCCCTGGATCTTCCACACTTTTCTCCCTCTCTTATAAGATGGTCCTTGAGCCTTGGGTAAGGAGTGTGATATACACGTCCCAATCATGGCTGATTTTCATTCTCCGCGTATTGACCAGTATTGAGTTTCTGAAATCACCATATACCGCAATCGAGTTGACTTTCTATGGTCTGTCGTCACTCCTCCCAGCTCTGCCATGTGTGGGCTGATAGTGGCCCCTCTGTCAACTGTTATAAATGATCACCACCTTTCAATACGCAATTGAGCCTATGCGCCTGTGGTTTAAGATCACTGCAGGATGTGTACTTGTTTGGGAATCTATGTAGTTATGTTTCCTAGATGTATTCAAGGAAGAGCAAGAGTGGGAGATTTGAAGAGGGACGCTACAGCCATTTATCTTCTGTCTCTATATACATATGTGCCATTTTTCCATGTATATCCCTGCTGGTGCTATTTCTATAAAATGGTGTTTGTTTCTCTTAGTTTCTCTCTTAACCCGGCTATCACACACAAATGATTGAGACTCCTTTATATGTGTTTATAAGGCTTTACAACACAATCCTGAGCAATTTAAGTCTATTCTTAATCCTCTATGTTATCCTAACTCCATTGCTGCCAAAAATCCCCAAGCTACTTGCTTTTTAGTTCTTTCTTTGCTCCAGCTGAATCTTCTTCATCTCTGTTGCACTGCTTCCCCTGGCTCAATCTCCTACTTCCTCTTCTAACTCCTCCTCCCCTGGCTGCCAGGGAGTCCAGCCCTATCCTCTCCCTTGCTCATCAATTGGATGTAAGCTGCTTCATTGACATATCAGGGGGACAATTGGGGAACAGAGTTTATACAACATTTAGACAGGAAGTCCTCAGAACAAGGCTTGCAACCAGATTATGAGGGGGTGGGGGGAAAGCATGGTACTGAAATTGGCATTTGAATCGCACAATAACCTTCTGCCAACATCTTCCCTGTAAAACGGAACCACTGCTTGTATTGGGGGTTATTAAACAGATGAACAATACTGTGCATGAGTTGACATTCACAATGATGAAATACAAATCAGCACTCCCCACAGGCCTGGCTGAGACAAGCGTTTCAGCGTCTGCATCCCCATTCACCTTCTCTCCTCAGCCCAGTCCTGCTTCCTTAGCTCTGCCCTACAGATGTTTTGCTGCATGCTTGTCTACGCATGCTGTCTTGACTGGGCTCAGGGATGACCGTGACAGTGGCTATGGAAGATATGAGTGACTAAAATAAGGAAAGGAGACTCCTCCTCACAGTGTGAGTGGGTACCATCCAATCCATCCAAGTCTGAGGAGGACAACAACGCAGGGAGAAGTGCTGTCTTGTGTGTGTGTGTTCCTGAGCTAAGACATCCATCTTCTCCTGTCCAAAAACACCTATGCTCTTGAGTTAGAGTCCTTTGAAGTCAGACTGAGTTATACCACCCACTTTTCAGGTCCTCAGTTTGCCATAGACCATGGTCTGTGATGCCTTTCATAGTTACATGTGCCAATTCCTCTCATATAATATCCTGTTCATAAACCTGTGTGCCTCCTTTTGGTTCTGTTTTTCTAGGGAAGCCTGAATAATGCCTATTTTTGATCCTAAAAGTCTTTTCTCATAAACATCCTGATCCCTGGCTTGAAGTCACCTTCTGAAGGTTGCATTTGGTTAAAACCAGTCACCACATTGTCCACTCAGAACCACTCAGCTTGTTCTCACTGCTGACACTGTTGTCAACACAACACTTTGATGAAATGAACACTCACACCTGCTTGGCTACTATTTCTAGGCTGCTAATTCTTGCCATAGATGGTGTAATGGCCTTCTCCTGGTCCTTCCTGTCTAAAGGTTCTCTTTAACTTGCCAGCAAGGAGAAGTGCCACACGACAGCTTGAAGGTGCTTACCACACTACAGTGTTGGCTAACTGGACAGAGGATTTGCCTTCCTTTGATCTTCAGCAAGGATGTACAAGTGGCACAAAGTTCTGACGTCACTGGCTCCACCCCATATGAATAAACAATGTCAGTCAGGAAGTGTCAGTTCCACTACTGCTCAAGTCATTGTCACACTGTAAACAACCAGGATATTTAAGGAAATACGTTGATTATGCTTTGGAAACTGCAGAACAGGCAGTTCGTTCCCAGTTTGCAGAAAGGTGTTTTCCTTGAGTTGATTAATAAATTAACTAATTGGGAACTCAAAGTTTATTGTCCCAAGAAACAGTGTCATAAATGATGGCCCCCTTCACAAGTCTCCATGAAGCCCTGTAAAATCACAACATGATTAAAATGACACTGTCTGAGACAATGGATTTTATTTATGAGGAAATGTCCTGTACAGTGCATAAGAAAGAGCCTCCATGGGCCCAGGGTTGTGTGGCTTCCTCTCAGCTGTCTGCCACATTTGCTGCTGTCACTCATTTTCAAGATGCAAACACTCAAGCAATTCCTCTTGTCTCCCCTGCAGTGCTAGGACACAAATATAATGCAGATTTAGATACTAAATGGGAGGGGAAAAACCTTGAGGCTTCCAGGTTACAAGGGTTCCTTCCCCAGAATAACATTATACTTTTGTGATTTGAGAATGGACACATTTAAAAGAAAAGGGAAATCCCATAGGTGCATAGTGATTGTTGATATTCTAAAAGAAAAATGGTTGAAGAAGTCTCCCAGATTCTACTTTGTTAAACACATGCACAAAATGCTTCCCTGAAATCATATTTTCACAAGCACTTCTAATGAAAAGTATTTATATGGGTATCCTAATGCTGCTCCTTTCAAAAACGCAAGCCCTTTGTTATCATCATGCAGTCAAATGCAACCCTACTAGAATGGCTAGAAACTCCCTGAACCTTCAGAATCAGAGACTCAGCTTTGGAGCTAAGGCATGTATGTTGTAACACACACTTTATTTATTTTTATTTTTTATTTTTTTTAAAGATTTATTTATTTATTATTATGTATACAGAGCACTGCCTGCATGTACACCTGCAGGCCAGAGGAGGACATCAGATCACATTATAGATGGTTGTGAGCCACCATGTGGTTGCTGGGAATTGAACTCATGACCTCTGGAAGAGCAGTCAGTGCTCTTAACCGCTGAGCCATCTCTCCAGCCCCGTAACACACTTTATGTAAGTCTATGCACACTAAATAATTTTAAAATATGAGATGAAAACTAAGCTTAATTTTATTTTTTAAGAAAAGTTACTAGAAGCACTCTGCCTAATTGTTCTCTGTGTATAGCATAAAACAATACTTTTTCACTTTTTTTATTTAAGTAATTTATTCAAGTTACAGCTCAGTTCTTATCCCCTCACTTGTATCTTCCCATTCTTCTTTCCCTCCCTCTTTCTTCCTATTCCCCTCCCCTAGGCCTGTGACAAAAGGGAACCTCCTCCCCCACCATATGACCACAGCCTGTCAGGTCTCATCCTGGTAGCCTGCTTGCTCTTCCTGAGTGTCACCAGGTCTCCCCACCAAGGGGAAGTGGTCAAATAGAGGACACCAGAGTTCATGTCTGAGTCAGTCCCTGCTCTCCACACAGCTGTGGAAAATGTGCTGTCTATTGGCTAGATCTGGAAAGGGGTTCTAGGTTTACTGCATGCATTGTCCTTGGTTGGTACAGTAGTTTGGGCAGACCCACCTGGGTCCAGATCTGCATTACCTTTATAAAACACAGAGAAGTTCAACTTTTAAAAGTTAATTCTGTGTCTATGTCTGCAAGCTACTATCAAGTCTACTAAAGAAAATTAAAAGTGAGTAAACAGTAAGTAGAATGCAAATTCAAATTTTACTGCTTCCGGGGCAATATCGATGGTTCAGTGGGTGTTGTCCTTGTCAGGCTAACACCAGGCCTTGAGTTCACATCTCCAACAAGCCACACAAAGCCAGACTTAGAAGCACACACATCTGATATCCCAGAGCTCTCACAGGAAGATGGGAGGTAGGGAAGAGACAGGAGAATATCTGGAAGCTCATCATCCAGCTAGCCTGGAAAACACAGTGGAAAAAATAACAGGAGACTCTGTTTCCAATAATGCTGAAGGCATGGATTGACACCTGAGTTCATCCCCAGGCCTCCACTCATGCTCCATGGCATGTGTGTACCCGACACACACACACACACACACACACACACACACACACACACACACACGCACACACACACACACACAATTTACCAAATTTTGGTGCTAAAATAAAGGAAAAATAATAAGGCTATCACTAATACTACAGAAGTTATTTATACTTTTATGAAGAAATGTATAAATAAGGTAGCATGGCAAAGACAGAAGGAAGTTGGGTAAGGTTTTGAGATTGTAATATCGAAGTCAGCTCTGGCAAACAGGCATGCGTTTTAAAAATAGGAGCAATGTGGTGGGAGGGAATCATGCGAAATTGGGCAAGGCTTATCTTGAAAGAAGATTCCTAGAGGAAAAAAAACAAAGTGCTGTAAGCACAGGTGTTTCCTAAATAGGTTATGGCTATAGTGAAATAAGTTCTCACCTCTGGGAGCATGGAGATGCCAGGGTGCTTAGGACAATTAGGCCTTCCTTAAGATGCTATGTGCAATCCCTCCAGTGTGATTTGTAATATTGTTCCTATGTGTCCTGTGACACCACAGGGCTTTCCCAAGGGCTCAAGACAAGTTATAGAGTTTAGGTTAGACCCTGGGTAAATAACATAAAGAGATGAAACAATCCTAGGTACCACATTTGCTAAACTCGACTTTATTTAGAATGCAACATTGTGGTTGAGGCAGGGGAAGAACTTTGATTTCTCTATGGTTGTAAAATTATCATCGTACAGTATGCAGATTGGTTTAGAGTGAAGACGGATCAGTTTGGGCAAATAAGTTAAGATGTGATGAAATTAGGACAGATGGGAGCACTAAGACCCCCCAAACCACTGTGAAACAGCAGCAAAGGAAAGGGAAGAGTTGTGTTGCAATCAGTTTGACCCACCAACATCAGATCACCTATAGTACACAATGATGTATTGTCACTTTGTAGGAAATAAACACGGCAAAGTCTGCACTCACTCCCAATAAAAATAACTTAAAATGTGTACTGTAAATCTACAACATCACTATAAACTTTGAGTGGTGAAGTAATTGATGTAAGGGATGATGAAGTATTATAAAGGTTTGACTTTTTTTTTCTATATAAGAATCCAGAATAATTGTATAAATCATTGGTTTTCAAGGATGAAAAATATCCCGTTAGGAGAGTGAAAAATGAGGCTATACTTTGGGAGAAGTTTTTCCAAGCCACATTCCAACCAAGGCAAGCATCAAGTAGGCAAAGAACTTCAAAGGTAGAATAAGAGCTATGCATTTAGAAAAGTGGGGAAGTATTACACGGACTAAAAAGATACACAAAGTATGACTAATATCAGCCAGTGTTTAAATCATTAGCAAATAAGGAAATACAAATTAAAACTACATTAAAATATCATTACGTACTTATTAAAGGGGCTGAAATTTAAAAAATCAGTCATGACATCGAATGCAGGCAGAGATATGGAGAAATTAGACCATCTGTACTTTGCTAGAAGGAAACTCTGGCAAAGGGATGGTGGTTTCCTAAAAACTAAATATGTAATTTCCCCATAACTGCATAAGTGTGTCCTCATCATAGATTGTGAAGGGAGAAATAGGAAGTGGATGCCTTCTCTATGTGAGGTAAGTATGACAACAAGGATTCTAGGAGGAATAGAATATTCTGCAAAGGGTGGCACATAAACATACACATGTGATAAAATTCCATGGGAGTCAATACACAAGCTAGTTGTGGTGTGCATTGTGTAATCCCAGCATTTCAGCTGTTGGAGCAGGAAAATCACAAGTTTGAGGCCAGCCTAAGTTACATGGCGAGTCTTAAGTCAGCCTGAATTACACAGCAAGACATGTCTGTAAAATATAATCAATACCCAAATGCCCAGGCATACAAACAAAACAAGAAATCTGAATAAGATCGATAGTTGACATGTAGGAGGCATCTTGGGTGTGATGATAACATATCTCAGTTTTATAAGATGCTATTTGGTAGAAGTGGGGGAAACTAAGTGAAGGGTGCCTGGGATACATTTCTTATAACACCTAATTTAAAAGGTTAATATTCAGAAAATACATAGTATATAAAAACTTCTTAACACCATGCCTCGCCTTGAAAAATACTAATGTTTTGATCTGCATCTTCAATTTGACTATGAACGTCAAAAAAATATCTTAATTGGCACAACCCACTTAACCTCTCAAAATCATTTTAATAATTTGAGATAGGAGAAATTAGAAATGTCTCCCATGGAATATGGAAGTGTCAGTCACTATAAGTGCCAAACTAATAGAAACCTCATATTCCATTAATTCCAAGTGTCATGTTATGGTGGAGAAATTTTATCCTGGTACAAAAAGTAATGTTAATGTTTAGGCTGCCCCTTATCAAACTTTTATAGCTTTGTAGAGGAAGACACCCATCAGGGGTTTCTTACCGCAAATTGCACAAAGCACACTTGTGATCCTGGCCAGGGCGCATCTTTCAGAGACTCCAAAAGGCAAACAAGCACGGAGTCAGAACCTGACACCGCCAGTAAAGGTCACATCCCAACTTGACTGTGAGGCTCTGCATAATAACCCTGGCAACGCTGGACTTACCGTTTTAAAAGAAAGAGAAGAGTGCACAAGGTGAAAAACAAAACTTTTGATAAAAACACATTATCTTTTAAAATGGTGGTCAGTGACCTTTAAAGTGTTAAAAACCCAGCCCAGGCTCAGACTTGTGAGTTATGCATCACTGCGGCTGAACCAGATTGATTGAAATGGCAACCTCTTGAAAAGCGAAGACATACTGAAAAAACAATAAGTACAGAACAGCTATTTAGGCCATAAAGGGGTTGTGGTGATCAATTAGTGAGTGAGCATGTAGCTTTTCACAGTCTTGTAATGGAAGAAGCTATATATACACAAAACACCATTATGATGGGCTTTAAAGGCCATGGTATCACATCGGACTATCTAATGGGGATATTTATAAGATATCTAAGGCAACTGATGGGATTCTCAGGAGTTTAAAGTCATGTTTCAACACCCAAGCCTGCAAATTCATATCCTAATAATTCACCACGATGAACTAAGTAGGAATTCTCCCTCTTTAAACAATGGAATATATTAGAAGCTTTTAATATTTCATACACAAGCATGTGTATTACCGAATCCTAGAGCTAATAAAGATGATCTTAATGCTTCCAACTAATGTTTTCAATACCCAGTAAAATAATCAATTTGTCCAATTTTAAGCAGCATGGCTCCATAAATGAGGTATTTGGCATGGAACCTGATTTAAAATGCATTCCTTTCTCGAGTGATTGAACCATTGTAATGAGAATTTATAATTTGTAGTATATTACAGAAGGAAATGAATTGAACTTCTCTATCAAAATTATTCATGGATCAAAATCTTTCTTTGCTCTAACACACAGAAACTGGCAGACAAATGCAATTACATTAGATAGGCTGCCATCCAGAACAAGCGAAGAATGCTATTTATCTGATCTTAGCAATTTAAGCTTACCCTGCTACCATAGCTGAGTACAAATACCAGGCCGTGACCATCACATTAGTACTGCAAGGCTATCCCAAATGTCATTGCTGGAAATCAATAGAGAGAGTTTTATTGGGTCCAGGCTATTTCATTTGAACACAATTGTCAAAATCAATCCGTGTCTAACTTAATTTGTAACTTGATTTGTACCTACAATGCTTTTGTAGATTAGACAACTGATTAAGAAGCCACCCATTTATTCTTGGAAGAAAAAAAATGAAGCTTTCAGACAACTACCATTATTACTTGTCACATACATTAGCACCTAGTACTTCCAAAATATGTAAATTATTCATTAAAAGTAATAAAGGAGAGCACCGTTTTGTGAAAAGTGGCTCGAATAAATATATTGCCTATGACAACTTTGTGACATCTAAAAATTTCTCAACTTATGAGAACATGCAGGTTATAAATTTAAATTAAGATTTCACCTTGCATGTGGGGCTGGGTTTATGTAGAAACAGATACCATTCACAAAATGTCATGATAGTTGATCTTTAAAATTGTCCCTAATGTAAGTGAAGTTGACTGCTTAAAAAAAAAAAAAAAGACAAATACAGCTCATTTCACCTGTCATTACAAGTTACACTGTTATAAAATAAGCTTCCTTGAACTAAGGTCTTCATGTATTCAGCCCTAAATTATAAAAACTAATGTTCCCCTGAATCTTAAATCAGGAGCTCTGGAATCTATGATTATTTTTTTTTAATGAAAATCTGAAAAACCTTAGATGAAGGAAGTTCTTACTAGCCCAAATTTCACATTTTTCTCACAAAATTTAATATGCACTGGATAGCTATCTATGCATTGATTTTTTTAACTGCCTTTACACTCAAAGGATAGCATTAGGATTCCCTGACATGTTTAATGACAGAAAAGGTAAAGTGCTAGAACATTGGACCAAAGTTTATTAAAAAAAATGCTACATCTTCTCAAAAATAATATTCTCCATTCTTCCAACTTGATCAAGTGACCATTTCTTCTCCTGCGTATCAGTATACACATCAGGGGATTAAAGACAAGCTGTCAGCCCTATCCCAAGTCGGCTTCATCCCCACATCCTGAAGCTTGGATGATGCTTAGTCATTCCTTGTTGAATAGCACCCACCTTCTGAGCTATTTATTAAAACCATAGTCTAAAGTTCTTTCAGCACACCAACCGCTCACCATTACTCTCAGAGCCATAAAGCCTGACAAGCCACAGGCCAGACAACTGGGCTACCACAGTAAAAAAAACAAAAAATAAAAAACAAAAAACCCAAAGTTTAGTGTCTGTTATCAATAAGTCTTCAGAAAGGGGAGTGACATTATTTGACCCATCCTGATAACAATGAATCAGAGACTGGGAGAATTTAGTCAATTGTTTTAAGTCACAGAGCTACTACAAGGCAAGGATGAGATTCACCAAGTCTGTTGTCTCTGCAGCCCACGACATTAGCTACGAAGCATTCTGCCTTCTTTTATGTGCCAGACCCTCACTCGCTGCTCTAACCCAGCCAGCTCTTCTACAAGCCATCGTCATGCGTGTCCAGGCTCCATCTGGAAGGCTTTGTCTTGCACGTAACCTTCTAAAAGAAATGATGGCTCGTCTCAAGCATTCAACAGGTTATGGTTTACAAATCTACTTAGAAGACAGCTCCTTCTGCACGTGTCAAGCAGCAGTAGGTCTTCTACTGTTCATAGTTTCCGAAGGTGTGTGACACTAGCGGACAGCTCTTATTTAGCACAGATAGAGAGAGTATTAATTTTAAAGAAGCCTCAGCAACTTATTTCTTATAAAGTAGTTAGTGGTTTGGGCCAACATCTTCACCAGAAGGTAACGAGGTAAGTATATTGCCTCCAAAGAGAGAACGTTTGCAGTTATACTTCCAAAAGTAGATGTGAGCTGATCTTGGGAACCAGATACATTCCCATGGGAGATCACGGACTATAGAGTCAGGCCCACCTAGATATGAGACTGTTCATATTGCTTCCAAAATATAAGTCCTAGGATATGATACTTAATCAGATGGGCCTCTCTTTCTCTACGTTTAACACAGGAGGAAAGCGGCCTGCCTAAATATGAAAACTGAAGTTTAGATCTCCAGGAGCCTTTTTTTAACAGCCAGGCATGGTAGGCGCATCCCTGATGCTCAGCAGCCATCCAGTTTACCCAAAGCAGCCAGCTCTTGGCTCAGTGTGAGACCCTGCCTCAAATCCTAGAGTGCAGAGCTGTATTTGCAAGTTACTCATCCATCCTAAGAGTGAATACTGAACAAGTCTGCTCTGAATTTGGAACTCTTCTTCGGACTTACACAGCCCTGTCTCTCTCTCTCTCTCTCTCTCTCTCTCTCTCTCTCTGGCCTCCACATAAATATGAACGCCCAAAATGACAGAAACAAAATAACTAGATAAATGAGCTTTTCCCAGATTAAACAAGAAAGTAAGTATGACAACGTAAAGATGAGAATGGGAGAGTAACACTGGCGCTGCCTTCCAAACCCCTCCCTCCATCCTTTGAGTCAGTGCTACAGACTCAAAACCCTCAGAATAAACTTCATTATGAAATCCTTAAAGAGGCTTCATGAGACCAATTGAATTACTTGTCACTCTGTTACTTTAGCCTGACAAGCCGAAAGCCAATTTTTTAAAAATTTATTTATTTATTCACTTTACATCCTGGTAGTAACTCCATCCCTCCTCACCTCCCAGTTCCACCCTTCTTTCCTCTCCCGCTTCCCCCCCTCCCCTATTCCTCAGGAAAAAAGGGAACCCCGCTTCCCATCCACCCCAGCTCATTAAGTTGTATCAGGACTGAACATGTCCTCTTCCCCTGTGGCTTGGCAAGGCAGTCCCTCCAGCAGGGAGTAATAGAAAGGCTGGCAAAAGAATCTATGTCAGAGACAGCCCCCCTCCCAGCCCCCGCTATCCTTACTAGGGGACCCACATGAAAGCTGAGCTGTCCATCAGCTACATCTTTGTAAGGGGCCCTCTGGGTCCTGGTGAGTTGACTCTGTTGGTCTTCTTGTGAAGATCTCCAGGTCTTTTCCTCCTTACCCCACTTTTCCACAAGACTTCCTACTCATTGCTCAATGCTTGGCTGTTGAGTCTTAGAATCTGATCAGCAGAGTATCATGAATACTGTCAGGGATTGGTTCTCTCCTATGGGGTGAGTCTTGGGTTGGGCCAGGCATTGGTTGGACCTTCCCTCAATCTCTGCTATATCTTTATCCCTGCACCTCTTATAGGCAGGGTGAATTTTGGGTCAAACTTTTTGTGTGTGGCTTGGTGTTCCCCTCCCTCTATTAGGAGACTTGTCTGGTTAGATAGGTGTCCTGTTTAGTCTCTTTGGCCCCTGCTAGAGTCTGCTAGAGTCCACTTATATCTTTCCAGGAACCTACCCTGACTTAGGTCTCCATCTTGCCACAGAGATGCCTCCACTCATAGTTTTTCTTTTCTCTACAGGCCTTCTGCCCTCCTGCTCCCTGCTGTCCCCACTCTCTTTTCTCTCTGTGTTCTCTCTCCTACTTTGTTCCCTATCTTTGACCACTATCTCTGTCTATTCTATTTCCCCTTCTGAGTGATATTTAAGCATCCTCTGGTGGATCCTCTTTATTCCTTATCTTCTTTGGGTCTGTGCATTGTAGTGTGTTTATCCTGTGCTATATGACTAAAATCCACTTATAAGTGAGAACATATCACTTATGTCTTTCTGGGTCTTGGTTACCTAATTCAGGGTGGGTGGATTTAGCACAGAATTCTACCAGACATTCAAAGAACAGTTAATACCAATACTGTGGAAGGATGGTGGGCTTTGCCCCAGGTGAAAGCAGTCTTGGCAGCAGGCTATGCCCCTGGGAGACACCAGGGATACCCCACTGATATGGACATTGTGATAGACTGAGAGGAGCCATCCTGGGTCCGGAATTTAGGAAACAGACCAGGGACTCCAGCTGGGCTATTGTGTTTTCAATCAGAACATCAATGGGAGGAAGGAACCAGAGGAAAGACTAGAGATTGCAGACCTATAGAGAGGGAGGCAGGCAGAAAGGTGAGAGAGAAGGCTGCAAGTTAGGACCAAGAAGGTGTGGATTGCTTCTAACTGGGAGAGGATCAGCCTGCAGGGAGAGGGTCAGCCTGCAGGAAGAGGGTCATCCTGCAGGCCTGGAGATGCCTAGGGATTCGTCCCATGGAACTGATAGCCAGAAGGTTTATTCTTGTTACCCTTAACCTCTTTCCCTTCCCGTATAGGATAGTTGGGTTGTATAATAAAGTCTAATTGTTAAGAAACAGAGCCACTACAATACTCCTCAAACTGTTCCACAAAATAGAAACAGAAGAAACATTTCCAAACTCATTCATGAAGCCACAGTCACCCTGATACCTAAACCACACAGAGACTCAACAAAGAAAGAGAATTTTCAGACCAACTTTACTCATGACCACTGATGCAAAAATACTCAATAAAATACTTACAAACGAATCCAAGAAAGCATCAAATATATCATCCACCATGATCAAATAGGCTTCATCCTGGCAATGCAGAGATGGTTCAGTATATGAAAATCCATCAATGTAATCCACTATATAAAATAAACAGGGACACAATTTTTAAAAATAAAGTGGCAGGAAACTGAACAATGTATACAAACATGGTAGACGTCGTTTGAAAAAGTGTCAGAGGCAAACACCATAACTGATCTACTCACAATCAACTCAAACTTACGCTGCTTTGTAATTCAGATTCCTCAGCTTAAAAGGAAAATTGAAGTTACCCCAAGGAGCCCTTATAGGCAGAACCAGTAAAGGGCAGTAGAAAAATATCAGCGAGTCACCCAAAGTGCTTCTCTACACGGATTCCCCTATGGTAGCCAAAGTACTTTTCTACACAAATTCCCCCATGGTGGCCATCTCATAAGGAGATAATAAAGCTGCCTTTCATGAATTTACAGTATATAATTGAGAGAGAGAGAGAGAACCCATCTTTGCCTCTGAACATGGAAGTAATCCAAATGGTTAAAATGGGACTGCTGGCAGAAAGGACGGAGTCCTCTGGAGCTCAGAAACTGTAAATCAAAGCCAGTGTGCCTGCAGATGCTGCAAGCCCACACATTTAGATTGTTGGCAAGTCTGGTGGAAATGGAGCCAGGAACAATACCGTGTTTCAATGGAGCCTCTAAACCTGATGGTCCCTCCGCATGTTTCAAGCATATGTTTGGGCCAGCAGGGTCTGTGATGACAGCTGAAGATCCTCTCCAGAAGCTGTCAGGGATGGCGTTGTAAAAGACCCTTAGGACTATCACATGCCAGTAAGGGTGTATGCCTCGTGTTAGCATGAGATGTGCCTATGTGAACACAGCATGTGCCTGGAGATGACGACGCTTCTCTGAAGAGGCTAGACTGCTTCCCATTGGCTAGTCCTGCTGCCAGGGTCTATGGAGCTGAGGGCCTTGCTCTGCCATCACTGCACCATCTCATTTCCTCACAAGTCACCTAGGAAAGATCCAATCATCATTAGACATCTTAGTTTGCAGGTCTCTAAACAAAGCAGCACACCATTTTCTTCAAGTGGCTCATCGCCACGAAGAGTATTTGGAACAGGTAACTTGTAACTTGGTATTTCTAAGTCATATGAATGAAAATTCCTATTATTGTCTAAAGAGAAAAAATAGCCTAGAAATGATTCATTGAGAGTTCTTGCCATGGGTTCCTATTTGCTAACCAGATGATCACATTTATTACTTGACACTTTAGTTTGCCGTATTATTCTACAAAATAGCAACAAACCATTGCTCTGGTTCCAGAACTATCCTATTTTTAATACTGCATTGCTTTTTAAAAGATTTAAAAACTTGGTAAAAGAAAATAAAGCAAAAAAAAAGGCTGAAAAAGCTTAAAACTTGAAAAACAGAAAAGAGACAAGCATTTCTTCTAAACAACTTGAAATATGGTAGCTGTGTAATTTAAAAAAAAAAACCTCTTACCTATAAATGATAGTGTCACTGATACCCATATTTCCTAATATAGCATTCAGAAACAAGTTAGGACAGGACAGTGTTTGCCAAGACTGATTTAAGATTCTAAGACTCTATCATGGTCACTTCGTTATGAAAATTTTCTCTTCAAGGAACAAGAAAGCCAAGACTGTCGCCCTCTTGCCAACTATAAGACCACTGTTCTGTTCATTCGGTCTCTAAAAGGAGAAGGGTTTAATTTTTTAAAAAAAAATCTTGTTGAGACATTTTGAAAATGAAGAGGGAGGGCAGCTTCCTGCAGATGTGTCCCGCGGACTTGAGAAAAAAGTCCAGCAGACAGAGAAAGAGAACTTAGCTTTATAGCCAACGAATGGGTCAGTGGGACAACTTGTTTCCCTGCACTGTCATCCGTCATGGACAACTGAAACACAGTCAGCAACCAGTGTCACACGGCCCAAAACTAAGAGAAAATTCAGTAATTTACTCCAAAATAGGACTAAAACTTTGAGGATGTTTCTACAGAGCAAAGGCTGTCAATGCACCCGACGTCAGTGGAGATTTGGAGCAGACGGGTCAGGATGACTCATCTCCTGAGCTACAAAATTGTACAACTTTCTCAGACACATTTTCAGTTATGGGCCAAGCAGTTTTTCTTTTGTTACTAATTTACCTTTATTCTCGAGAACTCCACACATTTACATGAGGAAATATGATAATATCTACCCTCCATTCCTCCCCCGACCCCAAAATCCCCTGTGTGTTCCCTAACAAACTTCCATCCCAACTTCTTTTCTCTGGTTTTTGTTCAATAACCCACTAAGTCCAGTTTGTGCTGTTCATATGCGCATGGGTATGGGGCCATCCTCTGGAGCACAGGAAATCTTCCATTGTACACATCCTCAAGAAAGTGATTCTCCCTCCCTGAGTGTCTGTCACCTTCCAATAGCTCCTCAGTAACAAGTAAGGTCTGGAGTGTCCTCCTGCCCCATCCTGTTACAGGATCTTTGATCCCATTGTGATTCCTGAGATTGAACTGTAAATCCCTGTTTTTTCATGGTTGAGCCCTAACACATCGTTAATGCAAGAACTCTCTGTTTATTGTAAACAGGGGATTAAGATTCAGCCAGCCTTACACACACCTTTAATCCAAGAGCTTCTGTACATAGGATTTAATAAAGTTAACCCCAGGCCAACAAGCAGAGCAGAAACCAGCTGACAGGGATTAAAAAGTAGGAGGAACTTTGAGTTGAGGTGTATTTAAGACAACGTGTAAAAGGGGTCTTTGGTCTTAGCTTGGCTCTTAGCTCTCTAGCTCTTGAGCTCCTCAGCTCCTCGGCGTTTGGCTTTTCAGGCTTTGAGCTAGCAAGCCTTTGGCCTTGGATCATTTGGGGCTTTTCCTCCAGGGTGGCCAGCTGAGCTAGTGAAGCTTTTGGGCCTTTTTCATCTGGACGTGAGCTGAGTAGGAAGGTGAGCTGGGTGCTTTCTCAGCCTCTCTTAGCTAGCTGGTTTTTCACCATAGCATCTGGCTCTTGAGTCTTTATTGGTAAAATAGAACAACGAGGCATTTTCAATGAAAACAATACCATGTATTTAGAACTTTTGGCTGCCTTGATATTGTGAGGGTACATGGAACACAGCGGCTGTGGCTCCATGAAGTGCCCTATTACGTCCTGACAGCAGCATTCATGGCACTTCCCTCAACCCTTTGGCTCTTACTTTCTGCTTCTTCTTTCAAGATCTTCCCTAGAGTGGAGAGATGATAAAGATGACCTGCTGAACCCTAAGCACTCAGTCCCTTATAGTCAAGAGTTTGACCTGTGTTCCTGCCTATTCCACACATTCTAAATCTAAACATCACCATTCCCAGGACTTTGATAAATTGGTTGGCTTCCATTTTAGGATTCTTCTGTAAGTCTACCACTATGAAAACTGATCTATCCTTACGGATGCACTGTGTGGCTCCATATACAGACCTGCTCCCAATGAAATGTAGCTCTGCAACAGGAGGCTTTGTTGCTGCCCCTCACTGCAAAACCCCCTTTAAAAAAAAATAAAAAAAATAAAAAAAAACTAAACTTTTAAGCTAGTATATAAAGAAGTACATTATGACATTATGCATATATTTAAATATGCTTTGTTCTTATTCATCCTCTTCCAGCATCCTCCCCCATCATCAGAGCAATTTCATATCACATGTATTCTATTCCCCTCCCTTTTCCCCATCTTCCACCCTATAAGATCTTTATCCCCCTCTCAAGGTCACTGTTATACTTCTCTCTCTCTCTCTCTCTCTCTCTCTCTCTCTCTCTCTCTCTCTCTCTCTCTCTCTCTCACACACACACACACACACACACACACACACACACATGCCTTCTGATATAAATTTAAATCTAGATCCCACATATGAGAGAAAGCATAGGGTATTTTGTCTTTCTGAGTCTGTCTTATTTCTCTTAACAGTGATTTCCGGCTCTATCCATTTTCCTTCATTGCTGAATAACATTCCACTGTGTATATGTAACACATTTGTTTATCCATTCAGCCAGCCATGGACATCTAGGCTGCTTCTGCTTCCTAGATGTAGTAAGCCATAAAGCCATAAACACGGACGCGTACTGTAGTACTGTTGACTTAGATTCTGTTGGCTATACACCAAAAGCAATATAGCTGGGTCGTAAGGTAGTTCTATTTTTAGTTTTCTGAGGAGCTGGTTTCTAAAGCGGCTGCTCCAGTTTCAATTCCCACCAGTTTCAAACCCTTCAGCTTTCATACTGGGCAGTGGTAGCAAGAAGCCACACAGTCTGGGAAGGCTAAGCTACTGAAGCCATGTCCACTTAAAGAATGATGAGAGCCACAGCAACAAAGTCACTTTTGCTGTTGAGCTCAGTTTTTCCCATCTGTTCTCAGTAGCCTTGAGACCTGGGGGCTAAATTCTTGCCATTTCGTCACCTCCACCAACTATTATCACAATTTCAGTTAATGATTTTAAAGAAAACCCTTAACCATCACCAATCATTTGGAGGCCAAATGAAACAGAAAGCTGAGCGCCATGGGCAGGATCTTCCGCTCCAACCAGACTGCAGACAGGCAGAGGGGAAGGCAAAATGCACTAAAAATAGCCAGTCAGTTGAAGAGAAGGACACTAAAAGTCTGGAAATGAATAAAAGTGGGTGGGTGAGCATGGAAGTCAACATCTGTAATCTCAGAACTGAAGAGACAGAGGCAAGAGGACTGTGCGTACAAGGTTATATGGCTAAGACAAAAACCAACTGGTTGATTTACATAGTTTTAATTTATTTTCATTCTATTTTACCCACATTACATCTTGATTGTAATCCCCTCACTCTTATCTACCTGTTCCCTCCCCCCCACCATCCTCACCCTATTCCCCTCCTCTAGACCTCTGACAGGTGGGGTCTGCAGGAAAGAGCCCTATTTTCTTGTGTCCTTCCAAATAAACAACTGAAGTAAGTCATTTTGGGGTTTCATTTGGTTTTCCCACCTTCAAGAAAAAAACCATGAATCTCTTAGAAACATGTCACATTTCATAGTGTTATGGCATTGTTTCCTAAGCTGATTCCTAGTGGAGGCCTCAATAATATGATATGCTAACAGGACAAGCCTCTCCTCAGAGCTACAAAATTCCCCTCCTGCTGTGATGATCCACAAAAGTTTCAATTATTTGTGAGAACTTTCTTTTTCCTTTTCTCTTTCCTGTGTGATGTGGCTCACCGTTTTCCCTGCATCTTATTGGGATAACGCAAACAGCAACCCCTGGAAATCTTGCTTGGAAATACTCAAAGACATAATGACCTCCATATGCAACCCCTTTACAGCTGCCAAACAGTCTTCACTCATCCCATATAATCTTTACGACATCTCAGTAGGTCGGGGAGATGTAGCACTCTAATAAAAACATGGACGCCCAGGCACATCATATATCTACCTTAGGACAAAGCTGCTTCTCCGAGTACAATGCACTCCTAATATAGGCCACCAGGTCTCACTGGCCAACTACACCCACATACTTCAGTGTGTTAATACACTTCACACATGTTCAAACTCTTTATTTTTTTCTTGGTGAAATATTTTCCCGGCCTGGGTATCTCACTAAACTTTAACTCGGGGCCATAGTTCTAACACTGGATTATCAGGAAGCCTTTAACCCCAGGCTTCTTCCATTTATTGAAAATTATGTCTATCCTTTCTCCTAGTAGACGATGAGGCCAGAAACTAAAATAACAACAACAAGAAGAACACAGTAAATCATATACATACACACACACACACACACACACACACACACACACACACACACACACACACACCCCTTATTGACAGGAGATATGCTCTGAGACCCACAGAAGGTGCCTAAAACTTTAGATAGTACCAACCCCTATGTGTGAACTGGGCGATACCACACACCTAATCTAATAACCCAGAAGATGCAAATGAGTAGTGGGGAAGATAACGTATACAGAGCAGATACACTGACTTAAAGGACAACTCCTGTCCTGGGTGGACAGAATGAGATGGCACAAGATTTTATCACGCTACTCTGACTGGTGCATAATTTAAAACTTAGGAATCTTGTATTGATTGTTCTGTTTTGTTTTTTTAACTACAATTGATCCAGTTAATGGAAACTGAGGGAAGATAAAACACAGCAAGACAGGACCTTTGTAATGGCAACTACTAGTCAACATAGCAGACCTTACAATAGGCATCATAGTCTATCCTTATAAGGGCTCTGTATATGGTAAGGTATTCAAAATTCTTATATGGTATTGGGGGGGGGGGGCGCTGGGAGGGGAAGTGAGGCTCAGCAAAGTTGAAAAGCTTTGTAGGGCTCCAGGTCACGTGACCACGCCATGGGTGTCAATGCCGATTCCAGCCCTACTCAAAACCCATCTACTTTTCGTGACTGGCACATTGTTTTTAGGTTCTTGATTCCCACAACCAGTGTGACATTTCTCTTGTCATTTTCACTCCTTAAGGGTGTGATATTAATTTTAAAGGGACCAAAAACAAAAAACAAAACACCATGACTTTCCCCTGCTCATATTGGAGATGTGTTTTCCTATTTGATGCTTAGTCCCCTCTTCCCTCCAACAGAGGTTTTCCTCTCCACTTCTCTTAGTTCAGTGGCCTGGAAGAAAGGACACTGCATACTCTGCTGCTGGCAAACAATTGTCCCTCACGGGCCTCAGTATCCTCCTCCAAAGCAAGTTCATTCCTGCACTTCCCCACAGTCTGCTGGTCTCCTGGACACATTCTCAAAGCCTTTAATAGCTTTCACACCTGAGATGAACATCTTCCATTTTGACTTGCTCAAGGTGAAGGACCTACAATAGTTACTCACTCCAGCCCTTGTCGGCCTTCGTCTCTGAGAGCACTGTCACTTTCAAGGGAGAAGTGTTCCCTCCGTATTTCTCACTTCTGAGTTCCTCATTCTTGTTTTCACTCCTCATCTATTCTTCAGGCAACCCAATCTTTCTCAATCCCACCCTTTCTTCAACAAGCTAATGCCTCAGGGGTGGCCTCCTGTCCCTCTTCGACTTCCATTTTGTCCCCTCATGCCTGTTTTCTCTACTACAAATTGGCTCAGTCTTCATAAGCTACAAACTCTTTCTCACCAGATCACTAAAGTGATCAAATCCTCCTTTACTTCTTGTTTACATACTTGAAACTTATAATTTGGATAAACTCTTACTGTACAACTTTATAAAGACACACACAGATGACGTAGGCCGGTGATAAACACATAGATTTAAAGTACTTAATGACAGATACAAGTTCTGCTTGTTTCTGTGACACCGCTTAAAGCATTGGGAATAAAATGATGACTCCGAATACATCTTCGGCTCAGCAAGCTATTATGCAAATGTCAAGCCACTGTCTTTGAGTTCAGAGTGGCCCTAAGTCCACTTCATTCTGCCTCTGGCGTGTCCTGGCTGCCTTGGCAGTGTCCAGAACTAAGCCTTCTGCCATGCTCACTCAAACGAGACAGCATCTTCAAGTTTAGGATATGTGAGAAGAGGGCTTTTTGCCATCTCAGAGAACTATTTCTCTGAACTGTGTTTTTATTCGGCTCTGATATAATTCACCTTTGAAACTGTATAACTTTTCTGGGCCAGGAGAGATGGCTCAGCAGTTAACAGCACTGGGTGCTGTTCAATTCCCAGCACCTACATAGTAGCTCACAACCATCTCTAAGTCCAGTTTCAGAATCGCTAATGCCTTCTTCTGCTATGTGGTAACTGAGCACACAGGTGTACAGACATATAGGAAGGCAAAATACACATACACATAAAATAAAGGGCTTCTCTTTTTTTGGATTTGGTTTGTTTGGGGTTATTTATTTATTTATTTATTTATCCATTCATTCATTCATTCACTTTAGATCCTGATTGCATACCTGCTTCTCCCCTCAGTCCCCCTTCTCATATTCTTCCCACCACTCCCCCTCTCCTTCTCCTCAGGGGAGGAAGAGGTCCCCTTGGGTACCAACCTGCCCTGGCACATTAAATTGCTAAAGGACTAGGTGCATCCTCTCCCACTGAGGCCAAACAAGGCAGCCCAGTTAGAGGAACAAGATCCAAATGCAGGCCTCAGAGTCAGAGAGGGCCCCCCGCTCCAGCTGTTGGGGGTCCACCTGAAGATCAAGCTGCACATCTGCCACATATGTGCTGAGGGCCTAGGACAGATCCATGCGTGCTCTTTGGCTGGTGGTTCAGGCTCTGTGAGTCCCCATGGGCCAGGACAGTTGACTCTGTAGGTCTTCTTGTGGAGTCCTTGACCCCTCAGCTCCCTCAGCCCTTCCCCCAACTCTTCCATTGGCCTCCCTGAGCTCTGTCTAATGTTGGGCTGTGGGTCTCTGCTCATTGGCTGAAGCCTCTCAGATGAGTTATGCTAAGCTCCTTTCTACAAGCATGTCTCTCTGTGTAATAGCACTGGCTGTCCCAGAACCCACATTGTAGACTAGGCTGTCTGTGAACTAACAGTATCCACCTGCCTCTGTCTCTCAAGCACTGGGATTAAAGGTATGTGTCACCACGCCCTGCCCAATATAAAGTTTTAATAAGTGTATATATGTGCAGGGAATGTTAGTTAACAGTTAACACCTGTGATCTCAGTGAAAAGGATGATTCCGACTCGTCCAAAGCCAGCCTAGGTTACAGACAAAAGACCTGTCAAAAACAAACAAACAAAACCCCCAAAACAAACAAAAAAACAGGGCCCAAAGATGGCACAGGGTATGCAGGTGCTTCCTGCTAAGCCTGGTGACCTGAGTTCAGTTCCTGGGATCCACAAGACAAAAGGAGAGAACTGATTGCTGCAAGTCATCCTTTGAGTCCTACATGCAAACTGTTCCTATGCGCAAACACACACACACACACACACACACACACACACACACACGCCCACACACATGCACACACATGAGCACACACACATGCCCATGCTTACACACACACATCCCCATGCACAAATAAATAATGTGCAATAAAACAAAAGTTATATATTTGTGCCCATAAAATATGTAGATGACTGCTATTTTGTATAAAGCTTACCCAGATTTAAGCAAGAATTCTTTTTGAGTCAGAAATTCTAATAATGCATCTTTGGTGAGAAAGAAAAGGATATTCTAATTATTAAGGGTTAGAGTAAACTAGCAAGGTCCACTTTATGACTTTTGCTAGTCAAATAGGAAAAATATATAATTTTGTGTGAGACACAATGGTTCTTTTTATATGTACTGTTGTGAATTTATACGTATTTATTCTATTTGTTTACATTAAAAAGCTCACATGTTGCTAAGAATAGCATGAATGGGGAAACCCTACTGTAAAGTACCAGCCCTTCAGAAAAAAACTAAATCTAAAAGGAGATTTAATTTTTATGAGTCAACCTAAAATTCTTCCTTAGTCAATCAAGCACCAAACAAGTATCTTACTCTGGGTGAGTGTCTCAGAACACAGAATGGGTAACTTGCAATCTTTCGGAGACTGGGCTCCTTTCCTACTTTCTGTGATCCTCCGCAAGGGGGCAGTACAGCTCTGAAGATCAGTCTGGCTTCCGTTGCCCTAGCTGGAATCCTTGCCCTATCTGTGTCTCTTACAGAAGGATTCTTCTTTAAGCTGAGCCTTAGTTTCTTACACAAAACAAAACAAAACAACAAACAAACAAAAAACCAGAGCCAACAGGAGTGCATGTTCTGTTAATATTAAGCTCCTATTTTCTTTATCAGCATTATGCTAACTTTCCATATGCTAGTTTCACTGGGCATAATTTATTAACCTTACATATTTTTAAATATATATAATATAATGTACACATAAGGCATATAGGTAAAGACACTAGAAACACAACATATCTATCCCTTATCTTCATAAATCCACTCAGGAGGAAAAAAAACTTAGACCCATGGAGTATAGGTAGAATAATATCTAAAGTACAGGGCAAAGAGAGAAATATTTTGAACAGATTTCGAGGACGGAGTCATCTTGCCATTGTGAAGGTAAATAGATGGATTAAAATTAAGCTGGAAATGAAAAACCATCACCTCCCAATGTCATGTTAATCCTATGTCAGGTACCTCTAAGGGTAATCCTTAGAGGGTTAGCCAAAGACACGTGACCAGGGTTCAGCCACTTAATGGTCTTTCCTAGTTCTGGGTTCCTGGGAGAAAAGGGATCCCCTGAGGAGTGTTCTGAGAGTCGAATGGAGGGTTACTGATGCTGAGGCTGCTCCCAGGAGGCTACGGTGACAGCACTGCACCGCTGCTAGCTGCTTATGGTCCCTCTGATTGCCCCCAACTGCTTCTGAATCTGCTCTGGAAACCCCTAGGCAATGTCTAAGACCCCTCTTCTTAGATCAGTGGCTCTCAGCCCTCTCAAAGCTGAGATCCTCATGTTATGGTGACACCCACCTCCACCTCAACCATAAAATGATTCCGTTGCTACTTCAGGACTGTAATTTTGCTGATGTTGTGATTGAAATGCAAATATCTGAACTGCAGGATAGCTGATGTGATGGATGGTGGGGGGCGGTGTCACGACCCACAGGTTGAGAACCTCTCTGCCTTAGCTAGTTACCCTGCTAGTTATTTCTCTGTGTATTTTAGAGGCGTTTCTATTCTTTCCAACTTTTCACCTCACCTGGCCTGATGCATCTCACAAAGGGAAACCCGAGACGTGTCATAGGAATTGTGCCCCTGAGTTCCCAACGGGCGCCTGACTGCTGCTTGCATTTACGCTGTGATTCTACGTTCTTGCCTTCCTCAGTACGGAGTGTCTTGTGACACTACTTCATCTTCGCAAACTACACGTCAAGGAAAGCATCGTCTAAATGTGAATTTCCTAAAAGAACCAAATGTTTCTACTTCCTTTGTGACTCGTTCCTTACAAGCAGGACTCCCTTACTCTTTTTCTCGTGTTCAGGGTACGGAAGAGCTACGCTGGGAGGAAGGACCCGAGGAAACAAAGAAATGACTGCTTCTTTTCTAGTTTCCCGCAGAGGTCCATGACCCATTGCTATCACTGTTTTCTTCTTAATATTAGGTTCATCAAACTGACCTTCTTGTAGGTCAAATATCAGCAATCAGGTACTCAATGTGGCGGTCTCAGACACGGGCCTAGCCTCGGCGCCAGACCACTGCCGTTGCTGGTGGATCAACAGTGAGGGAGCCGAAGCTGAAGACAGCCACCCTCTAAGAAGCCATCTAGGACCCTTAAGGCCCCTAGGAAGGGAAATAACACTCCGAAAATCACCCACGTGAATCCAGCGAGAACAGAGGAAGAGGAGAAAAATAGTGACTTGCCTCCCCTACTTAAGCGGTAGGGTACACAGGCAACAAAAGCTAGACCTTGGCACTTCCGTAGCCCCACATGCCTCCCTGGCACCCCTTATCACTTCCCAGCTGTCTCCAGATTTTATTTTGTATCCACTTGAGCTATGAGGTCACAGTTAATCCTCAAAGAATGTGTCTCGCTATAGGCAGAAACCTGACTCTTTCTTTGGGACACACACACACACACACACAAACAAAAAACAAAAAGAAACAAAAACAACTTGGTAGACCTTGGGAAAACTGCAGTTGCTTTCACATGTACAGAGCGAGCTTTTGTAGTCATCGGACTTTAAAAGCTCTGTTTGTGAGACTGCCAAAAGGTTACTGCTCCCAGAGGACAGAGCCTAAGCCCCTCCCACTGACTCATGTCAGGACTGCAGCTGCTCAAAAAGGATGGGAATTTAAAAGCTGCGGCACAAGTGGGAGAGCTGTCGCCAAAACAGCCTTGAGATTGAGGAAGGGCCGTCAATGGGAAAGTAGTGGAATGCAGGCTTGATAAAGATGAAGAGAAGCAGGAAGGAAGTCGCAAGTTCTCACAGCTGCAAACTATTCCGCCCTTTGACCTTGAAGAAGAAAATCTTAGAACTTCAGCTTCCCTCTTTTGGAGAGGTTTTCTTTGACCTAGACTTTACCCTAGAAGTCAGTACCGATAAGAGGTTTCCTATCCTACCATTGGTCTAATAGTTTTCATCGATGCTCAAAAGAAACTTCAACAGAAGTTTTACTTTTGTTTCATTGTTATTACTTCCAGGCTAATAATGTCCTAGCATTTCCCAGGGAAAGTATGTCTTAGCTCTCCTGGCTGGAAGAACCTAGAACCCAGGGGAAAACAAAACAAAAGAAAAACCATGGTAAACAGCACACTGTCATGATGCGCAGAGTTCTACGTGCCCCTTTCCAAATCCGCGGGGTCCTGCAGCTTTTCCTTCTGGCTCATCAAACAGGAAAAGTGATTTCACAAGCCTCCATCGAAGGTGTAAAGGGGAGTGTGACTATTCCTGTCAGTTATTCCACCCTCAGGGCTACAAGAAGGGGAGTGGCACACGGGACTGGAGAAATGCTCTCTGGTTGTGAGCCCCTGCCGAGGACAGGCGTTCTGGTCCCAGCACTCACTTGGCAGCTAACAACCCTCTGTAATTCCGGTTCCAAGGGAATCTCATGCCTTCTTTTGGACTCGCCGGTCACAGACAATATGTGCAAACAAAACACCCACACACATAAAATTAAAAGTTAAACATACAAAGTAAGCCAAGGCGTAGTGGTGCACACCTTTAATCCCAGCACTCAGGAGGCACAGGCCAGCAGATCTCTGTGAGTTTGAGGCTAGCCTGGTCTATATAATAAGCTCGAGGGCAGCCAGGACTGCTACACAGAAAAGACCAAAAACAAAAACAGCAGAGACAAAAAAAAGATACAAAGGAAGCCATATGCATTGTACTGAAATCTCCATGACATACTTTATGGGGATTTGGCGTTCTTCCGTGAAACTCATCAAATCACAGAGTGGGACATATTGGAGATGGAAGTGTATAAAATACTGGAAATTTCCCAGGATGCCTTTGTTTACAAAAGGAAAAACAAAACAAACAAACAAACAAAAAGCCTGCAATGGTGTTCATTATACCAACGTCCCTACTCTGAAGCCTTTACATCAGACAGAAGCACCATCAGCGTCTACGACAGAGTGCCTTGCTTTGCTAGAAAGTGCATCTTCGTGCTGTCCTTCCCAGTTGATGCAGCCTCAGAGCACTTCAGACTGTCACTAAACGCGTCTCTTTCTCATGCCTGGACCCTGTCACTACCAGCCCTAGACACATCAATCCCAACCCCCGCGCCCCCACCCCCTCCCCTAGACATTGCTTTGCAGCCTCACTTAGGTGGGTCTTGGGGGAAGCCCGACCGATTCATTTTCTGCCAGTTTCCCAGTACATTTCCACAACGATCTGAAACTATTTATAACTGCTTCACTTCCTGGAATGTTTTTGCTGCGCCAAGGAAACTTCTAAAGTTTAAGGACGTCACTTTAGAACTGGCTGCTTTTGGCTCGGGTCCTAGTTTCTTTTTAAATTCTGAAGGAAGAAAAAAAAAAGTTTCCGAAACTGATGTTTAAACTATCTCTATTAAATTGCCTTTCGTTTATTTATTTATTTTTGATAAAATTGTGCCTCCTCAGCAAAACCCCTAACTTTTAGAGGACAAAAACTATGCCAGCTATTTGCCTGCTGGTTTGCTTGCTTGTTCATTCACTGCATAGCACCCCACTCTCCTCCTGAGGCCCGCCCATAGCACCCTACACACCGTGGACAGACAGCAGCTTGTGGGTGTATCAGCATCAACTATGTATTTCACCAGTCATGCCTGTGTGTTCGCTGTGGCCAATGCTTTTTGCTCCACAGAAATATGAAAACGAGGAGACTGAGTTCTGGCCTGTGAAATACAAACTGACCTTTCTCACATAGTTAACAAGTGTAAAGCTGGGAAGGAGGGAGTCCATTACTCCCGTTCTAGAACACAGGCTAATACCACACTTATTTGCCATTGAACAGTTATTCGTACCAATCTAGCTCCCGATCCCTTTAACCTCACATCCACATTCTTTTTTCAGCTGTGTGCAATGTGTCCAGATGTTTGACCCTGTACCACACAGCTCTCATGTGCAAAGGTGTACGTAGACCTCACTCTGGGGTGTAAGCTGACTGTGGGAGAGAAATGAACAAACATGCCTGTAACTGCATTCTGTGTCTTCCTAATCTATAACTCCCTTTGTGTCCTCTGCCATCGTTACAATAGTGAGTATGGTGCCTTGTTATAACTATTAAGTATCATTTGTGTACACATTCGCGGGGTTTTTGGATTTTTAGAACTAGGCAGGTGGCTTAGAGGGTACAAGTGCTTGCTGCCAAGCCTGGTGACCTGATTAAATCTCCAGAACTTACAAGGTAGAAGGAAGCTACCCACCACTGCTGCGTGGCACACACTAAATAAATGGAATGCTTTTGTTTAAATGTCTTAATTTAAAATTAACCATGTCGGAGGTACATATGTATCAATAGTCCATAAAATTTTGTTTCTGAACTTATGGCTTTGCTTTATTAAAATAGAAAACCATCATTAGAAAGTATATATATATAGGATGGTTTAAATCAGTTTCTACGTCATAAGCACTCTAACACATAGATTGGATTATAAATTTGAGCCGTAATATTTAGAATGATGTTGGGGAGGTTTAATCTTGATTGTCACTTTGATTGAATATGGAATCAACGGAGAGACAAGGTTTATGATGCTACTTTCTGGAAGGATGAACTGAGGTAGGCAGATGATCCTCTTGAGTGGACTACACTTTCTGTGTGCAGCCCAGCTATAAGGAGCTCCTAGGGAAAAGCTTTTGCTTTTTGCCTGCTTACTCTTCACCCTTTGCTGGTAAGTGCACCTATTCTGTTGTTGTTGTTGTTGCTGCTGCTGATGGTGCTGCTGATGACCACATTGCTGCCATCCTTCTGGCATATAGAATTCTAGTTTCTTTGGCCTTCCAGTCTGTGGACTGAAGACATATTGCTTTCCAGGATTCCTTCTGGCTTTCAGCAATATATTAGGGTTGCAGAGGCATCCAGCCTTGTGGATTGAGTAGCTACCATATTTTTGGCCTCTCTCATGGGAAGACAGCTATTGTTGGACTATCAAGCCTGTATTGTGTAAGACAATCTATCAGATATCCGTTTATCCTATTGGTTACTTTCCTCCAAAGAATCATCCAATTGTGCTGGCTAGTCTTATGCTAACTTCACACAAGCTAGAGTTATCTGAAGGCAGCAGGTTGGGGGATCTCAACTGAGACAAAGCCTCCAAAAGATCCAGCTGTAAGGCATCTTCTTAATTAGTGACTGATCAGGGAGAGCCCAGCCCATTTTCAGTGGTGCCATCCCTGGGCTGGCGGTCTTGGGTTCTATAAGAAAGCAGGCCGTGCAAGCCATGGAGAGCAAGCCAGTAAGCAGCACCCCCTCCATGGCTCTGTATCAGCTCCTGCCACCAGGTTTCTGCCTTGTTTGAGTTTCTGCCTTGACTTCCCTCAGTGATTGGCATTTACCTGGAAGTTGAATGCAAACTGAAACAAACATTGCCCCCTACCCAGCTGCCTTGGCCATGGTGTTTGATCACAGCAATAGAAACCCTAACTAAGACACCAGTACAGGAATATGAACAGAGATTATCCAATTGTCTACAATATGCTATGTTTATATTCAGATGTTTGCATACAGTACTGTTAAAGTATATGTTTTTATCTGCATCCCAATCTGGACCTGATCGCCTTGATTTAAGAACAGTAGAAGGCACACTGCTTACAGAAATAAAAAAGCATCTGTTGAGCACAGATTACCTAATAATATGCTCCCATCCTTCAATAACCCCTCAGGGTGGCTGTAGTTTCTCATATCTTATAAATGGAGAAACTGTTACTGAAGTGTCATCTTCTCCAGCTCTCTGACCAGGCACTGAAAGAGCAACTGCCTGACCACAAAGTCAGTACACTTTCCATGGCTCCAGACATAACCAAGGACACAATTGAGGCTCTCAGCTGAGGCTCGCACAAAACTCTGACTGTAGCACATTCGCATATGATTATCTGTGATAGTTTTCTTGGAAAAGCAAAATCCAGTCCTCCCCCCACAAATATACCATTAATGTTTTTGTCATCAGCTAACATACAAAGTACGTTATAGAAACCCAAAGGTGTTTTTATCATTGAACTTTTAGTATTTATATTGATATTAGCATATATATTGATTTTATTAAATAATGGGTTTGTTATTACACACACACACACACACACACACACACACACACACACACACGGAGCACATATTTACTTCCTAATCTCTCCTGCCCCTCCTACTGGCTCCCCTCTCTCTTCCCTTCCTCTTCTTTCGAATCTTTTCATTTTAAGTCTAGGTTTACACATGAGAAAAAACCTGGTCTTTGTCTTTCTGAGTCTAGCCTGTTTATTCTAAGTGATCTCTAGTTCTAGCCATCTTCCTCCACATGATATATCTTCCTAGTGATTGACTACTCCATTATATGTATGTGTGTAATAAAGAGTATATACATACAGTATGCATATAGAAAGATAAACTGAAGTTTGTTTTAAAAACAGAGAACTCCAGTAATATTGTTAGCACTGGAGAGAAAAACCTGTTTCCCAAGTGTAGGACGGGGAGCGGTCTTGTGAGAGAACAGGCGAGGTTAATCCACTAGAAGACCAACCACTTCATGTGGGAGTTTGATTTTTGCCAGCTGAAAAGATCCTGTGAACAGACTCTGGGAAGAGATATGTAAATGAGCCGAAAACTGGAGGTGGGGCCTTTGGAGACTTGGGATAGTTTTGGCTGTTCATTGCTCCACTTCAAGGTGCTCCTAGAGAGAACTGCTTGAGGGAAGGCTTTGGGGCTCCAGCTCCTGCTGAGGTTCTGGGTTCTGGTTACTCCAGGTTCCAGCAGAAAAAATCCTGCTGATTACTCCAGGAGAATCATTCTTATATTTATGGTTGTGAGCCTAGCCTTTAACGGCTGAGCCATCTCGGAACTGATATCCTTACGCTTTTGTTATTGTGTGTGTGTGTTTTTTTTAAATTAATTATTTATTATTCATACAGTATTCTGCCCGCAATTGTGCCAGTAGGCCAGAAGAGGGCACCAGACCTCATAGATGGTTATGAGCCACCATGTGGTTTCTGGGAATTGAACTCAGGACCTTTGGAAGAACAGCCAGTACTCTTAACCTCCGAGCCATCTCCTCAGCTCCCTGTTATTGTGTTCTTTAATCCTCTTTTCCTATTGTTTTGGTTAGTTGGGTTATAAGTTACATATGCTCGGTTAATAAGTTGTAATAAAAAATATTGGTTAAGAAAATTGGCCCTACATACCACCATTCAGTCTCGATGTCTTAGACGCATCAAACACTTCAAACATTCTCTCCTGATGTGTACTGTCAGTGCTCAGTTTTCACAGGCATTTGAGGGTGCCCAGAATAAGGGATTTGAAGGTTTGCAATCAGGGCTGAAACTGAGAAAGGATCGGGCAAACCAAGAGACGTTGGCCACTCTCCAGACTATCTCCCTAAGTCATTCACTTCACTGGTGAAGACATCAACATTCACAGAAAAGACACCAAGACAAGCAATTACTGACCCAAGCCACGTCTATGCTGTGCTAATGAGACTTCTCAGCACGATGACAAATAACTGATGGAAATAGTTTAAAGGAGAGACTTACTTCAGGCTCCTTGTGTTCAGAGGTTTTGTTCCACAGCCTGTCAGGGCCTGTGTTGAGGCAGAACAGAATGGCACCTGGGGACAACCAGGATACAGAGCTAGCATGGAGTGAGCCTGAACTGACCGGCCTTTCTCTTCTTCCCTCTGCTGGCTTTCCAGCTGGACCCTCGCTTGGTGGACAGGGTGCTATCCACCACGTTCAGGGAAGGTGAATTGTCTCTGGAGTGGTCATAATAGATGCTCCTAAAAACGTGCTTTAGAAATGTCAGAGGTCCCAGACCTAACCAAGGGACAGAATATTCTACACAGTTAAGTGGAGAATGGGGACTGACTTTCACACGAACCCTGGTGCCCCTTATTTGGCCATGTCCTCTTGATGGGGAGGCCCGATGGCACTGGAGGAAGGATAGCAGACTACCAAGAAGAAACTTGATACCCTAGCATCATATTCAAGGGGAGGAGGTCCCCATCAGTCACAGTCATAGGGAAGGGGAATAGGGTGAAAGGGAGAGGGAGGGAGGAATGGGAGGATGCATGGGATGGGATTGCAATTGAGATGTAATATGAATGATTTTATTTTTCCATTAAAAATTTTTTTTAAAAAAAGAAAGAAATGTCAGAGGTATTTCCCAATCCAATCGAGTTGCCAGGAAAGAGTAACTATCATAGATGTTGTTTCTCTTTGGGCTTCTGTATGGAACATCAAGTTTTGCGATATGCTGCAAATTCACAAACGTAATCTGCATATTAATTCCTCATCATTCCTACATACTGTGAAAATTTGTCATGAGGCAGATTCATGAACTTCTGTATTTTCAGTACTTTAATCAGCCTCGGATCAAGTAAATACATGTGATATGTGCTTTTTGGTCTGTTTGTTTGTTTGTTTGTTTTCCCTGTTCACTTTCTTTGAAGAACTAGAAGAATTGATGTATTTATTCAAATTGTGTATAATAAGAGGGATTGTTTTATAGTAAAGGTGGCTGTTCAGGGCAATAACTAACATGTTGTCACATATCGATTTTATTTCATATGATGAGTAGTATTAAGTTACAACTGAAATGAAAAGCACTCTTGAATTCCTATCAGTGACTCCAATTCTTTTGATTAACTAGAGGGATGGTGGTGGGGAGGTGACTATTCTAACATAGGACTGATCAGTACCATCGCTCTCCTGGGTGCCTCGGCCAGTAAACAAGATAAGAGCACATTCCTTCCCTCCCTTATTGTCCCTCACATTGTGCCTTAAATTATTCATAGAGAGTGTGAAATGGTTAAGAGCACTTGCTGCTCTTGCATAGGACCCAGGTTCCAGTTCCGGTTCATGTGTTGACTCACATCCATCTGTAACTGCAGATCCTGAGAGGTGTACTTCCCTCTTTCAGCCTCTAGGGGGAGTAGGTATCTATGTGGTACACAGGCACGTATGCAGATAAGGTATTCATACACATAGAGTAAAAAATGTTTTTTTTAAAATAACATTTTTTTAAAAAGGTATTCATAGAGGAAAAATAAGTTAAAATGATGAAGAGATTCTAATCTTTGAATCCTTATTACTGGAGGAGCTTCTCTGTGTCCTCACTCTTTAGACCAGGCTGACCTCAAACTCAGAAATCCACCTGCCTCTGTCCCCCAAGTGCTGGAGTTGAAAGCCTGCTTTACCACACACAGCCTGTCTTATTCCTCCTTGTAGTTTATATACAAAATGTCCCCAAAGACTGATGTGTTTAAAAACTTAGTATTCAGTATACTAAAAAATAGTATTCAGAGGTAATCGTATCATGGAAGCTTAAACCTCATCAATGGGTTAATCCACTGATACATTCATAGCTGAACAGATAGTTGGGAGGTAGGGCCCAGTGGGAAGAGGAAAGCCACAGGGAATATGCTCTTGCCTATGGGTATAAACAAAGATATTCAGAAAGCATCTTGGTGTAATGACAAGTAAGCTAAATGGGAGAAGTAAGTTCCTCTAGGGCTTAGGTACTGTTTGGGGGCTCCTGGGGGACTCAGTCACCAACAACTCATAAGGAGGTGTCCTGCATCTGACACTGGCATTCTAGCTTCCTTGTTTAATAACTCATAGCTTCTAGAAGCTGAACTATCCAACCCTAGAAAGCAGTGGTTCTCAACTAGGGATTTGCATATCATATCTCCCATGATTTTACAGCCTCTGTTTTTCCCTGTCTCTACTCTCTTATGCATCAGGCCAAGAGGCCTTCTCTACTTTGCTGGATTTTGCAGGCACTCCAAGGTAAACATACAAATCTAAACATTTGATACTCAGTTCCACATATGAGAGAGAATATTTAGTGCCTGTCTGTTCTTGTGTTACTCCACTCAGTGGTATTTTTTCCAGTTGCACATATTTACCTGACTATCTCATGAATTCAGTTTTTAGTATTGAATAAAGTCCAGTTCTTTTCTTTGGTTCTTTTCCTCATGACAATTTTGAATCCCCCACACCTTGATCTGATAGGGAAATGGCCAAGCTCATAATGAATGCTGGTGTGTCATTCCTACTTGTGCTTTGTTGAGCTGGTTCTGTGGTGAGACATGTTGGGGAGGGGGGGTCTTTAGTGACTCGCCAGCTTCTACTGGAAAAGCCACTGTTCATTTTAATTATATCAATACTGTCATTGTTGTTTTCATTCTGTTATTGCTATCACTTGTCCAATAATATATTCTTGAATACATGTGTATGCAACAAGAGCTGTTATACATGCAGCTCAGCACCTACTATAGCAAGCACGTGGAAATGTGTTAGAAGGTCAGAGCATATGTAGCATTGTGTCGTGAGGGAGAAATCACTGGCAATTGTTGCTTTAAAAAAACAAACCCTACTGATGTGATAAAAATTAAAGTATGCATTGGATGCTCGCTACAGGCAAAACATTGTGTCAGGTACTTTTGTATCAACCTACACAAACTATTTGAGGAATGTTCTTGAGTTTCCGGTCAAAAAGTGGGGAAGTCATTTCAGGGCTGTCACCACAAGGTCGTGAGCTCAACTATTCTGCTTGGTTTTGTTTTAAGGTGAAGTTATAAGATTATAAATAATTAAAATATAAAGAACCAGCTTCTGTCTTTCATATAGGATGTGCCTTTTTCAATGACTAAAATTTTAATAGCTGCTTTCTGAGGCACTGATTTTTTTTAAGTATCAAGGTATTTGGATAATTTGATGACTAATCACAGTGTTATCTTCAAAGCATATTAAGGCAATGAAATTATTAATTATAAAGACTGTTATATAAAATCTTGAACTACATCTGCTCTCAAATTGTCTACAAAGAAAATCTACTCAGGCTCTTTTTGTTTATTTGTTTTATTTGTTTGTTTTGAGACAGGGTTTCTCTGTGTAGCCTTGGCTGTCCTGGACTCCCTTTGTAGACCAGGCTGGCCTCAAACTCACAGCGATCCGCCTGCCTCTGCCTCCCGATTGCTGGGATTAAAGGCGTGCGCCACCATGCCCGGCTACTCAGGCTCTTTATACATAGGACTTGTCACTCTTGCATATAGATTACAGCTCCTTGTGTCCAAAGATCTATTGTTAAAAAGCAACCACAAATAGCACTGTATCATACAAATTATGCTGCAGAATAATTAACTATAAGTTTCATTATTACTGCCATTTTTTTCCTCACTGAGATGATACTCTGTTACATCACTGAACTTATATATTGCCCAACTTAAGAGCCAAAATAACCCTGCCTTCATTGGTGTTGATTTTTTTTTAACTCGGGTACTTTGTCATAGCAACAGAAAGTTGACATTACACACTGGAAAGTATGTGAGAAATATTGTTGAGCTTGAAGACCTCAAGCAAGAGTGTTGCTAGGGAGCCAAACACTGCACATAAATGCAGTTCGGTTGGGGCTGCCATTCAAACATCTGCCTCACAATTGCACCCGTGATGCATACATAAACAGTCATGCTTTCCTCGTCTTGAAGAAACAGCATGGAAGGAGCAGTTGAAAACTGCACCATAGGAAAAGAAAAAGTTTCCATTCCACGGGCAATCTTTTCTAACTTTGACCTTCATAAACAGTTCCCAAGGGTAATACTGCGAAGAGTACAATCCCTCTTCATTGATGGACCTATAATCTAATCAGGGCAATAAATATACACAGCCAATGATGCTCTTTCATCAGAAAACTTGATATACAAACTTGGATCTGTTACCTAACAGTTGTGTGATTTAAAACAAGTTGCACATCGAGGCCTGAAGTCCAGCATCTGTGTAATGCATAATTAATAATAGTAATGATGATGATGATGATGATGATATAGCATGTGAGTTTGCTCTAAAGAGGAAATGAAACAGTACATATAACGCACTTTAGCTAAAGGGCTCAAAAGCTATTAGCCATTGCAAACATGTTCTCAGCATGATTAGCCAAACAGCAAGTACACAGACATTCACCATCACAAGCAACCATTTGCAAACACTTTTTGTTAAAGCATCAGCTGAGATGTTGTTGAAGCCACATGAAAACATTTACATGGGAGGGAACGAACAACAATGAGAAACCTTGGGAAAAAAATGTGATTTGTTCAGAGAATAACAAAAAGAATCTTTACTCAGGGTCAGAGTTCACCTAAGAAAGGGTAGCCAGGTTTAGAAGGTCAGCTACTGCCATTACAGAAGACCTCAGAGCAGACAAACAAGCCTGGTTTTGCTGCACATGTGGGAGGGAGCCACCGGAGTCCCTGTTAGGTAATGTACACCGATCAAAGCCGAGGTTCGCAGGAGAAACTGGAACGGAGGCACTAAGTCAAACAGAGCGGTTGGGATGTGAGTTCTGCAGTCCCACTGCTCAGCAGTAAGGCATGCTTTGGAGGCCTGGCAGAGCGGAAGTTAGCTACAGGAAGCATTTTGAGGATAAACAGGGCGTATTTACTAAATCCCAGCGCTCAGGGTCTTAATCTAAAAAATGTTGTCAGGCCACATTTTCCTGATGAGTGCTGAAGCCTGAATGAAGGTTATAAATTCCAGAGATTCCTGGAGTCTTACAGGAACCTGTTTTTTTTCTCTCTGTTTTGAGACAGGCCTTTCTATGTAATTCAAACCGGCATCATAGCCTTGGTCCTCCCAAGAGCTGGGATTATCAACATGTACCAACCACCAAAGGCAGCTCTCCTGGTATCTTATTAAAATTTTTAAAAGTTATGTTTTTTAAAAACAAATGAGCTATCACATTGCCTACCCTCTAACCTCTCCCCAGTGGCTCCTCACCACTATTCCCTCCCAAAGCTGTGTACTTTTTTTCTGGGCACTTTGTGCACAGTGAATATTAAATGGTTGTTCATTATATTATGGATCTGTATAGATCAATGGTCTATTGGTATCTTCCAAGGCCAAGGGTGACAACAATTTACCAAAGTTTACCTATAGATAAGTAGTTAAATAATAGTTTATATAGTGAGAGGTGGATTATAGATGACCCTTAAAGGGGCATATTTTTCTGGCATTTCTTACTATTTGGAAAACTTGTGATCATCATATCAAGTAAGATAAGCTGGACTAGAAAGGGAAAACACTGTGTGGCTAATAAAAATCAAGCTCGCAGACTAGTCAGTTCACAAAGCCAGAGAGACCTTGTGGGTGGGGAGCTAGAGAATTGTTTGAATGACACAGGGTTTCAGACAGAAATGACAAAAATTCTAGACATAAAAGGCAGTGATATTACAATAGTATGAATGTACCCAACAGCTAAGCTCTCTGCCGAAGAGTAGTTAAAATGGTATTTTTTATTTTGTGTTATGAATATTTCACCATAGTATAAGATGGTGGTTCTGAACTGTCCTAACACTGCGAACCTTCAGTACAGTTCCTCATGTTGCGGTGAGCCACCCCAACCATAAAATGATTTTCATTGCGACTTCATAACTGTATGTGTTGTACAGTTATGAATTGTAATGCAAATACCCATGTTTTCTGATGGTATTAGGTGACCCCTGTGAAGGAATCCTTTGACCCCCCCAAGGGGTCATGACCCACAGGTTGAGAACCACTAGTATGAGAAAATAAGAAAATGTGAATCTGATTCCCTGAGAAACATGTCCACTCAAAAGGAAGGAAAGGTAAGGTGTGCCAACCCATTTAGCCTCGCTGTTCAGCCAAGTGATGCCCCAGGGGTCAGACTCCATCAGATGGCTTGCCCAACTGAACAAATGAAGAGGAAAATGCCACTCATCATCTACATCAAAATGATAATGGTAGCACAGCAGGTCACGCCTTGCTCCGCCATCTGCCTGCCTTGGTCGGTCTAACATTAAAGGAAAAAGAAAGGGAATCACTTCTCCTGTCAAAACAATTCTTTGCCTTGGTTTCCCCTGTGATGACAAGCCTTTTGGGGAAGTGGAAACATTGCCTCTAGTGCCATGACTGGTACTCCACAAAAAGTGGAGGGATAGGATTGCTTAATAGATCTCTCCACCTCTTTGCCCATCCCTGCAGCAAGAGGTAAGGAGTCTCTTGGCCAGTTAAGATCACATAATCTACCTGAGGGGACAGAGTCTCATAATGACATAATAATGAGCAATATGAAACCTAATGTAACTAGGTGCTAAATTGTGTAGGACAGATTATAAGTACCCTGGGAGGTCATAAAATTGTCTGACATCTTATAGAAATGAATTATAGGTCAGGAAGTGTTCGCTTGACATGCATGAATAGAAACAGACAGAGAAACCATATTATAAAGCAGACAAGAGAATTTTAACATCATACACTATACTTTATAGTAATTCTTATTTTTGAAATTGCAATATAATTACACCATCTTCCCCTTCCCATTCCTCCTTCCAATCCCTCCCTTGCACCCGTACTCTCTTTCAAACTCATGGCCTTGTTTTCATTAGATGTTGGTATGTGTATATGTATGTGTGTGTGCGTGTGTGTGTGCATGTGTGTGTGTGCATGTATATGTCACATGTCAGGGGTCTTCACCTGGTGATCTCTGCTTTATCACAAAAAAAAAAAAATGAGAATTTGTGGTTATTTCTTAGCATCTTAAATCTATGTATTTCAGTTCCAGAGGTTGACACAAATGTTTAGGTAATTTGTTGTAGAACCACCAAGAAGATAACATACTTTCATCCAGTTCCACGTCCCTAGTCCTACTTTCCCACACTCATTGTTCAGGGTAAAAAATCTTTTCTCTGAATCCATATTCTGTTTAATGACTAGACCTGTTTTTGCCCTTCTGCTATAAAGAGCAAAACAAAGCAGTGTGCACACACAGAGCCTGTGACTGAGTTATAACCAGCACGTTCCAGTACTCCACTAGTCAATGCCACTGGGTCCACGAGCAGGCAGTACACAGACAATTTCCTGCAACTGTCAACTTAAACAAAATATAAGCAGATATATTAAGAGGCTTTTTTGTTGTTGAGTTTGTTTCTGTTTTGTGTTGTGTTGTGTTGTGTTGTGTTGGTAAGTGCTTGGCATTAGAAGTAGAATGACTCCCTGCCTCATTGTTCGTTTATCAAGGGGAGAAAATGTGAAGGGAGATAATTTCTACAAATCGATCATGCAAAACAATAAACAATGCATGGCCTTCTGTAGTCGCTTGTCCCGGCTTATTAGAAATCGATGAAACTACAGTGGCTGTAAAGAACTGACTCTAGAGTGGCATCCAGATGGTAATCCCATAGCCCAGGTTCTGGCAAAGTTCAATTACCTACAGCCTGGCCCTCCTTATCGTCCCCACTTGAACGCGATAAACAGTCTGTGAAAAGAATCCTAAAGGATTAACTGAGCGATCTGCTCTCAAAAAGACACATCCATATATGGTATCAAGTGCAAGACAGATGCATTCATAGATAACAGGAGGGCTGGTATCTTATGATACCTACTGATCAGACTGTAAGGACCCTGGTTATGACACAGATCTGGAGGCAGGAGGTGATGGTGCAGTGATATGACAGCTCCACTCTCGGATCCCTGAATCCCAGGGGGACCCATACCCTCAGAGGTAAGGGTGGCCTGGCCTGCATGCAGGGAGTGAACCAGACAGTGAGGGGCCAGGAGGGAAAGCAACAAAATACAGTGGCATTTAACTTGAATGAGAAAAGAAGCCGAAACATACTCAGTACCTTACTAGGTAATAAAGACTTTTCTAGTAAACTTAACAATAACAATTCTGTTTCCTTGTATATTCCAACACAGAGAAATCTAGATCCATAGATATAAAAGTATAGTACACACCAGCACATGGGAGGCAGAA
Organism: Acomys minous; assembly: GCF_964271855.1. Classification (NCBI taxonomy): domain Eukaryota; kingdom Metazoa; phylum Chordata; class Mammalia; order Rodentia; family Muridae; genus Acomys; species Acomys minous. The sequence goes on from NC_140492.1 coordinate 42,714,001, forward strand.
GCAGGAGGAGCCTGAGTTTTAGGCCAGCCTAAGCTATGAAACAATGCTTTGTCTCAGAGAATAAAATCTCTGGTAGTGCAACAACATAAATATTGATTTCTTTCTTTAATTAGAGATGTCTTTGCATTGCTATAACACAAACCCAATGCAGCATACTCAAAAAGAGTTTTTTCAGCCCCCAGTTTGAGAAGTTGACAGTCTAACATCAGGTGACTCCATCCCCTCTCTTCCCCCTCCTTCCCTCCCTTCCCCTCCCTCCCCCCTCTTTCCCTCCCTTCCCCTCCCTCCCACCCCCTTCCCTCCTCCATCCCTCTTTTTATCCCTCAAGAGTTGAAGCCTCCTCAGCAGCTACTATCACTGTGAGCTGCTACCGCCCTCACAGAGGACCTGATCTTGGACTTTTAACCTCTTGAACTCTGAGCTGCATTGGGTTTGTATTGTAGTTATGCAAAGACAGAGGGCTCAAGTGACTTTTCCAGGTGCAAGCCAAGGCTAGCCCACATAGGACCTTGATCAAGATTCAAAAGCAAAAATCTTCCTCAAGACGTATCCTTCTGCACTGGCCTGTAATCCTAGCATTAGGGAGGCAGAGGCCAGCCAGATTGCTGTGAGTTCGAGGCCAGCCTGGTCTACAAAAAGAATTCAGGCCAGGACAGCCAAGGATACACACAGAAACCCTGTTTGAAAAAAAAAAAACAAAAAAGAAAGAGAGAGAGAGAGACAGAGAGAGCGGAAGAAAAGAAGAAGGAGAAGAAGGAAAAGGAGAAGAAGAAGAAGAAGAAGAGGAGGAGGAGGAGGAGGAGGAGGAGGAGGAAGAAGACATTATTCCATCTGCCAGAAAACATACACTAAAATGTTCTATAAAGCAAGCAAATTTATTTACCCATAAAATTATCGAGTACCCACAATTATCCATTAAATTAACCATAAAATTGAGTCAAATTTATGATTTCTAAGATATTTAACAGTCTCTCTCTCTCTCTCTCTCTCTCTCTCTGTCTGTGTGTGTGTGTGTGTGTGTGTGTGTGTGTGTGTGTGTGTGTGTGTGTTTTGAGACAGGGTTTCTCTGTGTAGCCTTGACTGTCCTGGACTCACTTTGTAGACCAGGCTGGCCTTGAACTCACAACGATCCGCCTGCCTCTGCTGAGATTAAAGGTGGCCACCACCTAGTCCAGCTTTAGATATGTTTCTCTTTTCATTTCATGCACAATCTAACCTCCCCGCCCCATTCTCTGATTTTTGTTCAGAGAATCAGTATTTGCTCCTAGTCTAAATGCGAATGATCAGAATTTCCCATGAACTAAAGCACCTCTACAAAAAGGTCTGTCTAATTTGAGCACTGTTTTACCCTTGGCACATTCATAAAGTACCTTCACATGGACAAAAGCCCACTGACATTTTAGAGATTGACTAGTGTGTCAGGCTGTGGAGGACTTCCCAGAGAGCCCATCCAGGTTCCCAAAGCTTCGTTCTCTTACCAGGAGAGCTGACTGACACTCTAAAGATTAGTATAAAATAGGTGTTCTCCAAATTACCCACCATTCATTTGGAATTTAGGGATGTAATTATCACACACACACACACACACACACACACACACACACACACACACGACTGGAATTACATTTCATTCTTGCATTAAGCTGCTTGGATCAACATTCATTCAAATTCTGAAAGAAAGATATTACAGAACAATAGGAGAAATTTCTTCTTTCAATTAATTTTTTTCAGGGCTGAGGATGAAACCCAGGGCCTTGTGTATATAAGGCACACATTCAACCACTGAGCTACCTCCCAGCACTAGGAGATTTTTTAATTTATTCAAGATTTTCATAAATGTACATAATATATTTTGATCATATCCGTCTCTCATTACTCACTCCTTACTTCTCTTGGACAAATGTCCCTGACAAATGTCCCTCCTCACTTCATGTCTTTTTTTAAAAAAAATAAGCCATTGAGTCCAGTTAGCTCTATTCATATGCACTGGAACATTAGGAACTGCCCAGTGCCCCACTCCTGAGGAAAGCTCCCTTCCCTTCCCCACGCTGCTGGCAACTACTAACAGCTCCTCAGCTAGAGGAGGAGGAAGCAGGATTTTGTTTGTTTGGTTGGCTGGTTTGGTTTTGAGAGTGATTCTAACTGTGTAGCCTTGGTTGCCCTGGATCTCACTGTGCAGACCAGACTGGCCTTGGTCTCAGAAACCAGCAGGCTTTGGCCTCCAGGATACAGGTATTAAAGGCATGCTGCACCACACTGGGCACAACAAAATGGTGGTGGTGGTGGTGGTGGTTAGTTGTTTCGGTGTTTGGTTGGTTATTTGTTGTTTCTTTTTAAAAAATTTTTAAGTATTAAGCTTTATGTGTTTATGTACTTACTTTATGCATTTATTTATTTATTTATTTATTTATTTGTGTGCATGTGTCTGTTTGAGGATGTCAGATCTACTGGAACTGGAGTTAGAAACAATTGTGAGCTGCCAAGTGGATGCTGGGAATTGAACCCAGGATTTCTGGAAGAGCAGTCAATGCTCTTAACCATTGAGCCATCTCTCCAGTCCATGTTGTTTCTTTCTTTTAAGAAAAGATTTTTGCTTTGTCACAAGAGGAGACAGGCCAATGTGTAATATGTCCCAACAAATGAAGAGCATGCTGATGTCCTTAGGAAGAGCAGCCCAGCCTCTTGCATCTCTGCTTGTAGCCGGCTCGGTGTCTGTAGACTGCTGGAGACACAGACAAGTAAGCCTAGACTGTGCCCCGCCTCCATTTCAGCTGGCAACATTAATGTCAAGAGAACAATTGATCAATTAAGACCTCAGCAAAGTGTGAGGGGCCCAATGGCAGATACCTGATTTTTTCTGCAGGTGAGATTTCCTGGGACCTCAGCAAATGCATTCACAACAGTGTGAGTAGGCTTTAGAACTAGCCTTGAACCCAACCCCTTGAACGGTCATAAGGACTGACAGTAAATATGTAATAGATGTAACATCATGAATAAATAAGCCTTCCAGTTTACAGTTTAGATCTGGATTATATACAAACCTCTGCATCAATTATAAAAACTGATTTTATGAATACAATGTATTTTTAAACGCCTAGAATCCCCAGGCAATTTGAATTGAGAGAGGATGCTATTTAAAAATAAGCGTCATAAAGATGATTTTAAAAAATATTTTCTGGGGCTGGGGAGGTGGTGTAGTGGTTAAGGGTGTGCATTGCTCTTGCAGAGGACCTGGGTTCAATTCTCAGTACCCACATGGTGATTCACAGCTATCCAGTTGGAGCCTGATCTCCATGGGCCCCAATATGCACATGGTACACATAGATATACAAGTGTACACATATACAATTACATAATATCTTCATTTATTTTACATGTATGGGCATTGTACATGCATATCTATGCATGGGGGTTATTTAATGACAGAATTTCAGCTTCTTGGTGTTACAGTTTTGTTTTGTTTTGTTTTGATCCTGTGAACTAGTTTCCATTACTACTATAGCCAAGTCAGAGGAGCTTCAGAAGGAAAAACAGAATCAAACTTGAACTCAACAGTACATCCCGTGGAGCATTTAGAGAGATTTGAGGTGCAGTAACTTATGGGAAACTTGGGGCTGTTTAATGCTTACGGTTTTGTTTTTTATTTGTTTTTAGATATTAAGAGGTAATGACAAAGTACATAAGGCAGTTCATTGGGAACAACCTGGGTTGTAGACAGCTGAGAAGACAAGCAAATGCCAGTAAACCATGAACTTTGTACAATACAGCCACGGTAAACTAGATATTTATTCTGAAATCCTAAGTGTTAACTCTCTTTTGAACATGGGCCTCAGGTCCACCAGGTCTGTGGAAAGGAAGCAAACTTGCAGGTTCCCACCGCGCCTTCGTTATCGGCCCTACACAGATGTGATAAATGTGTAAATGTGCAAAAATGCAAATGCAGTATAAGAAAACCAGTGAGAAGCCTGGAGCGTTCGCTCTAACTCGGTGGCCCACAGAGAAAGACCAAGAACACGATTCAAATGCTGAGTAAGGCTCTAGCTTCCACTTAGGCGGATCCTGGCACTTGCTGCTTGATCTCACCGGGGCGCTGGTTTGCAGGAGCCCACGGAAGTCAGAGCTCTCACCCCTGGAACCCATAACACACAACTCCTGTGCTCACTCAGGTCCGCACAGGTGCACACTGCTGACTTCTGGGAGACAGACCCTGACCTAATTGGATGTCTAAGAATCACTCAATTACTCGGGCGTGGTGGCGCACGCCTTTAATCCCAGCACTTGGGAGGCAGAGGCCGGAGGATCGCTGTGAGTTCGAGGCCAGCCTGGCCTAAAAAGTGAGTCCAAGACAGCCAGGGATACACAGAGAAACCCTGTCTCAAAAAGCAACAAACAAACAAACAAACAAACAAACAAAAAGAATCACGCAATTAAACCAGTCCATGAATTGTGTGGCCCGGCCCTGTTGTAGAGGTCCTCATCCAGATCCTAATAGCTTTGAGAAACCCCTGTGACCAAATCCAGAAATAAGCAGCAAACTTGAAGTTCAGAAAGGGCTCACCCACTCAGGCTCCTCCAGGTAGTGAGTTTCTGGCTAGTCTCCCCGGGGAAGACAAAAAGGGCTGCTCAGGACTGACTATCCTGGCAGTGTGGACACCGCTGTTAGCCACTCCTTTTGCACGCTTTGCCTCCACTTTGTTTTTCAATCGACTCCCCGATGATGTCTTTATGCTACCCCAATGCCTTGGACTTTGCCTCCCTCACAAACTCGAAAAGGGAACTGAATTCATCAGGAGGAAAAAAACACCCGAAACAAAACCAAACCTAGACTCTGTTGCTTTCCTCCTATCATGGAGCGAGGAAAGACGTTTTTGAAATTTATTTTATACTTTGCCTCTGGAACTGGTCTGTTCAAAACTTCATTTTTTTTTTTTTTGTTGTTGTTGTTGTTTGTTTTGTTTTTGTTTTTGTGTTTTTTTTGTTTTTTGTTTTGTTTTGTTTTTTGAGCGCAAGCTGTAAACACACCCTGTATCCGAAGGCTTCCTTGCTGGAGTCAGTGCTAGCAGGAGAACAGCAGGGGGCAATAGCACACCAAGAATACAGGGACTGTCCCAGCCTGTGAGAATCGAAGGGTTGCGCTGATCTGTGCAAGAGCGATGATCTCAGCCCTGATGAAGTCTTTTGTTTTGTGTCCTATTTTACAATGCACGGTTCAGTTTTCTATATGAGTTGAGACTTAGGCAGATTTCACTGTGGCAGCTGGGCTTATGAAAATGAAAGGTAAAGGGAAAAGAGAAAGTTAAAGTGATTCCGAATAGACTACGTGGGGAAGGCAGAATAATTCCCCATAGAGAGATAAAGTTTGTCCCTTCTCTGTTACCATCCCTAACTCTGCCTTTCTGTTTACAGATTTAACTTATCCCTCACACATATTCCCATTTCTTGTTGGTTTCTTTGCCATACATTTTTCTGTTTTGCTTTGTATCTATGTTTTTAAAAGATAAAACTGTTTTTTTAAACCAAATAGTTGGCTTCTAGTGAACTCTAAAAATCCTGTACAGAAGGTGGGTGGTGTTGTTTTGAACATTTGTTAGTCAAGGTATTTTTCACTTACGTGTATGTTGCAACAACAAAAAAAAAAATTGTCCCCCATAGCCGCAAAGCTTCAGATAAATAGCCCAAAGCTATCTCTGAGATCTTTATCTGGCAGCTGGAGGTAGACTACAAAGTTCACACTGAGACAGGAGAGACGTGAAGACCATAATATTCAAGGGTCACTGCAATGGAATGGGGCTTAGAAGCATAAAAGGTGCTTAGGAATCCAAGTGTGGGTACTCTGCGGCTGCAGGGCCTCTGCCCACGCTGTTCTCTGTCAGGAACATTCTCGCCTCATTTATCCAAAGATCATTCCTTCACCATCTCAAGTATTTGTGCAAAAATCACCTTCTAAGTAACTTTCCCAAGCACATAAAAGGGAAGATCCACCTCCACCCCTCGGCCTTAGTTATCCGGCCTTTGCTCACCCTTCTCAGCAACCCTAATCACCATCAACTCATGTTACAAACGTAAATATTATAAGTTAGATGACGGAGACAGCATGCGTCAGTCACTTAAAGGACTTCGCTCATGAGAAAAGGGGAAAACGTGGATTGATTCCAATAAAACCCCAACTCTGCCTCACATAAAAGACAACAACAAACCTAAAAGTCGTTCAGGAATGATGAGGATTTCAGAAATCAAAATGATGAATAAATGTCAGGCAAAGTATAGCAAGGAAATGCTTATAAAAAAGAACCGAGATTTTTTAAAACCAAAAACCGAGATATTAAGATCCAAAACCATCTAAACAAAACATATCTTATTTTCCCACAATTTGTATTTTGTGGTAAAATAAATTATTTATGAAAATGTATGTAGCCAATAACCTAGCAACTATGTTCATACAGAAGGAATTACAATTAATTTCAAATATTGAAATACATAAATAATATCTCAATATATAAAATCTCCTAATCCAGTGTAAATTTAACAAAAGTATTCAATAAAATTGCCTAGAATTTACATTCATAGGCATACTTTCATAAAGTACATGAAGAAATAGAACACAAACAATATTTTCTATAAAATATTATAAAACCAGAAATCACAGCATCGAAATGTAATAAAAAACCTCTGGCCTTGAAATTTTCAATGCTTCTATTAAGTGAAGCTTAAAAAAAGGAAATGTCAGTTGATATTGAGAATTTCTAGAAAAAACACAACAGCCATTAAGGTGGAGCTGAATCGTGTTCAGAATAAAAATGAGAGGTGTAGATATCTACATCAATAAAAACTAGAGCTTGAAATAAATAAGTTAGATATTCCACTCAAAAGAACACACTTAAAGATGATAGTGGGTTTTCCCATAGCTTGCATTTAATTTTATTTTGAATTAAACAATGTGAACTAAAAATAATCCTGATATATTAACTACATTTGGCATTTTACTAGTAGTTATAATATTGTAGGGAAAGGCAAGTAATCATAAGATTCAAGAATTCATCATTTTCAGCATGAAGTGCAACATAATGTCAAGTAAGTAATTATCCTATAATCTTTCACCATAAATTTACTATTAACTACAGCTTTATGCTTTTTTGTTTTGTTTTGTTTTTGTTTTTTAGAATGAGAAGCAATGTCAAGCCATGAACATCCTGAAGTGCACCGACTGCACTACCCTGACAACATTTTCTTCAGAAGTGGTAGTGGATGGTTTTCACTCTGGAGCAGCACAGTACAGACCACAGTGGAATGAGATGAGGACTCTTAAACACACTATTAGCAGATGTAAACTTGCATCAGATAAGTAGAAGTGCCAAGGACAGGCAATTTGGACCTCAGTGAATGATGACCACAATTAAATAAAAGAATAAAGACGCTTTCAATGAAAAGCTCCCGAATCAATAAGAAATTAAATGAAATAGCAAGATGTAAAATTACATATAGAAATCATTATGTTCATTGTTTGGGGCAACAAGCAATTACAGGGAAAAAGAGAAGGGATGATACTATTTTACAGTATAAACATAAAAGGAATTATTGTAGGGATAAATTGAACAAGGCATGTAAGCATCCTGGAGAACATTAGAAAGTCTTGCTGAACGTCACAAAACTGGGTCTTAAGTAAAAGGAAAAATAACCCTGTTCTCTAATAGGAAAACACATCAAATTATTGTGAATTTCTTTAGAAGTATTTTAGTGGGGCTATATTCTGTAGTTTATATGGAAAATAACAAGAATTTAAAAAGCAAACAGCAATGAGGCGGGCCTAACCCTTTCACACACTGCAATAGATTGCACAGACTATAATTAAAACAGGATAAATTTAGAATATGACAATATCTAATCAATGTGGAAAATAAAAACCCATACAAGCAAGCACAATGTAGAAGTTGACATAGTTAGTATCCCTCCCACATGGCTGGAGGTAAGGAGGAAAAGCAGCTTTGTAAAAGTAACGCGTTACAATAGAGTGACAGTCATTTGAAAGCAGGAAAGTTGGATATATCATCATCTGGGTAGGATTTCCACCAGCCTTATTAATATGCAGAAACAACCATATACAGAGAGTGAAGGACATTCTGAATCAAGAAATAAGAGAGGACGGAGAACTGCCCTAAATGGGAAGAAGGCAAAGATAATTGACATCCAAACGCGTTGTGTGATCGACTCAACCCTAGACTTAAATGGTACCAACAAACAATACAGTAAGAAAAAAATAATAACATTTTGGAACAACTGAGGAAATTAAAGCATATTAACTCTTATCAGATTGAATTTACTAAGCTTGTTACATTTCCTGTCCCCTCTATTTTGAGCCTGTGGGAGAGTAGTCAAGAAGGGCGATTTTTGCTACATCCCAAGTACTTAGCAGAATTCGGGGACATTTTTATTAGAATCTGGGAGGGGCAAGAGTTGAAGCCGGCATCTAGTGATTAGAAACCAGGGATGATGCAAAATACTAACTCACTATAGTTTATCGACACAGGCCAAAATCACCCAACCCGAATGGCCACCACCGCGGCTGTCTGAGAAACCCTGGTGGAGAAAAATCGATTATCCTGAGGTTAACTGCTTAAACTGGGTTGAATCGTAGAATCTTTCCGTTCGCATGGGTCCAGTATGGGCGTTGTTTGGGGGTGAAGGCAGACAGTGTTCACAAACAATTCAAAATTCTGTTTGTGTCCTTCCGCCCTCAAGCACCAGGGAAACTTGTTCTTTCCCGCAGCTCAGCGAGCCGCCCGGGCTAAGCGGTGGGCGGGGCCTGCGCTGTGGGCGGGGCCTGGGCCGGAACTGAGCACGCGCAGCGCTGTCAGCCACACCCACGCCGCGCTTCTACCGAAGTTGCCCAGTGCTAGGCGGGCCAGTCTAAGCAGAACGACGAAGATGCCGCCCACCGAAGGAAGAGACGACCACTCCGCGTGGGCTTCCCGGAGTGGCAACACCCTTGCTCCAGTCGGAAGCGGCCTCCCACTGCTCTAAACCGGCTGAAGTGATGCGAGTATCCTCCTCCTGTCCCGCCCGGGCCGCGTCCTGACACCAAGTGGACTCCGCCCTCGCAGTCCGAGCATCCTGAACATCCAGGGCATCCTACCCCATGGCAGGCATCTGGCCAAACCCGGCTCCACGCCCTTCCCTCGTCCGTCCACGCCAGCTCAGGTAAAAACAAAAAACTTTACGTTCCTTAAGATTCGTCTGGAGAGTCGCCGATTAGAGAGTTACCAGTTCTGTGGGTCCCCCCGCACCCCCTCCCGCCCGTCCCGAGAAAAGCCAAATCTGTCACCTACTCATCTTTCACAGCCTTGTAAAGGAGGAGGAAACACCTACTTACGGCCTTACACATTTGCAGATTGCAATGGCAGGTTAAATCTTCACTTTATGGGAGCCTCGCTGAGCCCTGCGCAGCTTCCTGGGTGCTAGATGACCCAGGCTCTGCCCACCGCCCCGGAAATCCCACGCACCTGTTTGCTCCTCCTCCCAGGTCCAGTTACCAGTCAAAACCGTCAGGAACACCTCTGAACAATAACCACACTAGAGCCTATTATTCTGAAATAGGAGCTTCCCATAGGTAGCACAAGTCCTACATGTTGGATAAACTGACTTAGTGTAAAAATTATACAAGATAAACTATTGTTTATTTTTTGTTATATTGTTATCCTTTGTTGTGATATGTCCAGTATGGTCTTAAAAAAAATACTGGGAAGTATGTAGCAGAATGTGGAAATTCTACATAATCCGAACAAACTCAAAACAACTTGAAAATATTTGTATATTCTTTTAGTCTCTTCTCCCCCCCCCCCTTTTTTTTCAGTGTTTACTTGGTAAGATCACTTACTGAATAACTAGGTTGTTAAAGCTGTTTAACACTTGCTGGAATACAATACAGAAAATAGTACACCAATTGCAAATACAGTTCTGTTCCTGAACAAGCATGCACTGGCAAACACATATCTAGATAAACTATCACAAGTGCCCTTCATCCAAATCTATAATAAAGATAGCATGTTCTCCCTAAATATAGACATTGCCTCAGCCTGAAGTATTCTAGACATTTTTCCTTCTGTCATAATAGCTAGTCATCAAATGGTAATACTCTGGTCCTTTCATTACTGTATTTGAATTTGTGCATGTTGTTTCACATGATGGGTCTTTTAAAAATGTTATTTTACTCTTATGTTGTGTGTCTCCCAGTGTTTTGACTATACACAAAATATTGTATTAGTAATGGTACTGATGAGATAGAATCCAAGCTATACAATTCATCTATTTAAAATATGTGGGTTTTTAAAAATTCACTTTGTGGGATTGTTACTATAGTCACATTTTAGATAATTTTTACCACCTAAAAAGCAACTCCGTGTCCTTTGCTTATTACCCTCCAAAGATACCCCCATCCTTTCAGCCCCAAACAACCAACAATCTTGCCTATAGACTTGCCTATTGTGATCATTTCATAAAAGTTGAATGATGTAGTAAGGAAGTGTTTTGTGGCTGGTTGCCCATCATGATACCGTACGTTTATTTCCAAGTTTAGTGTTCTTACAAATAATACTCACATGAATAAGTATTAATCAATCGCATCTGTCTTCACATAGGTACATCTCTCTTGATGTGTGTGTGCCTGCATAGCTCACACATGGCATGTGCTTACAGTTATATGGACAGTACGTGCTTTTAAAATTTACCGTCCCACCAGCCTTCTCTGATAAAAATTCTCAGTGCACCTTCGCCAACATTTGGTAGTTGTATGGTGTTAATTTACAAATCTCTGCTGACTGGTGACAGAAACTGTCATTGATGCAATTATTAGCCACTTACATATCCTCTTTTGTAATGGCCTTTTAGTTATGTCTTTAGATTGTCAGTTACACTTGACTTCCCACTCATGAATTCTAGATGTGCTCCACAACCAAATGTACTTTTCTCTTCTACAGCTTGTGTTTTAACTCTATCATTGTTAGATTTTTATAAATATATAGTTTTCCCACTAAGGGAGATACCTTGGCTAACCTATAAATAATCATCTCTCACCCAAGGTCACAAGGACATTTACCTATATTACCATCTTATGTGTGAGTGTTTGATGTGCTGCCTAAAATTAGTTTTGTAGTCTTGTGTGAGATATTTTTTAATTCAATTAGCAAATTGACCTTGGACAAAATTAACCTCCTTCTCTCACAATTCTACACTAGCACCTTGGTCACAAATCGAAAGAAGCAGAGTTATAGAGGTTGGCATTAGTAGGAAAAGAATGCAGACTAGCATGACAGGTGTATTAAAGGGTTTTTTACTAAGGGTTGATTTCACATAGGGAATGTTAAGAGAAATACAAATAATATAAAAAGAGTGAATGGAAACCCTAGAACTGGAAACAGAGCTGAAACCATTGGAGATTATCAGTAGCATTGGCACAAGGAACATACTGTACTAAACTTAAACAGTCGATAGACTTTTTCTGAATTTAAAATATGATGAGAAAAATGTTGTTGCTGCTGTTGTTGTTGTTTTTGAACAGCCAGAGTTCTGGTAATATAGAATTAGGCAACCTAACCCACATGAAATTCCCTGAAGAGAAGGAGAAAGACTGAGGAGCAGAAAGCGACTTGAGAAGATAAAAGCTGATTTTTAAGTGTTACTAAATCTGACTTATCCAGAATGTTAACCTGTTTACAACTGAAAACTGATCCAGATACCAAGTTTGCCGTTAGTGGAATTAACTGTTCTCATGAATAAGTTAAAATTTTATATCTACTTAAGTGAGTTAAGAGATCATTTTAAAGTAACATTGTAAATGGAAACCTACCTTGCCGAGTAGAATTGTGCTGGGTGTGGCTGTACTTTAGTGTCAGCTGTTCTGACCCACCAGGCCCCACATTGTCACACCAGCCTGGACAGTGTCCAGATGTCTTCCCAGGTCTTCATAGTGCACATAGTGTGACCCTGCTTGAATAAGATCCGTTCTTGTCTGCCTCCGCCTCCTATTCATGCCCTGTCTATGATGATCATCGTTTAATGCTTAAGTCTCAAACCACATTGGCGCAAACCTTCTAACTCAGGGCTCCCAGGATGATGTCTCCCTTTCCTGGATGCTCCTGCCCCAAATATCCCCTGGCTGACTTTTTCCTTCTTCTAGTCTTTATTGAAATATTATTTTCTCTGTGAGGCCTGAGAGTAAAAGAAACAAACAAACAACAACAAAAATACCCAAATCTTGCATATTCTCCCCCCCACCCCTCTCTCCCTCTCTCTCTCTCTCTCTCTCTCTCTCTCTCTCTCTCTCTCTCTCTCTCTCTCTCTCCTCTCTCTCCATGTGTGTGTGTCTGTGTGTGTGTGTGTATTAACTAGTTTGCTGGGCCTGCCACAGCTAATACTACATACATTAAATGACCTGTGTAGGAGAAGCTTCTTAGTTCTGGGGGTTAAAAGTTAGCAGTCAGGTGTTGATAAGTTTGGTTTCTCCTGAGGCTTTTTAACCCTGTGTTCTTGAGCAACCCCATGAGCTGAGTCCAAATTTCCTCTTGGCAAGGATGTGAACTGAGGTCCACCCTAAGGTCCTCATTTTAATCATTTCTTAAGTCTCACCTCCAGAGTCTAGACAGATGCACAGGAGTTCAGAGCACTTGCAGCTCTTACAGAGAACCAAAGTTTTGTTCGCACCCATATCAGGCAGCTCACACCTTCCTGTAACTCCTGCTTCAAGAGGCCTGGCACTCTTTTCTGGTCTCCATGGGTACCTCCATACACCTACCCACAGACACATGATCATAAAAAAAAAAAAAAAAAGAGCAAATCTCCAGACAGACATAAGTTAAAAGATCTCTGGTTGTAAGGACTTCAAAAGAAGAATTTTTGTAGCGGGAACATAATTTTGTCCATACTGCTATCCATAGATTATTTTTGTCTGTAGTTCTAATTTCAGATATGTTTTAATCGGCAATTTATTTGTTTTCTCATCGTCTGTCCTACTAGAAATTTTATGAGGGACAGACTGTAACCAGAGTTGTTCTCTATATATCTTTAGAAGCTCAGATGAGTTTAAGCAACAACAACAACAACAGCAACAAAAAGAAGACTTAACACCCTTACTGAGGGCTAACACATGGCAATCTTAATTCTAGAGGCTCACAAATATCTCTCTTGGCCTTCTTTGATATTTTTCATGACCGAAGAAAACCCTGTAAGTATTTCAGTAAAGCAGACATTTTAAAAGTTATGTTCAATTTTCCTAACTGAAAGAATCATAGCAGTAAAAAAAAAAAAAAAAAAAAAAAAAAAAAGCAGCTTTTCACCAAGGAGTCTTGAGAACGTGTTGTGCTTGTTTCCCGAGCAACCGAGAGCTTTTCATGGTTGATTAGAATGAGGACTTATCCATGTTACTCTGGAGCAGCCATCCAAATTGCCAAGGACCCTCTTACTTTGGAAAACTGCTCAGAGCCATCATCCCAGAGAATATTGCCTATTCAATCACAAGCTAACCTGTTAACACCTCTTTGTTTTCCTTCAGGTAGTCAGGCTCAGAATGGACTGTGAGCTTTCAGGAAGGAAAAAGATGGAAGCCAACAGCTCTGCTACCAACTGAATGAACTGTGGCTCTGTGGGTTGCACAAAGTCAGGCAAATTATATCCCCTTGTTGTGTAATATCTCAAGAGCCTGCTTACCTGCTGCTTTAATCTAGGTTATTCTTGAATGTCGCTACTGAAACAAAAAATAGATACATTCTACTTGGGAATGTAATCCCAGGGTGCAGAAAAGAAAAACAGAGGGGTTGAATCTGAACCCATGGGGGGAAATCAGGACGGCATTGCTAAGCGCTCACTGTTGCTAATGCTCTGTAAGGCAAAGACACCTCATGATTCTTAATAAATTTTGAGAGAGAGAGAGACAGACAGACAGACAGACTGACTGACTGACAGACTGACAGAGACAGAGACATAAGAGAAGCCTCAGATTGGGAGGGCGGATGCATGGAATTCTTTTTGAAGTACTGCTAAAGAGCAATGTCAAGTCTTCCAGAACTATGACCCAAATCCAAAGTTGAAAAGATGTGAGCAGTGTATAAGCCACCTGTCAAAGTCTGCATAGTACATTTTTTAGGCCCGAATAAATCGATTCCCACTTTTTTCTATAATCATACTTACGTAGACAGAGTTGGCAGGAGGAATATTAAATATATTAGAACTGGTATGTTTATAATAGTTTTAATCTCTCTCGAGTAGTGTCTGTTCATGAGAGAACATGACAGTGCAATTTGGAAAATTAAAAAATGATTCTTGCCTGATGGTGGTGGTACACACCTTCAGTCCCAGCACTTGGAAGGCAGAGCCTCTGAGTTTGAGGCCATCCTTGTCTACAGGGTAAGTTCCAGGACAGCCAGAACTACACCTGAAACCAGCCAGGAAACTCTGTCTTGAAATATTAAAAAACATGAAGAAGAGAAAGAATGATTCTACTTGAAATGTTTGAGCACTAGGGAGAAGTGTCAGTTATCCTTTCTCGTGCCGTTTCATGATCAGTCATGAATTGTTTTGTGAGAAAGGCTGAAGAAAGAAAACTATTTCTTGTTTCTCTGAGAACTTTATAAATTATTGTCACAGGCTTTTCTTAAGATACTGGCTTCTAGTCTCATGAGACCCTGCCTCAAAAACAAAACAAAACAAAACAAAAAAACAAAAAACAAAAAACACACACAAAAAAACCCTCTCAATGGAAATTCGTATCTCTCAACCTATCATAAGTATTTATGTAGAAATACTGTGAAGGGATTGTTAATGTTTTTTAAAAGCCATGGGAGATGGGAGAGGCTTAGAATCTGGTGGCCTCTACAAAGGCCGAAAGAGGGTGTTGGGTTTTGTTGTTGTTGTTTGTTTGTTTTTTTTGAGACAGGGTTTCTCTGTGTAACCATGGCTGTCCTGGACTCGCTTTGTAGACCAGGTTGGCCTTGAACTCACAGTGATCTGCCTGCCACTGCCTCCTGAGTGCTGCTGGGATTAAAGGCGTGCACCACCACTCTCAGCTTAAAGAGGGTGTTGTAACCCCAGTAACTGGGTTAAGGTTATGAACTACCCTGTGAGGCTACTATAAATGAAACCCCATTCTCTTCAGGGGCAGCAAGAACCCTTACCACGGAGCCATCTCTTTAGCCTGTGGTTTTTCATTCTTTCTTTCTTTTTAGTATATTTTATTAATTTATTCATATTACATCTCAATTGTTAGCCCATCCCTTATATCCTCCCATTCCTTCCTCCCTCCCATTTTCCCCTTACTCCCCTCCCCTATGACTGTGACTGAGGGGAGCCTCCTCTCCCTGTATATGCTCATAGGGTATCAAGTCTCTTCTTGGTAGCCTGCTATCCTTCCTCTGAATGCCACCAGGTCTCCCCATTCAGGGGACGTGGTCAAATATGGGGCACCAGAGTTCTGTAGCCTTCTGGGTGTCTGAAGAGAACAATTTGCTGAGCAGAGAGAAAGACTTAAGTTAGAATGGGTGGCTTGAATTTTCATGACAAAGTACCAGTTATGAGGGAAGATATGCAGATTGAAACTTCCAGAATTCTACAAAGGGATCACTGTGTACCTTTTGTTCAATACTCAGCTCCCAATTCTCAAAACTGGCATGAGACGGGGACCATTTCACTTCCATCCAGCCACAGCTGACAGTCCACAATGAGAACAGGATCCTTGAGAGGTTATGCATAACGCCAGTGGGGCTCAACTGGCCAGATTGAAACTAACCCCCCCCAAAGCAGAACTTTAGAACAAGCTTGAATAGAATCCTACTGATCCAATATAAATTCCTTCCAGAACAAAGTACAAGTTTGTTAGTCCAGCCCTCCCAACAAGCACTTACAAAGACTTGATTATATTTACAGGAGTCTCATTTGGAGAAATGCCTGTGAGAGTTGAAAGCGAGAGGAAGCCAGAGGAGGGAGAATGTTTAGACCATATCATCTACTTTGCCCTATGCATGTATGACTGGGTAGGCCTGCCCACTGCACTAGGCCTGGTTAAGCATAGTTCCTAATCAATAGAGGATTTGAGTAAAGCCAAAATGTAGAAGAAAGGTCGAATTCTTCCTCTACCTGACTGCTTGAGACATCCATCTTCAGACCTTGGGCTGGGTCTGACACCATCAGTACTCCTCGGTCTCAGACCTTCAGGGAGCAGATCCTAGGACTTTGCCTCTATAATGGTATAAGGCAATTCTTTATAATGGATATCCGAGTGGATAGATGGATGGATCCCGTTAATCCCGTGTCTATGGGAGACCCCAGTAGAGAAAGATGATTTGCTACAACACAATTCCAATCAAGTTTAAGAGTGGCTTATAAGCCAAAGTTTCCCAGTGGAGACATCCCCTATTTCACAGTAAGCCTACAGTAATATACCTGCTTTACTTTTTATCATTCTCAGGGACTGAGCCTGTGGGAACTGTACCCTTAGCAGGAAAATAACAGGCTTCCCTTGAGCAGTGAGGGCCTCTTGAACTTCCTTCAAGCAAAAGGTCCAAGTGGTGGGGTGTCAGCCCCAGCTCAGTCTACCCCTTGTTCTCCCCGTCTACTATGTAGTGACTGATAACTTGACCTGACTTCTAGAAAGATGTCTAGGTTCTAAAATCAACACAGAGCTT
This sequence comes from Acomys minous, assembly GCF_964271855.1. Lineage (NCBI taxonomy): Eukaryota > Metazoa > Chordata > Mammalia > Rodentia > Muridae > Acomys > Acomys minous. The sequence goes on from NC_140492.1 coordinate 42,730,665, forward strand.
AGGCTAACGAATTGAATATTCTCCTTTCCCAATGAATAATCTCCTTAACTAGTAACTATAATAGTAACCCTAATAATTGGCCAGAAGTTTATTTGTGGGAAGAGTCATCACAATATGCACATGTCATTATATAATAGAGTCTTTATTTGTTACGGCTGAGCCACTTTCCCTGTCTCTGTATTCCTTACAGCTTTCTTCATGTCTGGAAACTGGAGCAAGAGAGTGTAAAGATTCATCGGGGACAGTACCATTAACATCCTGCTTTTCCATTCTTGCTGTAATTAGTTATAGAAGTTAAGCCACATCCTTGCTACTTGCTCATCTGTTTTTCCTATAGGGGTGTTATCTTCAATTAATCATCTCCCTAACACCCTATGAGTCAAGCCCACTTAACTACCCCTCCAATTTCACTAGTTGTTACAGTAATTATGGCCTCTTGGCTTTTGGTAGCTAAGCACCAGTCCTGCAGGGCTCTTTATTACTTCAGGGTCCATTACCCTGAGTGATATTAAGAAGCCCAGCTCCGTGACCACCTCATCTTCAGCCCTATCAAAATACAGGCACCACCACTTATCTCAGGGATACTGGTACCCTCTCATAGGAGTGCTCTTGGTGGCCTCGGTGAATTGTGTGTCCTCTGGTTCTTGCCTTGGAACAAGCCACATGAGTTTTCTGCCATCACAATAAATCCATCCCAGCATGATCAGTTCCCTCAGACTTTATATCTTCTCTGTTTGCCAGAGAAATGTAAGCATCACTACTTTGCTCATAAAGGACCCTTTCTCTTTTCAGGCTTTTAAGAGCAATCTATCAGGGAATGTGTTTCATTCCCTGGTGTTCCTCCTGCGATAACAGTCCATTTTTTGCATCTATAACAAAATATCCAAGGCAGACTAATTTACAAAGAACATAAATTTATTTCTCACCGATCTTGAGGATGGAAATACAAAATTAAAATGTCAACAAGCTTGGTGTCTAGTGAGGGCGTGGTGTGTGCTTCTTTCTGAGTTATGTACTCCAGCGGGAAATGTACACCACTTCATCATGGTACAATGGAAGGCTAGGAGAGATCTACACAGCGCTCCTATAAACCTCCTCAGAGGTCATGAGTCCCATTTACTTTCATCAGTTAACCTCTAAAAGGTACCATCTGTTAATATGCTCACATGAGCAATTACGTTTTACCATGCAAGTTTCAGGGGGCAGTCAGACCACACCAGATTATAAACACTTCGTACCAATGAAATACTCCTAAAGAAACAAATTCTTACATTTCTACCCTTATATTCTAGCCCCCTCAGAAAAACCACTGAAAAGCTTTACTCCCAGGAATCTCCCCTAGCTCCTACAGGTGTTTCCTCCAGCTTCTTTGGGATGCAGTATTTTTCCTCCCTTGTCAGACCCGGCATACCTTGACTCACTTTGTGCAAAACCTTTAACTAGTCATCTTCCTAGCAATTAGGAAAGAAGACAGGCAGTCTTTGAGTGCACGCCTACCATTTACCTCTCTAGAATTGTCCTTTAGTTCTCAATGTAGCATTCCACAAAGTACAGTTTGGGCCAGTTCAACCTCATTGTTAAACACTTCTAAATCCCTTAACAGGAAAGTAGTACCAAGCTTGCAGGATTTGTCAGCTGCATAGTAAAATACAAATGCTTTCGACTTAAACAGAAAACAAATACTTGCTACTCTTTGTAGATGATAAACAGAACTTTGGAACCAAAACCTAACAAAACATAAAAAATTTAAAAAAAAAAAAAAGGAAATTATAGACCCAACCTTAAAGATAAGATCCCTGATTCAACCTGAAAAACTCACAGAATTAAGGCACTTTGTTCATTATACATTTGTCAATCCGTTATTTTTAAATTTATAATCAATTGTGCACAAGCAAAGCAAACAGAAGTCTTGAGTAGTTTCTGGATCCCAGGGTCCTTCATTCTTGCCTTGGATGAGCCGTTTAACTACACTGTGAAAATAAGAATCTCATCATCTTTCAGGACATACAGCCTGTTAGGCTATGTCTCTCCATATGCTTGGATAATTGTAACATTTATACAACATTTTATGGGCAATATCCTTCATAACTTTATAGTTTCAGACTATATCATAATCCTAAAATGAATAGCCTGTGGAAATGTAATAAACGTCACCTTCCAGGAATTACCACTATTAGGCGAAGTCTGTTGCCACAGTGTAAACAAGGAACCTCACCTCCATTCCTCATCTTTCTTTCCTAGAAACAATCCCCAAGATTCCTCCACAGAGAAAGTAATGGGAGTCAGCTGCCTAATTTTCTGCTCGGAAGCCAGTAAGTCTCACAAATGACAGTGCTCAGCTACTAACCAAAAGATCATCAAATGAAAGCTGCAACATACCAAAAGACCAATACATCATGAGATGGTTTAACTTTTGAAAATTAATTAATGCAGTTCATCATATAATGGAATGAGACAAACCATATGTCAGTAGCTACAGAGAAAGCTAACAAATCAACATGCCTTAACAATGTAAGCAAAACTAGGCGCAGAAGGGATATTGATAGTTACCTATTAAGAAAACCTACAGTTAGCAGCCTACTTAGTAATAAAACATGCATCTTACCCACAATTGTGCTCTGTCCTTGTCATGCAGATCAGGCATACCACGCGTGACTGTGTATATAAAAACCAGGGACGGGCTATGAGAATGACTGAACTTAATGTCAAAATACCAGAAACTATATCCTTACATTTAATCAACTGAACAAATTAAAATGTTTAAGATGAATTAAGAATAAACAACACGTTTCAGATACATAAGAACACACCAGTTGTGTGAGATTTACAATTTTCTACCCTGGAAACTGAAAAGCATTACTAAGAAATTAAAAACTTAAATAAGTGGGGGTATAAACTGTGGAGGCATGGAAGACTTGATGTTTTAAAGATCAATATTTTGAATGTACTCAATATTTATTGTCTGTGTAATCTCCACCAAGCTCCCAGGAGATCTGTTTATTTTGATGAAATTGATAAACTGAGTGAAATGTGTTTAGAAATTGACTGTATTCATGACAGCCAGAATAGTCATGGAGGATATCTTCTGGGCCATCAATAACCAAACAAGCTACAGAACTTGGGCTAGTTCAGTGTCTGTATAATAATGACTGCTAAGCTAATGGAATAAATACTGAGATGAAGCAATGGGTAATTTTTCCTCTGAAGGCCAATGCTTTGTTTCACACAGCACACAGTACATGCCCAAATTTATTTCTACCCTTAAACCAGACTGTAAGTTTAGTGTTTAGGAGGAAAGAAACCATAGAAGACCCATCCAAAGAAATATACAAATGGAAACTTAGTGACATTTGCTTTTCCCAAGGACCAAAGTCATGCTTTCAGAGTTAAGCCTGGAACAGTACCTAGCCCTCCATGTTATACCCTACGTCCTCAAAACTCATCCAAAGCAAGGAATTGGAAAAAAAAAATCTCATCCGTGATGGTGCACAGAGTTGGTCTACATACAATTTTATTGAATTAGCAGGTGCCTAAGAGATCCCACACTGCCATACAGTCATTATGGTATCAGGATCCAAGAAAATATCCTTTTGGTGCAGAGAAGGGTATTAGGAAAATAGTCCCAGCGGCTCACAGCTCGGAATAACTCTCTGCAGAAATAGTGTGAACTCTGAAAAAGCTTTGCATTTCATTGGCTACCAACATGAGGATTCATGTCCATGATTTACCAAAAGGGCAGTATTCACCAACAGGCATCAATCAAGAATCAACAGCTAAGATACCACCTAACCATCCTAGAGCTTGAATGAGACCCTGAGTGGAAAGGGAGTGCTGTGGACCTCATACGCCCCCATGAAAGCCATATGTTGAAATGTTTTGTGTGTTTCCATGAAAATCATATGTTGAAATCATACTCCCCGAAGGTGAAGCTGTGAGCGGACTGGGACTTCAGGAAGTGGACAGAATGTATTCCCCTATAAAAGACGCTCAAGAGAGCTCATTCACCCTTCTGCCAAGTGACAACAGACAGCTGCCATGAGCAATTAAGTGTGTTCTCACCACAAACTCTGCCAGCACCTTGATCTTGAATTTTCTAGCCTCCAGGAGTATGAGACGTTTCTGTTATTTATAATCTACCCAATACATAGTGGGTGTTCTGTTACACTAACTGCAACAAACTGAGAGAAAAATGTTACATTAACCTATTTTAAAATGCTATGCCCGTATCAAATAAAGGATTTGAGGGGTGCATGATATGTGTGTGCATGTGTGTGTGTGTGTGTGTGTGTAGAGCCAGGTTTCCATACACCTGAGCAAGTCTGTGTGTAGTTGTCTTTGTGTTTTGTTTTTGCTGTGTGTGTGTATTACATATTCTGCGAGGCTCTGTACAATTAAGGAGATACTGAATTGTGTTCTGTGTAACCTAGTTCATAACAGAAGAATTGATGCAAGAAGATGAACAAAGTTGAAAGGTTTCTTTGGTGCCAGACTCTCAGAGTCATTCTTGTGCAGTATTTGGGGCACCTTTCCAAAGGAAGCGATGGGGTGTGCGGAAGCACCACCGTGCCTGTGGCCCTGGTCTCCCTTCCCAGAAGGACTCACTCCCATTTGCTGTGTGAACTGTTAACAAGCAGCCTACAGTTGTCAGGTCACTTCTGCCATCGGGTCTCTTCTGGACTTGTCTCAGCAACACACAAGCACGCGCCTTCACAGGATGTCACACCGCAGCGACTGATCATTGCACAGATGCAATCTCTCTGTGGTGCTGGTGGAAGCTGCTGGTGAGTCCGTGTGGCATCTCAGCTTGCTCTGTCTTTCTCTTCTCTGCAAATGCTCGTCCAAAGCATTCTTCTTTTTTCTTTGAAAGATTTATTTATTTATTATACAGTGTTCTGTCTCCATGTACACTTACAGGCCAGAAGAGGACATCAGATCACATTACAGATGGTTGTGAGCCACCATGAAGTTGCTTGGAATTGAACTCAGGACCTTTGGAAGAGCAGGCAGTGCTCCTAACCTCTGAGCCATCTCTCAAGCCCCAAAGCATTCCTCCTAATAAACAGCCATGATTTCAACTGTGCTTGAGAGTCTCAAGAGCCGCAACCCACAGAACACAGAGGATGAGACCTGCCCTCCCACTCTCAGATTCTCTTTGCCCAGGAAAGAAAACACAGGGGCCCTAACAGGCACTGAGTCTAAATGACACATCTGGCGGCTGCTAAGTACAGATGTGAGAACTGAGAAAGTACACTCTGTTTTTGTCAAATACAAATATTTTATATTTAAATACAGCTGACTTTGGACATGTTTAGTAGGGAAAGCCTTTGAGAATCTGTTTTCAAGAAATAAAATCTGCATAACAGAAACCCCAGAAAACTAAAGAAAAAAAAAAGAAGAAAGAATGAAGAGAAAAAAGAAAGAGAACCAACAACAAAACTGTAATAGCTAAAAAAGGAGAGTTGATCACAATAGACTTGTTAAAATGTTTGTGCTCGGCAATACAGTGGCTGGTATCATTTCAAGACATGACTTTATTACCACTGCACCCAAAAATCCCTGGAATGAATATCTGACACTATCACATTTGTATTTCAATGCTACCCTGAGAAGATACCTTGAAAAACTAACACCGAGATAATCAGTGACAATGAGCCATCGGGCTGCACGGTCAGCATAGACTGCATGATCAGCGCAGAGCAGTTCCCAAGGAGCGAGAGATACATGGAGCCTCTACAAATTTGGCTTGGGGAGGCGTTCGCTTCAGCTCACTTGAATAAGCTACTGTCTATGGCTCACAAGGGTCCCGTTCTTAATGAGGTGGTGCATGGCAGCAACACACTGTGAGTCCAAATAGCAGATGGCAACGCTGTTGAGTAGGCTGGCAGGCTGATGTCTAGCCACCAACTGGCAGCAATCATTATTAAACTGATTCATGTGCCCAGGGAAAATCTTCATAAGAACCTTAGCAAATGTGAGCAGCAAGAGGCAAATGGTCTGTTCCTCATAGTCACTATGGATGCTACCTATATTTTTAAAATTACTATCCTCCAGGGCTGTCTACATGAAGAATGGCAGGATGCGGGAACTGGAGGCCCTGCTCCTTTTCTGTATACTCACATGCTTTTAAATGTGATGGCCGTAATTTCTGCTTGGTGAATAGCTTTGGCTTGAAGGAAATAGCTTCATAGCTCTCACCCTGTGGACACGTGGCAAATGTATTCAGTGGCAGGCAAGCATTTTCAGGCTCTCCAAACAAAGGCTCTGTGTGAATGTTGGACAAATAGAATACTGAACAATATTTGTCTTAAATTATGAAGTGATGGCTGGGGCTACCCTGGCCCCATCCATGTGAGACAGATAACTTATCCTGAATAGGGAGATTAATACAACTAAGGATGTTGCAAAACTATTCTCTTTTAAGGACCTTTACATGAGAAAAATCTCAGAAGCACTCATTTTGAAAGCTATATCTTTATAAATCAAAATAATAAACAAGTAGCACACTTTTCTTTTCAAATTAATGGCTTTGTGTTTGTAACCAGTAAAGCCAATTTATATATTTGTATATACATATTTTATTGAAAAACAAAATCCTGTTTCATTTACTTACAAAACACATTCTCTTTAATACTCAAAAATGCTACTTGTTTTTATGAGTCTCCACTAAATTATCTTTCTAAAATTAAGATAACAAACTATCATGCTTACAGTTGCAAGAAGAAAACACTACAGACAAAGTTCAGATGTTTTATATGTTGTTATCATTGACTTCTACTATGTTTTTATAAGGCTTTTTTGTTCAAAGTAATTTTTTGTCTTCTTTTCAATGTATTAGAGGCCAAGCAAGATGACTCAGTGGATAAGGGAGCCTGTCATCCAACCTGGTAACCTGAGTTCAGTCCTCGGTAGGAGAAAACCAACTTGCACAAGTTGACCTCTGATGTCTACACATGTACCACAGCATGTAACTCCCTCACACAAACCAAAAATAAAGTAAAATTTTAGACTCTTAAGTGTTAAAAAAATCACTTAAAATGTATTATCTGTGACTTATCAATGTGACAAACTTGTCCAAGCTGAGAGATCATTTACACACTCTATAGAGTGTGCTCTCCTTGTGCGCTTGTGCCGAACTTGATAACGATTCTCTTTCACAGACAACCTAGCCCTCCTGACAGTAAACTTCAAAGCAAAACTCACACAGCCCTCGCTTCTGATCTCTCACCCTTCTCCCCAAACAAGAAATTAAATTCCAGACCTGATCACATGCTTTAATACTTGAAAACAAAAATGTCACATCAACAAGTGATCTGTATCTTCCTTGAGTCCTGGTTACTCAAGAAATAAATTAAACCAGTGTCAAAAAGTAAAAGGCCCATGCCTTGCTCTGCATGAGAAAATAAGTGTATTGTGAATCAACTAAAATACTGCACAACCTATCATAACATCAATGGCTGCTTTTCAGTCATCACAAAATGCTAGTTATTATGCCAATAAGCTACAGTGGTGAATATTCAGTTATAAGTACTGAAGACAGCCAGCAATGAGCAGGATAGCTGCATGCTTCCATGTGTTGTAATTTGGAAATTTGAGGGGAATAGGTATATTGCAGTAGTGTGGGTGCCAGTCAGCCCTGTTACCAAGAGGTGCTTGCTCTTTTTTAGATGAGGTGTACTTCAGGGGAAATTCTTCCTGAAAATGTCTGTTCTAAATAGTTCCTTTCTGTCCTCTGACCCTTCACAAGAAATGTTCTTTTCAAAGGCATCCATGATAGGCATCTTGCCAAGATCAAAGCCTTACTTGCGGGCTCTCATTTACGCTCATTCTCAGAGGCATTCGATCAGCTGGGCACCACCGCCACCATCTTGAAATACTGCCTGGTACAGGTTCTAGGAGAGTGTGTATGTGTTTGTCTTCTTCTTCCTTCCTTCCTCACAGTCCCACATTTAGATCCCCATCAAAATCTTAGTGACTGACATCTGAATGCCCCTAGGGGTTCTGGTACACTTAGGCTTTTGGCTGGACATGGATATTTAGTTTTGTATACTCCGTGTGTGTGTGTGTGTGTGTGTGTGTGTGTGTGTGTGTGTGTGTGTGTTTGAAAATGTTAGAACATAGTGGGCACTTAATTATACATGTTCAGTGAGATAGTAGTAGGTGTAGGAATAGTAGGAGTAGTGACCACCTGGAGGTTAAATAGTCCTGACATCCTATTGAAGGAGATGTAGATATCACTATTCTTATCTCTTTAGGGTGAGAAATTGAGGTTTAGGTAAGTCACTTGCTCAATAACACACAGCCACTGAGTGTCATAGCAGGAACTTGTTTTAATTGAAAATTCCTGGTTATTCTATTTTACCAGTAAAGACTCAGGAGCCAGATGTTGTGAAAAACCTGCCAGCTCAGAAAGGCAGAGAAAGCACCCAGCTAAACTTCCTACTCAGCTCATGCCCCAATGGAGAAGGCCCAAAAGACTCACTAGCACAGCTGACAGCCCAGAAGGGAAAAAACAAAACAAAACAAAACAAAAACCAACGTCAAAGGCTTGCTTGCGCAATGTCCAAAAAAGCCAAGGAGCTGAGAAACTAAAATCCCAAAAGTAAAGCCCAAGAGCTAAAAGTACCAAAGAGCCCCTTCTACTTCTACAGGCTGTCTTAAATACCCCTCAACTCAAAGTCCCTCCTACTCTTTAATTCTTGTCAGCTGGTTTTTTGCTCCACCTCTTGACCTGGGGTTAACTATATTAAATCCTGTGTACAGATAGCTCTTGGATTAAAGATGTGTGTTAGGGCTCAATCCTGCTGAACAAAAGACTCATTTTTACAGTTCACAATCTCAGGGATCACATTGGAAATCAAATATCCTGCGACAACTTGTATTCCTTATGTCTTCTCTATAGGCTGGCTCCTGACTTAATGCTATACTTTCATAGCTGTGGTTGTAGAACTGCAAAATGCTATTTTTGATACATTTAAAAAGAAAAAGTGATATAATCTGAAAAACAGAAATGAAAATATCTGCCTTCCACAGTCATTAATTTAGATTAAAATAATAATGGATATGAGAAATAAAAATTACTACCATGAACAATTTCCATTCGTTATTACCAGAACATACTAAAAGAAATGAAATAGAGCAGCAGAAAATCTTACAGACTGAATATAGGAAGAAAAGGAGACAAGAAAGATCTAAACACGCATCTCTAACTTACCTGTTAATCGGGAAATAGAAGGAAAGAGTAGCAACATTTAATCTAAACAGTAGTGAACACCAACTTTATAATTATGGAAGTAAAGTTCATTAGCTTTATCACATTTTCTTTTGAAAAGAAAAACAGAATGACAAAGTCTGAGAATGTTATGAAATATAATTGGCGATTTTACCATTAATTCGTCTTGTACCTGTGTGGTTTACCTCTCATTGATCCCAGAGACATTACAATTAGCACATCCCAGGGATGACTGGAGATGGGGGAGGCAGGGCAAAGTGGGTTAATGGGGAAGCATGAAGCAGGCAGTGCAAGAGCCTCTTATCCCTCACTCAGAACATGCTTTACTTTGTGCGGAAATCAAGCAGCTCCCTTAGGAGCCCTCAAGTTCAGTTTCACGGTGAGATTCCAGGTTTAACACACTTTCTCTCTCTCTCATAAGTTCACTTTTTACAGACCTTGTTGATCAGGATCAACTTTAATTCTGAGACATGAAAGTTTTTTACTATGGGCACTATTTTGTTTGTTCTAATTTATTTACTCATTTTACATTCTGACTGTAGCCCCCTCCCTCTTCTCCTCCTGGCCCACCCCCTCTCCCCTACTCCTCAGAAAAGGGGACCCCCCTCTCTTGTCAACCCACCCTAGCTCATCAAGTCGCATCAGGGCTGAGCATGTCCTTTTCTCCAGTGGCCTAGCAAGGCAGCCCCACCTAGGGGGAAGTGATCATAAACAGGCAACAGAGTCCATGTCAGAGAAAGCCCCACCCCGACCCCGTCACAACCAAAAATATGGACACTGTTTTTCTTTCACAGCAATGAAATCATCACATCCCTCAGAAGGGCAAGGAGTGGGAGTTCTTGGTGGTGTTGGGGTCCATTGTGAAGATTGCATCATACAAGACATGGAATGAAAAATATTTTTTTAATCTAAAGAACTTACACAGCCTTTACAGATAGCTTTGGAGCCCATCAAGGCAGTGTCTCGGTCTCGGTCCAGTTTCTAATGAATGAAAGATGCAGCTCACTATGCTCATTTTTAAAAAATTATGTGTATGTGGGTTTTGCCTACCTATAAGTTTATGTACACTGTGCACGCCTGGTGCCCAGAAAAACCATGAGAGGGTTCACATTCTCCTGAAACTGGAGTTCCAGGTGGCTGTGAGCTATGACGGAGGTGCTGGGACTGGAAATTGGGTTCTCTGAAAGAGCAGTCAGTAGCCTTAAATGCTGAGCTGTCTCTCCACTCTCAACCACCATCAGTTTTATAAAACAGATATGGGCCTCGCAAGATAGCTTTGATTGCCTGAGGGCACTTAAAGGTGCTCGATAGTTTGGCACAGTTTCAACTGCCAAAGTTTTTAATCACTGTGATTTTGATACCAAAATCAGGTGTAAATTTATTGCTGCTAATTTCTGAGAGAGCCATGAGTGTTTGAAAAGAACCTATTCTACAGATTTTTAAATCTTCCCTCCGACCTCTTTCTCTTGGTATGCTTTAGTACTGCTATAGCATAGTACCTGGGACTGGGCAAAGTATAATGAACAGGAAGACATTTCTCACAGCCTGAAAGCTGCAGAGGCCAGAGTCACAGTGCAAGAGTCTGGGGAGAGCCTTCCTGTTACATCAGTACATTGCAAGAGACATCTCTGTAAGAGAGTGCAAGAGGAGGCTAAACTTGGTACCAACTCAATCCTTGAGGGTAGGGGCCTCTCATGGCACAATCACCTTTTAAAGGTTTCTCCTTTCAGTATTATAATGGCAATTAAAAATTTAACGTGAGCCTTTAAGGGACAACCCTCCAAACCACAGCACACGTTCATTGCTCTTTTTACGACTTTATTAGTTAATGAATCCAAGGAACAGTTAGTTACTAAGTGTAGACTGTGAGTCTAGAACCCAGGTACTACAGTTTGGCTATTGAATGCCCCTTTGCAATCCATACACATGTATTGATGGCTGAGTCTTCAGCCCAAGGTGCTACTTGAAAGTGGTAAAAATCTATGGGAGGTTGGACCTCGTAGAAGTAAATTAGGACTCTGCAGGTGTGTTCCTTTGAAGGTGTCCTAGTCATGCTGGCCATTGATGTGACGAAGCACCATGACCAGAAGCAACTCAGGGAGAACATATCCATTGAAGGAAGTCAAGGCAGAAACTCACACAGGGCAGGAACCTGGAGGCAGGTGCTGATGCAGAGGCCACAGAGGGGTGCTGCTTACTGGCTTATTCAGCCAGCTTTCTTACAGAACCAGAACTAGGAATAGTAAACCACGGGATGCCCCACCAACAAACGGCTGGGCCCTCCCCCCATCAATCACTAATTAAGAAAATGCCCTACAGGCTTGCCTATAGCCCACTTTTATGGAGGCATTTTTCTCAACTGAGGTTTCCTCCTCTCCAAAATTAACTAGAGTTATCTAAGAAGAGGGGACCTCAACTTAGAAAATGCCTCCATCAAACTACCCTGCAGGCAAGTCTGTTCGTAGTTAATGATTGATGTGGTAGGGCCCAGCCCTCTGTGGGCAGTGTGGTCCTGAGAGGTATAAAAATGTAGTTGAATGTGATCCTGGACAGCGAGTCAGTAGCAGGAGGCCTCACTCCTCTAAAGGTCCACTTCAGTTCCTGCCCCCAAGTCTCTGCCTTGACTTGTCTTTATGATAGACCATGACATAGAACTGTAAAGCCATATAAATCCTTTCTTCCCCATGCTGCTTTTGGTCATGGTGTTTTTTGTTTGTTTGTTTTGTTTTTGTTTTTGTTTTTAAATCATCAATAGAAAGCAAACTAAGACATCAATGTTTGCCTTCACAGGGCTATAAACATTTTGATTTTAAAACTGTACATGACAATAATGTCAAGATAACCATCCTGACAGACTCCTATACCAATCAAAAATGCATGATATCAGTCTCCTATGCTGCCAGCTCTTTTCCAGCGTTATCCTGCATGGCTGCAGCAATACTGCCTTTGTCTTCCTCAAGGATGTGCTGTTTGCTCTTCCCTAATGCTTCAGATTAGTTAGCAAGTACTGAAATCCCACTCAGAGTTGCAACCGAGAAGACATCCTCTTCTTACGTTAGGTCAGCCCCACTTCTGCGTGAGGATGCTCTCTAGAAGAGACTGCTATTATCTCGGTGACAAACAGCTCTATGTGTGTGTTTTCATTATAAAAATATCCACCAAGAGCAAGACATTACTCAAGGAGACGTGAAAGGCCGCAGAACAAGTAAACAGTGAAAGGGCAGCAAGACGAGACAGATGTTTCCCTCCTAAAAACATGGGGATGCATTTCACTGTCTGTTTGCAGTAGGGAGGTTAGCCAATGAGATAACTAAGGTTAAAACAGACACTTGCCAGACACAGTCACGTATAACTCCAGTTAGATATATGGAGATAAACAGATGCTGCGTTCATCATATTCACCACCCCCAAGTGCTTATGGCCTCACCCGAATGCCACTCTGTTATTCATCCACTTATTAAAGTCAGTGACATGGGTAACTGCTTGGGCTTTCCCTCAATATCCTATACGAAAATTTTGTTCTGCTCTAGCTAAGTTTCTGTAGGTTTTCTATGATATCATTAACTGTTTTCCCTGGTTCTGGTACAAAGCAAAGGACAGGTCCCTTATCACGGCCAGTTTGTCAGAGCACTGGTTCGGTTTGTCCTCTGCCCTTCTCTCCTTACACCCTTGCATTACTCATTCACGCTGGTTAGAATGATCGCGCTGCGGTGAACTCTGAGCTTAAGGGAGCACACAGAATACCAGGACAGCTCAATAGGAGGACGTAATGTCTCTGAGGCCCATATAGCCGTTCCTAAAGGAGTTCTCGCTTTTCCCAAACAGTTTCTGTAGCTTATCTGTCTCCACCACTAGACTTAAAAACATTGTGGAGGTTACAGGCATTAACATTAGCACAGTAGACTCAAAACCATCTACCACACACAGACACACACACACAGTTACTGTTACTGGTAGCATTGCTAAGCTCCTCAGATGACTCAAAACTTTATCACACAAATAACTCTGGTCTAGAAAGATTACATTATAAATCATAGTCGTGTTTGTCCCTGGAATTTCTTTAAAAACTTCCAACTCTCTCTTAGAAAAGATTAACCAATAGCTTACTCCCTAAGCCTCTGATAAATGCATATTAAATAATTATATTTAAACATAATATGAATGTAAAATAGTAAATAGAATTTCTCTACAAATCTACCAGTTCTTCTACAGAAAATACTACCCAACAGCTTATTCTCTAGGCTTCTTATAAATGTTATTAAATAAATATATATGAATATATGATTAAAATAGCAAGTAGAGATTTGTAATGTAGAGAACACTCTGCTTAGCATTTTTGTATAGCTTATCCCACTACTCAAAGTACAGGAAATACATTATGAAGACAACTCAAGAGACAGGAGAGGCTTCATTTTCTAAGCCCTGTAAAGAAATATTTTTCCAGGAAAACTTTACTCAAAATAAAGTATGCTCAACACATACATTTTAAAATTCCTATGCTTGAGTCTATGTAATTGCTAATGACATCAGGTTGTTTTTATGGTGATTTCTTGATATGCTGGAATGTTTAAAAACAATTTTTAAAAACCCACAATATACTATTTTGATTAAGATATAATGTGCTACTGTCACAACATAAAATCATAGTCAAACATAGTGGCACATGGCCTGGAGTGGCCTGGAAGGCCAGCACTTGGCAGGCAGAAGTGAGAAAGTTGTAAGCCAGGGCTGTGAAGAGAGGCCCTGACTCAAACCAAACAAATAAACAAAACAGAACAAAAAGTGACAAGATTAGATTTCATGGAGGGAAGAAAAAAAGCATTGGGGCTGAAGAAATGCCTCAACAGCTCAGAAAGCAAGTACCTGAGTTTGGCTCCAAGAAACCAAGGCAGCTCACAGCTGCTTGTAACCCCAGCTCTGGGGTCTCAGGAACCTTTTCTGTTCTCAGTGGGCAACTGCATGCATGTGTACATACCCCCCTACAAATACACATGGATATGTGTGTGTGTGTGTGTGTGTGTGTGTGTGTGTCTGTGAGAGAGAGAGAGAGAGAGAGAGAGAGAGAGAGAGAGAGAGAGAGAGAGAGAGATTCAATTGATTTTGTTAACTAAATAAAAGTCTTAAGAAAACAATAACAAGAAATGCTAGAAACAGATACCGGGATAAGGGAACTCTTATTCACTGACTGAAAACTTGATTAGAAAAGAAAGTATTATAGAAGCCTACACTGAAAAACACAATAAGTGCCTATAAAACATAATCTGTTCATGCCAGATGAAATATGTGTTGTGTATAGACTTCTCTCAGGGAATGGGGAAACATTCACATTCTCAGACATTTCTGTAGGTTTGTTTTCAAAATGGCCTGAGAAGTGTCACATCTAGTATGTATGTGACTACATCAGGTCATAGGGTATATGTGTAAAACTGAGGAAAAGATTACCACAACATTTCAAGGTTTTAATTTCTGATTTTAGAATTGGTGAATGTCTCATGTTTGTAAACTAGAAAGAGTGCCTGGCAGGCTGACCAGAAGAGGTTAATTTTATAGACAGGAAGCCTAGAAAAGCAGAAACAAAGAGCAAAAATGGCATTTGTAATCTCAAAGCTGGAGATGGTGTGACAGAGCTAGAGAAAACCAGTGAGTAGCTGGCAACGTACTCCAGGGCTCGTATGCATTGCACATGCTGTGAACGTCACTGTACACATTAAAACTGGCCTCTTCAGGAAGTATGTCTCCCCCGAAACTCCCTCGTGATGTACGAGAAGCTGGAGTTGGGTGAGATGGACCTTCAAAATGAATGGCATCATTTGCTCCAGTGTGTGCCCAAAGCAACATCTTAGTTCACAGCAATGAACTCCTCTAATGCTTATTTGGTCACAGCTTTCATTCTTGGTTTGTTTTCTTCTTTACCTGTATTAATTTACTCATGTTTGCCATTTTCCGTGAATACTTCTCTGACCTGTAGAAACAATGACGGCTCATTGCCTTCATCCTCAACATCCTCTAGGCACTTTGCTTTCAATGGAATGGAATGCTGCCCTGAAAATATAATTTACCTTTGATCCTCTTCTCACACTCTACCTTGGGTCCCTAAATCCATATCTGATGCCGGGTATGCAGAAGAGAAATATGCAAGACTATTCAACAGAAAAGAGTACCAAACAGGGCTACACTTGTGGCAAAAGAGTCAGATGCTAACATAAAAAGGCACTCAGTAGCTAATGGCAGGAACAACATTAAAAATAATACCTAAGATTCATTGAAATACAAGTTTACTTCAATTTGTAAGTTCATATTTGTGCTGGAAATAGTTACCAGAAAACACCAGGGAATGCAAGAAAATAATTTTATGATTGTAAAAACATGATTCTGCAAATAAACTCACGCATTTAAGGGAGCTGTATTAAAGATGTACCAAATAGCAGATGACAGGAAATTTCTGTTTAAAAAAAAATGTTCTCCCATACTTCCAACCTCAGCTATGCATGATAAAGTAGCTGGTATTGAAATAACCCTTCTACCGGAAAGGAAAAAAAAAAAAAAGAAAAGAAAAAACTGTAAAGTATATAAATCAGCTGGTTGAAGTCATTGGCAAGAAACCAGTTCGGGCAGGACCGTCCCAGCTCTGGGAGAGAGAAGCGCATATGGTGCACTCTACCATCATGTTGTGGCTTTGCTGAGGGCGTTTTTCAAACTGTGATGAAAGGGGATATAGCAGCTCTGAAAGGGATGCTCTTACCGGACCGAGGAAAAGCTGGCCTCAGTACAGAACTGCCAAGACAGCTTGGAATTGAGCCTTGAAATCTCAGACAGGAGAGGAATTGAAAGAAGGATTCAAAAGCTACATTCAAATGCCTCTCAACTCATACCAGTGTCTCATGATGATAAAATGTAAGATGAAACCAGCATAAATAGTGGCAGGTAGATAAACGGAGTTCAACTGTTGAGAGCTCTTATGTTGGTAACTAGTATGTCTTAATATGAGTTCAATAAGATATGGACATTTATATTGTAATTAAATGAAAATCATTATTTTTTTACGTGTATTGAGTTAGTTAAAGGCATGGTATGCAAATGTCAGAGAATAAAATCTTAGGCAAAGCAGAGCACACTGGTCATCCTTTACACACAGGGTTTGCATCACAGCCGAGACACCCTGAGTTTAAGAATCACCAAACTTTTCAAGGAAAATGCTTTCAAAGCTGCCTATGTTTGGGTCTGGGAAAAGATCTTATCTTTACTCTGCTGGACAGCAGACCCATCTCCCCTTTATCTGGTACCCAGACCCGGCTTTTATCTTCTGAGTCTGTTTACCATGTAAACATACTTGAAAAGATACTCCAGGGCAAAGCTGTAAACGTGTCTGCAAAGAAGATGTGCAGAAGTGTTTCCCACAGCACTTCAGTAAAGCTATAGTACAAAACCCAACACAGAAATAAAATTATAGAGCAGTTGTCATGGGGTCATCTCAGTACTAATCTGTGTCCTGGCTTTGAAGATAGTGATTCCGCACTCTTCCAAACTTCACCACCTTTGCACTCTTCCAAACTTCACCACCTTTCTCTAGTTAAAAAGGTCAATATAAAATGTTTGTTCATTATTCTTTAGTAGGAAGTGTATGCTAAAGACACATAATTCAACTGGAAGAAGTGACCTGTCTTTCAAAAGTGAGTTGCTATTTTATCTCAGTAACAAAGATTTATTAATAAAGAAGATAGATTTTTCTGCTATCTAGACCATCAAGTATAAACCTACTAAATCATTTTCTTGTTAAAAAAAAAAAAAAAGAAACTAGGGGTCAGGATCCATGAAGAATTCATGAGAGAATTTTAAAATGGAAAGTGGGGGCAGGGGAGTCAGCAAACATACTGCATTCCTTGGGTAGATAAAGTGTATGCTAGAAGATTAAACTGATTTAGACTTTATGAAAATGGGCCAGTTGATTTTTCTGGATTTCAATGCCTGCAGATTCAAGTGACTCATATTAACTTCAATAACCTATGTCTCCCTGGTTTTCCCAAGGATGTTCTGACTGATGGCTGCTCTAAGCTGGGCACCCACCACAGGCTCTCTGGGTCCCTAGGCCTCCCGTCCCACTTGGGACCTGAGGTCCATAGTGTACAAACCTACATCATATTACGTTACAACATTAGATTTCTACTGACACACAGCAAAGGACCGCGCATGAATGCCTCACAAATTAGTCATCCTTTACTTCTGTAGGTCAAGGTTGTAAGTCGGATGAGTTCTCTGCATAGGGTCGCTCAAGGCTGAAAGCAAGATGCTACAAGGCTGGACTTTATATGGAGCTCCTAGAAAGAATCTACTTATTCAGCTTGTTGCCAAATATCAACAGAGGTCCATATTTCCTTTCTGGCTGTCATCCAGGGACCACTCTCAGCTCTTTAGGCCACCTGCAGTCTTTGGCACAAGACCTCTTCCTCTACCATCCAAGAAGCAGTGTGGCAAATCACCCTAAGCTTTGACTCTCTAATTTCCTCTTCTGTTCCATCCGCAGACAACTCCCCTCCACTTCACAGGGTTTGTCTGATTGGGTTATGATTACCCAAATAATCACTGTATTTTATGGCCACTAAACCTGAAGCTCTAATTGCATCTGAAAAATCCCTTCAAAACAGTGTCTAGATTAGTTTTCAATAGAGAACTATTGAAAGGCCAAAAGCCTTGGGGTGGAAAGAGGGGCATTTTTAGACTCTTCACCATAATCATTATTGGGATATAGTCTGCCTCCCATTTTCCCCACGGTAGTAAAGCATTGTTTGTATAATTATATTTGAGACGTTTTAGAAAACCAGGTGGGTGTGAGTGTGCGCGTGCGCACAGACCCTTTGCTTCCCATAGGACTTAAGCCCAAATGTAATGGCACCCTGAGTACAAGGCAATTGAAAGTGCAAATTTTGAGCAATTGTCAAGTCATATCCACATAGATATAAATAAGGTTTTGACCCTGTAGGGTCAAACCATTTAGAAATATCAGTTCGCAGAATGGTCTTTGGGGAGGTGGCCTTACAAGTATAGCAGGCATGTCCCAGCATGTCTAAGTTCTAGTTTTCTGTTGAATCTGTTTTCTTATCACATTTACACACTCTTGCTGTGGGAAGTGCAGGCTTGTGTCCGTTTGAACACTGTGTACATTTAACTACTGCTCTCGGAGCAAGTCTGCTTCCTGCTTGTGGCTAAATGTCTGAGCTGTAGTTGGAAACGAACGGGGATCTATGCATCCCTGGTTTGTGTGTTTCCTCAAAGGATAAGCCTCAAGTTTTGTGCTAGGAAAGGGTAACAACAAATCACCACTCCATCCAACACATTTCCTCCAAAAAAGACAACTAGGAAAACAATCCATATTCAGTCTACAAAATGGTCTGCAGGTCCCAAGACCAGGAACACATGAGGGTTCATTTATTTCGGTGTAGAATAGAAAGTCGCATGATAAAAGCAGGACTGTCAGTGTGATTGGATTAGGAAACATCTAAGTGATTGGTAAATCACTCCTCCAGGCATTTCCCAAAAAGGATGAGCAAAGTGGGAAGGAGGCTAGCCCTGAATGTTCTGGTACCATAATGGTCTAAATGTCATAAAAGGACATAGTGTTCAACCTCTGTCTTCCCTCTCTTTCTCCCGCCTTCCCTCTCACCCACTCCCTCCCTCCCTTCTTCTGCCTACCATGAGGCATTCTGCTCTGCTCCACCATGCCACCTCAACAGTGATAGAATAAAACCATATATTAAAATAAATAATTCTCTGAGAGATTTCTCTCAATTATTTGTTACAGTGATGGAAATATGGCTAACACAGTTATGCAGTTGGCTATGGATGCATAGATAGTCCAACTGTGTACTATGACTGAACTGTGGGAAAAAAAAAACCCAACATGAATGTAAGGGCAAAAGCTGAACTACTCCAACCAATCTTTACTGTCTGAAATTTTGATTGCCACATATGACGTGTGAAATTACCCTTATAAGTAGCTCCAAGGGGAGTGGGGCTTAGCTCTAGTAACCAAGTAGAGAAAAACAGATTGAAAACTTCTGCCTAAGATCTGTAGTTCTATAGTCTGTCTGTGAAAAGGCTGTATCTTTTGTTTTGTTTTGACTTCTGATTAAAAATAAACTTCTAATAAGCGATTTACTTAATGTATTATATTTTGAGAGAGTTTCCCCATGTGCTAGGTAGTTTTACATTAACTTGATACAAGCTAGAGTTATCAGAAAGGAAGGAACCTCAATTAAGAAAATGCCTAGATGAGATCTGGCTGTAAGGATGTTCTTAACTAGTGATTGATGGGGAAGGTCAGAGCCCATTGTGCGTGGTACCATCCCTGGGCTGGTGGTCCTGAGTTCTATAAGAAAGCAGGCTGAGCAAACTATAAGGAACAAACCAGTAAGCAGCACCCCTCTGTGCTCATGCCTGCAGGTTCCTACCTTGCTTGAGCTTTTGTCTTGACTTCCTTCAATGATGATCAGCGCGATATGGAAGTATAAGCCAAACAAACCCTTTCCTCCCCAACTTGCTTTTTGATCATGGTGTTTCATTGCAGCAATAGAAACTCTAACTAAGACATCCCATTAAACCAAACATTTGATGAACAGTTGATAAAATAAACCAACAAAAGCAATGAGGAATTTAATTTCAGGTTTTTACTTTTCTCTTATGAGTCTCACATTACTTACATGGGAGAAAATTATAGGGATATAAATCTTCCAGGTTTATAGCATTTTATCCCTGAAGGATCCTAAGAACTAGGCTATATGTTCAACCAAGGAAAGATGATATAATGTCTTATATAGTTATGTTTCCTGCCTAACATGGAGGAGAGGGAGACTGAGGGAAAGGATGAAGGAATGAAGGGAGGGAAGGAGGAAGGAAGGGAGGGAGGGAGGAAGGGAGAGAGGGTGGGAGCAAAGGAGTGAGGGAAGAAGAGAGAGAGATGGAGGGAGGGAGAAAAACCATGGACCTTTGAGAAAAAAAAAAGACTATTTCTTTCTGTAAATAACTAAGGTAATAAAATGAACTTTCATAAGAAGAAAATCAAATATAAATTATTGGCAGACAAGCATATAAATCCTTTTCATATATTTACTCAGTCATGACTTCTCAAAAGTGTACGAATATATTATGATTTGGTTAAAGTAAGAGACAACATCCCATCACATAAACCTTAGCGTCTATTAACCACAAAGATACAAATGAGCTGCAAGTGTGATTTCAGAGAGCCATTAAGAACATTGGGGTGCAATTGTGACTGTAGGGACTTGAAGTTAAGTGGAGTCATATTTGGTGCTTAATTATATACTTTTAACCACAGGTGATTTTCTCTTTTCAAAATTAATTCAGTTAATATATTTATTATTGCACATGGAGATGTCAAAAGAGAGTGTGTTTTCTCCTCCCACCAATTGGGACCAAGAGAGCTCTAACTCAGGTCAGCAGGCATGGTAGCAAGCACCTTGACTCATTGAACCATTTCTCCAGCCTGGCCATAGTGT
Organism: Acomys minous; assembly: GCF_964271855.1. Taxonomy (NCBI): domain Eukaryota; kingdom Metazoa; phylum Chordata; class Mammalia; order Rodentia; family Muridae; genus Acomys; species Acomys minous. Next base: position 42,751,404 of record NC_140492.1, read on the forward strand.
TCCCAGGTTATCTAAACTTCCATTTCTTTAACAATAAAGTAGAAATAACACCTTTCTTAATTTTTCACTAGATATACATCTCATTGACTCCCTTAATTCCTCTTTTCTTTTTTTCTAGATCAGTATAGCAGAGACTGACTGGGTATTCCTGTAGCTTAGCAGCTGAGAGGTGAGAGTAGGAATTCACTAATAATGATTCTCTGCTATGCTTGTACACAGGAGCCTAGCATGACTTCTCTGAGAGCCTTTACCCAGCAGCCTACAGAAACATATGCAGAGACCCACAACCAAACATTAGACAGATCTTGGAGGTTCCTATGGAAGAGTGAGGGAACAACTGGGGGAGCCAGAAAAGTCGCAGACTCCACAAGAAGACCTACAGAGTCAACTAACCTGGGCCCTGGGTGCTCACAGAGACTGAACCACCAACAAAAGAGCATGCATAGGCCCCCTGCATATATGTAGCAGATGTGCATCTTGATCTTCATGTGAGTTCCCCACCAACTGGAGCATGCGGCAGGGCGTGGGGGAGGCTCTCTGACTCTGATGACTTCCTTTGGATCCACTTCTTCTAACTGGGCTGCATTGTCTGGCCTCAGTGGGAGGGGATGAAGCTAGTACTGCAGCAACTTTATGTGCCAAGGGGGTTGGTACTCATGGGGGACCTCACCCTTCTTTGAGGAGAAGGACAGGGGAGATTGAGGGAAGAATATGTAAGAGGGGAGGCTGGGAGGAGGGGCGGGGGCTACGATCAGGATGTAAAGTGAGTAAATAAATAAATTAATGGAGGAAAATGTACAAGATTAAACTTTAATTCATTTTATACACAGGGGGAAAAAAGAATTGAGCTTTGAGAAGCAAAGTCTCATCTACACTGACATAGTACCTGAGAAGCCTTCATTACCTATGAAACAGAAATCTTGTACCATACTTGTACAATATTTAGACTTAAAGGAAGAGTTAGGAAAGAAAGGACAGGCTGTATTTATTGGTGGTTGCTGAGATTAAAATGTGGCAATTCAAAAGTTTCAGAAAAGAAAATGAAACAGGACAAGAAAGTAAAGAAAACCCTGGGTTTGCTGGATGGAAAAAGTCAACTGGTTTTGTCTTCTAAATCATAAGAAGATTAGATGTCAACAGAGATGAAGCCTAGAGTCCTGTCGGACCGAATGACTCAGACTTTGAGTAGACAGTCATATCTAGGATGTGGTTTTCCTGGTCTAGCCTGACAGCTCCAGGGTTGATACCACTAAGCTGAGTTAAAGAAGAATGGAGTTGAAAAGAGAACCATTCAAAATAAGGTGGGGGGTTCTTTGTATTTTATTAGACATGTGGAAATGACAGAAAATGAGTAAGTAGGAAGATGCTCATTTTTTAAGAGAAGTATGCTATCAAGTACCAAGAGTCTGCAGCAGAAAAAGCTTTGAGTTTTGAAACTTACACAGAGCTTGGGTTTTCAACTTCCATGAGCAGGTAATATTCGGAAAGGTGTTTTCTAGCTAGGGAGGGCTTTCTCCTAATATCCAGGTCAGAGGGATCCACGGAGAACAATAAACTGGGAAGAATCAGCTAGCAGGAGCCACCAAAAGCAATAGACAAGGAAAATACACAAACAATAAAAATTGGCTTCATCTGATGACTTGTCTCACACGAGCACAGCGTGGCTTCAGCAGGAGACTATAAATGCCACAGTTGAACAATTGTCTAGTGTCTCCCGTTATGCCTTAAAAAAAAAAAACAAGCATTGGGTTGTCTTATTATCCTTCTGAGTTTGGGAAGTGAATAGCAACAAACTAACAACCTGTTTCTTTTTGATCACTGTCTACTGGCCCATGAGGAAACACATCCAGGACTAAAGGAGAGAACCATCCATCAGTTAGACATCCTAGAGTTTAGACTAGATAGTAATAAACTGGGTGGAATCTTGGAATTTCCTCCTGAGAAAAGGTTGATTATATGATATGCGCAAAGGGGAGCATGGGATTGGAGGACAATCAAAGGCGTAGTTGATAAAAACTGGCTAAAGACTTAGGAATACTTTTCTCACTTTCTGAGCAGAGCTAAAATATGCTTCCCAGACTTTTTTTTTCTTTTTAGAACAGGACATATGACTAGTTTTTGCCTGTGTAAAAATGAATACAAGTCTCTCTGCAAGCCAAAGGCAGTTCTTGATGCTATCTATGCATCTGGGTGATGTTGGAGATCCTTAGTGAATCTATCAGTGCCATGAGGGACAGAAGGAAGGGGAAGAAAGCCATCCAGGGATGCAGATGAAAATCTGCATTGGAGTTCATAAATAAAACAACATATTGTGTTGGACTGCAGAGATTAGCAGATTAGGCTAGCAAACTATCCATTCCTCCATTAGGAACCTTTGGAAATGGTAGTTATTTCCTTATCAATGATAGTGGAGATGTGATTACTGCACTGTGGTGGTAGTGAGAATGACCCCATATGTTTGAATACTTGGTCCCCTGTTTGTGGAACTGTTTGGGAAGGATGAGGGAGGTAGTCTTATTGAAGGAGATGTGTTACTGAGCCAAACCTGCGGGTTTCAAAAGTCTCATGTCATCCCCAGTCTGTTCTTCATTTTCTGTGTGTGGTTTAAAATGCGAGCTTTAAGCTTCTCTTTTCTTTCTCCTCCTCCTCCTCCTCTTCCTCCTCCTCCTCCTCCTCCTCCTTCTCCTCCTCCTCTTCTTCTTCAACAGTGTTTCTCTGTGTAGCCCTGGTTGCTCTGGACTCACTTTGTAGACCAGGCTAGCCTCAAACTCACAGAGATCCACCTGCCTCTGCCTCCCTGAGTGACGCACTCAGCTAAGCTTTAAGCTTCAAGCTTCTTTAAACTATGTCTGCCACATCCTCTATTCCGTCCCTCTGGAACTGTAAGCCTCATTAAATGCTTTCTTTTTAAAATTGCCTTGGTGATGGAGTTTTATCACAGCAATAAAAAAAATAACTAATCCAATCACAGAATTATCTTTCATAGGAATTTAGAGCTGCAACATGTAATAAGTGTAAGGAAATGTATGTGTTACCACAGGGCCTTAAATGACAAGTCAGTGCCATCCACAAGATTAAGTCATCAAGAGACAGAAATGCTATGAAAACCAAACCACCAGGCAAAACCATAAAATGGAAGGTAAGTATGGTGGTTTAGATGAAGAATCTCACGTATTGCACACATGACCATAACCCACAGTGACTGGTGCTGTTGGGGGATGTTACAGAACATCTAGAAGGGGGCACTGAATGGAGTACATCACTGGGAGCTGCCTCTGAGAGTTTACATCCCTACTTCTGCTTTGTTCTCTGCATCATGTGTGTGATTGAAGATGTGACTTCTAGCTTCCTGTCAGGCTGCTCCATGCATCCTCCACAAGGATGGGCGTAGATCTTTCTGGAACTGTAAGTCAAAATAAACTCTTTCATTAAGTTGCTTTTGTCCTTGGGTTTTCTTTCCTTGCTTTGTTCCCTCCTTCTTTTCTCCCTTTTCCCCTCCCTCTCCTCTCTCTCATTCTTTTCTTTTCTTTCTTTCTCCCTCCTTCCCTCTCTCCACCCCTCTCATTTTTATCACAGCAATATAATCGTAACTGATATAGTAAGTTTTCAGGAATGAACAGGTCAAACTTGAGAGAAGAGAATCATAAACATGGGGTCCTGTGAGGTGGCCATGAAGATGCACATCTCAGATATCCCACTTGAAAAAAATATCAAGCTGTTTCACCTCCATGAAACTACCTTAGCATTGTAACTACAGCCATGTTTTTAGCACCTTCAGTCAATGACTAAGCATGTTGTAGGTAGCCATTCATGCCTAAACAAGACTTCTCAAACGGAAGCTGAAGGCCCTTGTGTTGAATTGGCCAATACTCGTCAGATCTGCATCCGAGGTTGAGATTCTCTCTACCTTATCTGACTTCTTCGTTCCTTCATTCCAAGGGAGAGATCTGCACCAGGGTCAGAGGCTCTTCCTGCCCATTCCTGCTCGCCACATTTATCTTTCATGGTCATCTTCTCCCAATAAACACATAGCAATCTTAAATTTACTCCAGTATTGCTTTCTAGCATTTCTGAGCCTGAAGTCAACACTTTTAGAATCCCTAGGTATCAAAAAGATAGTACCCTCTCTATAATCACAAATATAAACACTTAATCATAAAAAATGAGGAATGTCTAAATCTATCTAATTTTTATGCCAGTGACTACCCTGAGAACTTTGTGTTTGTTGCTTTTTAAATATAAAATTTTAATTACCACCAACCAAAAGTCATCCTACTTTTCTTGAGCTTTAGATGCTTGATTTTTTTTGTCCTTTTTTATTTTAAATTTTCTATTTTTAACTTATTCTTTGATTTTTATACCTACTAGACAACTTAAGCCTCATTTTAGGGTTACTCTTCATCCTAATGAATTGGGATCATAGAGTTGGAGATAAGATGGGCTTAATATTATTTGTCTATTGCTATGCAATAAAGTATGTAAGACTAGTTGTTATAGAGCAACACAGGGAGGGCTCAAAACTGAGTCAGTGGTGAAGAGCATTTCCTGCTCTTACAGAGGACATGGGTTCAATTCCCAGTACCCACATGACAGTTCGTATCCAGTTCCCGAGGACCTGGTGTCCTCCTCTGTCTTCCCATGGCGACAGGCCTGCATGTGATACACACATATTAAGGCAAAATGCTCAACACAAACAATAAATAAACCCAAAATTTTTTAATTAAAAAAAGAACAAAATGTATTTCTGTTATCTGACAGTCTCTGCATGCCAAGAATGACTGTGGTTGTCTGAGTCCTCCAGCATAAATAAGGCTTCTCCTTGGCTATGTCCATATATAGCTTGGCAATTTTCACTGTAATAACTTAACAAGATATGAAGTAAATAGGAAATATATTAATGTATCAACACGACCAGGTCATATTAAATTGGAAGTTTGGATCACCATCTATAATGCAGGCTCATTTCTTGGGTTTCGAGCATTGGCAGCCTTTAAGACAGCCCCAGTGGTTCCTGCCACTGATAGTCCTGTGCAGTTCCTACTTCTTCTCAGTGTCACTGACTTGAGTATGAAAACACTGAGCTCACAGCACTTCTGTGGTTAAATATAAAATTAACAACAGCAACAACAATTTTTGCCTTCACCTTGCCGGTTAATTCTGTTGATTTCTCAGCTCACCTGCTGACGTGGTTTGGTTTTTTGTAGTAGTAGAGATGGAATCTGCTGCCTCACACATAGTCAGAAAATGTCATATCACAGAGCCCTCAACCTTTATATATCTACTGTAAAAAACAAAACCAAAAACCAAAAACCAAGCTGCTAGAGTGTAAGGATCTCTATGGCAAAGACATGGCAGTTTTCTTATAAGAGTCAAGGAGGGGACTGGAGAGATGGCTCAGTGGTTAATCACACTGTCTGCTCTTCCAGAGGACCTGAGTCTAATTCCCAGAAATCACATGGTGGCTCACACCCATCTATACTGGGATCTGATGTCCTCTTCTGACCTGCAAGTGTAAGTGCAGATAGAGCACTCATATACATTAAATAATAAGTCTTTAAAAAAAAAGAAGTCAAGGAGAAACTGAGACCCTTCAGTCTATCAACTAATTATCCCATGATCCAACTGGGCCCCCTCCCCCACTGACACTGTAGCTTCTTTACAGGCCATACATGCTATAATTTTGCCTAAAGGCTAATTTCACTATTATTGAGGACCAGGGAAATAGCCCACCACTTCTGTGGCCTAACAACTCTTAACTGCCAAAGTAAAGAAAGGTTCTGAAAGTAGAGGGAAGACTGGGATGTTTAAGAGTAACTAAAAGCTACATAAGCAGTAATGCACAAAATTGCCTTCATAGTAGCGGATGCCACTACCACAGAAACTACCACAACGAGGCATTAGTTCCAGGTCCATGGGCATCCCCTCCCTTGGCCAAACAGGGAGATGGAGTGGGGTGGTTTTATAGGCTGGTTTTCAAATTCCATTGCTTTTTAAATTGTCTGTGGGAGTAGGTGGACTAACAGGAATGGGGAAAGGTAAAATACAGGAGACTAAGTGGCATAGAGGAGTAGAATATACTAAAAGCACATTATATACATGTATGAAAACAACCCATTTAACTCAGTACCATGTATAATGAACAAGGAAAAATTAATGAGAAAAAATTAAAATGAATTTTTAAAAATTCCATTGTTTTTATTTTTATTATTCCTCAGCTTGGCAGGACATGGAGTCATAATGGGCTCTAGTTTACAATATCACACTCAGTACAATGTGGTCTAGAATCCACTTTACAATGTCAGGAAAGCCAGTAAGATCAGAGAACACAAGGCTCCTAATAGAGCAAAGAAGAAAAGTGTCTTGCTTTTCAATTTGAGTAGGAAAAGAAAGTGGTAAGTATTGCGATTTCCCACCTTTTGATTTAGTGTGTGTGCCTCTGTGTGTGTACATGTGCCTGTACTTGGGACTCCCCACAGAGGCCAGAAGTGGACATCAGATCCCTTGGAGCTAGAACTACAGACAGATGTGAGCTTCCAGATGTGAGTGCTGAAAGCCAAACTGCTGTCTTCCACAAAAGCAGCAAATAGTGGATGTGGATAGAGCTACTTGCTGTCCAGAAGTTATTTTTCTGGTATAACATTTCTGAGCTTGAACTCAAATGTCAGGAGGCTGGAGAAATGGCTCAGCAATTCAAGACACTTGCTTCTTCAAGCCTTCCCCCTGCAGGATTAGTTGATAGGGTTCAAAACCTGCATTGTCAGCTCCTCCCTCTATGTCTTCTTGGAGCCTCCTGCCTCTGTGCATCTGGGGAACCCGATACTATAGGAGGTTTTGATTCAGGGCTTCCCAGGCCCTAGAAGTGAAGTGATGATGGTAGATGGCTAAGGCTCTGTCAAAATAGATGGAGATGCAGATATTCAATAAAAGCAATCATGCTGTGGACCAATTAGCATCAATTTAAGAGGAATGTTTAAAATCATGAGCCATATATTTAAATTATGGATTTATTAAACAGAGGTAGGATTATTTGAATCCAAATAAAATAACCGTAGTAAAGCTGTATAAAAAGTAAATTGCTTTTTGTTCGTTTGTTTTGTTTTTTGTTTTTCAATATAGGGTTTCTCTATGTAGCCTTGGCTGTACTAGACTTGCTCTGTAGACCAGACTGGCCTGGAATTCACAGAGATGCACCTGCCTTTTCCTCCCCAAGTGTTGGGATTATGGGCATGCACCACCACATCCAGCTGTAAAATGCATTCTTAAAACAAAACATGATTAAACAAAAAATTCTTCAACATTTATATTTATTAGTGAACATCATTCCATAAAAATAAGTTGCCTCTTTTTGGTTCATCTTCATGTACTTTAATCAGTCTCTTTGCTTCCAATAATACATCACAGGTATTTTCTTTTAAGAATGTAGTGTCTTCTATAAAATATTTAAGTATTTTCAGTAAATTGCCTCTAGTGTTCATAATTCTGTATTTTTTGGATGACGAAATTAAAAATATTAAAGTCTCCATTGACACAAGGTAAAAACAACAGATTTTAAACCAACCAGGTCACTGAGATGGCGGAATATACCAAGGCTTTTCTGGTCCAACCAGAACAACATGTACATCCTAACTAGAAAACAAGAGAGAGTAAGCCAGATTGGGAGATACATTGATTCCCACACTGAGTTCAACCCTTGGGGCGACGGGAGATCACATCTCTAAGATGAAACAATGAAAGAAAAGAGGCAAGGGACAAGGGACGTCAGCCATAGGAAAAGACACCACAGCCTCACACAGGGAGCCACCACTGACGTTGGTTAAGTAGTGTCATCTGGTGGCAGTGTCATCATATTTCCCCACCCACCCTTTGAGGAAAACAAAGCTGAAAAGTGATGTCCCAATGGGCAATGCAAAGCACGTGCATGGGATAAATACACCACACAACCCAGGGGAAAATGGCAAGGAGTGTGATGCATCAACTAACAGCGATTACACTCCTCTGAAGTCACACCAGCTCCACAAGCAAGAGGTGGCAACGCTGATGACCCAGGTGCAACCGAAAAGAAGAAATCAGGTGACAAAACCTTTTTCTTTTTACCCTTCAGGGAGAGTTTTTTGTTGTTGTTGTTGTTGTTGTTGTTGTTTTTGTTTTTGTTTTTTATCAAAGTAAGGAGCAGCCTTTTGCAACTGGATTGAAGAGCCCTCTGCTCCTGTGACATTCTTTGTTCCTCCCAGGAGTCACACTCCCCTCAGGCCCCACGGTGAAATGGTAACTTAGACTCAGAAAACCAGGTGAGAGAGAAACTCATACACTGCAATTACCCACTGACGTTATCTTGAATCGGCATTTCTGTTTTCTTGGTATGTTCACATAACCGGGATTATTTTCCCCAAGAACCACAAGAGGGAGTATTCTCACTTCTGTGTCACTCTGCCTGACTGCTGCTGAAGAGATATTATCCTTGTGCTTTAAAAAAAAAAAATGATAAGGCATATTATTAAACTAGGCAAGCTCCTTTATATCCATCTAAAATCTGAGCTATGATCTGCTTGTCTCTCACTGATTTGTATTTACTACATCCTAGATATTTTCTTGACCACCGGTGATGAAAAAGAAAGCAGACAACCGACGTTTCTTTTCCTGGTTCTTCCCCCCTGTGTATCATCTGGGCTTGTGATGAGGGATTTCTCCATCAATCTGTGTTCAGCAAGTGCAAGAGCCATGGGCAGGGATCATGAACCAGAAGCAAGGAACTTGGTTATATAGAAGCAAATGGCTGCTGGCCAACCTGGCAGCTTGCTTTGTCTCCAAAAGAGTAACAGTGAACTGCAAACCTGATTCTAACCGTTCTCACACAGGGTAGTAACAAGTACCATTTTTCAGAGTCCAAATTGGGCTGATTGTACACACCAACTCTTTTAACCCAGTACATTAACAGTTGCTAAAGCAAACAATTGGAAATATCCAGGGAGAGACAGGCATGCACACAGACACACTGAGAGAGAGAAAAAGGGGGGGGGGGGAGTGAGGGGCAAAGAAAGAGAGATGAAGGGAGGGAGAGATAAAGTGTTCAGGTCACACTGTCTCATGACAGTTGGGTGGACCAGCATAGGTTTCTTTATTCCAACCCAAAACAGAGAGCTGTTGTAAAACAAAACAAAACAAAACAAACAAACAAACAAACTAATGGTGTTTACTTAGGGCAGATGGAACATAGCAAACTATGGCGTATTGGAGGAGGTTGAACCAGTGGAGAGTTTTCAAAGACAAAACAGATGACCTTCACATCAGACATTTTGAAATAGTAGCCCATGGCCACAGTGATAAGTACATTGGCCTTGGTCCTGGACTGAACAGACAGTTTGGACAGATGTCCTTGTACAAGTGCTTTTTATGTAAAGTTGTGGTGGGCTTTTTGTGGCTGCATTATGGTGCAATGTAGGCTACAAGTCTTTGGTGTCTTTTGTGCTTACCAGGCAATTTTACACATAACCTCTGGGCTCTGTTTACAGTTGTTGTTGTTATTATTATTGGCAAAGTGAGTCTATTTTGACTTTGAAAACTTTCACATTTCTTTTACACAGAGACGACTCAAGGATTCAGGTGTCTTCCATAATTCTGTTCTGCATCTTCCTACTGAGTTCGCTCTTGGCTTATGCACAGACCTAGATAACTTTAGGAGTTAGAGTGGGAAGCGGTCTGTTTTACTTCTTTCTATAAGACTTCCACAGTCCCATGACCCACTTGGATGGAAAGTTAGACTTTATGAATGCCCAGATAGAGAATACAAAACTACTGAGCTTACAGACCACAGGTACTTAATGTAAGGCTCACTGTTTTCTAGAACGTCTAGTCAGTTGGACTGAAAAGAAATGACATCCTTTAACCAAACTTTAGCACATCTTCCAATTAAATGTAGATATGGTGAATGCTGCGGGACTCAATGTCTCGTGCTATGAGTTTGTCTGAATTCAGTTCAGGCAAGCAATTCCACATGTGATATCCGTGTCCCTCCTAGGAGATGATGTGACTGTGCCTTTCTGCATTCATGTCTTCTCCAGAGTTTTAGAAGGTCACTCACTGGGTGCACAGGTGCCACTTAAAAGTACTCACTGGCTAATAACTGAAGGACACTTAAACAGGGCTCAGTAAGGGTTCACATGGAAATAGACGAGCAGTTCTTTACTGCAACAATTCTGAGGAACACTCTGAAACTTTTTCAAAGTTTTGCAAGTAGACTCGAGTTCCATTTGTTCTTAGCAAATATCAATACAATAATAGAATATTCACTGACTTTTCTCTCTGCTATCTCACTTTCTGCAGTTGTTGGCTCTTTCCTGAGATAATCACCAAAGTGAACTACCTATATCAAGGCATTATAGCAGCCAGTTTAACAGTTGGTATGGAAACAGGCTCTAGCCAAACATACTTCATTGTGGTGCTTTCAATCTAAATTGCCATATTATCTCTACCTTCTTGAGAAGCAGCCTTCTATACACAAAGACCCTGTGTTAGCCCAGCTAAAGGAGCCGCTCATCGCCCACATCTATAGTCTTCGTGCTCCATACTTCCTTCACTATCTGCATGGTTGTGCCAAATGCAGGGCAGAATAATTCTTGCAGATAATAACACAAATTGCAAGATTGGACCAATATATACTGAAAAGAGCTAGACATGAGCCTAGGGTTAGGAGGCATTCCATGACCCTGGATGATGAAGCATTTATTAATGTGACTATCCTCACTCAGATCTTAAGTATCCTAGGGCCATTTATTCCACGTTGCAACAGTGACTCCATCATGCTTGGATGTGACATTGTGCTGTGTTAAACAAGGCTGAGATGACAGACTGTGTTTGGTAAATTGATGGAAGGAACAAAAGGATTAGATAAGTGGGCACTTCGGATGGATTATTTGAGACTGAAGAACCTGCTACCTGACTCTGTTCAGTAGAAGATATTATGCATCCTTCTCCGGGGACAAAGGTGTGCCCTAGTGATATCAATCCCAGTGCCACTGAAAAGTTTGGTCCAGGGTGGCAGGAGTATAATTCTCTTAACTTTATGGGCTTTTTGAGAATTTTACTGGGACTCATTTCATTTCAAAAAAGCTATACCTACCAATCTCAAAACGATCAACCCTTTCCTACTTTTAAAATTATGTTTTAATTAAAAGTAAATGTTGTATATCTATAGCATACAACATGGTGTTTTGACCTATGTATGCTTTCTGGAACAGCTAAATCCAGCTGTTTAAAATGTGTTATATATTACTTTGTGTACTTTTCTATTTCTTGTTAGACTGAAGTAAGGAAATACTTTTCCTCTACTGACCTTAAGTCACATTTTGAGAACCTTCCGGAAATCAATCTCTCTCTCTCTCTCTCTCTCTCTCTCTCTCTCTCTCTCTCTCTCTCTCTCTCTTTGATTGCTGAGCCACCTTAAGATGTCCTGAGACAGAAACAAAGGCAGCACACTCTTGCCCTTTGATCTATGCTTTGCTCTGTACCAAAGTTTTTGCCTGGGACCTATTTTATTTTCCAAATGATGGCCTGGAAAAAAATAGAGTATTTGTGTTTGTTATTTGTCAATTTAATACATGTAAGCAATGTGTGTGTGTGACCCACTGAGTCTAATTAGCCCTGCCTATTGAAGTATTGACTAGCAGTGAGGTCTTGTGTGGGTAGCCATGAACAGCTGCAGTGACTTTAGGAGTCCAATGGCCACACTGTGTCCAGAAGACAGAATTTCACAGCACTCTTCTTCAACTTCTCCCTCTTGCATTCTTTCCGCCTCCTCTTCCACAATGTTCCAAGAGCCTTGACGTAGGAGTGTTGAAGTGGATGGCCCATTTAAAGCTGAGCACTCAATTGTCCCATATTCTCAGCGCTTTGATCAGTTATTCTCAGCACTAACTGGTTACCCCACACCCCATAAGAGAAGCTTCTCTGGCCAAGGTTGAGGATAGTGCCAATTGCTGATCCATGAATATAAATATATCTACTTGAAGGCAATTTGTTAAAATGTCTATTTAGCAAGATAACTTGTAAATAGTAATAGTCTCCCCACTATGACCTATGACCTCCCAAGTGATGGGCCTTTGCCTGGGTTTACAGTGCTTCACTCCTGTGAAATGGGCCTCAAATCTAACCTAAACATGTTTGGCTGCTGCCATAACCCTTGTACAAAATAGCAACTTTCTGTGTGACTATTATATTTCTTTACCTTCCTTGTCTCTCTTTACATTTGACTATTTGTCTTGTCAAATATGCTGACTGTTGTTGGTAGAGAACACAAAGTGGCGACATTGGCACAAACCCTGAAACTTTGGGTAGCGTGTCAGTTTGTTAGACAAATTTCCTGTTTTCCATATTGCTGTCTTATGTATCAAATACCACATCTCTACATAACAAGTGTCCCCTTTTTTCCAACTTCTACCACATTTTTCTCAGCTCAAGTCCTCACTGAAAGCCTTTTGAGGGCCATCAGGTGTCTATTAAACACTCTCTTTAAAAACACCAGGCTTTCATTGGCATTTTTCTTGAGACTGTAACAATCACTACATTTTTAGGTTTTTACTACAACTTCTCAGAAGCTCCTTAAGGCGCCAAATACTAAAATATATTCTGTTTATCTCGTGCTAGATAACAAACTAACCAAAGTACATAACCATATAACAACAGCAACATAGAATTTACCTAAAATCAACAGCTTAACCAGGCTTGGTAGCGCAGGTCTTTAATTTCAGCTATTGAGGAAGCTGAGGCAGGAAGATTGCAAGACAAAGGCCTCCCGAGCATGCAGAATAGGGGGACTTCAAGTCAAATAATAAGACTGTCTCAAAATGTTATTTTAAACAAGAAAGAGTTATCACTTGGTAGCAAAGCACTGACCTGTGTGCACATAGACGCTACTGGGTTTATTTGCAGCACCACAGAAAACAAAGTTTAAAAAAATCTTGAGCAGGGCTCAGTTGAGACAGGTTATATATACTCTCCCACTCTCCTTAGCTTTGGCTTTCCAACTTAAAGGTTGGAAGCTTATATGTCTGGTGATTACTGCTGGAGACCTGGAACGTTAGCTTTGTGTGTCAGCTCACACATTATTTTTAATCTGCACAATGTGGTGGCTGATTCACAAGAGTATGTTTCTCAGGAACAATAGGCACAGGGAAGCTGTACTGCCTTGGCTGGTATATTGTTGATACTGACCTAGCTTCGTATTTCAGTTCATTCAATGAAATTAAATAACACTGGGCATTATGGAAGGAGACAGTGGCTCAAATGAACTTAATGAAAAGCATGTTAGAAAATGTGTGGAAGTTTCACAAACTACACCCATACACAGGTACTTAAAACTAATTTATAATTTCCCTTTGGCCTGGCTACAGGCATAAATAGTCCAACTACTAATAAAAATACTTCATTGAAAATATAAAATCTGAGATAAATATAAGACTTGGCAGGAAACCACTTGGTAAGCTTAATAATAGAATGGAGATGGCAGGAAAGAGTACCTTAGGGAAATTATCAAAAGATCTAATATTTGTGTAATTGGAAATCCATAAGGGAAGAGAGAAAGAATATCATAATACCATCAGAAGAAAGGATATCTAAAAATGTCCAGTATTAGTGGTTGTCATACATTAACAGACAAAAGAAACCCCAGCAACATCATAAACACAAAAGTGCCTATGCCAATACACATTATGAGAAAACTTTTAAGAATGAAATACATAAGGAAAAAAGCTTTAAACATCATTAAGAACTAACAAGAATTTTACAAGGAGGGATAGCATTTCATCTGGCTGAGGGTTTCTCCTGTTGACTCAGAGGCCAGAAAGGACTGTCACATTTTCAAGTGAACACTTTGCCCTTTAAAAATACTTAGGAGCCAGGAATAGTGGTGGATGCCTTTAATCCTAACATAGGCAGAGACAGGTGGATCACTGAAGTCAAGGCCAGCCTGGCCTACAAGAGTGACAGGACAGCCGAGGCTGTTAACACAGAGAAACCTTGACCCAAAAAAAGAAAGAGAGAGAGAGAGAGAGAGAGAGAGAGAGAGAGAGAGAAAAGAAGAAGAAGAAGAAGAAGAAGAAGAAGAAGAAGAAGAGAAAAACAAAAACAACGATGAAATAAACACTTTCTGGAATAAAGAAGACCAGGAAAATATTGCTCTAAAAATTGCTGAGGAGAAATTTTTGTTGATTTTTATTTCAATTTTTAAGTTTTTGAGATTGTAATACATTTCTCCCTTCCCTTTCTATCATACAAACCTTCCTATATACTCCTCAGACACAAAAAGAAAATCAGAATATCAGGAATGAAAGAAAAGCAACAAAGATGATAGAAATGTGAGTAAGTATAACTTCTCTTGAGCTGTTGAGGATATATTTATGGGATCCATGAAATGACTGGGCAGGTAAAGGCAATGGCTTCAATGGCAATCTGAGTTTACTCCCCAGAAACTACTTGCTCTAAGAAAAGAATCCCCCAGATTATCTTCTGATGTAAATGTTATTTTTATTTCCTTAGCTGGGGGAATGAGATGAAAGCTGTACCCAAGCTTTATGAATAAATGGCTTGGGCTAGCCCTGAGTGTTTCTTTCTCTGTCCTAACTATCCCTAGGTCTAGGCCTGGAAGCTTCTAACTTCCAAACAATTCAATTTTTTGCAAACCTGAGCCCTGGAAGGCTTCAGCTTCCAGCCTCTATCTGCTAACCTAGGTCTAGAATGTTTCAGCCTCCAAGACTTACTGCTGAATACATTCACCATTTTTAGCTCTTTCTGAACTCTTGATAGCTGGTTCAATTCAACTATTCTGGCCCAAACTCCTCTCCAAGCTGACAGTTCAATCTGGTGTCTCTCTAGGCTTCTGATTGAATTGTTCTTCTTGGCCTCAAACTAACTCTGGAAATATGTTCTAAAATCTTCTGGCTCATTCTGTCTTCACTTGTGTCTAGCTTGTTCCCTTTACAACCTATCTCTGTAAAACTGCCCTGGTAAAACTGTCATACTCACTACTCACACTACACTACTACTGTGACTGCTACTCTTCCTCTCTACGCTGCTCTTAAGTAGCCTCTCTTTCCTATCTGTTCTCGTGAGAGTTAGGTGTATCCTATCTCTGACTCATTCTGTCAGATTTCCTCTATTTGTCTCTTTCTCTGCCCCTCAGTAAACATCACTTCCAAACATCTCAGCTTCCTTCTACAAACTAATCTTACTTTCATTGTTTGGGATTAAAAGTATGTACTAAGGGCATGTCTACATTCCAGCCAGATCACATAGTCCTAGAAGATCTTTAGATGTGATCTCTTGCCAGAGCGCATGCACGCGCGTGCACACGCGCGCGCGCGTGCACACACACACACAACACACACACACACACACACACACTCATGCTCACTCACAAAATAAATGAATGCAACAAAAATACATTTTCTAGATGAAAACAAAACTATTGCATTGTCTGATAACTTTTTAGTGAACAGTGATGTAATAGCTTGAACAAAACTTCTGAAAAGAAGTGCCTATAGAGTAGTACACTTACTTTATTCTAGTGCAAATGGCAAAATAATGTGTCTAAATAGACTGTGAAAAGTTAGTTACTCCTTATGGCTTGATACATAAACTAGACTTAAGGACATAGTGATACATACAATAGCTAAGATAGCACTCTAGAAACATATAGACCACAAAGGATAATGGTTTAAAAAAATACAATAAAGATGTAAAAAGAAAACAGCAAACAGTAAAGTGCAGGCTTAAATTCATAAGCACCAGTTACTCAACACACATATCAACACACACAAATGAAAAGACAAAGACCACCAGAAGAGATTTTAAACTGAAAACTGGGGGCAAATTAAAAGTAAAAGAATGACCTGGGGCAAAGACAGCAAAGGTGAGCTGCACTCTGTCCTCTGAGCTCCATTGCCTGACTTCAGCCAGGAACATCAAGCTTAGACACATTCTCCACAACCCACACCCTGCCAATCCCTGCTGCCAGGTCCACATAGGACACAGCCAGCAGAGGTGAGCTGCTTACTGTCTCCTGAGCATCATCATCAGCCCCATAGCTCTGACTCTTTTCCTGAGGAGGCTTGAGGGAGCCCAGGGAAATTCAGGTCCACTTGAGTCATAATCAGCAGAGGTGAGCAACTTGCTGTTCCCTGAGCTTCAGTGTAAGGCCCAAGGATCTGCCTGCCTCCCTGAGGAAGCCTGCTGTGGCCTCAGGGGTATCTGGCTAACAGCAAGGACACATAGATGGCTAAAGGCCAACATTAAAATACCGTCAATAAAATTCAGGCCACTATGATGCAGATATCTTACTACAAAAAGCTGTGGATATCCTAACACAGCTGAAGTACAAGAAGATGACCTTAAATCCAATTTTATAAAGATGATAGAGGTCTTCAAAGAGGAAATGTATAAGCACCTTAAGGAAATACAACCAAACAGGTGAAGAAAATGAATAAAATTGTTGTTCAAAACCTGAAAATGGAAATGGAAGCAATGAAGAAAACACAAACTGAAGGAATCTGGGATATGGAAAACCTAGGAAAGAGGTTAGAAACTACAGATGCAAACATTGTCAACAGAATATAAGAAATAGAAGAAAGAATCTTAGACCTAAAAGATTTGGTTGAAGAAATTGATACATGAGTCAAAGGAAAAAGCTCCTGATACAAAAAATCCAAGAAATCTGGAACATTATGAAAAGACTAAATAGGAATAATAGGAATAAAAGAAGACTCCCAGCTCCAAGGACTAAAAAATATTTTCAACAAAATCATAGAAGAAAACTCTCCCAACCTAAGAGAGAGAGAGAGAGAGAGAGAGAGAGAGAGAGAGAGAGAGAGAGAGACAGAGAGAGAGAGAGAGAGAGAGAGAGAGAGAGAGAGAGACAGAGAGAGAGAGGCCTATAAATATACAAGAAGCTTACTGAACACTAAATAGATTGGGCCAAAAAAGAAATCAAAACACTTAATGTACAGAACAAAGAAAGTATATTAAAAGCTGCAAAAGAAAAAGGCCAAGTAGCCTACAAAGGTAGACCTAACAGAACTACACCAGACTTCTCAACACACTCTAAAAGTCAGAAAGGACTGATCAGATATCTTGCAGACTCTAAGAGACCACAGATGTCAGTCCAGACTACTATACCCAGCAAAATTTTTAATTACCATAGATAGAAAAACAAGATGTCCTATGAAAAAATTAAATTTAAACAATATTTATCCACATGTTCAACCCTAAGGAAGATACTAGAAAGAAAAGTCCAACCAAAGGAGGCTAAATACACCCAGGAAAACACAGGAAATAAATAAACCCATGCCAGCAAAACCACAAGAAGTGAAGTGTTCTCTCTCTCTCTCTCTCTCTCTCTCTCTCTCTCTCTCTCTCTCTCTCTCTCTCTCTCTCTCTCTCTCTCTCCCACCAACATCAAAATAAAAGGAATAAACAGTCATTGGTCATTAATATCTCTCTGTGTCAATGGACTCAATTCCCCAATAAAAAGACATAGGCTAACAGAATGTATGCAAAACGGGATCCATCATTCTGCTGCATACAAAGAACACACTTCAGCAACAAAGATAGACATTAAAATGTATAAAGAACTCAAGAAATTAAACACAAACAAACCAAGTAGTCCAATTGAAAATGAGGTATAGAGCTGAACAGAGAATTCTCAACAAAGGAATCTCTAATGGCACAGAAGAAATGCTCAGAATCTTTGATCATCAGGGAAATGCAAATCAAAATGACTCGGAGATTCTATCTTACACCTATCAGAATGGGTAAGATAAAAAACTCAAGTGACAGCACATGATGGTGAGGATGTGGAGCAAGGAGAACATTCCTTCATTGGTGGTGGGAGTGGAAATCAATCTGGCAGTTTCTCAGAAAATTGGGAATAGTTCTACCTCAAGACCTAGCTATACCACTCCTGGGCATATACCCGGAAGATGCTCTATCATACAACAAGGACATTTTCTGAACTATATACATAGCAGCTTTATTTGTAATAGCCAGAAACTAGAAAAAAACCTAGATATCCCTCAACTGAAGAGTGGATATGAAACTGTGGTACATTTAAGAAATGGAATACTACTCAGCTATGAAAAACAAGGACATCATGAAATTTGTCGGCAAATGGATAGATCTAAGAAATACCATCTAGAATGAGGTAACTCAGGGTGTACTCACTTATAAGTGGATATTAGCCGTAAAGTACAGGATAACCATGCTACAATCCACAGATCCAAAGAAGCTAAGTAGCAAAGACAGTCCAAGAGAGGATGCTTGAATCTCACGTAGAAGGGGAAATAAAATAGACATTAAAGCTAGGTGGGAATGGGGAGGGGAACAGGAGTGAGGATCAGATGTGGGGAGAGCAGGGAGGAGAGAGCTGGGACAGAGAACAGAAATCAGTGTGGGGGCCATCTCTGGGACAAGTGAAGACCTGGGATAGGGAAGACTCCATCAAGTATATAGGGGTGACCTGGCTGAGACTTCCAACAGCAGGAGAGGCTTCATCGAAAAGTTGATGGAAACATGCAGAGACCCACAGCCAAACAAAAGGCGGAGCTCCAGGAGTCCCGTGGAAGAGTTGAGGGAAGAACTGAGGGAGCCAGAGGGGCCAAGGACTCCACAAGAAGACCTACAGAGTAAATTAACCTGGGTTCCTGGTGGCTAACCAAAGAGTATGCATGGGCTGGACCTAGGCCCCCTACACATACGTAGCAGATGTGCAGCTTGTTTTTCATGTGAGTTCCCTAACAATTAGAATGAGGCTGTCTCTGACTCTGTTGCCCGTCTTTCAATCTCTTTCCCCTAGCAGGACTGCCTTGTATGGCCTCAGTGGGAGAGGATATCTTTAGTCCTATTGTGACTAGATGTGTCAGGGTGGGTTGGTACCCATGGAGAGTCTCCTCAGAGAAGAGGAGTGGGAAATGGGGGTAGACGGGTATGAAGATGGGATTGGGAGAAGAGGAGGGAGGTAGGGCTGTGATCAGGCTATAAAGTGAATAAATAAATAGGAAAAAAAGGTAAAAGGCTAAAAAAAAAGAATGCATCATTCAAACACTTACCAAAAGAAAATCCAGCAAAAACAAAACAAAACAAAACAAAACAAAACAAAACAGGTTGTCACATAATAATAGATGTTTCAAATTATCAAGAAGGAAAAACAACCCTAAAGGAGAATGGACCAACAATAGAGCTTCAAAGATAAAGGAAGCAAAAACTAGCAAGAAAAAAAAAATCAAAAGAGGAGTAAACAAATGTGTAACTACACGATGCAGCCTCAACTTCTCCCAATGTTCCATCGAGCAATCAGAACAGAGAACCGAGCTACACTATCAACTAAGGTGTAATTTAAATCTGTAAAACACTGTATCTGATAAGAGCAGAGGATGGGCGGGCTGGAGAGATTTATTGGTCAGGAGATGCTGCTCTTATAGAAGACCTGGGTTTGGGTTCCAGCACCCACCTCAGGCAGCTCATGACCAACTCCAGGGTATCCAGCCAGTACCTTCTTCATCGACCCATTCTTGGTAGGTGCACATAATATAATGCATGCATTGGGTTTCCAATAGAAGCTTAACAAATTTAAATTTTTTAATATTGTCTAAGATATGTTATCTGAGAGTAAAAGAATGAACTAAATATAAATGTCAAAGACCATGGGTCAGCTAAGAAATCTCAAAAAAACTGGAAAAGTATATTGTTTTAATTATTTTTTACATCCAATATTTTAAAAAATAAATGGCTGGAATTGTAGCACAGTGATAGGCATATTATCTAAAAAATGCCAACCCCTAGGATCCATCCCTAGCACAGAAAATAAAATAAGATAAAATTTGAAGTGTGCTTCTAAAGCTGCCTTTGAGGGACAATGGTAGCATTAAAGGCTTGTGCTAAAAACAGGGAGGACCTCAGGTACATAGTTTAAGCTGTTCCTTTAAGAAACTAAACCCAACGCATAAAAAAATAGAAATGAGATAAAATATTGAGAAGATTAAAAACTCTAGAGAGGAGAAAATCATTTTTACTGATCATTAAAATGATTAATAACATTGACAAAAAGCTCAGGCAAAACCAAAGAGGAAAATCTAGGAAAAGACAGAAGTTATCACTCTTGGGACTGAAGGAGTATATCCCTTAGGCCTTCTAAATGAGGAGCACTGTGGATGAGCACTTACACACTAACTCAACAGCGTAGAGCTCACCTGTGCCCCCAGCCTCACCCACCACGCACTGAAGACAAAGCACATATTCTAGGTACGCTCACCACTTTGTTAAAAAATTGAATTCGTAATTGTCGAAATATGGCTCAGAGAGTTTCCTGGTGTATTTTAAGAAAAAAAAATACTACTGATGTTCCACCCTCTTTCTCAAAACAGAAGAGCAAAACACCTCCCCAAAAATGTTCATGAGACCAACATGCTTATTGGACCAATGTTAGACAAAGTCGACAAGAAATTCCTTTAAGTCACTGAATCCTAAACACAAACACAAAAATCTTAAATAAATGATCAACCAATAAAGTTCATTGTGGTGGTGTATTAAGTAATTCCAGCACTTAGGATACTTAGGCCAGTCAATTGTGTGTTTAAATTCTGCCTACACTGTAAAGTAAGTTTATTGCCACCCTGGCTTGTACAAAGCCCTGTCTCAGAAACCAAAACGTTAGCAAATTATCTGCAGTAATGTATAAATAATGTCTAAGAGCCATCATGAAAAATGAATATATCTACCATGCTAGTTCTCTAAGCCCAGACACTGCATGATATCAGTAGATTCAGGAAAAAAAATATTTAATAGACATCACTTCATGATGAAAGAAAGAAAGAAAGAAAGAAAGAAAGAAAGAAAGAAAGAAAAGAAATACTTCCATTATACTAGGAATAAATGAAAATTCTCTTAATATGTTAAAAAAAATCATCTGTGAAACAACAAAACCTAAAGATTCCAGCTGACATCATACTTATTAATGAAAGACAATGCTTTAAATACAGCACAACAGAAAAAAACCACTTCCGTCACTCCTGCTCAGCACAATGAAGCCCAGAGTAGCAATTCAGTTGTCCCAATCTCTAAGAGGTAAAACTGTCCAGTTAGGAAATCCAAAGTGATTGACAAAAAAAGCACCCAGAACTAATAGGTGCATTTTACTATGTCTTGAGAAATATCGTTAACACAACAAAATCCATCGTTCCTACCTGCTCACCATGAATAGTTGGAAACCGAAGCTGTTTTTGTAAAGAAATGTAGCTCCTGTAGAGTGAAATGCTCAGACATCAATAAAACAAATATCTGCTGAAAGAAGTCATCTCAAAATACACGGGAACACTGTGTTCCTAGATTAGACGATTCGACATAATAAAAGTGTCAATTCAAATGTATTTCCCACCAAATTCCCACAGGGTTTTGTGTACACGTACAGTACAAACCGATTCTACACGTTACAGGGGGCCTGCAAGATGGATCAGACGGAGGTAAAAAGCACTTGCCACACAACCCATACCGGAGTTTCAGCCTCAGAATTGACAGAAAGCCAGATGCGGTGCCTCAGAGTCTGTAATCTCAGCACTCCTACTGGGAGATGGAAGGTGGGTACAGGAGAATCACTGAGAAGCCTTCGTTCAGGGAGCCTGGAGTACACAGAGCCACAGACTCAAGTAAGACTTTGCTGCAGTTAGATGATGGAAAGAGAGAAAGAACCAAGTCCCGCGTGTAGTCTTCGCATCCCTACACACATGCCACGGTACAGGTGTACAGGTACACACATGCACATGAGTAACAATTAGGAAATCAAAAGTTAAGTGGACAGGGGGAAACCAAGGAACTAGAGTAGTACAGACAATTTTAAAAGAGCAGAAAACCTGGAGGTGTTCTAGAAATTTATAAAGCTATAAGAATCAAAGCAGTATACTATTGATGAAGAGATCTAGAAAAGGACTAACTGAATGAAATGGGGAGTACAAGAGAAACCCACACAAACATTACTGATTGATAATTCCTTTACAAAGATAGAGTAGATATTCAATGGGAAATTATCAAGTCAACAATGGGACAATTGAAATATATACACAAATATGACACTCAGGATTTACACCTTATACAAAACTTAATTCAATATGAAATTTGGATCAACATATAAAAATACAAAACAATAAAAGTTTTGTAGAAAACAGGAGTTCTTTTTTTTTTTAATTGTATGTGAGTGATCTATTTGCATGTACACCTGTATGCCAGAAGAGGGCATTATATCACATTATAAATGGTTGCGAGCCATCATGTGGTTTTTAGGAATTGAACTCAGGACCTTTGGAAGAGCAGACAGTGCTCCTAACCACTGAGCCATCTCTCTAGGCCCAGGGAATTCTTCATGATGTGAAGTTAAGCAAAGAATTCTTAGCTTTGATAATAGAGGTATACTTCAGTGTGTGTGTGGGGGGGGGAAGAACCCACATATGATATATGGGATTTAATCAAACTATAAAACCTTTTAAAGATGGGAGAAATGCACGTCAGTCCTCTATTGGATGTCTTGGGGGGGGGGAGGGCAAAACACAAGGAGCTTCCAACTCATCAATATGACAAACAACTAGTTTTTGAATGGGCAAAACATTTATATAATCAATTAACCAAACAAATGATTTTAAAATAAGTCCATGAAAATATGTTCAATATTATAAAAATTATGGTGATGTGCCACTTCATCCATACCAAAAAAAAAAAAAAAAAGCTAAAATTCAAAAGCAAAGATTGACAATGGTGTCTTTTCTCTAATGTGGATTGTTGCCTCACTGTCAAAAATCAGGTAGATCCTCGATTCCAGCCATATTTTGTCGGTACCATACTGCTTTTATTACTAGGGCTCTAGAATATAACCTAAGATCTGAGATCATGATACCTCCAGCAGTTAAAGTTAAGGGTTACTTTGGCTATCCTGGGGGCTTTTATATTTCCCTATCGTTTGATTTTTTTTTCAATTTTTGTGAAGATTTGCATTGCAGTTTGAATATGTAGATTGCTTTTGGTAAACTGGTCATTTTCAGAATCTTAACCCTGCCCATCCATAAGCATGGAAGTTGTTCCTATCTTCATTATCTTCTTAGTTTATTTTTTCTGTCTATTAAAGTTTGTGTTGTGCAAGTCTTCTATTCCCTTAGATAAATTTATTCCAAGATATTTTAAAAGGCTATTGTGAATAATATTATTTCCCTGATTTCTCTCTGAATAATAGGAAAGCTACCGATACTTGTGTGCTACTTTTTTATCCTGATGCCTTGATGAATATGTTTAGCCGCTGTAGGAATTTTCCAGTGGAGACTTTAGCGTCTTTTATATAGAGAATCATACCATCTGCCAATAATAAAACTTTGACTTATTCCTTTTTTATTTGTATCCCCTTGATCCCCTTTGCTTGTCTTACTGCTCTGGCTAAGATGGCAAATACTATATTGAACAAGAGAGGGGAAGTAGACATCTTTGTCCTGTTCTTGGTCTGGTTGGAAATGCTTTGAGCTTTTCTCTGTTGGTTTGATTTGGGCTATACGCATCCTGAATATTGCCTTTATTATGTTGAGATATGTCCCCTGTACTTCTTGATATGTAGGAAGTTCAGCCATTCTAGAAAATAGTTTGGCAGTGTCTGATACACTGCACATTGCCTTGCCATAGGACCTGGTTCTTGATATTTACTCTAGAGAAGTGAAGCGTTCGTTCAACAGCTGTGTCAAATAAAACTTTCATGGTGGGGATCTTTATATCCCTAAAAGCTCATGTGTTGAAGACTTGGTCCCCACTGGCTCTAAAACCAGGCACTGTTGGAAACTCTGAAAGATGCCTAGTTGGAGCTGTATTTCATTGGGCATGTGCCTTGAAGAAAGCACGGGAACTCTAGCCCCCCTTCTCTCTTTCCCTTCCCAGGTACCAGGAGGTGCTCAGATTTGCTTCACCCTCAAGCATGATGTTCAGCCTCATCACAGATCCAGAAGAACAAGACCAAGCAACCATGGACTGAAATTTCTGACACAGTGAAATAAATTACTCCTTTCATCCTGTGAGGCTGTTTTTGTTTTTGTTTTTGTTTTTATTTTTTTCGGGTATTTTGTCACAGTGAGAAACACCTAACATACAACCCAACCATCTGTCCTTTGAGGAATATATGAACTGTGATCCCTTGTGGCTCTTGAACTGTGATCAGAAAGATCGTTCAATGAGCTACAAAATCCCATCTCTTAATGCCAATCAAGAGCAGTTTGTGTTGTCACACTATCTAAAAAATTGAATCTGAAGAGGCAAGTAACTGGGAATTGAACTCAGGGTTCTACCAGTGAGTTTCTTGTTTAACTCTTCCTTTATTTTTATTTTGAAACAGGAACTTATCCAGGCTGGCCTTGACCTGGCTCAGACACCCCAGCATTGGCATTGCAGGCACCAGCCACCATGCCTGTCTCATCAGAAAAAGGAATGCTATCTTTTAAAAATACATTTCATTGTCATTGACTGTTCTGTCTGATCAAGTCACATCACAGGTTTTCAATTCTTGTCCTTTTTCGGGTTTTAAAAATAATAATTAATTAGCTTGCAATTGGTTATTGTTATTATTATTCTTAATTCAAGGTGCTATGAGGGCAGATGCATTCTTACCCTTGTTTCGTATACTTCATGCAATCTTTTTGCTTTGGGGGCACTGAAAGACTCTGCCCAATTTAATTTAGCATGAGTCTTACGCCCTCAAGTTCCTCAGCAACAAACGGGAAACACAAGCCCTTAAAAATAATTGCTGCCAAAAATAGCCTTATCTCTTGAGTCAAGAAAGACATGAAAGAAGGAGAGGCCTTGCTTGGATGGGTAAGCAGGCAGGTCAGCATGCAAAACCACTGAGGAGTTCCTTAGCCAGTGGTAAGGAACTGGCTGGCTTCTTCCCTCAGGACAGACCGCATGCTCATCCATAAAGAAACCTGGGAAACCCTTGAGAAAGGCTACGAAAACATGAACTAATCCAGAGCCAGCAAATATTTTTTAGTAAAGGATCAAAATGGTAATTATTTTGTGCTTTCTATTCCACGGATGATCTAATTTACAAAAACAGGTGCAGGCTACCTGTGACCCGGGGTCATGAGTTGCTCACTCCTGTATTTGTCAAACCAATATACCTATACATTTGAGTTGTGGATGAAATCGCAAAAGATTTATACCTATGAAAAAAAGTGACTTATATATAAATCTAATAAAGACCCAATACTTCCTGGTGCCCTTGACTTCATACACCTAATCCTTCTTTTTATAAGAAAGCTGAAGAGCTTACCCAGGAGCACTGTTTCTGGCCCAAAATGTTGCTGTCTTTCCTATTGGAAGTTGTAGGATGTTTTGAGAGTGTCCACAACTACAGAGGAAGGGTTCACTCATCACACACCTCCTCTTACCTTGCAGTTTCTCTGTGGGTTCTACAATGTGCACGTGGATGGAAACGTGTGTCAACCACGTCCAGAAGTTTGTCTGTGTGTCTGATGGGTTCCCTTCATCAGCTAGCAACTGACAATGGCCTCCTTTATGACGTGCCCACTCAGAGATTTTCAGCAAGTCTTAACTGAGCCAGGAGAACTCTAAGCAAATGCTTTGAGCTGGATACAAGGTTATTAGTGAGGCAAGGGCTCTTTTTAAAAATTTTTAAAAATAGTTCATTCATTTTACATCTCAATAGTTATCCCATCCCTTATATCCTCCCATTCCCCCCTCCCTCCCACTTTCTCCCCTACTCCTCTCTCCTATGACTGTGACTGAGGGGGGCTTCCTCCCCCTTTATATAATGTCTCTTCTTGGTAGCCTGCTATCCTTCCTCTGAGTGCCACCAGGCCTCCCCATCCAGGGGACATGGTCAAGGGCTACCTCTTGATGCATAATCCCAAACTTGTTTCATGACTACATCAAAGGACCAGTAAGAAGAAGGTGGGAGACCATTATACTTAGGTGACAGTGACTGAGGTGATGTAAGAAGTTATGAGGGCTATGACTAGATCGCCTTAATTTGTGTCTAAATCTGGGATGTTCTCTTTCAGAAAAGGAAATTCGACATTATCTAGGGGTCAGGAATAAGCTGAACAAGTTGTTTTTTTCCTCCAACTGCTGTTTTAAGAACACATAGTAATTACTACAGAATACAAAGTGTATCCTGCTCTGAAAAAAAAATATTCTAATGCTTTAGCAGTAGTAATGCTTTTATTTTATTATGAGCTGCCCACGGGCACTTCTTAGGTTGTGAGTCACTTGAACAGGTTGGTTGGTTTTGGTTTCTGGCTTTTTCTTTCCCCAGTTAAAGAACATTTTATTCTCAAATGAGAAGGGGGTAAGGAGGGATAGAGAATGAGAAATGCTGGTCTGCGCACCACCCCCCCAGAATGGAGTGGGGTTAGCACAAATATGGAATGACAGGCAGTTTAATCATAGACCAGAATCAGGACCTGATCTGATGTCACACCGAAGCTGGTATGTGATGTCTTATGTCTAGTATTTGTTTCTCACGACTATATTTTTGGGAGCCGTATTGTCATGAGTCATCATTCTGTTTACAATGCTCACATTTTGTTCTCTCCTGTAACTGTGATGAGAGTCTGAAGAGATATTCGCTTCATTCTAATTTTCTCTCCTGGAGCTGCTAGTTTTGTCTGCAGCTGATACTCTGAGAGGAAAAAAAAAAGCATCATAAATTGCTCTGGGGTTCAAAACCTTAAAGGACAGCTTCTAAGAAGAGTGCAAAGACCTAAAATCCCTTAATCAAGTTTCCAATCGCACACAAGATGGCCTCATATTAAGAGCCATTTGAGAGCAGCAGTAGCGTCATGTCTTCACCATATTAAACAGGATTCCTATTTTAGCACCGAAGGCAGCTCTTTACTTGTAGAAGGAAGCAAACCCCTGAACAGGCTGTTCAATAACAGAAGACAGTAGCCACCTCACTCTTCCTCCCACATGGTTCCAGAGGCTACTGGTTCTTAGCTAATGAACAACTAGTATTTCATGGATTCTATTTTTGGTCCTTTAATTCTCCTATTAACCTTGTTACATGGCTGCTACTGCTATCTATAAATTACAGAGCAGAAAAGCAAGTGGGATACAAGGGCCTGCTCCTGTCCCATGGCCAGTAGGTGGCAGAGCCCAGACTCACATATAAGCTACTCACACTGGTGATTAGGATTTAGAACCACTACAAAATAAAACTCTAGGGATATCTTTGAAGGAGCAATTTCTAGATTTGATTAATTGAGGTGGGAAAGGCACTCTGTGTTCATCTCTTTGCTTCCTGACTGCAGAGGAGATATGACCAACAATCTCAAGTTCTTGCCGTCTTGGCTTTCTCGTCTTGATGGACTGTAACCGTGAACTGTGATCTGCCTTCCTTAAGTCGCTTTTGCTGGGCATTTTTGTATCAACAAGGAAAAAAGTAACTAATAGAGCCTTGCAGGCTCCAGGCTGTGAGAGGGTTTCTTGCCTAAGCTTCAGACTGCACAGCCAAGATGCTTCTGCCTACCCATGCTCCATCTTAAATGTCTCCAGCAGGTTAAGTAGGACCTGATTGAGAAACACCCCACATAAGCAACATAAAGTCATTATCTTGGATATGCTTACAAAGTCTGAAGTCTCTCTGTCTTGAGTTCCTTCTGTCTGTATGGAATCTATGATTCAATAGACAAGAACTCCATTTTTGGATGTGAGCTATCCTGATACATAACTGGTTGACCTCCATAGTTCATTTGTATATTTGTCCTTGATATAGTTTGTCATATACTTTAGAAGTTCCATTTTTATCCTAATATTACTAGTGGCTAGTGTGTACTAAACCTGGATGACCTACTTGTTCAAATTTAATCTGGCCTAAGATTGGAGAAATTGAGATATTTGTGCAGTGAGAGCTTTCCATCTTAACACATGGTTAAACTGATGGGTGTCCAAACCTGTCTAGACACAGACTATTATGGTTTTAATGTCCCACACAAAGTTTATGTCCTGGGAACATAATCATCAAATATATTTGTTAATGATTTTTAAAGGTGATTAGGATTAAATAAAGTCACAAAGGAAGAGTTTCTCTGGTGACATTAATAGGGCACAGTACCTTATGGCCTGGGGGAAAATCCTTCATTATTATTATTATTATTATTATTATTATTATTATTATTATTATTATCATCATCATCATCATCATCATCATCATCATCATTATTATTGTGTTTTCCAATTTTTATTAGTATTTATTAATTGTTGAGACAAATGGCTTTCACTGTGACATTTCATACATGTATATAGCAGCACACTTTGATCATTTTCAATTCCCTATTGCCATCGTCTACTGCCCTCCTCCCACTGGGTGTCTTCTTCTATCTCCAAAGCCCACTTTAACTTTCTTGTATTATCTTAATCATAATCCTTTTCTCTTGAATTGTTACATCTGTACATACATAAAAATGCATAAATGCAACCTGCTGAGTCTGTTTAGTATTGCTCATATGCATATGTGTTTATGGGTAACCACTCGGCATTGGGTAGCCAATCTGGTTCTCTAGAGAAGGCTGATTCTTTCTCTCTCTGAAGCCACCACTTGCTTGTACCTCTTTGTCTAGAGATAGGGCCTTTTGAGACTTCTCCCGTCCATGTTGTCATGACAGTTGGTGTTGACATTTTGCTGGTCCTGTGTAGGCAGTCATATCCTTGAGAGTTCATGGGTTCAGCTTCCCTGCTATATACAGAACATACAGTCTTGCAGCAGACATCCCGACCCTCTGGCTCTTACACTTTTCCTGCCCCCTCTACCGTGCTGCTCCTCGAGTCTTATGTGCAGCCCTCGTGTTGTAGATGTATCTACTGGGCCTGAACTTCCCAGTCAGTTGTTCTCTGCATTTAAATGTTTTCATTTATTTTTTGAAATTAAAATTACATCATTTCCCACTTCCTTTTCTTCCCTCCTGTGGCTGTTTGGATGAAAATGACCTTCACTGGCTCACAGAGAGTGGCGTTATTTGAAAAGATTAGGACCTGTGGCCTTGTTGGGGTCAGCATGGCCTAATTGGAAGAACTGTGTAATTGGAAGGTGGGCTTTGAAGTTTCAGAAGTTCAAGCCAGAACCAGTGGCTCTCTCTTCCTGTTGCCTGCTGATCCAGATGTAGGACTCTCAGCTCCTTCACCAGCATCATGTCTGCCTGCACACTGCCACGCTTCCCGCCATGATGATAATGGACCAAACCTCTGAAACTGTAAACAAGCCCCAATTAAGTGTTTCCCTTTATGAGAGTTGTCATGGTAATAGAAACCCTAACTGAGGCATCTCCAAACCCTGCCATAAACCCCTCTTTGCTCTCTTTCAAATTCATGGCCTACTTTATAATTAATTGTTGTAACATATGGCGTGTAACACACACACACACACATATAATTACTAAATACAATCTTCTCAGTCTACAATATTACTTGTACGTTTTCTGCATTTCTATCTTCTGGAAAAAGAAGCTTGTTTAATGAGGGGAGAGAGGTACACTTACCTGTGCATACAAAGATAAGGTTTTAGAATGCAAGTAGAAATAATCCCAGCTTAGGAAAGTGGCAGTAGTAGCTTCTCTTCTAGGTTCCATGGTCTCCCAGCCATGGGTCATCTTACAGATTTACAGGACCAGGTATGAATTCCCTCCTATTGACCAGGCTTGAAGTCCAATTAGACAGCTGCTGGTTACGGACACAATATACATGTTGCTATTTCATTGTTGTTTTTTAACCATCATAGCTGGATAGAACAGAGAATTGCTTTTCCCTCTTTGCATCTTCCATAGTACTTTCCAGAACTATAAACGCTTGTCTTCAGGGAGGTCTTTTCAGGTCAGTTCTAGCCGATTCCTCCAATGCCTGTGTCTGAAGTGTCTGGCGTCTTCAGTGCTGGGGACGTTACCTTCAAATTCTGGGAGGCAACCAAGGGGAGTGGTGACAGCCTATGTTGTTTGGGCATCCCTTTGACTCCTTGGACCAACAGCTTGAAAGGTTGCTTCTTGTGCCTGAATAGGATTTTTGTTGAAGAGTTTATAGCTTTGAGGGAAAGAATTGCTACCCCTAACAGTTAATATTCATTTAAACTATACATAACTGTATACACATACACTTACATACACTGTTATTTTTACAGAAACATAAAATAATATAATTCTCTATGGCCTTTTCCCAATGTGCCTAGTGCTATTTATCTCTTCTCCTTGCTCCTCACTCCCAGTGAAAGCCCTCTGCCCTTTCTTATGCCCTTCTTCATAGCACCTGTGTCCCGTATTCCCTTCTCCAGAGCTCCTGACCCTTTACCGTGGTCCCCTTTTACTTTCCTAGTCACTGCAGTTTTATACTCACATCTGAAGGTTTTGAGTCTAGGGATCACAGATAAGAGAAAACAAGCAGCATTTGTCTCTCTGGGTCTCAGGAAATATTCTCCAGTTCTCACTGCACACACCCGCAAATGTCATGCTTTTGTTTTTTCTTTGGGGCTGAATAGTATTCCATAGTGGCACCACATTTCCATTATCCATTCATCAGGTAAAGGACATCTGGGTTAGTTCCACTTCCTAGCTATTGTGTATAGGGGGGCAATGAACATGGCTGAACAAGCATCTGGGGAGTAGAGTGTTGAGTGTTTTGGGCATATGTCAAGGAGTAGTATAACTGGGTCATATGTTTATTTTTAGCTTCTTGAGAGTTGTCCACACTGATTTTCGGAGTGACTGCAGCACTTTGCAACCCCACCAATAGAGAATGAGGGTTCCCTTTCCCTTCATCCTCCTCAGCCTTTGTTGTCAGGTGTTCTCTTGATTTTAGCCACTATGACTGGGGTGAGATTATATCTAAAAGTTGTTTTAATTCGCAGTTACATAATTTCTAAGGATGATGAACACTTTTGGAAGGATTTCTTATCCATTTTTATTGCATCTTTTGGAAACTCTTCATTCAGCTCCATAGCCAGTTTTTACTTTTTACTTTTATTTTTATTTTTTTATTAAAAGTAAATTTTTCTCTCATACAACACGTCCCATCCGTGGCCACAGTTTCCCCTCCCTCTACTCCTCTCGGCTTCCTCCCACCTCTTATTCACCCCTCTCCACTTCCTCTCCATTTCCTCTTCAGAAAAGAGCAGGCCTCTAAGAGATGACAGCCAGATAGAATAAAACAAGACATAACAAGGCAAGGAAAAAGCCCTCATATGGGCTGGACAAATTAACCCAATAAGAGGAAATTTATCTAGGACACATAGCCCCTTTTCAATTGGATTATTTGTTTTCTTGACTCTCCTTTTTGAGTTCTGGTATGTTATTAAGTAAAGAATAGAAATATTCTTCAGCAAAAAATACGTATAAGATACAAAGATGCAAATTCCAATACACTAGCTATTTTAAAACTTCCATGTCAGTTTAGCTATACATCATATGGTTACTTGAAGGTTAATTTTTTTTTAAACAGAAAAGCACAGAATAAGTTGAAAGTACAAATACACAAGTTTACATATCTGACAGAAATTAGATATAATTGTAACAATTCATCCTTTTAGATATTGCTTTCTGCATTGCCTCCTTATCATGAAATAAAAAAGGAAAATAAAAAACCATAAACTATTATAAGCATAAGGAAACACCCACACAGATAAATCTTTTAAAATTTAAAAAACCACAAAGCAGCCACTTTAACAGCAAGTGTAGAAGCCAAACATACTGAGAACTGGAAAAACAGAACTCACTGATGTGACTCAGAGGAAGGTAGTAAATCTGGAAGATTCTTAGAGCCACACAACAGGAAGCAGAAGAAGCTATGAATGTCTGCCCGCTGTAGTGGCTGCCCCACCCCCACCCCTGGGACCAGAGCTCTGGATAGAAGCATTCAGTACATTTATGTGAGGTTACTGACTGAATCAAGCTTTTGAGGGAAAAAAAAAAAAGTAGAAACATTTTCATCCAAAAATGCACTAGGATGAGATGATTAAAGTCTCTACCAGAGTGGAGGACAGCAGGGGGTCAGGGACTCATGTGTTTTAACCCTCCAAGGAGAACATGAACTTCTCAGGGAATTGAATGCAACCAGTGTAAGGCCCCTAAGCCAGACGGCCCAGGAGGCTCTCATATGGGAAAAACTATGGAGATGATCTGGGGTGGGGAGTGGGGGGTGGAGGGGTCAGGGTGGGCAGTTACCAGGGGCCTAAGCAGGGACCACAGGTTCTTCCCAGAGGTGCAGGATGGTGGGGACAGAGGCGGTTTGGACCCTGGCAAGATGGACTCCAGGGGTGAGCACAGGCTCTTGTTCTCAAATATTTCTGAGACAAGGCTATGCACTCTCTAAGTATATCCCTAGCTATAATTAATCTGGCCTAATGGAACAGAGATAGCAACTCTGAACGCATATGCCAATGTCCTAAATAATATGTTGTAAGACTATTTCGGAAATCTAATAAAAATCTATGAAAGCGAGTGTGTTTCATATAAGGAATAAAGAAAAATCCAATATTGAGACATTTATTAAAGTAGAAAAATCACATGATTATATCAATAGATGCAGAAAGAACTCCAGATAAAATTCAACCACATTCCTGATAGAAATCTCCTAGAAAATAATGTGGTGTGGTTTTTAAAGAGTATTCATTATAAATAGTAGTACCTACAACTTTAAATGCTGGAATGCAGGCTCTTACAGTTGGTATAAGAGAAGGATGGTCTCTACATGATACATGATTACTCATCTTTTCTCTTCATTTGAAAACCCCTGAACATTAGGGCCAGACCATACTGCCGTTATACCACCACATTTATTACCACATTTAGGGTATTTTACACACCCGTATCCTCATGCCTCATAATTTTTAGTGGATGTAACCCCTAAATTATCCCATAGTTCAATTGATTGAAATTAATCAATAAAAACAGTTATCGCACACCTGTAATCCCAGCACTTGGGAGACAGAAGCAGGTGGATCGCTGTGAGTTCGAGGCCAGCCTTGTCTACAGAGCGACTCCAGGACAGCCAAGGCTAACACAGAGAGACCCTGTCTCAAAAAAGCAAAAACAAACAGACAAACAAACAAACAAACAAAGTTATCTCCAGTTGAGTTCACAAGTAAGAAACGCCAGCAATTCCTGTCTGGAGTAAAATGGTTCCTTCCATAATTTCAACAGCCATGCAACACACAAAGTCTGTCATTCATTCTGCCTTGTGCTGAAAAGGAGAAAGAAAAGGAATGACTAAAGAGAAAAAGTGGAAGGAAGGGAGAAAGGGAGGGAAGGAGGAAGGGAGGGGAACAGAAGGCTCCTGCATTCCTACACACAGAGTTAGTTGTCAACAGGCTTTTCCTGACCACAAATTCTCATCCATGATGGAAGCCTGCTTCAGTCTGATTTCTATATTCTTTTACCACTTTTTACTCAACTCTGTAAGATGAAGGTACCAGAAAAAGCACAGACATGAAGATGTACCTCTCAGTCAGAGCTAAAAGCTGACTGGTCCAGATGTTTTGGTCAAGTCCTCTGGGTAAAGTTTTCCCTGCTACCTCTCGGCACCTTGTTAGGATTTTCCTCAGTCCTGTCTGTGTGTCCTTGGGAACCACTTCCAATGGCTTTTTACGTGCAGAGATGGAGAGCTCACTGGATCCATTAATGACAAGCATGCCTTGCTCAGTTTCTAGGGACCAGAGGTTTCTATCCATCCCTGTTTTGCTAAAAGGACCTTCTCATTATTTTACCCTCTATCAGAATTCCTGCTCCCTTCCTCTTGAATTTCATCTCATCTGTCTCTAAAGAGCATAATTCCCCCAGGGACACTACTCAGTGGCCACTTGGGAAAACTTAGACAAGAATGATGTGAATCATCTGAAATGTGAGTTCAAAGGAAAGAGTCCCTGTTTTCTAAATCTAAATCAGAGATCGCTTGCTGTGATGACCAAAATCAACCTCTGCTGCCGGCTCTGGTGGTGCACATCTTTAGTCCCAGCGATTGAGAGTCAGAGGCAGGGGCACCTCTGTGAGTTCAAGGGCAGCCTGGTCTACAAACAGAGTTCCAGGACAGCCAAGGCTACACAGAGAAGCTGTCAAGAAGAAGAAAGAAGCAAGAGGGAGAGGAGAAAGAATCCCTTTCTCATCGCATTTGTAAGTCAGAGATTAGAAGTATCATTTTTTGTTTACATTTGATGGACTTGTCAGAGGCCTGATAATTGGTTAAAATAGCATAGCCTCCCTTATTTTTTTCTCTGTCTGTCTACGTCTGTCTCTGTCCACCCATGTGAACAACAGGGGACAGTTTGGAGAGAGCAGGAATGTCCCATCTTGTTTGGAGCAGAGTCTCTCATGTTTCTTTTACTGCCTTATGTACTCCAGGCCACCTGGCTTACACACTTCCAGGTAATTCTCCTGTCTCTACCTTCCAATTCGCGGTAGGGGCACTGTGATTACAGATGTCTCCCATAATATCCTACCTTTGGCATAGGTTCTGGAAATCCAACTGGGAGGACTGAACTCAAGTCATTAGACTTGCATGCCTAGCACCTTTATAGACTGAGGCATCTTCCCAGTCTTCAGTGCATGTTGTTGTAGTATGGTGGCCCAGATGGACCAAAACACCCTTCCTGAAAAGGACAAGTGATCAACTTTTATACCAAGATATTTTATATTATTTGGAGCTATTGTAAAAGGTGTTTCCCCCCTGATTTATTTCTTAGTACATTTGAAATTTGTATGTTGGTGGACTACTGATTCTTGTTTTTTCAGTTAATCTTGTACCCAGCTACTTTGCTGAAAGTGTTTACTAGCTGTAGGAGTCCCCTGGTGCAGTTCGTAGGGTCATTTATGTATTCTATTGTGCCACAGGCTAATAATAATACTTTGACTTCTTCCTTTCCAATTTTTATCCCATTGGTCTCCGTCTTATTGCTCTACCTAAAACTTCAAGTATGGTATTGAATAGGTATGGAAAGAGTGGACACACTTGCCTTGTTCCTGATTTTAGTGGAATTGCTTTGAATTTCTTCCCCATTTAATTTGATGGTGGCTCTAGGCTTTCTGTAAACTGTCTTTATAACATTTAGGTATATCTTTTGTATCCCTAATCTCTCCAGGACTTTTATCATGAAGGGTGTTGGATTTTTTCAAAGGCTTTTTTTTTTTAACCATCTAATGAAATGATCACATGTTTTCTTTTCTCTTTTAGTATATTTATGTGGTATATTACATGTATTTATTTCATATGTTGACCCATCCCTGCTTCTGTCTTTGTTGAGTCTTATGTGATTTGGGTATCAAGGTAACTGTAACCTCATAACAGGATTGGGCAATGTTTCTTTTGTTTCTGTTTTGTAGAATAATTTTCAGAGTATTGGCATTAGTCTTCTTTGAAAGTCTGGTAGAATTCTGTGCTAAAAGTATCTAGCCCTGGGTTTTTTTGGGGGTGGGGCAGGAAACTTATATTAACTGCTTCTGTTTCACTAGAGGTTATGGTTTTATTTAAATTGTTTATCTGATATTGATTTAACTTTGCTAAGTGGTACCTATCTAGAAAATTATCCATTTCTTTTAGATTTTCCAATTTGGTAGAATTCAGGTTTTTAAAGTATGTTCTTATGATTCTCTGGATATCCTCAGTGTCTTTTGTTATGTCCCCCAATTTATTTTTTATTTTTTATTTTATTAATTTGGCGCTCTCTCTCTCTCTCTCTCTCTCTCTCTCTCTCTCTCTCTCTCTCTCTCTCTCTCTCTCTCTCTCTGTCTGTCTGTCTTTTAGCAAGTTTGGATAAGGTTTTGTCTGTCTTATTGATTTTTTCAAGAACTCTATTTCTTTGATTCTTTGTGTTATTCTCTTTGTTTATGTTTTATTGATTTGGCCCTCAGTTTGATTATTTCTTGCCATTTACTCCTCTTGGGTGTGCTTACATCTTTTCCCCAGAACATTCAGGTGGGCTGTTAAATTACTAGTATGAGACCTCTCCAATTTTTTTTTTAATGCAGTCACTTTGTGCTATGAACTTTCCTCTTAACACAGCTTTCCTTGTGTCCCATAAGTTTAGGTACGTTGTACATTCATTCATTGAGTTCTAGAAAGTCTTTAATTTCTTTCTTATTTCTGTCTCAACCAAGTTTTCATTAAGTTTAGAGTTGTTTAGTTTCTGTGAATTTGTAACCTTTCTGCAGTTTCTGTTGTTATTAATATCTGCCTTTATTAATTTGTGGTGGTCTGATAGGATGCATGGAGTTATTTCAATTTTCTTGTATCTGTCGAGACTTTCTTTGTGTCCGAACATATGGTCAATTTTGGAGAAAGTTTGTGATTTGCAGAAAAGAAAGTGTATTCTTTTGTGTTTGGGTGAAATATTCTGCAAATATTTGTTAGGTTCATTTGGTTTATAATGTCTGTTAGCTCCAGTATTTTTCTGTGCAGTTTTTGTCTAGATGACCTGTCCATTGGTGAGAGTGGGATATTGAAGTCCTATCAGTGTGTGGGGTATGGGGCCAATATGTGATTTCTGTGATAGTAGCGTTTCTCTTACCAATTCGTCGCCCTTGTGTTTGGGGCATAGATTCTAAGAATTTAAACGTCTTCTTGAGTGTTGATTCCAGATATTTTGTTGCTGCTATTGTTCATGGTGGTGATGGTGATGGTGATGGTGATGGTGTGTGTGTGTGTGTGTGTGTGTGTGTGTGTGTGTGTATGTGTGTAGGGGAGCGGACGTGTTTGCCCATGTCTGTGGAGGATAATAGGCTGTCCTTCTTCACATGCTAACCACCTTGGTGAAGTGTTCCTCTGTAGTTCCCGTTCAAATTCCTAAATTTTTCCTTTCAAGAATTTCCTGTGTTTGTGTTTTCTCTATTGCTTCTCTTTCCATTTTATGGTTCTGAACAATTTTATTCATTTCCTTCAGCTGTTTGTTGCTGTTGTTGTTTTCATGAATTTCTTGAAGGGATTTATTAGTTTCCTCTTCAAGGACTCCTATCATCTTCATATAGTTGGTTTTAAGGTCTTTTTTTTATGCTTCAGCTATGTTGGAATGTCCAGGGCCTGTTGTGGGAGGATAGCTGGGCTCTAGTGGAAACATATTGGCTGTTATTGGTTGTGTTCTTACTATGGCATCTAGCCATCTTACTTTGTTATAATTATAGGTGCTGATGTCTAGGTTTGCCTTCGTTGGATGGGTGTTTTGTTCCTTGGATTTTGTTTCTTCCCTGGATTCTCAGAGTGTGATGGCTGTGTACTGCCTTTTTTTCCTGGCCTGCTCATCTAGTATGCTCACAGAGAGTGCCTGTTGGTGTTGGGGGCTGGGATGCCAGGATGAGTCGGAGAAAGGAAGCTTGGAGAAAAAGATCTTTGTGATCCCTTGGGGATGGGGTCAAAGAAGAGAGGGAAACCATGACAGATTTTCTGCTACAGAGCTGGGACTGAGACTGGGGTATTGAATCTCAGGAGCAGTAGGAGAGGTGTGGATTTACCTTTAGCCTATTTGTTGGTTTGAGAGGAGGAGCCCTTGAGATATCAGGAAGTGCCTGCTGGAGTTGGGGTCTGGGAGGAGTTGGAGGAGGAAGGTTATAAGGAGGAAGATCTGTGGGAGATGAAGGCGGGGGAGGGAGCTACCAAAAGTGATCTGCACAGAGCTGGGGATGAGACTTGGGCATTGGATCTGGGTAAACAGAAAGAGTGATTAACAATTTCTTGTAAAGGAATGAGTTTAGTATTATGACCTTAACTATAAAACAATATTTTGATTTAGCCCTAATCCAGAAGCTATCTCCAATTGATAATCACTCACAAAGGAAAGATTTTCTTCCAACAGAGTCTCACTAGGTAAACAAAACAAACAAAACAAACAAACAAACAAACACGCCCTTAAGTACAGATCCCACACAGTAGTAGATGGCTCATACGAAACAAACTCAATGGCATTTTTGGAGGTTTCTAATCTCACAATGGTTTATACGGGCATTATTTTTCTTCCCTCCTTCTCTTCTTTTTCCTTCCTTTCTTCCTTCTTTCTACCTTCTTTTCTCACAAGTCTTTTGCATATATATTATGGCTTCTTGTGTTGTGTTTTTTTTTTCTGAGATTTCTGTGTATGTGAATGTGTGTGTCTCTGTGTCTCTATCTGTTTCTTGTGCTTTTTGTTTGGCTTTTTTCTTTTTTTATTTGTTTGTTTTGTCCTATTTTTATTTGCTTATATCTTATCTTAATTTTTAGATGCTTCTTTGTATTCTAATGACATTGAGACAGAAAGGGGTGGGATTAGGTGAACTGGAAGCTGAGGGGTAACTGAGAGGAGTGGAGGGAGAAGAAATCATAATCAGAACATATTATGTGAAAAAACCCAATTTTTAATAGAAAATGAGTTTACTATTATGAAACATTCTAACTGTAAGGCAATATTCTGATTTAATTTTATTTCCAAATCTTTAGAAGTTAAAGTAATATTAAATTTTGTTACTTATTAATCTGTTAAATTTCCTTTGTTATGCATCTTCCAGTACATATAATAACTACCAATTAAAGAAATGTCATTTTTCAATATACTAAACATTCTTTGCCATCTTAAAATGTACTTAAATAAAAACAACAATCTCAAAGATATTATCCTTTGTGATCTTGATTTCCTATCTTCTAGTTTTCTCTTTTGTCTGGAAAAAAAACCCAATACTTAACTTTGTTAATGGATTTAGTTAATAAAACTATGTATGTGAAGCAGTCAATATGCCTTAGAAATATATGTTTATGTTTATATATGTAAAGTGGATGTTTTTTATGTAATTTTATATCTACATTTATCTTTTCATTTTATATATTTTTGTGTACAGTTCTTTAATTTTTTGAGGCATAACAATTCATTCAGGCTTTATCACAAGTAGGTTATACAACAGGCTAAAAACTCTTCTCCATAAATTCCCTTTATTGCCAAAATGATGCCCAAACTCTCCCTCACACCTAAGCCTTCCAAAGCACTGGACCCTGTTAGTACCGTTGCATATTTTTCAGAATGTCACTCACACTGAACTTTTTGAGTGGTTTATTTAACTTAATCTAACATAGTTTATATCCAGCCATGCTGTCAAACATATTAAAGATTCAACTTTCAATTGCTGAAAATATTCCAGAGTTGTTCTCCATTGATCCAACTGAGGAACACTAAGTTGATTCTCGCTAACACAATATAAAAAAATGATTTTCTGTTTTAAACATTTGGCCTCAATATTTTGTGTGAGTGTAAGTTTTTATTTTCCTACTGTAAATAGGAGTCATATTCCTGGATCATATGACAAACATATGTTTATCTTCACAGGAAACTTTCAGGCTTTTGCCAACATCAATCAGTTTATGCATCGCCTTGCAAGGATGAGTGTGGTGGTTTGAATGAAAATGGTCCACACCCCCCCCACAGGGAGTGGCACTATTGGGAGGTGTGGCCTTGTTGGAGTAGGTGGG
This sequence comes from Acomys minous, assembly GCF_964271855.1. Taxonomy (NCBI): domain Eukaryota; kingdom Metazoa; phylum Chordata; class Mammalia; order Rodentia; family Muridae; genus Acomys; species Acomys minous. The sequence continues at coordinate 42,790,869 of NC_140492.1, forward strand.
GCTTTGTTGGAGGAAGTGCATCACTAGGGTTGGGCTTTTAGGTCTCAGATGGTCAAGTCAGGCCTGGTATATCTCTCTTCTTACTGCTTGCCAATTTGAATGTGAAATTCCCAGCTACCTCTCCAGCAACATGTCTGCCTATGTGTTACCATGCTTCCCACCATGACAATAATAGACTAAACCTCTGAACTGTAAGCCAGTCCCAATGAAATGTTTTTTTATAAAAGTTGCCGTGTTCATGGTGACTCTTTGCTACAATACAAACCCTAACTAAGACAACGGGTATTGTCATTATTTTTTAAATTTTTGTCATTTAAGCAGATGTGTGGGGTATAGCACACCAACTTTCATTTAAACACCCTCACTAGCTAATATTGAACATCTTTGACATACTTATCTGGAAATCATATTTTTAATAAAGTATCTCTCAATTTACATTACCTCACTGTATTTCAAATTGTGTTTTGTTCTTATGGTTGGATTCTGGGAGTTATTGTTGTATTGTGAACAGAATTTATTTGGTGGAAATAAGATTTTCAAATATTTTCTGAGTCTAAGGTTGGCCTTTCTACTTTTCTAATGAAGTTTATGTGGCCCAATGTGCTGATTTTACTTCAGGGAATCTAGTTTTTTACCTAGAGTCTAAGAACTCCAGGCAGAAGTAGTCTCACATAACTGTAATCCTAGTACTTGGGACAGGAATCACTTGAGCACAAGAGTTTGAGACTAGCAAGACCATGTTAAACATAACACACATACACTTTGCTTAAACTTGGGTCCTCAGAGTTTCATATATGATTTCATGAATTACTTTTCAGGCATGGTGTTGGAGGCACTTGGAGTAATTGTCTTCTCTGGATTCCCTGTCCTGATGCACTTGCTGTGGTCCCACTAACCCTTCTCGGTGCCTCATGGGGCCAGGATGGGAGCTATAAAGTAAGCCGTGACACTGGGTAGTATGCATTTCCAATTCTGTTTCTATCTAATACAATTTTATCTAACATAACACAAAATATTCTATTTTCTTTTGCATTTCCATATACATGTTTAAAAGAGATTGCCTATTTCTACCAAAGAAATGAATAAATCCTTTCTGATTTTGATTGGCAATGCGTTGAACCTCTCTATAAATTTGGAAGGAATTTGCATCTTGAATTTTTGCATCTTCTAACCATAAGCATACTTTACTTCTGCATTTATTCCCATCACCATTAATATCTTTCATCAATGTTTTAAAATTTTCAAGAGACAGAATTTGAAAATAATTTATTAGTCTTATACCTAAGCAAATTATCAATATATTGAAAAACCATCCCAAATTTTAAGAAAAGTTCCCAATTGCTACTCAGTAGTGTATTAGTTTTCGACTATCTTAAAAATGGTTCTTTGGGCCTGATGTGATGGTGCTGACTTTTAATCCCTGCATTAAGGAGGTAGAGGCAGCCAGGTCTACACAGTAATCTCCAGGCCAGGCAATGTGACATAGTCAAGCCCTGTCTCAAAAAAGTAAATAAGAATAAGCTCCTTGGGGTTTACCATTGTACTTGTGAATAAGAAACATTCTGTTTTCTCTCTTCTGATTTTAATCTGACTCTTCTAATTTTATTTCCCAAACTGGAACTTCTAGTAGAATGCTGAGCAGGACCAATGAGAATGGATGTCTTTACCCTATCCCTGCTTTACAGGTGAACTATTTTTTTTTTCTTATAAAAGAAAGTATTTCATTGGGATTTGATTATAGTTTCCAGGTCTAGAACATTATCAGCGAAGTGGGAAGCATGGCAGCATGCAGACAGACATGAGCTTTTTCAGTGCTCCAGTTCCGAATAAAACACAGAGGTTTAACATTATTTACAAACACTTAGGCCATAAGCTTTGGTTCATTCCTTGACTTGTTTATAACTTATTTTACCCATTTATTCTATTCTATGTGTGCCATATGGCTGGTTATCTTTCCTCAGTTTCATGTGTCAGTCTTCTTCAGAGTCCAGGGCAAATCTCCTGCCTCTGAATCTATCACAGAGTTCATCTCTCTCTCTGTCTCTCTGTCTCTGTCTCTCTGTCTCTGTCTCTGTCTCTCTCTCTCTCTCTCTCTCTCTCTCTCTCTCTCTCTCTCTCTCTCTCTCTCTCTCTCTCTCTCTCAAAACTTCTACCTCCTATTTCCTGCTTCAGCTAACAGACCTAGGGGAGGGGAATAGGGAGGGAGGGGGATGAGAGGAGACAAAGGGATAACAATTGAGATGTAATCTGAATAAAGTAATAATAAACAAGAGAAAAAGAAAGTGATGCTCCTTGAGGGGGATTAGGAGGTGTGGCCTTGTAGGAGGAAGTGTTCTCTGGAGGTGGACTTTAAGGCTTCAAAAGCCCAAGCCAATCACAGAATCTCTCTCTTCCTGCTGCCTGCAGATCCTGATGTGGAACTCTCAGTTACTTCTCTACATCACTGTAGAGAGATTCTCTTGTGTACTGTATAGAAATATCACCTGTCAATAACAGGTGAACTATTTAGTCTTTGCTTTGAATATGGTGCCCATTCCAGAGTATGTTTATACATTTTGTTACAGAATCCCTTTTCTTCCAACCACTTGAGAACTTCTTTAAATGACATCTTTGAATCTATCAACATAGCTGTTTGGTTTTTCTATTGGCAAGGTGAATATGTTAATTGACTTTTGAATGCAGAACTAGCCTTGCATTCCCAAGAGAAACTCCACTTGATCACAATGGACTATTATGGACTTTTTGGCTCATCCTAGATTCCCTTTGCTACAGTTTTGTTGAGGATTGGGGTCTGTGCTTACAGAGGTCTGTTGTTTTCCTCCACGATTGTCTTCATCTGTTTTGTATATTGGTAAACACTGCATACTTAATGAATTGGTAAATTGTCTTGTTCCTAGTTAATCAAAGATATTATAAAAATTTGGTTTTATTTCTTCTGAAAGAAAACTGTTTGGTATGATTCATCTGAGAGTTTTCTTTTCAATACTATTTTATATGAATAAAATTTTATACAAATATGAGACCCTTTGGCTTCCTTTTTTTAAATTGTTTTTGTCTTTCAAGAAATCAGTCTACGTTATCTTAATTATAAAATGCATGTGCACAGAGTCACTCACACTAATCTCTAGTATGTTCGTAGTGTCTACAGAGTATAGAGTGATATCCCTCCTGTCATTACTAACTTTTGTCTCTTCTCTCTTTCTGCTTTCCAGTAGTTTCCTAGAGATATATCAACTGATTATACTTTTCAAGAAGCTATCATTTGGGTTTTATAGCCCCTATTCTTTTCATGTTTCAATTTCTTTTATTTCTGTTCTGATCTTTATCATTTCCTTTCCTCTGCTTGTTTATGGCAGAACCCGCCTTCTTCTCTAGTTTATTAAAGTGGAAGCTGACATTATCGATTCCAGACCGCTTTGTTTCCCAGTATTAGCATTTGGCTGATAGAACTTGCTCTCCAAGGACTACTTTAACTGTACCACAAAAGTTTTACTTTATTGTATTTTCATTTTGTTAAAAATATTTTATTTATTTAAGGCATCTTCAGAGTACATTCCTACTGACATGGTTATTATCTAGACAGCCTTATGAATGCATATTTTATCTCAAGAAAGAATTGTATTTTCCCACATTAAGCTAATACTCTGGAGGATAAAGACGCATTACAGAAAAGGAAAATCCTTTGAGGCATGAAGGAAAGGATGTTATCAGACTCGATTTGTAAAAGTAACTTTTATTTGTTGGTATAATTTTCATCTCATAAGCTTACTCCCTCCATTTGCTAACCTTGGCCTAGTCTTGAAAGCTTCTACCATTCGTACAATCTCATGCAGGCCTAGAATGTTCTCAGTATCTGAGACTCACTGCTGAATAAGGTTGTCCTTTCTAGCTCTTTCTGAACTGTGGCTGGCTGGTTCAACTCAGCTCCCAGAAGACTGATTCAATCTGGCTTCTCTCAACTTCTGACTGAATTGCTCTGCTTAGCCTTAAACTAATTCTATGAATCTGTTCTAATCTTCTGGCTCCTTCTCATTCTCTGGCTCATTCTATGTTCACCACTGACTAGCCTAGCTTATTCTCTTTCTCTGCAACCCATCTCTGTACAACTGTCCAAGTAAAAAACTCTCTCTCTCTCTCTCTCTCTCTCTCTCTCTCTCTCTCTCTCTGTCTCAACTCTACTATACTGCTATTAAGTTGGGTGTATCTTATCTCTGACTCATCCTGTCAAATCATTCTCTGATTGGTCACTTTGTCTATCTCTCAATTAAATGTCACTGTTTATTCCAGCCAGAATGATTAAAGGTGTGTGGCATGTCATAATTTCCTGAGGGCTCATGGGGACCTAGGTCTTTTGATGTGCTCCCTTGCCAGAGCAAGCATGTTGCTGAATTAAAATTCTAAATGCCCCACTTGATGAGATGAAATGCTATCTAGGCCAGGGGCTCCAAGCTAAGAACCTATGGGTATGCAGTGTGTTCCAGGTTTCCAGATTTTGTGGGCTGCCATCCATGCTGAAGTGGGCTTTGATGATGCAGCTGACATTTCTACCTATTGTATGGAACCCCTCACTCTTATTCCTATAAGTAACCTTAATAAAACTCATTGATTTACCAAGGTGAACTTTGTAGTACCCTTAGTTTGGTCTGTTTTGGACTCTCTATTTGGAGAGAGAGAGAGAGAGAGAGAGAGAGAGAGAGAGAGAATGTGTGTGTGTGTGTGTGTGTGTGTGTGTGTGTGTGTGTGTGTGTGTGTGTGTGTGTTAGTTATGTCTCCCCAGGACATATCTGTTACACAACAACAGGTAACAAAGTCCTTCAGCTATAGAAAGCAACTTTGACTAGCAGATCAGTTTCTCTTGAAGACCCACAAACAAGGTAGCTAGCTCTGCTTTATTCTACAGTATTCTGTTCTTGATTGCCTTCACTGTTTTCTTCCCCCTTTTTGATTCAAGCTTCCTTACTGTTAGCCAGTACATACTGCTTCCTGAATGTAGTGCCTGCAAAACAAATATCCTTAATAATTTGGGGTTTGCTTATATAACTCTAACCCTGTTTATAATTACATTGAGGTTTAGCCAAAGCATTCAATCAAACTGACTTTGGGGATTTCCCTGTTTTCCTTTTGGTGCTGCCCTTCTTACAAACAAGCTGGTTTCCTCACCAACTGAACCCAGTCAGCAAGTGATGCACATGGTTGCCAAAACCCAGTGACAGATGAGATAGAAACCTAATGTCTATACTGTGAAAATCCTAGAAAAGAGCATTTCTTTCTAGATAGAAAGAAAAATGCAAGGCAAGCTCACCATTGCAATCAAGATTTCACAGAGAGTCCAGAAAAAAAAAAAAAAAACAGAAATGGATGGGATATATTTAGATTTTTCTCCCTTTGACACACTTGTAAGAAAGGTACCTGAGCTAAAGTAAATCTTCATCTTCATCCAACTTACAAATTGCAGTTAATAGTTTTCATTTCTCAAATGCAATCCTAATTGTTACAGGCTTCTGTGATCTGCTTTCAGTGGAAATAGTGAGATGTGACTATCTGATAAAATCACACTGGCACTAGGCAATGGAATCTGTGCCAAGCTAATTCTGTGTGACATGACATCCACCTCTGGGTATTTAAAGTATCACTGATTATTAACTGCAATCTATAATCTGAGAATCATACAGGCATCTATGATGTCATTAATTGATGTCTGCTTTCAGGACAATTTCTTAATATCCTATAACCATTTTGACCTACAAATTTCCCTCCAGAGGAAAAGAAGACATTTAGATAATTCAATTCATAAAGGAAAAGCCTTACATTTCAATTTAATTTAAAAGTAACCAATGAAGGAAGGAGTATTTGAAACTGCTTTCTTCTACATTTCACACTTTATGTGAGATTGAGAAGTTGGTAGAATTCTACAGCTGATAGGTCAGAGGGACCCGTATAACTGCTATATTGCTAGAACCAGGCAAATACTCATCCAAAGAAGTCCGTAATCTTAGGCAGGCAGCAGTTAAATGAGAGGCCTTTTACAGAGGACTGCAAATCAAATTAAGGAATGAATGTTAAAACATCTTTTGAGCCTATACTATTACGATAATTATCAGAGTGGGAAATACAAAAGTCCTGAAACTGTGTAGTCTAGGTCATGCCCAGCTGTCTATGTGGCCTTTTCAAATTGGACATCAGATCTCCTCTTTTAATTTGTTCACCCTTGAAGGAAAGAACTTCAGTGGGTAACTTAAGAAAGTTGCACAAACACAAAGGAAGCTCGTCATCTGGAGGCAATGCTTCCTAAATCACACTTGTCACAAAAGTTTTCACCAAAAATGTAATGTGGTGAGAAAAATAAGTAAAATGGAGTGAATTTTCATAATGCGGCATAGTTTGCACTACATTTTATCCTACTCTCTTAGTATTAAAAAGCCCTCCGCTGCAATTTATAAAATGGTAGTATTACTAGGTAATAGTTTTCAGTGCTTGTGATTTTTAAATTGACATTATTTGAGAAATTTAAATTGGCTACTCTATCTTAGTCATCCAAGTTCATTTTGTTTTAATAGTGCTCCCCTTCATAAAGCCTAAGAGTCTGATTCCATTGAGCTAAGACATGTCAAACTACAATTTTCTAAATAATAAAACATGAGTCTAGTACAAATATACAGTGTACAGATGTCAGAATGTTTTGAACTCATTAATAAGAAAATGAACTAAAGTGTTAAACCTTTTCAAAGGCTATGAAATTTAAAGAGAAAGAAAGGAAACTGAAAAAAAGATTGTAATTTAGATAAAGGACAAAAAAATCTTAATTACTGGAGGTTACCATTTCCAAAGGACAAAAGTCATTGAATTTTTCACCAGGAAAACAACAATTTGAACTATGCCAACCTTCCCTAAGTTGATGTGTAACCTTAGAGAATTTGGACCCTCATCAATAGTAAATAGTAAACCAAGCACAATTGCTTCCTCTTAGTGTGACATGGGAGTTACATGCATTTATTAAGATAGTCTCCATCTGAATAAAAGGATCACACATAAATATTATTGTTTCATTTTCCAGTTTTAAATAATTTAAAGGAAAATTTCTTCAGTATCTAGGTTTAAATCTGTATATATATTTGTGTGTGTTTATGTGTGGGTTGTATATGTGTGTACATATTTGCATATAATATATATATATATTGAAAGTAGGAGTGAAAGAACCAGTTACTATGACTTGAAACTATTAATATGGATTCAGAAATTTCTCAAGAGTGTCATACACAGTGCTGCAGTAAGTGGCCCAGGGCACGGAGATAGACTGTCTTCCAGTTCTGGAGGCTGCAAGTCCAACATCAAGGTGCAAGCAGGACAAGGATTCTCCCAGGATGCTGTAGGAGCATCTGTTCCAGGTCTCTCTCCTAGCTCCTGTGGTTGCTTTGCTTACGGCAGCATAACTTGTTTGACTGTACACGTGGCATCTTTCTTGTGAAAGTAAGTAGTCACGTGATAGCCTCCTTATGTGAGTGTTCACATGGCATCCTCTTTGTGTAAGTGTAGAGAAACGTTAATTCAGGACATGGCTGCTCTGGCAAGAGATCACATCCAAAAATCCAGCTGGAATACAAACATGCCTTTAATCCAGGAGACAGACGGAGGCAAACAGAGCTAAGTTCAAGGCCTGCCTGGTATAGAACCAGCATCTGGTAAGGAAAAGCTTACGTCCAGGTGTGGCAGTACATGCCTTTAATCCCAAATGAAGGTAAAGTTAGTTTGTAGAAGGAAGCACTCATGTTTGAAAGTGATGTCTGAGTGGCAGGAAAGGTGACAAATCAGAAGATTTGACAGAATAGGATAAATTCCAACCCTCGCAAGAAGAGAGAGGACAGAGAGAGGACGGAGAAACTACTTAAGAGGCAGTTTTACAGATAGAGGAGGCAGTTTTACTAAGACAGGAATAGAGAGATAAGTTACAGAGAGAAAACTCAGGTGAAGATGGGACAAGCCGGGAAATAAGAAGAAGCCAGAAGATGAGAGCAGATTGCTGAGCTAGTTTGAGGCCAAGCAGAGCAATTCCGGGTGAGAGAGAAGCCAGATAAGTCAGCTTGGAGAAGAGGTTGAGCCAGAACAGCCACTCCACAGCTCAGAAAGAACAAGTAAGGGTGAGCTTATTAAACAGTAAGTCCAAGAGGCTGAAAACATTCTAGGCATAGGTTAGATTATAAGGAAGCTAGAAGCTTCCAAGTCTAGGCCTAGGTTAGCAGAAGGAGGCAGTAAGCCTCCCAGAAAACAGTTGAGGCAGGAGAATAAAGGTTACTTTTACATAGAAGTGTGCACATGAAGACCTCCTTGTGTGAGTGGTCACATGACACCCTCCTGTGTGAGTGATCATGTTCTATTTTCCAACTGTATTATATCCCACCCTAGTCCAGAGTGACTTGACTAAATACACCTGCAAGAACCTTATTTCTGAGAGAGCCCATTTGCAGATATTAGTGCTTAGAACCCAAATGTCTGAACTAGGGAGAGAGTGCAATTACATCTACAGTAACACCTAACTTCTCCTGGGAATTCTCTTCACTATCTCAATTTTCAGGGGAAATGATGCTAACAGTCATTTCCAAAAATACTTAGGAATTGCTCTAGAGTCTTTACTGGTTTCTTGGGACAGCCATAGCAAATAACCATGAACTGGAAGGTTTAAATAACAAGTCCGTTTTCATAGTCTAGAGAGCTAGGTACCAAATTCAGGAGCCATGCTCCAGGCAAAGGTCCCAGGGGAGCCATGCTGCTCCACCTCACCTGTGGCTGAGGGTCATGCTTGGTGTTCCCTGGCTTCCTTCTGCCTCTGTCTTTACATCTACTTATTTTTAACTCTGTTTTTGTGACCTAAGGTCTTAGGTAGCTACCTCCAACTCTCTATGTAGCTAAGGATGACCTTGAATTTCTGATCTTCCTGTTTCTACCTGAGTGCTAGAATCTGAGGAGTGGAGCCCCACCCCATACTTGATTTGTGTGCTGTTGGAGATCAACCCTAGGGCCTCGTGCATAGTAGGCAAGCACTCTACCAACTGACCTACAAATCCAGTCCCTTTTTGCTTTTAACATTTAAATTTGTTTCTTTTTAATTTTCCTAGGGCTTACCATAAATGTCATGACTTATCAGAATAAAATTAAGATTGATGCACATTTGATACCAGTAAGATTATAAATGGTACTACACAACATAAGTCCGTTGCCTTGGTGGGCCTGGTGACACATGCCTTTAATCTCAGCACTTAGGAGGCAGAGGCAGGTGGATCGCTGTAAGTTCAAGGCCAGCCTAGTCTACAAATCAAGTCCAGGACAGCCAAGGCTAACCCAGAAAAACCTTGTCTCTAAAAACAAAACAAAAACAAAACAAAACAAAAGTCCACTGTCTCCATGCCATTTTGGTGCCATTGTTTTATATGTGTGTTTCATACCTAAAAATACAAGGTCATAATCAAATTTTATGTATACTGAAGCAGTTACAAAAAGGAACAAAGTGAAAGTCTTTATAAACCTTGTCATAGTCACCATGCAATTTTCCATTTCTAGTCTCTTACTTGCTGGCCTGACTTTGAGTTACCATCTCCTTCCCCTTCATTCTCATCTGGAGCTTTGCTGTCACTCACTTTCTTCATGTTGTCATGAATAATGGCGTTGCATTTCTACGCCCATCTAACTGCTGTGTGTAGCTATTCTTAATCATATCAAAATAAGTTAAGAAAGGAAACAAAAAGAAATAGGAATTTATAGTTGGAAGGCTCTTCTTTGATTATCTTCTGTGTGTTTTTGCTGGCATACTACAGACCCATCGAGACTGCTACTCTTAACTCCCCACTTAACTCCTAAGGATGAAAATCTTGACCATTGTGGAGCAGAGCCCTTAGGATTGAACTTCAGCACATTCTGCTTCAAGGCAGCTTCATTCTACTGGGAAGGATTCTGGGGCTCTGAGTTCTTGGGAATGACCTCTCCCCACTAGGGAAAAATTAAATAGCCCTGAGCCAATAGTTACGGACAGAGAGCGGGAGCTGCCTTGGGTTCTCTCAGTTGAACTTCGCTGCCATGGACTCTCTCCTAGTTTTGAGTTGAGACAAAAGAAATCAGAGCGCCAGTAACTTTTTAGCTGCCGTAACTGGAGGCGGCTTCCTGCTTATAAATGGGGGCTGGGTGGACTAAAGGTTACCCCCAGCAACATGCCCAAGGAATTTAGATTCTGCAGCTCAGTAGTGGAGTGTGAGAGATGCTGGGGCTTTGTCTCCTCCTGTGAGGTGGTATATCCACTGATTGGAGTTTAGGAAAGGTACCATTCTGGCTATAGCCACCCATGTGGAGTACCAGGGCAGGGACATGGTATCACAGCAGTCTTGCCCTTTTCCATTTGGTTTTAAGTAAAATACTCTCTAATCAATGCTGCTTCTTTTACTGCAGTGGTTATCAACCATCCTAATGCTGTGATCCTTTAATACAGTTCCTCATGCTGTAGTGACCCTCAGCCAGAAAATTATTTCATTGCTACTTCATAGCTATAATTTTGCTGCTGGTGTGACTCGTACTATAACTATCTGATATGCAGGATATCTGATATGTGCCTCTAAAGGGCTCATGACCTTACAGGTTGAGAAGGGCTGCTTTGCTAAAAACTATTTCACTTGTTATACTAGTGATAAGAGAACAAGTCCACAAAATGTCTTTCTCCTGTTCCTAATATCATTCCATTGTAATAGGTTTGGTTATTTGGTTTTAATTACAAACTTTAACTAACACACACACAGTGGCTGCCAAAATTGGGGAATGCAAATATATTGCCAATGTTGGTTTTTTATGACATCTTGTGATTAGAAATATTTGGAAAGTACATAAGATGATACCTCAGACATATTTTTCTCTTACACCCTATGAGAGATTGCCAATGTTTGATTAAAAAAAAAGATGATTATAGTGAAATATTTGAGGATATTTATGGTATTTCTCATATTGTAAAACTGTTGGAACATCTACACTTAAAAGTCCAAAGCAGATACTTGTTGAAGTGAATAGTTAAAAATGAGAGCTGGGTGCAAACCAGGGTTACTTTCCGCATTAATTCAACCACAAAAACTGATCTAGGGACAAAATCTCTGTTAAAGGAACAGCTAGTCCTGATCATTGAAACTCTATATCAGCTTGGGAGATCTAGGCAAAAAGAAATGCCCCACTCATGCCACTCGTTAGTCTATTAAGTGCACTAGAAATTGTTTCAATTTCAAAATAAATCAATAAGTAATCTTTTGTATTTGGGATGTTTGCAGAGTATTTTGGGATGTTTCCCTGTTTGTGATTTCATGTATTAATATTCCCTGCGATGAGCCTTGAAAGTGATTGTCAGTTTACAAAATGTGGCATCTATAAATGTGCTTTAATTACTCATTCATTTCAATCATTTAGTCAACAAATGCTTATTGAGTAAATACCGAGCCAGGCTGCTCTGAATTCTGCAGACACTAGTGTATCTGGAAGATAATCAAGGTCCATGTCTCTCACAGCTTTCTTAGCATTGCCTTAGCCAGGGACGTGTAGGAGCACGCGATGTGTCATACTCGATGCAGTCATACACTGCTCAGGTGACCCTGTCAGGGGAAAAAAAAAAGCAGTCATTTGCATGAGCTGCTGGGAGTGGGGGCTGCTGCTGAATCTCCTAACTACATCTCTGTCTTGAGATTGTGCTCTGTCAAAGGGACCTTCCTTGTCCAAGGTTACAGCCCTTCCCCTAGGGCATCTTGTAGCCAATTACTGGTTAAAGTGAAGCATGAAGACCTGTTATGTTTGCATCCGTCTGGGAGTGACTCTGAAGAGCTACTACAGCTTCAGAACTCCCCAAAGGGCTAGGCGAGCCTTCAGTTGCGATTTCGTTACTGTGTGATTTATTTATTTTTTCTCACTGTCCACTTGTGCTCCTCCAGTGGTCTGCACACAGTCTCCACTTCATACTGCTTCTAGGAAACTAAAAGTAAGAAAACATGATGGGTACCGGAAATAGTCCTAGAAATTAGGAAATAAATAAAATGTTGGAACAAAATCACTTCCTGCTCAATGGGGGGAAAGCTAATTACAACTGTCACAGGCCTTCAGAGAAACTGCTAACAGCACAGCTCTGTTACAAGGGAACCAGGCTCCGATGAAGAAATGGTACCCTGAGTCTGGGGATGGGAATAGCTACTTGCATATACTTGGGACCCTTGGAATCCAAATATAGTCGAATCTGGTGGGCAGTGGAAGTGCTCTACTCCTCTCTGCCAAGCACAGATCTGTCCCTCTTGCATGTGGATGATGCAATGGTTGCTTCCTAAAAGACAGTATCTTGCTATCTCAGAAGCTACCGCCAACCCATCTTCCAGCCCTTGATTTAAACTATCTGAGCAATTTGGAGTCTGCTACTTAAGGGATGGGAGCAACACCCTAAGGAAACAGGCGACTCAACTGGTCCGGTGGAGACCCAAGAAGATCTATGAGACCAAAACACAGAGTTACTATACTATTAAATACAAAAGGTGAGATGGAGAGATTAGGCAGTGGTTATGAGAATCTATGACTCTTTCAAAACAACAACAACAACAACAACAACAACACCCCTTGAGTTTGATTCTCAGCACCCATGTCATGCAACTCACAACGCCCTGTTAACCACAGCTCCAGCACATCTGTCGCTCTCTTACGAACTCCTCAAGTGCGTGGCTCAAGGGCGCTTACCCACCTACAGGTTTGGCTTAGTTAAGATTACTGTTGCTGTGATGAAACACCATGACCAAAAGCAGCTTGGGGAGGAAAGGGATTACTTCACTCACAGCTCCATTAACAGTTCACCATCAAAAGCAGTAAGAGGAGGAACTCACGCAGGGCAGGAACCTGGAGGCAGGAGCTGATGCAGAGACCATGGAGGGGTGCCACTTACTGGCTTACTCCCCATGGCTTGCTCAACCTGATTTCTTATAGAACCCAGAACTAGCAGCCCAGAGGTGGATGGGCTGAGCTCTCTCCATGAATTGCTAATTGAGAAAATGCCCTACAGCCAGATCTTATGGAGACACTTTCACCATTGAGGCTTCCTCCTCTCTGATGTTTCTAGCATGTGTCAAGTTGACAAAAAAACCAGCCAGTACAAGACACATACAAGCTGGGCGTGGTGGCGCACGCCTTTAATCCCGGCCCTCGGGAGGCAGAGGCAGAAGAATCATTGTGAGTTCGAGGCCAGCCTGGTCTACAAAGTGACTCTAGGACAGCTAAGGCTACACAGAGAAACCTTGTCTCAGAAACAAACTAAAAACAAGACACATATACACACATTTATATAATTCAAAAAAATAGAAAATAAGTCTTAAAAAGCAATGCAAAACATACATGAACAAGAAAGAACTTGATATGTTGTAGGAGGAATGAGACCTGCCATGAGCAAGAACAGGGTCCTCTTGGCAATACGCATGCACAGAACGGGGCCTTTGTGTAGAGTCAGCCAGAGACCTAACTAAACATGCCCTGGCTGTCCTGGAACTCACTCTGTAGACCAGGCACGTACTACAGCTGCTCGATTACACCAGAACTTTTTTTATCTGCATGTAGGCACTGTGGAAAAAACTGGCAACAGTAGAAGATATACCTAAACACACAATGACCAAAAATTAATTTTTTAGAATCAAAGGTCTATTGAATCCGGGGAGCGTAGGCCAGTGCTGGCTCCTGTTGCATCACAGGCCATCATTGTAGTCTTGGTTCTGTGCTTGCAATATGCACTTTGCCCTGTGTGTGCTGTCACACCATGGAATGCCAGGAAGGGATGCCTGGTACAGGTTATGCTCGTGTTCCAAACTGTGGCACGATCTGAATTTCAGTGCTTTTTATCGTATTGCAAGGTTCTCAGCTCCTGCAGAAAAAAATGGTTTGGAGCAAAGATTTTCATTATTTTCCTATCATTCCTGAACAAAAGTATCAAATTCATTTATCTTTGGGTTTGGGTGTACAAAACATTTGATTTTTAAAACTCCTGTTTGAGTTGCTGACAGACTCATAAAAATTACTAAACGAATTTCAAGTTAGGATCAGGACAGAATTTCCAGCAATTTCTGAAACTGGCCATAAGCATATACATGTTTATACAAAATAGCTCTGTGAGCATTGACAATTTCCAAAACAGCAAAACCCTATCTACTCTGAAAACCATTGACAGTGTTCTGTGTCCTGCAGTATTATTAAATGTTTAGCTAGGATTTAATTCTTTATGTAAAAAATACATAAGCACATTCATCTTGTTAGCATGCAAATTTGCTTTCATTGTTAATAAACTGTGAAATTATATGTATATAGCAGAATTGTCTTGAAATTCATTTGCTTATGAGTTACTTGCAGCATATATTTGGTTTGCATGCTTATTTTCCATACCTGTGTTCCCAGAGTCATATAAAAATGTCTGGGGTAAAAGGAGGTGTGAATGGAGCTTGTTCAAGAAGGCTCTCCTGTGCTACATGAAGTGCAATGGCTAGATGCTTTCAGACAGTTGAGGAAAAAAACCAAAGGCCTAGAAAGACAGCATACAAGACGGATTGTATTCCACAAGGCCTAAGAATCATCCTCTGCCATCTCTGCTACATAAGAGGACCCAGAGAATACCACAGTTACCAAGCAACTAGAAAATGAACAACGCAGTGCTGAGGAGACCAGCCTCATTGTGAACTCAGAAGTAGCTGTTTTTCTGTGAGTCATGATCACCATCACTTACCATGCCTGCATTAGCAACTCTCAGCTCATGAGTGCACTACAGTGGGTGATGTGGCATCCTTGGGACCACAGATAGAGGGAAAAAAACTGTCGACCTTAGTTGATAGTGGAGTTAACTTGGCATGTGCTGGCAAGTGGCAAAAGGACTGCTGTTGTACCATTCAGGGATGGTCCTGTGAGTTAGCTCCTCAAGAATTGTAACAAAGTGCCATAGTTTGGGGCAACAGAGTTCTGAAGGCCCAACTCAAGGTGTTGTGAAGACCATACTCCTTTTAGGTGCTTCAGGGAAATATCCTCCTTGGAAACTCCAGCCACTGGTGATCGCTGGTAGTCATTGCCAGCCTTGGCTTGTGGCCATATAACTCTCTGCCTCTGACTTACGTAATCTTTTTTCCCCACATGTGTCTGTTTCTAAATTCTCTTTTCCTCTTTTTTTTTTATTTTGGTTGTGGTGTGCCTATGCATATATACAGGTGCTTACATGTGTCTGTACATGTGACCATATATGCGGAGGCCAGAAGACAAATTTGGTTGTAGTTACTCAAGCACATTCACCATTTTCTCTCTGTTTTTTAATATTTTTTTGTTGCTGTTGTTGTTGTTTGTTTGTTTGTTTGTTTGTTTGAGAAAGGTCTCTCACTGGTATGGAATCATGAAGTAGACTTGGCCAGCCCCAGGAATCTGCCTGTCTCAACCTCCTTGCTGCTGGAATTACAAATATGGGCTACTCCATCCACTTATTTTATTTTTAACATGGGTTCCAGAAACTGAACTCAGCCCTTCTTCTTATACGGGATGTCCTTTACTGTGTGTGTTAATATCCCAAGCATCCTTGCCACAGTTTTCATAGAATACTTGTTAATGGATATAGGGCCTACCATAACCCATATGAACTCATCTTAATGACCATCTCTCCAACTAGTCAATTTCCACATAAGGTAATATTCAGAAACACTAGGAGTTAAGACTTCTGCATTTCCTTTGGGGGACACAGTAATACACAGAATACCCCAAGTGTCAGAGCTGAGAAGAAGTTCTCATCGATGGTAACCTTTGACAGTGCACTAGGCTGTCTACTCGGGCACGTTGTATGTGGAGAGTCTTAGAGTGTGGGAAGAGAAGCAGCCAAGCTAAGTATGTATGTATCCGAGTGCAGAGTGAAGAGTTCAGAAGTGAAAGATGCAGGGGAAAGATATGCATTTGGTATGACAGTAGCACAATGAGGGGCTATGAAGCCATAGCCCAGTTGTCTCAATTTAGCAATGACTTCAAATAGGCAACACCACTTCAAAAAAGTGAACTGAGAAATGGATTTGGAGAGAAAGGGGCTGATTCATAGCACAGCATTTGGGTCTCGCTGGCCAACACTACTTGTTCCTCGGACACAATGTAAATATTCAATAAATGAAGTAGTTGAAGGATGAGTCTTAACATTTTGTCTCCTGCTATTGGATCAACTGTGGGACTGCTCACTGAACCAGGGAAGATTGAGGCAAAACTACGTTCAGTGTGAAAGGAGATTTGAGAGCTTTCTGCATGTTGAAGACCTCTTTCTTTCTCTACCCTTTTTCTCGTTGGTCCAGGACTTCTTGGACCACAGTAGGGGGTAGGGCCAGTGCATGACAGCTGGAAGGCATGTCCCTCCATTTCCATGACCCCACTAGAATATCCCAAGGGTTTGTTTCATATGTTCTCAGAGACTCTAAGTGGGCCTGAGCTATGAGCACAGCAGTAACCAACTTGCTGACAAGCTCTACCCTGGCTGTCTCCATCACCCCACCTGACCTCCACTTCCAACCTCCCTTGTGCTTGCTGGAATCTCCTTGCAAGTGAATGGCTGCCATAGCTTTGGTTTCAGAAGATGTACAAAAGAAGGCATGAAATGTGATGCTAATGTCCCACGTTTGCCTAAGCACCCTCTCCTTCCTGCCCATCAGAGCTCGTCACAGTTTTCAGCATACAAGTCAAAGCCCCCCTTCATGTCAGTCAAAGCACTGCTCCTTCCTTTGCTATCCAGCACTTACTGCACCTCTGTGGGCTCAGGACCCTCACTTTGGTGAAATGCCTTATAGGGGAGTCTGTAGTCCTCACAGCGAACCTCTTCTTTTGTGTACTTATTTCCTGCGGGACAAGCATATAGGGCTTTCTTTTTTTTTCTTAAGTAAGGATCTGGAAGATGTGGATCTGAACGTAGAGAAGGGAGGCTATTTGAGCCTTTAGTTTGTGGGGGAAAAAATATAACACAGATGAGCTTGTTTGAATTTTTCTCCAGGATCAAACACCACAAGTAATGGGAACACAGTAAGAAGTTTTGTTGATGCTTGTCTTATGTGTGTATGCCTGAGGTGGAAAGCTTTGCTTACAGACCCCTGTGAGTCTCTATAGGCAGTACCCTACCCTAGCATAGAAAGCTCGGTGTGTCTATCCCTTTAGCTGCTGAGCCCAAACTTTCTGATAGAACCATTTTCTTATAAATAGTACCTAACAGGAGACTACTAAGTGAACCCTAGAAAAAGCATAAGGAAGAAAGAATATGGGTAGGAAACACGCATCCTGTAGGAGTGAGCCCTTGCTCCAGTGGTATGGAAAAGGGGAAATGGCCCCAGGCTGCCGTTAGCACTGATTCACGTGGTGACTTACTTCTCAGAGGAGGTAGAATGGGACATGCAGATGCTCTGATGACAGTTGACACATCAGCATGACTCATCCATTGTCCCAGCTCTATCCAGACCAAGAACCCATCTTTTGGAAAAAGTGTAAAAGAGAGGTGAAAATAAGGGCAGGCAGCCCCAGGAGTCCCTCTCCTGAGGGGTGGTCCATCACATGCATTGTCTCCATTGTCCCTGTTAACCCCAACTAGTCACACCTCCTGGCTTTATTTTTGGCTCAAAAGGTAAACCTTCCCACTTCCTCCTTTCTCAAGCACGTTATAAAAGCCTAAAGAGAAAGAAGTGTCGCCAGCTTCCTGTGCACCTCATCCACAGGGCTGGAACTTTGAATAACAATAATTACACAAGTGACAAACATTGGTGGGTTTCCATATACTGAAAGTTGTTTTTAAGTGTTTAACACACATTAGCTATGTTAACCTTCGTAACAGCTCTACAGGGCATACATCATCAAGATACCCATTTCACAGAAGTGAAAAACTGAGGCTTGGTATGTTCAAGTAACTTTTCTTAGAGCCAGAAATGTCAGCGCCAGGCTTTGAATGCCTATCCTGCACTATCTCAAAGGGTAGGCTGCTACAGGGGAAGAAAGAGTGACAGGCATAGGTGGGTAGTCAACACCATAGGAGTAGGCCGTGAGGGCTCAAACAGAGGGACAATCCTGCAACAGATGTGTATACTGTCTAAAGAGGATTTCTATATCTATTTTTTTCAGTGATGGTGCAGCAAGTCTGAAGTCTGTAGAAGACTAAGGCACGAGAAAACAATTACAGACCCAGTAGCTAGTGGTGCTAGCCTCTTAAATCAGACTTCCAGTTGAGCCAGTCTGGAAAACATGCAGGCGAGGTGAAAATGGAGAGCAGATAGTTTAAGCGCCTGTTTCCCACCCCCACCCCCATCCCCACGCCCCCACCCCCCGCCCCAGGGTGATCACTGTCTTGATCAACATAATTCAGCTGATTAGGGGGTGGAGTTACGTGCACAGTACGGTCACAACAGCTGTAGGATACTGTTAGAATGGCAAGCTGGAGGTGTTTGTGCTCTCCAGTGCTGCCAACCTTCGACTCCCCCTCCCACCCCCCACCCCCACCCCCCGGGGGTGAGGGAAACTGCCCGTGTATCCTGTCATAACCTGAGATAGGCTGGAAAAGAAAGGCTGAGCATTGTAGTTCAGCCTAGGCAACTGACTCAACGCAAAGTCATCCAAGGAAGCAGGAGAATTTACAAGACATGGAGAATGGGGTATGGGAGAGGGACAAGATACACAGCAAGAACACGGAAGAAACTTAACACTCAAGGCTTCTTTTAGAAAGGTAAGTGAAACAAGAGTGAAATCCTTAACCTTCCACTGAGACTCCAGTGCAGGAGTCAATGGCAAATTCCTAGTGTTTACAGGGGAAAGGGGGCCTTCACGGGGTTGTGGAGCTACCTATGGGGCACAGTGCATGACACATAGAGAACCTCATAGCCCAGAGTACAGAAAGAAGGTGATGGGGTGAGCACCATGCACTGGAATGAAACTGACGGGTCATTCATTTCTGACACATTTTACTGAAACAATCAAACATACAGTTGGTAGTCATCTTTCAAAGTGGTTGCATTCTACTGTGCCCACCACAAACACTGAATTAATGAATACTGAACCATTGCTCCTACAGGAAATTCTGTATCAAGTTCTTAGGAGACCGAGGTCATAACATTTTCATCAACCACTCATGGTCAACCTTGACTTGGGCTGTGTTTCTCTTTAAAGACACCTTATTCAACATGTGGTGTTCATTAACGCTGGGTTCATGGCCAACAGCACTATTATTCATACCTGTTCATAGTTTGTTCAAGACATGCATTTTCTCTACAAGCTTTCCTGTGCTTACAAACACGGATCGGCATTTCAGTTCTACAAAGAGACATTTATGCATAGAAAAATAACCAACCAAAAAATCCTTAAAGCAAGGAGCTAATAAAGCCACAGAAAGGATACTGTTTACAATATGACCACTGAAACATAAAAGGCAGAAAATCACTTTGTTGAGCTTTGAGGGGGGGTGGCTGTGCCTGTGAGCTAACAGACTTTTTTTTTTTTTACTTTTCCATACCTATCTATGAGTGACTATTAACTTGAGGGTGACCAATAAATGTTTAGCCAATGTGTGAATTGAAAAGATAGGATCTGAAAATAGTGACCATCAACAATGTGCATGAAACTTTATTTTTAACATAAATGTTTAGAGATTCCCAGTGTTGGGTACTATCGACGACATCACTCTAGACAGATGTATGATTAAGTCCACAGCACACCAACCTGTATGACTGAGCAAGTAATCCATTATCCATGGTCTTCTGAGTTTGGGGCATCCTGGCTATGAAACTCCTTAGCTTGAAGTCTGCTGACTTGATATATTTGTGGTTTTCTTTTAACCACAGAGGCTACTCAGCTTTGACTTTGGGGCCATGGTTCATTGCTTCCTATTCTGTTTATCCTGTTCTACCAGTGGTTTCTCTACTGTGGCTGGATATATGACAAGAATTTGACTGCCCTGCTCTCATGCAGGCTTACTACATGTACAGTGGAAGATACCTGTTTGCTGACTCTGCCCTGGACAAGGAAATGTGGACACAGCCAAGAGCCAACAGGTTTCTAACAGTGTCAGTGCTGTTCTTAAATAAACTAAGAGCTATAGCTAGAAAGTCTAAATTCTGTAGTCCATGCCTGCTGCCTTTTTCTGAACATCTGTTCCTTATCTAAACCTCTGAAGATACCAGCCAGCTTGCATTGGGCTGATTCTTTGCTTGCTACTGGAGTTCTTCCTAATAGGAACTGAACTGAGTTCAAACCATGTCCTGTATCCCCCCTTTCCATCATTGAAGCTTCTGCTCTATGGGAGAGAAAAGAAAATTAGTCAGAATGGAATATCTTTGGCCTTTCAGCAGCATGTCAGCTGGTTTCCTATACCCAGGCTCATCCCCCTCCTCTGTTCTCCACTAAAAGGAATAAACAACAAGACATGGTGGTGTATGTCTGTAATGCCAGGAAAGTGAAATAAGGGGATTGCTAGTTCAAGGCCAGCCTGGCCTACACAATGAGACCCTGCATCAAAAAATCCAAAGGGAAATAAATAGCAAAGATGAATGACCGTTCTGTACTTTCATTGGAGGACACTTCCTGCCCTGCCCATGACCCTTGCCTTTCTACTCAAGGTTATCACTTAGAAGTAAAGATCTTTCTTGTTCCATCCTCATTGTTAATGTTACACTTTTATATCTGCCAGCATAGCAAACAACACAAAGACATTTTAGTAGCATGTGTAGCAGAAGATAGATTAATGTACATTTTAAGAGGGGTCAATGAGTCATCTATAACAAATGGGCCAAATTAGGAGCTTCCCTATTTTCATGGTGGTTTACAAACTGAGAAAGTTCTGGAAGGCTATGTTAAGAGTCACTATACCTTATGACAGATATTGCTGCTGGAATTTTGTGTGTCTGTATATTTGCATATTTTTCCTTGTTTCTTGTGTCAAAAGGTAGTAAAGTACTATGCAAAATGAGGAAAATAAAAATAAAAGATTGTACTTTTTTCAAAAGCATTATATAATGTCTGTATAAAGCAAAATATGTGTTTTGGATGGACTAGAATTAAAGTATGTTAAACACAGAATACAAAAATGAGCTTGTTTTCTTCTGTTGTCTAGTTTTGGAAAGCAAACACATGCTGTTTTTGTTTTAAGAAATATGCATTCTTACATTTCAAAATAATTCAAACTTATGTCTTAACTGCACTAAAAGAAAACGAGTGTTTAATATGTTTGTTTCCATTCTTAAATATTTTTAATAGCTCAGCAAAATGTGTGCATGACCCAAATCAAAGATGTTTCCTCAGCTCTCTGGGTAACAGCGTCAAAAGACAATGACTGCTCTTTTATGGTGACAGGGTTGCCATGAGCACATGTATGTTCTTGGCACTGCTGGCTGAAGCTCTTTGATATGAGTCTGAACAGTAGTAGGTGCAGTAAGTGAAAAAACACACCGAATGCTAAGAAAATTAATAGAGTGTCTATAATCCCATTGAACAAGTCTCTCAGAGAGAAAAGAAAATTACTAACTACATGATATACAAAGTCATTCCTTAATTCCAGCCCCCGCCCCCCCCAAAAAAAGAGTTGAGGGCTCTCATTTTCTTGAGAGGGCAGATAACAAAAATGACAATGATATTTAAGATGAGACACTATTTTGGCTTTATTCTATGTTGACAAATTTTTTTTTGTATAGCTATTAATTTGTCAGACAACTTTCACCATTTTCTCTTGATAAAATATTCAATTCTTTCTTTGCCAGTTAAAAGAAATAACAGACTTTTCATGATTAGGTTCGTAAATTTGTTTATGTTATTGATGTTTGCTAATAGGCTAGAAATTTTTGCTTATGTTCTAAAGAGTAACCTGATGGAGAGACTGAGCTATGGGGTTTGATTCAGTTATTTCAAAAATTTTGTTTGGCAGGCACAGTAAAATCAACGGTAATGATGCCTTATTTTCACGATGCCTTTCATCCAGAGATCTCAGAACATCACACAATTTACAGCACGTTATTAGGCCATGCTGACTCTATGTGAGAAGAAGTATATTTTGGAAATATATAAATGCTGCACCCTTTGTCTTCCTTCTTAGGTTTGTTGGTGCTGTTGGAACTTCTAAGAAAATTTTATTATTTAGAAAACTTGTAGAGTAGTCTTAAAATAATATAGAGTTTCTACAATACTACATAAAGTATAGGGGGGAAATTCTTAACACATCCAAAGGAAATCATTATGATTTAAATGTATTTGTAACATTTTACTTATCTATAATGCATCAATCTCTACACATTTCAGCATTTTCGTAGTATATATTCATAACAACTACCAGGAACCCAGACATCAGGACTCTTAATTCCAAACATGTAATTATTCACTTGTAATAAGGAATTGTGATTACTTGTAATCAGCTCTAAGTAGGTAGTGACACAGTAATTTACTCTTCTTAAACTGAGTGTGATAACTCAGGCAGATCCATAAATGGGTCAAACCTTTAATAACTAAAACTTGTGCTGAGGATGTAAAGATAGTATGGCTGTCAAGGTGCCTGGTGTCAATTATTAGGTATTGTGTTGATTTGAATAAAAATGGCCCCCATCTGCTTATGTCTTTGAATGCTTAGTCATCAGGAAGTGGAACTGTTTGAGGATTAGACAGATTGGGAGGTGTGGCCTTCATGCAGGAAGTGTGTCCCTGCGGGTGGGCTTTGAAGTTTCAAAAGTCCATGCCAGCTAGCCCCTTTCTTCTTCTTCTTCTTCTTCTTCTTCTTCTTCTTCTTCTTCTTCTTCTTCTTCTTCTTCTTTTCTCTCTCTCTCTCTCTCTCTCTCTCTCTCTCTCTCTCTCTCTCTCTCTCTCTCTCTCTCTCTTACTTCTGCAGCACTACGTCTGCCTGCCTGCTGCCATGCTCCCTGCCATGATGATAATAGACTCACCTCTGACACTATAAGCCATCCCCAATTAAATGCTTTCTTTTAGAAGAGTTGCCTTGGCCAGATGCCTCTTCACAGCAACAGAACAGTGACTAAGATAGGTATTAAATTTCCATTCATCATTATGTAATTTTTAGCAGTTTATCAGCTCATCACTTCTAGAAGTCAAATATAAGAATACGTATTATTATAAATTATCGATACAACTCTTTCTTAATTGAACGTATCATGCTTAAGAGGTTGAAAATATTTTAGGCATAAAAGAAGACATTTTCACACACACAAAAATGTGAGTATTAGCAGTGATAAGAGTTCATTAGTGACTGGATTACTTATCAGCATTTAAAATGTAACTTAACAAGAATAAAAAGAAAGTACTGTACAAGTACGATGAAAACTGTTGAAATGTAGAAGATAATTGGCAGCTGAGAGAGGACCAATTTCATTATGGGTTGTGTTTCCAATTGCTGACTTCCTTTGACACATAAAGAGAACATTATGGAAAACGGCATGTTTTCTTAGGTAAAATGGAAGGACATGCAGCACTCTAGGAGCTAAAATGCTGTGTAATAATAGCAAAAATGTAAAGGCTGCTTGACAGTGTGAAATAGTTAGTGAAACACGTGTAACCCAACTGGCAAATGGTGGGGAGAGCAGTGACTGAGGACAAAGTGAGCAAAATGATTAATAAGTCGAGATTGTCAAATCAGAGTTCATTTTAGAATTTCAGGCATGAACAGAAAGTAAAGAAGCAATTGTTATTCAGAGGAGGATGACTTGAATAAATTTCTCCAAAGACTGCTAAAGCTACCAATATTGTTTGGTCGGAAAAAAAAATCTTTCAAATTTCTCAAACATAATCTGAAAAAAAGAGGATGTTAAAACCTTAAAACATTGTCTGAATAAAATCGCACCCCTGATGTAGCTTTCTATATTGTTACTGATACATCAAGGCAATCAATAAACAATCACATAAATTGATGCTAAGCTGAGCATGTAAGATGCCAGACCACGCCCAGTTGGGAAAACAGGAAGATTTCACTAACATGGCCAAGTGTTGGTACATACGCTCACCATTGTGTTCAGTAAGAGGTCTGGACCCTAGAGATACCCATGAGATTAAGGAAGAAGGCCAATTAAATGCCAATCCAAACAATCACTAACTTCTCACAGTGGTGTTGGGTTTTATGGGGAAAAATATAAATACAATACATATCATAAGCACAAGCTAAAACAAATCAGAAATCTGAGGCTGGAGAGAGCGCTCAGCAGTTAAGAATATATACTACTCTTCTAGAGGACCAGTGTCCATTTCCAGCATCCACGTCAGGCAGTTTAAGCCACTTGAACTCCCAATTCTAGAGGATCTAACACCCTGATTTGGCCTCTGCTGCACAAGTATTCATGAAGTATACACAGGCACATACACATACATTTTTGAAACTCAAATATTTTATCGTGTGTAATTTTTTAAAGTTCTCTTCTGTACACAGGAACTCATATATCTAATTCAGACAATATTTTTTATATAAAAAATTGCTCATATTCTGCCCTAACATGGATGTACCCCAGACCTAACATTTCTCCTAGGATGATGTCATATTCTGCTACCAGAATAGACAATAAATAATGAAAAAGAGCCAAGTTGGAGGACTTACATTATTTGATTTCAAACCTAGTCTAAAGCCATAGCAAACAAAACAATGTACCTACTGGTGTGAAGAAAGATTACAGAGTCCAGTGAGACAAAGCTGTTAAAACATCTTTAAGATGATTTTTTTAAAACAATAAAGACTCTTCAAAAGGTAAAAGATATTCTTTTCAAAAGACAATGCTGGGGACGGGATGGTTGGAGAGATGGTTCAGTGGTTAAGGGCACTGTTTGTTCGTCCACTTTTCCTGAGTTCAGTTCCCAGCAACCACAGACAGAAAAGTCATACATATAAAATATAAATAAACAAATGAATCCTTTAAAAAAATTGAATCCGAATTTCCAAAGGACAATTTTTCATAACACTTAGAAAAATGAACAATCCAATACCCACTATTAATATCTAATATTACATAATATGTGTACTTCAAAATGGTAAAAAACTTACTATGGTTTGAATTTGGAATGTCTGCCCTAGGGTCCTGTTTGAGCATTCAGTCCCCACCTTGTGGCACTATTTTGAAGACTGGAATCTTGAGCAGGTAAGGCATGACTGTCAGAAGTAAGCTGGTAAGGGTGGGCTTTGGAGGCTACACTCACCCCTGCTTCCAGCCTGTGTTCTCTCAGCATCCTGCTCGGCACCATGGGAAAACCCGTCGCTACATGTTCCCACTTCCACTGGCCCACACAGACACACAAAGACACACACACACACACATGCACACATACAACATACAAATAATAGATAGTTTATATTTAATTTAAAAAACCCTCTTGAACTCCTTGCCAACATTGAGATCCTGGTCAGAGAGATTCTGAATGTATAACAAACTCAGAAGAGATGCAGACATGAGACTCAGATGGTGCAGGGTACATGATATCAGGGAGCGACCTTTTCCTCTAGTCTATCATGGCGTGAGACAACTTCTGGAAAGTTTTCTGACACTGACATGCATGTGAACCATGAAAGTGCACAGGATGAAAGTCTGATAGTCGCGACACTCTCACATCAGTGCACGAGGAAATTATATCACCCAGTCAAAGATAATTATCTGTTTCATTTGATGCTTGTTTCAATCTTTAGTTCAACCACTGGAGCTCATTTACCTTGTGATTAAGAAAGATTACCCATTGTTTCCAATTACATATATAATTGGAACATATATAAACAAATACAATGTATTCATTATATATTAATGATGATTATAATCCATTAGTTTTTTACAAAGTATAAATAAAACAGAGCACGGGGGGGGGGGGGGGGGGGGGGAATATATTACTTTATATAAAATCAGTTCATCACAAGCATGTTATGATGATGGTTAAGACAAAAATACAGGAAATATTCTTCAAGTGCTCAGGTAAATTAATCTAAATGGACAACACACAGCCAGCACTATGTAAAGTGGGCAGGTGAGCATTGCCACACTTAGACACTACGGTTAGACATTACCAACGATGTATTGCCTCTGTCCTTGCCTGCACTTTTATTGTATGAAGCTCCATATTGGTGTCATCCATTAAAATGCAATATTTTTTTTTCCCAAGCAGCAGTACTCAATAGTCAGGAGTGTGATCACATTGTGAATAATTGCTGGATTGTTGCTTTTAAAATAACATCTGTGTGTATGTAATTTGGGCAGAAATATGCCAGCTCCATTGCCAGAAACTGATGTTATTACGACATTCTTCAGAGGTCTAACAGCTTTCAAAAGAAACTCCTAGAGCATTTTATTTTTATCACAGGGAAAAACTTAAGAGTGTGCCCATGAATTTAAGACAAAACTATGCTTCCTGGGGGCGTTTAATTTTTCAGCATACTGCTCTTGTCATTACATCTACACCTGAGGGGGGGCCTGGCAGTCATGGCCTGTTCCTGGACTGTCAGCGACCCTTTTCTCTAACAAACAAGCTAACGCCAATCTCCCGGCTGCAGTCGTGAGAGACTATAAGAGCTAATCCTACCGTGAACTTTTCTGCTTAAAAAAAAAAAAAATCTCATTTATAAAAGTTATCATAAGGAGGGGAACTTTGAAAAGAATATTAATGTTGTAAATTCTATAACAAGCCTTTTAGTGCTACCCTAACATGGCTGAGTGCTCAATAGTCATGCCAGAAGCTTTCTAGAAAGCACTGGAGTGACCGTCCAGGCCATAAGCTCTACTGTCTAGAGACTGCATCCATGGGACCCACCCCTCCAGACTCGGCCTACCCGCAGGACTCCTTCATATGCATCAGAGAGCACAGTGGAACGGCTCCTCAAGGATATTTTTCTGCCTGTTGACACCCACAGCAGCTAACCAAGCAAGAAAAAAACCATTCTAGCACGGTGTTTGTCATCTGTCTCCCAGGTAAGATATGCAAATACCACAGAAGATATGCAAATACCTCTTATCACTTCCTCACTTTTAGCAGTCTCTTATTTTTTTTTTTTATTTTGTCTGATTCTCTTAGAGGAGAAATTGATGATCGTCTTATGCAAATATAAATCCACTTGTGCATCTCCACCCATCATAACCGATAAGACGAGTAGACAGAAAACAGGTAAAGATGCGGTAGACCTGCGCCATGTCATTAGTCATGAGGGCTCATCGGCATTTGGAGAACAGTTTCCCTAGACTACAGAGTGTCTTCAGTTCAGCTCTACCTGGACCAGGCACAATGACAAGGCCTGATGTTGGGGCACAAAGCTCAATTACAAAAATTGATAGAAATCAGGCAGCAATGTTTTCTGACAACCACAGAATTACATTAGATGTCAGATGCAGAAAATTTGCAGAAATCACTAGAAATTAGGAAGTACATATACCATAATTCTAAACAATGCATAGACAAAACAAAAAATGGGAGAGATACTCATAAAATAAAACAAAAGAAAAAAAACCTGCATTTTTGTGAAAATTGCTTTTTTAAAAAAAAGTATCAGGATCATACCCCCAAACTGAAGGAATTACAGCAAGAATGAGGCCACTGTAGGGACAGAACTAAGACCAAGATTCAAAGCTACCAGCCCATCGAAAAAAGAAGCATCCCTTCTCTTTCCTCCTCCTTCCTCCCCCCCCCCCCCCCGCCTCGTTTTCTCTCTTACTCTACTCTTTACCTCATGATGCTATGACTTTCTTTCCTCATATACATAACAAGGGACATGCTGCATGTTCCCAGTCCCTGAACACAGAGGAAAGATACCTGTTGTTTTTTTTTTTCTCCCAGATTCTGTTTGTAACACTGTACAAAGGACATGAGCTATCCTGGTCCAGCTCCCTGCTGCCCCTGTTCAGGTCACTGTAACCATGGCAATGGGTCCATTATGGCTGGTTATCTTCCTTATGACTAGGGTACTTCCTCTCAAGAGGAAGAAAGGAGGAGCCAGGGTATGCAGTGAAAGCATGGGCCTTGTTGCCTCGGTGTATCACTCAGCCATCAGGTTATTAAAACATTTATTAATGAGAGCACAGGATCAGACACTGACATAAGCACACACACACATACACAGTAGAAACTGTAACAGACTCAATTCTAGATACCATCTTCACAACATGCAAACAGCGTCATTTGTGGAGCACTGTACTAAGTACCTACCTCACTTAGCCGCCTATTTATGTAGTTAGTGTCTTTAAAAGAATTGTTTCTATGAAAAGCTCAGGATTTCAGACACATCAACCAAACACATCAGATACATCAACCAAAAGCCTGCTTTTGGAGAGGTCAGAGAAGACAGTGCATCTCCAGTGATGCACTAAGCAGAAACCAGGGGTGATTTGAGTATCATTCATCTCTGTACACAGACAGCCTTTCCTCTTTCAGCTCATGCTTCCGAAGAGTCAAAAGGAAGGAAGGAAGGAAGGAATGGAGGGAGGGAAGGAGGGAGGAAGGAAGGAAGGAAGATATTAATTCATACTTCCAGTTAGGATGCAAATCCAAGTTTAAAATGTTCTGACTGAGCAGTTTACAACTCATTCTGATGTTGTAATGGTGGTTTGGTCTGGTGTTCTGCGAAGTAAACCAATTTAGCTGATTTTAGATCACTAACAAATAAGCAGTCATCACTGGTAAATGCCCAATGTTCTAGCATCTACAATTTGGGAGCATGCTTGATATCCAGTTGAAGTTTTTTCACCTAACTGGATGATGCAGTGGCACAGATACACAAAATTGAGACATCATTATAAGCCAGAAAAATAGTTTATTTCTATGTGATTCTCAAAATCAAAATAAATCTGGGGTTTTGTGAGTAAAGGAATCCTAATAGTAATAGAAGCAAAGCTTGTTCAGAAAGCTTGTGCAGGCTATAAAACATTAAATTAGATTAGGTGTGTTATTCAGCCTTATATGAGACAATACAATCAAATATTGAGTAAAAGTGTTCTAATTAATTAGATATAGCCTAGGTTTAAGCCAAATTTTAGAGATAGGCTATGAAATGATATTATAGACAGCTGTTTAATCAAAGTATTTAAAAACCTTTCATTCTATAAATTTACATAATTTTTATAAAAATAATGGTACTTGTCTAGCCCAGGATTCATATGTATTTTCCTCTATATGTCATAGATTGGAATAATTTAATGATATTCAGAATTATAATTAACATATATACTAAGTCATGGTTCATGGTGTTGCCATAAATCACGATTCATAGGAATGTCCACTCAAAAGGTCATGCTATGAAATGACCACTTAAGCACACTTTCCGTTGTTCTTATTTTGATAGTTAAGAATTTCATACATGCTTATAATGTACTTTGATCAAGCACTTTTGCCTCCCAACTTTATGTGCTCTCTCTTTTGTTTTTTACCCACTGAGTCTACTTAACGCTGCCTGTTTATTCATGGGTGACGATCCATCCACTGGAGTGTGAGGTTGCACCCTTGACTATCCTTCCCAGAGAAGCCGTCAACTGTCAGTAGCTTCTCAGCTAGGGGCCGGACTTCCTGAGCCCGTCCCCACCCATGCAGACTGTTAAACATGACAGGCCTGTTGCACACATGAACTCAAAACAGCACTGATCTCATGCATAAGACTGAACGAAAACAAACAGTTCTTTTTAAAGCACTGGGACAGTTTGGTGATAGGCTGTGGTCGATAGTGTACTTAGGTCTGGGATACTAAATTCTCTCTTCTATTTCTGAAAAGCCAGAATAAGAAACCATTCGGGGAAATCAGAGTAGACTGGGAGACTGGGTACCTAGACTTTTGTGCCTTTTGCAACTTCAGAGCCTGATGAGTCACGTAGCATCCTGGGAGCATCACCATTTCTGTTAAATAACCGGGTGTGATAGCTGGTTTAAAGTTTATCCCAACATGCTCCATGCTATAAATGTGATCAGGAGTATGTGGACCACACAGAAGATGCCATAGCTTTCTTTTTTTCTCTCTCTCTCAATCCTTTCTCTGACTATAACCACAGTCTATTTATTTTCATTCCATACTTCATCTCCAATAGCAGCCCAGAGACTAACAAAAGTTGCCGTCAACTCTATCTTTAGGAAACCGGATCTAACAGTGAAAAACTTGTGAGCAAGTTGGACTGGTGTAATTAAAGTCCAAGCCTGAATTAGTAGTTTACGTTCATCGGAAAGACAGTGTGGAGAAGAGGCTGGAGGGCTACTGTTTTAAGTGAGGCCAGACACAATTAAGCAGAGATCATCTCGGTATCCAAAGTGGATGTTTTAATAATTTGGGAACTCATTGGGTAATGGCGAGAACAGCATGTTCAAGGAAGGCATGATGCAAGCGTGCACTCGGCAGAATTCTACCCCTTGAGAATCAGTTATCCTAGGATGAATCATGCCTTCTGAATAATTTTTAAGTGATAAATGACTTATCACTAATAGAGCTGCCACAGACGTACCTATTATGTTTAGCATTCCTGATTATAATGAATGCTGTATTATCACAGTTTGTATATTTTGAGAGTCTGTCTACTATAAGCCTGTGATTCCCATGTCTATTTTTTTCACAAATATTAAATATATTAACTTCCATAGGTTTAGACCATGGAGGCTTACATGGCAAATCTTCCCACCAGAATTTTCTTTTCTTTTTCTTTTTCTCTCTCTTACTTTTTTTTTCTTTCTCTTCAAGAATGTCTTGTCTATTTGTTAGCATTTTGCCATTTTCACATAAATTTTTATATCAGCTTGTTAAGTTTCACTAAAGCTACTGTCGGAATCCTAACTTTAAAGATGAACTTGAGGAAAACATAAAGCTTTATAACACCAAGATTTTCTATCTGGGAACTGAGACATCTTCTATTTACATATGTCTTCAAAATCTTTTTATAACAATTTTAAATGTTTCCATATGTTGTTCTATTTGTGCTAATTTGTTACTAGAAACCTCTGCCTCTCTCGTTGCTATTATAAATATCACCTAGTGCCTTTTATTTCCTTCTCGTGGTTTACCATGGTAGTGAGATTTAAAGCATAATGTGAAGTAGAAGATAAGTAATCTTCCTGCTTTTAAATGCAATGTGACTATGTATGTAGCAAAACAGTAGACAGGAGGCTTGCTGCTCATTCTAAATAGAAATCCCTCATTGGATTAAAATTACGCCATTCTGCTCCTTTATTCTAAGGGGCTTTTTAAGATTATCTGTACCTATTCAGTCTGTGTGTGTGCGCGGGCCTTCATGCATATATCACATACACGAGTCAGAGGACAGCTTGATGGATTCAGTTCTCCAGCTCCACCACCATTGTGAGTACTGGGATAAAACCCAGGTTGCCGTACTTGGAAGCAAACACCTGTACCCACTGAGCCACCTCACAGACTCTTTTATAAGAGTTTGTGCTGATTGGGCATTGTTTACATTTATTGAAATGAAACTAAAAAATTTCCCATCAGTCTTACATATGGGCAAGAAGGGTGTGTAGTAGGGAGGAATACTTGTGTTTCTGCATTCAAAGAAGCCAGATGTTGACCTTAGGTAAAAACAGGTGATGGCACTTCCACCACCGCTTCCCATCAAATATATATATATATATATATATATATATATATATATATATATATATATATATATATATTTCAGTTTATCGTCAAATATAAGTTTTCATTTATCTATCAAATATCCCAAGAGACCAATCCTTAGGTGTGTAGCAATCACATCACATGCTCAGTTTTGTAAGTAATGCCCAGTGATTTTCTGGAGTGGCTACACCAATCTGTATTCCCATCCGTGGTGTATGAATGACCCAGTTTCTTTGTCTCGCCTTCATTTGGTGTTATTTTTCATTTTGCTCTTCAGCTAGACATATGATCACATGTGTGGTGGTCTTAAATTGCCTTTTCATGACGGATAATGATACTGAATTTATTTTCACGTAACATTATTTTCATGTCACCATTTGCTGTATGTGTGCCCTCATTGGTTTAATTCATTGTCCTTGGATAGAGGAAATATCAGAGTAAGCTGGTAAGAACAGGTACTGCACTTCCTGTGACCAACAGTCTGAGAAACCACTCTGCCTTGGATGTTTAGGTAGGGCTTCCCACTTGAGTCCAGAGCATACTCTCTCAGCGTAATTACTTCTTCCGTGTCTCCTCCTGAGAGAGTGCTGGGATTGCAGTCAGGCTGAAGCACCTGCCCAGTGTTGTTTATATGGATGCAAGGATCCAATCCCCAGTCTTCGTGTTTGCACAGTAAGTGCTCTACTCACTCAGCCATCTTCCCAGCTCCATCTTTTAATGCAGCACATAACAATTGTGTTTTATAAAAGAATAGACATAGTGATCAATGATATGGAATAGAGTACTCATCAAAATGTATAAAACATAGTATTTATAATGTAGATAACCAAGGAATAATAAATGTAGGAGAGGTATGTCAACAGCAGTTCTATGATAAATAAGCCATTTATCATGTATATAGTAATGGCAAGGCATTTATTACTTTACAAAAGCATGCAGACATAAGAATTCTAGGAAATCTTATTCTAAAGGGTAGAAAATTCATGACAACTAGAATATGGCTTCCATGTATATATGTGTGCATGTATGCATTCATGCTGTGTGTGTGTGTGTGTGTGTGTGTGTGTGTGTGTGTGTGTGTGTGTGTGTATAGTTCAGTGGATCTTGCTTTTGCTAGTGTCCCTCCGTCTATTTTGCATCTATGTTCACACCTGACACTGGAGATTGATTTCTCTCCACTCCCAAACTGTTTCAGCTTTTAACTGGTGCACAACCCAGTACTTTCAAACAGAGGGGCTTAAAGCAGCAACTTATGTCATCATGCATCCTGGTTTGGTGAGTTGAACTTTTGATTAGTGTTTCCCTGGGAAAGTTTTCAGTTCTATGTGGTATTAACCGAGACCAAGAAGAAGTATTCAGCTTGTGAATGGACTGGGCTGAAGTCCAAGACAAATTCAATCAAATATGTCTTGGTGGGAAAGCTGGAATGCTAAGCTCATTTGGGCCCCTCATCTTGATACAGTCCCAGGGCTTTGCAACATGCACTACACAATAGGAAAGTATTATTTCTCACATAGTAACACCAGAGTCTAAGAAGCCAATGCATCACCGCCCTTTCTTTTAAAAGCCAGTTTCAGAACTGTCATAGCACCCATGCTATCACACTTTTTTTTTAAGTCCTGGCAATGAAAATTGTAGAGAAAAAGAAATTAATCTTAGAAATAATATCAAACAATTCACATCTACCATAGCATCTATTTATGGTTTTATTTTCAGTGTCAAGCTATCACGACAACATCTGTTTGGATTATTTTCTATTTTTCTATCCCCAAGAAAACATTTAGAATGGCTTTACTATCCTGCTGCTTAAGTCTCTGGTAGAGGTTCCTTCTAAAACTCTCAGTATTGAATGAGTTCTTTATGAAGATGATTGTAAGATTATTGCAGCTTTCCATTTCTTTGTGAGTTAATTTTTAAAAAGTTCTTTATAGAGCATCTTTATTAAAATCTGAGTTAATTTACATGTGCCCATATGGTTTATCTTCATAGAGTTCATACCATGTTACCTGAACGTGACAATTTCCCTGTCCAACAGTATGTGTGGATATTAATGGTCCTCCAGTGAGCAGAGTTCAGGCAGAGCCTACCACCACCACAGCATGGTTTTGTGAGGGAGGACTTAGCCTATGTGTGATGCACTGCATCAAGTGCCTCCTGAAAATAAAGGCACAATGGAGACCAAGCAGGGAAGCTTCATGTTTAGCCCCTGCAAATTTATGGAGTGCAATTGAACAGGTGAAGTCTCCAAATCATTCCAAACTTTGAGGAAACTCTGAGAGTGAGCTGTGTGTCTGTTTACATGGGGAAAGCATTCAGTGTTTCTTAGCATCGGAGGCTTGCAGGTCTCTTCTCTTGGTAGCAGGAAACACAGGTATGTGTTTGGTAAGCACAGGAAATTGTGCTGCAGGGACTCCTCAGAAGCAGTCATCCGCTCAGCTGATGCATTCACACCTGTTGCTTATCTGCAGCTTTCAGGGATACACTTGGAAGACAAGATAAGTCAATTTCAGATCGCAGTGATTTCGAGGCAAGTGAAGGAATACACTAGTTCTGCTGTGTGATGTGCACACAGTGGTTCTTGCCTGTCAGATATACTGCATATCAGATAGTTACAGTACAATTTGCAACAATATCAAAACTTTTAATTATGGACTAGCAATGAAATAATTTTATGGCTGGCGTCACCAAAACATAAGGAATCACTGTTCTAACAGTAGAAAGTGGGGCAGAGGAAATACATCTACTCAGTCAATAGCCAACACTTTTACAAATGCTTACAGTTTTGAGAATGTCCTATAACACAAAAGGCTTAGATTCTGAACAGATTGAAGGTTAGTGGGAAAAAAAGAATGGTAAAACCTAAGATGACAAAGACAGTATAAAACCAATAGTGTGATAGTCAGATTGTAGTGCATAGGCATTTGAGGAAAGTTTAGGTGGTTAATTAGAATTTTATTATACAGAGCTTAGGAGGAAAACATTTTCTGAAACTATGGAAAGGAAGCCATAAGCAAGAGGAATGAGAAAAAGATGGAAAGTTAAACAAATTGCCGAAAAATAAAGAGTTTTCTTTGAAATATATTAGTGATCATGACAGAAGATTCCTGTTCAGTCTGTCCTTGGGGGTAGGTGAAGATCTGTGTTAGATTTTATTAATGTATATTTTATTTATTATAATTTATTCATATTACATCCCGATTGTTATCCCCTCACTCTTATCTTCCCATTCCCACCCTCCCTCCCTCTTCTGCCTCTTCCTAGACTTCTGATAGGGAGGCCCTCCTACCCCACTGTCTGGTAACAGCCTATTAGGTCTCCTCAGGATAGCCTGTATTCCCTTCCTCTGTGTGCCTGCTAGGTCAACTTGCCAAGTGGCACTGACCAAATTGTGGGCACCAGAGTGCATTTCAGAGGTTCAGCAGCAGCCCCCCCCCAACGTGTAGAATTGGCAGTCCATTGGTTACATCTAAACATAGGGTCTTGGTTCTCTGTATCCGTTGTCCTTGGTTGGTGCATCAGTTTGTGCAGGCCGCCTCTGACCAGATCCTCAGCCCTTGATGGTCTCCCTGTGGAGCTCCTGCTCCCTCCAGGAACTTCCATTCCCCCTCCCCAATCTTCCCTACAACTCAGAGCACTCCACGCAGAGTCCCAGTATCTGTACTGATCCCCCAAGGAGTCTCTCAGAGGAGATCTACTTTGGGCTAATATCCACTTATAAGTGAGTATAGACCATGTGTGCCTTTCTGGGTCTGGGTTTCTAGTTCTGTCCACTTGCCTGCAGATTTTAAGATTTGTTTGTAAGAGCTGAATAGTATTCCATTGTGTAAACATACCACAGTTCCTTTATCCATTCTTCAGTTGAGGGACATCTACGTTGTTTGCAGATTCTGGCTATTACAAATAAAGCTGCTATGAACACAGTTGAGCAAATATCCTTGTTGTATGGTGGCACATCTCTCAGGTATATTCCCAGGAGTGATATGGCTGGGTCTTGAGGTAGCACTGTTCCCAATTTTCTGCGAAAGAACCAGATTGATTTCCAAAGTGGCTGTACAAGTTTGCACTCCCACCAGCAATGGAGGAGTGTATCTCTTTCTCCACATCCTTGCCAGCATGTGCTGTCACTTGAGTTTTTTTATCTTAGTCATTCAGATAGGTGTAAGATGGAATCTCAGTCGTTTTTATTTGCATTTCCCTGATGACAAAAGACGTTGAGCATTTTTTTAAATGTTTCTCAGCCATTCAATATTCCTCTGTTGAGAATTCTGTTTAGATCTGTACCCCATTTTTTAATTGGATTACTTGGTTTGGTGGTGTTTAAGTTCTTGAGTTCTTTGTGTATTTTAAATATTAACCTTTTGTCATATGTAGGGTTGGTGAAGATCTTTTTCCCAATCTATAGGCTATTGCTTTGTTCTGTTGGAAAAGCTTTTCAGTTTCATGAGTTGTTGACCTGTATTAATTGTTGACCTGAGCGTGGTGTAACTCTAACAAAGCAAGTGAAACACTTATATAAAAAAAGTTCAAGTCTCTGAAGAAGGAAATTGAAGAAGATATCAGAAAATGAAAAGATCTCCCATGCTCATGGATTGGGAGAATCAACATAGTAAAAACGGCCATCTTATTAAAAGCAATCTACAGATTCAATGCAACCCCTATCAAAATACCTACACAATTTTTTACTTACCCAGGAAGATCAATTCTCAACTTTATATGGAAAAACAAAAAACATAGAATAGCTAAAAACAATCCTGTACAATAAAAGATCTTCCAGAGGAATCTCCATCCCAGATCTCAAGCTATATTATAGAGCAACAGTAATAAAAACAACATGATACTGGCATAGCAATAGGCTGACTGATCAATGGAAAGGAATCAAACACCCAGGAAGAAATTCACACACCGATAGAGGTTTTAATTTTGACAAAGAAACCAAAACCATACAATGGAAGAAAGACAGCATCTTCAACAAATGGTGCTGGTCTAACTGGATGTCTACATGTAGAAAAATGCAAATAGATCCATATTTTATCACCCTGTACAAAACTAAAGTCCAAGTGGATTAAAGACCTCAACATAAAAGCAGGCACCCTAAGTCTGTTAGACAAAAAAGTGGGTAAGACCCTAGAACTCATTGACACAGGAGACAACTTCCTGAACAGAACTCCTGAGTTAATTTTGCTAAACCATTTTTTTCAATAAATCGTTCACTGTGTCTATATTTTCAATATTTTGGCACAAAATTGCTGATTATTGCTCTCTTTTCACAGACTTCAATAGTTACGTCGTTTTATTATTTAAAAAATGTTTATTGTTTATTGAAGAAGCTAAAATCTTTGACTGTCTTAGGATTTCAGAAATGAAAATGGTCATTTTTAATGAATGTCTGAGCTTTTTCCTCATGTTCTGTTTTCATCTTTTCTTTTTCTTTCTCTTCATTTTATGTTTATTTCAATTTCTTTGGTTTTTGTACCTCTTATTCCATCCATAACTTATCCCCATTTTTTGACAGGGTCTCACTATTTAGCCCTGGCTAGACCTGAACTCACAGAGTTCCACCTGCCTCTGCATGCCAAGTATTGAGATTAAAATCACATGCCACCACCCTACCCTTTATATGGGCTGAATGCATGTTTTTGGGTGAAAGGTTGTAAGTTCCAACTCTATTCTTTTAAGAATAGATGCTATTAGTTTTAAAGTGCTTTGATACATAAATCTTTTCTTATCTGTTAAGTGCTTTCATATTTATAGACACCAGTGTATTCTAACTTCAAAGCAGTTTAATAGTCTTTGTTTTCACTGATCTGTTTTTCCTTCCTTACCACAAATCAAGTAGACTCATATGTAGAGTTGTTTGTGTGTATTATTCTGTTACATTGATCTACTGATCCATCCTTGTGACAACAGGACATTGTTGTAATAATTACAACTCTATAAAAAGCTTAGTAACAGGTAAAGTAAGTTCTCTTCTACTAAAAAAGTTTATTATTAATTTTCTAATAATCTCGTCAATTTACACAGTCTGTATATTTTATTAAATTATGCTCAATCTAGTATATTATATTAGTAGAATTGGCATTTAAAAAAATAACTCAATAGTGCCTGCTTGACTATTTAAGTCTTTCCAGATATGTTTTGTTTTATAAATTATTTTCTTTTTTAAAGATTTATTTATTTATTTATTTATTATGTATACAGTGTTCTGCCTGGATGTACACCTGTAGGCCAGGGAAGAACATCAGATCACATTATAGATGGTCTTGAGCCACCATGTGGTTGCTGGGAATTGAATTATGACCTCTGGAAGAGCAGTCAGTGCTCTTAACCACTGAACCATTTCTCTAGCCTATAAATTGTTTTCTGAACAGTTGTACACAGCTTCAGTCAGTTTGTTATTGTTCTTTTCATTATAAATATTGTATACTTAGTGTTCTAACTCAATGCTAATGTATATAGAAATGTAATTCATATAATACATGCAAAACATAATTCATAAAGTTTAATGCCAATAACAGAGTTTTTAAGTGCACAGTTATGTTGTGTGTGAATAATTTTTCTTTTTACTTAAATTCTTACTTGCTGCTTTTTGATTTATTGTACTGGCTAAGATCAATTGTAAGAAGGTGTCCCGGAGTAACAATAACTAATTCAATACCACTAAAAGTAATCAAATATTCTGAATCAATTGCATTGATCTCATTTTCTGTTATGCTATCAATGTGGACTATATTGATTTTATCATTTAAAACTACCACTTCTGGACAAATAAAATTAAATTATTGTTTTAGATTATATATATTCTTTGATTTTGATGTTTTTGTAAACTGTACTATCATGACCATAAGATTTGACATGTAATTTTTTTACTTGTTAAAATCCATCTTTAAAAAATTTTTTAAAAAGTAAAATCCATCTTAAAATTTTATTATGAAAATTATACTGGCCTAACAATGTGAGCGTGGCAAGTTCTTCCTATTTTATTCTCTGAAAAAAAGTGGCAAAATTAACATTTTCTAAATATTTTATAAAATTTGCTACCAAATATCTTACTTGAGGAATATTTAAATATCTAATTTTTACATCAGTTTTAACATATTTTTCTAGGACTTTATTAAATTTTCTCAAATGTATTGGCTGAAATTGTGTACATGAGGTTTACATAAATGTTATCTTTTGTTTCTTGTAGTAGATATTTCTGTATTCTCCATTTTTTTCTTGATAAATCTCATTAGGAGGTTATCAATTTTCTTATCCTTTCTAAGACGACACTTCTTTTTGGTTTATTGATTCTGCTCCACTTTTTTTTTTTTTTTTTTTAGAAAGAGAGGTCAAAATGCATACTTACATCCTAATAGTTTTTTGGTACAGTAAAGGAATTTTTCATTACAATCCAAAATTCCTAAAGTGAGAAGAATCAGCAGAATAATCAAACAGGAAAGGGCGTTGAGAGGGCCAGGCATGATGAGGCACACCTTTAATCTCAACACTTGGGGTACAGAGACAGGCAGATCACCGTGAGTAAGAGACTAGCCCAGCCTACATAGTGAAATCTCGTTTAGTGAGAATGGCTTCACAGGATCATATATCCGAATGTTTGGCTCCTACTTGGTGGACCATTTAGGTAGGATTCAGAGGTTACAGGCATGACCTTGTTGGAGGAGGTATGTCTCTGGGGATGGGCTTTGAGATTCCAAAAGCCCGTATCAGGCCCAGTCTAGCTCTTTCTGCCATGTGTTTGTAAGCTCTCAGATACTTCAACGCCACATCTGCCTTTGTGTCTCTATGATCCCTGCCATGTAGATCATGAACTAACCCTTTGAAACTGTTAAGCAAGCTCCCAGTTAAATGCTTTCTCTTGTAAACTACTTTGGCCATGCTGTTTTTTCACAGCAATAAAACAGTAACTAAGATACCTTTTCTCAGAGAGATGGGGAGGGTGAGGAAGTTGGGGGCAGGGGAAGGCTGAGAAACCTAATAGGTTGTAATCATGTAAAAAGGAAGATTTGTAGCCGGACAAGAAGGGACCTGGGAGAAAGACTTGGGCATACTGTTGGTTTGTTATCTAGCACTAGGCATGGGAAGATAGTGTCCTAATTTCTTTTCTGTAGAATAGATAGAGTAAAAAGTTATGCGTCTTGGAGAGCAATATGATTGGCAGTTAGAAGACAGAGTCCTGGAAGAATAAAGTTAGGAGTAGATGTCAAAGTTCACTGGTAAGGTGACTGCAGATATGAGGTACTGACTTTCAATAGTGGGGCAATAAAAATTCACAGAATACAGCAGATCTACTGTAAGGTGTGGTACCTCTTGAACCTACCAGGATATTCTCTCTCTCTCTCTCTCTCTCTCTCTCCCTCTCTCTCTCTCTCTCTCTCTCTCTCTCTCTCTCTCTCTCTCTCTCTCTCATACACACACACACACACACACACACACACACACACACACACACAGGGCAAGAGGTCCATTCTCTGTTTTTTCTCTTTCCTTCCTGCCCTGGTCCTAAAAATACCTAGCTCTCTAAAGTTGTCCCTTCAGTTTCCAACTAACTAAACCACAAAGAGGCAGAAACGCAGGGCCCTCTTCCAAGATGGAAGGATGGCAAGCACTCCTGTGCCAATACTCTTCACTAAAAGACCCGGAGCTCTCCATACATTAGGACAAGGTGAGAAAAGAGGCAGAAGACTTTGTGTAGCCTGAAAAAAAAAAGCAAGCAAGCATGCCACAGAATGAGATAGCTTCATTAAGTTTGGAGTAGAACTGAAGATTGCCATTTACAGCCAGTGTCCCTATTACGATATTAACTTTTAACCTACGTCTAGCAACCATGTTTGGTCTGCCAGGTGTGCTCCTTCGTAGAGACCAGCTGGAGCTGTGTGCACCAGGGAGATCTACAGCCATCTAAAGGTACCTCTGCTGCCTGCCCTAAGACTAGGGCACTGCCATTGGCTTTATCCTTCCTTGGCTTGTCCTTGTTCTCTTCCCTGAAGCCTGGTGCCTAGCTAGGCTTTTTTGTTTGTTTGTTTGTTTGTTTTTGTTTTTTGTTTTTTCAATCTGCCATCGACTTCTGCTTTCTGTATGATTATATTCTTCCTCTACTCTTCTGGATTTATTTACCAACGTTGAAAGACAGAGGCTTAGTTTATTTTCATTAGTTGACCTCCTTTTCTAGTAAACGCACTTAAAACTAAAATTTTCTCTTGCTATGGCTTCATCTACACAGCTGGAGGGTCCGTGGTTAGTCCTACCTTGACGACTTTGTCCTTGCCACTACTGTTTCTGGCTTTTTGTGAGCATGTCACCAAATTTACATTTCAGCAGCTTTGTTATGATACACCACGTGTGGTTCTGTTTTCATTTCTCTTTCTTCACTGTCATGGGGCGTTTTGGTTTTTTTGGTTTGATGTCTTTAGTCCAGGTTTTAAATTTGTAACTCAGTTTCCCTTTAGATATATTTCCGCCTTGTTTTACTTCTTTTCCAGAAACGCAATCTTACAGATGTTTGGCGTACCTCTTACTGGGCCATAGTTGTCCATCTTTAAGTGGGGGTTTTCTCTAAACTACTTTCTGACTAATTAATGCCCTCCTCCGCTGTCCATAGACTGAGGATAAACTCACTGAGTTTTCAGTTCCAGATGGTTGTTTTGTAAAGGGCTTGAGTCTCTGCTGAAATACCTTGAGCACAGCGTAGTGACTTGAAAGGGTGCTTGTCCTGCTTCTCGATCTTCTGCATCGCCTGTGGACCTCGTTCGTGCCTTAGGAGCTATCACTTTTGGATTTTGATGTCCTCTCATTTATGTGCTTTTTAACTGATATTATGCACAAACAATTTCTAATTTAACTTCTGGTATCCTCCCTGGGATGGATGTAATTATTACCATTTTGACAAATGGTTAGGGGCCCTAAATCTGGAGTCACCTTCATTATTTGAGGTTGAGATTAATTCAGGCTTATTCTAGTCATGAAAGTGCTTGCTTCACGTCCACTTCTCCACTCTACTCCTAGGGGCAGCTGTAGCAGGCGCCCCATACAATAAACAAGATATTCTCTACAGTCAGCTGTGTAGGGAAACCACCTGAGGTACCGGGACTCTACTACTTCTTGTCTTTCTTGGTAAGCCCTTGGCTATGGTATTTTAGGGGAAATGGGACATAAATTGCACATACCATGCAGCAGAAAAAGATTAAGTTTGCTTCTTCACTGACTCAACTAGTACTACTGACCCACCCTGGTCCTTTGTAAGATCCCAGCTTAATCCAGAGATGTTGGTTTAGTTAACTCAGTCTTGATGAATGCTATGGATCTCTGACATTGGCTGTACAGCTGTAGGAGCCCTGTCCACTGCCCATGACTCTACTATTACATCACAAAATTCAGTTTATGTTTTCTTTTTTATGGATTGGATTGCTGGAGAGTTTCCTTTCTTCCCATGAGCCTAGAGTCCAGGATTTATGCATAATCTTGTTTTATGGCAGGTCTGGAAGTAAACGTCCCTGTGTTCTTAATTATGATTTACCCTTTTATGAGCTTTTTTCTTTTTAAGGTAACATACTTGAGATGCATAACACATAGAAGCCAAGTTAAAGGTTAAACTTTTTTTTTAAGGTTAAACTTCTTACAGGAAAAAACTACTAGTAAATTTAAAAAAACATGCTTCTACTACTGGAAATTGCATGTATTTGAAAAGTTTTTCAAGATAAATAAAATAATTAACTCTCTCTTCTTTTTCATTGTGTTCCCATAATTTATTGGTGACTAATAACTCTCCAGTGGGTCAATAGTGTAACATTGCGTTCTCATATTGGGATGATTGGCTTGCCACAGCAGCCATTTATTTAAACATAAAGTTCTAGGGGAGAGACAGAGAAGCGGGCAGAGGGGAGGGAGGGACGGAGGGAGGGACACCGCGATAGAGATTTACACAATGGTGGCCACTTGAGAGCTCTCCTCAGCTGTGGAACTGCCTGCAAACCTCACCTGCCGACTCGGTGTGAATGGAGTGTTCAGTGTGTGCTGGATGAAATATGAAGGGCAGAAATCCAGACTAAACCCACGGAACTGGTTATGACTTTTTAAAATGGAACCAAATCATTTTGCTTCTTTTCAAGTTTGCGACACAGCCAAAGAGTTGGTATGTATATGAACAGAAGTGGAAGGCTATTCCCACATTCTAGTAACGTTGTTCCAAATGGCTTCCTTCTGACTCATTCAGGTTTTACCTATGAAAGCAGTTCTACCAAAACCATGAGTAAACTGTGCAGGTCACAGGGGTTAAAACTAGAAAATCCCTTGGAGGGATCAATGACACCACAAGAAGACCTACAGAGCTAACCAACCTGGGCCCATTGGGGCTCACAGAGACTGAACCAATAAAAGAGCACGCATGAGCTGGCCCTATGCTCCCTGAACGTAGGTAGCAAATGTGCAGCTGGGTTTTCATGTGGGTTTCCCAGTTACTGGAGTGGGGCTGTCTCTGACTCTGATGCCTACCTTTGCATCCCATTCCCCTAACTGGGCTGCCTTGTCTGATTTCAGTGGGAGAGGATGCGCCTAGTCCTGCAGTGACTTCATGTGCCAGGGTGGGTTGGTACCCATGTGGAGGGATATGAAGGGGAACTGGGAGGAGAAGGGGGGGGGGCTGTGATCAGGATGTCAAGTGAATACATAAATCAATTAACGAAAAAACTATAAAATCCCAAGGAACTAACCTGAGGCTTCAGTACCATTTCAACTTGCTGCCAACAGCATAGCTGCATGAGTTCCTCCACGGCCTCCCACATCCTTGCTGAGATATTAGCGCCTGCCTCATTTGATCATGGGGCTTGGTGACATCTTATGTCCCTCAAATGTTCAGGATCTGAGAGGTCTATTGGATTATCTCTTCCCTGCTATATTTTTTCTTCTCCAGCAAGACTGGTGCTCTGAAGGGCCAGGCATCCTTTAGCCAAGTTCCAAATTAGACTCGATGGGTTCTGAGGGAACAAGGTGTCTCCATCAAATCCCTCCCCCTCAGGGCTCAGGAGACTCTGCAGAAGAGGAGGAAGAAAGAGTGTAAGGACGAGAGGGAGGAGGTGGAGCACACTGTAAGGGATCAGGCCTTCTGGATACAGCAGGGCTGGCACATGTAGGAGCTTAGGGAGACTGTGGCAGTCTGCACAGAACCTGCACAGGTCTGTACCTGATGCAATGCTAGAGCGGAAAAGAAAAGTAAACACATACCGCCCCACCCCACCCCCATGCCTAACCCAGGAGAGACACACTGGGAAACAAACTACTTTTAAGAGTTGGCT
This sequence comes from Acomys minous, assembly GCF_964271855.1. Taxonomy (NCBI): domain Eukaryota; kingdom Metazoa; phylum Chordata; class Mammalia; order Rodentia; family Muridae; genus Acomys; species Acomys minous. Next base: position 42,834,699 of record NC_140492.1, read on the forward strand.
GCATTCCAAACAGTAGAAGGATAACACAAAACAAATTCAACAGCACCATTAGAGGTTCTTTATCTCTCAAGATTCGGTCAGGGCATTTTTCTTTTTTTCCTCTTACAGGTCTTTTGTGTATATATTCTGGCTCCTAGCTTTGTAGTTTTCATGGTATTCCTGCATGCGTGATTGCATGTGTGTCTGCATCTATATGCATTTCTTGAGCTTTGTTTTTGGCTCTTTTTCTTGTTTGGTTGTTTTGTCCTGTTCTGAAATTGCTTTTTATTTTATTTTATTTTTATTTTTATTTCTATTGGGCTTCTAACAATTTACAGAAAGGGTGTGACTGGGAGGAGTGGTGGGGGAGGGGCACCATAATCAGAATATATTATATGAAAAAAAAATCCTACTTTCAACGGAAGGGGGAGAAAGAGTGTGAGTTCAAGGGTAGGATAGCTAGACTACATAGTGAGACCTCCTTCTCAGAACAAAGAAATGCTTTCGGTTGGGCAGCAAAGGGATGGAGGTTCGTGGTTGTCATCACAGCACCTCTTCTTTAAATATTTACTGAAATTTTAATTTAAAAATGATATTTAATGTGATGTTTAATAGGAATTTACTGGCCATTTAACTACTAACAAGTACTGTGCTGGCTCACCAAATCAAAAAGGAGGGCAGCAGGAGGTTCTACCCTAAAGTGAAGGCGAGCACTACAACATGCAGAAAGCTGAGGGATCAGAGCACCTTGTAAGACATGCCATAGATCAAGTGCACAGACACAGAGCAAGAAGATATATCTGAAAACATCAAGGCGAAAAGATTTCTGCCGCCCTGCTAACGGAAAGGGTATAGACCTTTCTGTGTTTTTCCTAATCCACCCTAGCAAAAAATAATAGATTACATGTATTGATTTCTGACTACTATATGGAACAGGCACCGTGTCGAATTCCTTAAATATCTTATTCAGTGTTCACAAAAACCCCCAGAGGGTCAGCACTTTTAAAATTCCATTTTCTAGATAAAGGGGATTAAGAGATTGACTTGGGCTCTCGCTGCTGGAAAAGGAGCAGAGCACAGTCCTAGGCAGAAACCCTCCAGCCCGCGCAGTTCACCGCTCCCTGAGCATCTGGGAAGCCAGGAGCCGCGTGTTTGCTCCAGGTGGAAACTCATCCTGGATAAACTGAACGCAACACTCTCTGGACTGTTTGAGGACTCTTACTTCAGTGTGTGAGCTGTGTTTAAAAGCTTCCTCAAAGGCCTCCGGCTCCTTTGTTTCAAGGACAAACCGGACCTTGGTACCTTCGTCCTTCTTAACATATAATTTTCACACAATGTTAGTGCGCATACACTTAGGACAATCTGAAACTTGCATAGTGTACTCCAGCTATGGCATAGCAATAATTTGGATTTTCTGGTGGATGCATGAAGTTCGGGACACAGTCTCTGCTCCCAAGTTTATAGCTGAGCATCAGGGAGGTGAAAAACAAACACATAAAAGGCAAATAGTTATTTTATACACTAAAATAAAAATGAATCTTACCCAAAAATAAAAATCAATCTTACCCAAAGATATTGTTGGTGACTTGTTAGGTCGCTTTAGAGAAAAGAAACTCTGTAGTGTTGTTGTTGTTGTTGTTGTTGTTTTTGTTGCTGTTGCTGCTGCTGCTGTTGCTGTTGTTGCTTTGATTTTTCAAGACCAGGTTTCTCTATGTAGCCCTGGCTGTCACGGAACTCACTCTGTAGACCAGGCTGGCCTCAAACTCAGAAACCAACCCAGTTTTGCCTCCTGAACACTTGGATTAAAGGCATGTGCCACCACCTCCCCTGGGCCGTGCAGTTTTTAAAACTGTGAAACTGGCCGTGAAGAAGGCTCACAGGCCAAGTGGGCCTACTTCCAAGACTGAGGACCTGAGTTAAATCCTGACCCACAAAGGAGTGACTTAGATCTAGTAAGTCAGTCTCTGACTTCCACTTGCATGTGTGTGTGTGTGTGTGTGTGTGTGTGTGTGTGTGTGTGTGTGTGTGTGTCTGTGTTGAAAATAAGTTAAAATGTAATAATTTTTTTAAAAATCTGGAAGTGTGCAGATGTTAAATTGTGTATCCTGGAACAGGACCTCTCAGTGTTCATTATGGCGCTGTGTACTGAGTCCCACCGTTTCACACTTGGAAGTGGCTTCAAAAATTGTTGGAGAAGTACTACAGTCTAAATGCTACCATCAAAATTCACATGAGGCAATCATAAGTTCCAGTGTGATGCTATGAGAACGTAGGCCACAGGAAAGGTGGTTAGGGTAGGAAAATTCTGCTCATGGAGTACTGGCCTTATACACGGAACAAAGCAAAACCCATTTCCTCCTTCCAGTGTGGATAATTCAATAAATAGGTACCTTTCGATGAAGCAGGACACAGGCCCTGGTGCCTTGAACTTGGACCCCTCAGCTATAAGAAAGAAACTTCTGTTGTTGATATCAGGTCTGGGATCTTTTATAGTAGCAGCTCCAACAAACTCAGATAAAAACGAATACAAGATTTTTAAGACTGCACTGTATCTTTGTCTCTGTCTCTGTCTCTGTTTGTCTGTCTGTCTGTCTCTGTCTCTGTCTCTCTCTGTTTCTCTGTCTCTGTCTCTGTCTCTCTCTGTCTGTCTGTCTGTCTCTCTCTCCTGTGTGTGTGTGTGTGTGTGTGTGTGTGTGTGTGTGTGTGTGTTACATGTTTCTGCAGGGGAATGCAAATATATATGGGGGATGATGCACACGGAGGCCAGAGATCAAACTTGGATATCATTCAGTTCCTTGGACATCTTTGTTGTTTTTGTTTTATTTGAGAGAGGCTCAGTCACTGGCCTAGAGATCATTACGTGAACTATGCTGAGTAACCAGTGATGCTTAGAAATCTGCCTCTGCCTCCTTCCCAGGTGATGGGGTTATAGGTGTACATTACTGTGCATAGCTTTTTCACATGGATACTAGGGTTCAAACTTGGGTCGTTGTGTTTGCATGAAAAGTGCTTTAGTGATTAAGATAATGTTTTTCTTCCTTTAAATTTTTAATTACTTAATTAATTAATTTACAGACAGTGTTTCAGTGTGTACCCCCAAAGTGTCCTGAAACTTGAGATCTTCCTGCCTGGACCTTCTATGTCCTGGGGTTATATCTGTGAGCCACTACACTCAACCTAAGATTGTATTTCTTGGTAGAAGTGCACTGTTCTATAGAAAAATTGCCTCACCTTTGACCATGTCCCCTGGAGGGGGAGACCTGGTGGCACTCAGAGGAAGGACAGCAGGTTACCAAGAAGAGACTTGATACCCTATGAACATATACAGGGGGAGGTAATCCCCCTCAGGAACAGTCATAGGGGAGGGGAATAAGGGGAAAATGGGAGGGAGGGAAGAATGGGAGGATACAAGGGATGGGATAACCATTGAGATGTAACAAGAATAAATTAATAAAGGAGAAAAAAAGAAAAATTAAGTAATTAGATAGAATCATTAAATTCCTAACACATGCACCCAACTCTGTGCTGGCTCCTTTTATGTCAACATGACACAAGCTAGAGTCATCAGAGAGGAGGGAGCCTCAGTTGAGAAAATGGCTCCATAAGCTATAGGACACTTGCTTTATTAATGATTGATGCAGCAGCGTCCAGCCCATTGTGGGCGGTTTTATCCCTGGGACCATGGTCTTTGGTCCTATAAGAAAGCAGACTGAGCAAGCCATGAGGAATAAACCAGTAATAGGCTTATGAATTTTTTTAAACACACAAGATTTGTTTACATCACAAATGTGGTGTATAACAGAGATTTTTTTTTTTTAGCTTTAGAAATCTGGAAGCTAAATCTACCTTTTGAAAACAAGGCATGCCTTCTCTAACGCTGGAATTGGAAGTGAGATATCACGGAGTCAGGGATCCTTGTGTTTCTGAAGATGGACATGAAATTCCATAGTAAGATAGCATGACTAATCAGTGGTGGGGGCTCTGTGTCATGGGGCATCTTTGCTCCAGAGTCTGAGACTCTCTCAGTTATGTACACTTCTCTGCCCAGGCAGGTCCTCTGATTTCTATCTTTCGAAAGTTGTAAATGTTGCTTTTATTTCTTCAGATGAGGGGATGAGATGAGAGCCATACCCAAGCTTTATGAATACATGACTTAGGCTGAGCTCAGAGCATTTCTGTCTCTGTTCTAATAATATCATTAGGCCTAGAAGCTTCCAGCCTCCATCTGCTAACCTAGGTCTAGAATGTTTTCGGCCTCCAAGACTTACTGCTGAATGAGCTCACCCTTTCTAGTTATTTCTGAACTCTGGCTGGCTGGTTTAACACAACTGTTCTGGCACAAAACTCCTATCCAAGCTGACTGGGTCAAACTGGCTGTTCTCTAGTTCTCACTGAATTGCTCTTCTTAGAAAAACTGCCTCTGAACTCCACAAACTAAACAGGATGAACTCACTTGTGCTGTACTGCACTGAACTGTTCTGTCTCTGTGAACTCTTTTATTCTTGCTGCTTTCAAGTAGCTTTTCTTTCCTGTCTGTTCTCATGAGAGTTGATTAATCTCTGACTTATTCTGCCAAATGGTTCTCTGATTCATCACTTTGCCTGCCCCTCAATTAGATGTCAATTTCAAACACGCCTCCTTCCTCCTATAAACTAATCTTTCTTTGATTGTTTGGGATTAAAGGTGTCTGCTAAGGGTGTGTCTGTATTCCAGCCAGATCATACTGTAATCCAGAGAGTTTCTGCTGCATTCCAGCCAGGTCACATAGACCTACAAGATCTCTGTATGTGATCCCTTGCCAGAGCACCCATGTTATTGAATTAAAATTCCTCTACAAAAGGTATTGATTTCTTCCAGAGTTAATAATAGAGCAGAACCAGAGCCTTCCATGCATAATCCCTGAGCTCTAGATGCCATTTCAGCAGCCAGACTCTAGAGCATCACATTTGTATTAGACTAGACACGTCATATAACATTGCCTAGGGAGGGACCACCACCTATATATGCCATAAAGAATGCAATATAAAATAATGCAAGGAGGGAGGGGGGAAAAGTAGGAGCAGAGAGATCATGAATTGTTCATGAAGTTAACCCTTGTAGCATATCATTGGCCCTGGTTGGGTTCTGGGAAGAATTTTAGACTGTTAGAAAAAGAGAATTTACGACAAAGGAGTTCAGGTAGCAGATTTGCTTTCTTCCAGAGTTCATGGAGTTACTGTGAAATCAGACCATGAGCTCCAATGTCCATCCTCTGTCCTCCAGCCCCATGGTTTGAGCCCACTCACTTAAACACAAAGAATTTGGCAAATCCATGGAAATATTAAAAGAGTTAAGGGAGGTTATTGAATATTTGTTTTATCTTCAGCATAGGCAGAAGAGAAAATTTTGAGATAGTCATCACACCTTTCTGCCGCTCTCCTTTTGTCCCACAAACTCCATTTAGGCCAGTCTGGCAGCACGATCCATCTTCCAAGTTCCCACTCAACTTGCTCCCTTTTGCACAGGGTCAGTTGGCTCCACAGAACAGTTGGGAGTGCCACCCAGAGGCCCAGCTGGTGGCTGACTTTTGGCTTTCCTTCTTTCTTAAAGCACTATCAACTGTGTTAAAAGGAAACTCCACCACACTGAAACATCAGAACAAGGTCTTACAGGATCAACATCACTGACTACAGTGAAATTAAAAGGAGAAATTTAGGGAAAAGATGTAAGTAGGGAAAAAAATGAGGTCACTGGGAGCAGACCTGTTCTATCTTGGGTGGGAAAATGTTAGGATGCTAAATTCACTGGAATATAAAGAATGTTCTCCTATATTGAGCCACCAGCACACTCCAGGCCTTAATTAAACATTTGTCAAATGCCTATGGTCAGTTAGGTACTGAAGTATTTCTGCAATGTTATTTTCTTGTTAAATTCAGTCCCTGTCAAGAATTTTGCAAAGCACTACCGTTCTTACATATAGATAAAGCAAGAAGACACGGAAATTTTCACAAAACCAGTTGAAGAACCCAGAACTGGCAACTTCAGGTTACTGTTCACTGTGCTCTTAAATAGAAGGTAATTATAATTTTTTTGTGTTTATGGAAGAAATATAAAACAAGATAATTAAATCTGAATTATGAACTCTGTGTCTAAAAACAGAAATTCAAACACAGGCACATATAATATTTCTGGTAATTTTAGGGAATCACACTAGAGTTACAACATGTTAATAAGGAGTAGAAATCCCTCCTTCGGTTCTTTGTCTGCTTAATAAAAGAATTTAAATTTAAAAAAGAATTTAAGGACAAATTCAAATGGCAGTTTGAGGACAATTTTTATTAGACTTTTTAAAATAAAAGTCCCAGGGACAAGCTGTAAATCTTGGTGGTTGCTCACAGGGGTAAAATAGATAAGAGAAAAAGCAATGCAGTTTGACATAAACTGACATGGAGGTCAGTGACATGGCAGACAAGCAACCATATGGTGGGTCCAAAGTGTGGGAAAGGAGAAGGCGGACAGTCTCATCAGTCTAAGTAATTCAGAAAAGCAGGCAGACATAGAAAGCTGCCTGGCTACAGCGGTGTGAATGGTTGCACCAGGCCTGGGAATTCTGGGAAGGGAAAGTACATTATCTCATCCAGGGATAATTATTCTTCCTTCCTAGGCGTGGTTCCCTAGCCAGGTGATTAACATAGTCCAAATGGAGTGTGAGGTCTCTACTAAATTCAAAGGTTCCATCCTCCCATTCCCTTAATAGGCCTTTATTGCTGTTATAACATTTGATTTCTCTGAATATAATTCATACCAACTAGGCTTTACTTGGGTTTTCTCCAAAGTCCAAAGCTAAGTAACACCACCCAAATTTGTAGTGACTGACAACCAGCCTATATCGTTAGGCATATTGAGACACAAAACACATAGCAGATCAGAGATGATCAAAATGTCACTCCTATGATGGATGTGCCGTCCGTGTGTGGCAACCATAGTCTTACTAATATCCCATTTCAAAATTGAGCCCCAAACTTCAGCCCTATGCTACACCTACCTGCAGGCATAGCATTCATCCTATTCCTGAAGGAAAACATGCACTGCACGGGCAGACAGGAGGATTCCGGGGGTAGAAAAAAAAAAAAAGGAGGAAGGAGATAAGATGTACAGGCTGAGCTCCCAGCTCGAAACTCCATACCAAAGGATAAACTTCCTCTCAAATGATGGAGGGAGTGGCAATGGTGATTCTTGTCCCTCCTTTTGGAAACACCTAATCTAGAAATTTCACACACACACACACACACACACACACGCACACACTCACACACACACACACCTTTCTCTTCATTTGATCTCAGGCACATCACTACCTGATCATCTCATTCCCAGAAATCAGTAGGAAAGAAGAAATGAAAAGGCATAGCCTTACTGTGGGTAAAATCAAGGTTTGTTTGTTTTTTTTATGTTATTTTTAATTATGTTTATATATATTTATATTATTACACACATATATAATAAACTACATACAGCAAGAAGAACCATGAAACAATCAGAAATTATATAAAGGTTACATTCATAGTGTTTTGGCTATTTGTATTTGGCAGCCTTGAAGAAAGCATCTTTCGTATCTTGGTGAGTCTAAAATTCTGAATGTAAATCAATATTGATTATATCTCATCTCTATCAACTTAGAGACATCTATCTACACCTAAAAACATCTTAACCCCTAAACAACTAAGCTTAATTGTGAAACTAAACTATCTGGTCTTCAATCCCATCAGAGACTTGAGAAGGAATAAAATTAATTACCTGAGTAAACAGGAAGTGCAAATTAGCAGCTTCCAAAGTGAAAAAAAAATGACAGAGGCAGTTTGCTACCTAACAGTCACCCAAAACTCTCTGTAACATTGGAGCATCATCTTCAGCCTTCTGTCCCAGTATATCTGACATATATAAATTAAAGGTTTTAAAAGGGGAACATTTCCCAGTCGTTCACATTATATATGTAACGTATTAACAAATGTGTGGATAGTTATGTAAATGAGGTAGAGAGGGAAAAGTCAGTGAGTCAGAATTAAGGACATTAATAGCCAAGGGTTCCATTTACATCTCAGAAGGAAGACAAGCCATGGCTGACTCACCCTACCATAGAGGTGACGCGGCATGTGGAGAGGTTACTTGTGAAGGCAGGAAGGAGTGGACCCTGAAATGGATGAGGGAAGGTAACAGAAGCTGTATCTCATAATAACAATGAGACTGAAAGAGCATGGAAGAAAAGTCAAAATTAAAAGTAGCTATTTATCCCACAAAACTTCACCTACCCTCCCTATGCTGGGAAATAAGGGTCAGAGCTAGGGTAAAGCATGCAAGCTGGAGAAGCCATAGTGAAAATGTCAGATCACCACGGCTGGGTGAGGCTCAGGTGTAAGGGTTAAGATTTGAAACCTCTGCTGCCAAGTTCTGTTCCTGCAGCCTATCTGGATTTCATAATCAAACACTGACCTTATCAATTATTTTGTTTCTCAGTTATTAGCATCTTAGCAATGAAAGCAGGAAATGTAATTTTCTACCTCTGACTGACCACTACTTGGCCTATTACAGAAACAACGTCTTCCCAGCTGATCACAAAAGATACCTATACCACCCTCCAACCGGCATTGCAGTTGCTTTCCATCGGATGCTTTCAGCAAAACCCTCCTGAGTGTTTGCCACTTCTCTTGCCTCGGGCTTTTACTAGAAATGGGGCACAAGACATCTTGTCAGTTTAAAGGCCGGTAGCTTGCATGGCAGAATGAAGAACGCACCAAACAGCTCCTGCCTTTGTAGTCCACACAGCCTACAAGGCTCAGTAGTGGCAGCGGCCATCCAAATCTTAGCCACCTTGATACCCTATGAGCATATACAGGGGGAGGAAGTCCTCCTCAGGCACAGTCATAGGGGAGGGGAGTAAGGGGGAAATGGGAGGGAGGGAGGAATTAGAGGACACAAGGGATGAGATAACAATTGATAATATGAATAAATTGATACAATTAATAAGTATATATTTTTATATAGAAAATTTATATAAAAATATATTTTTACAAAATCCAAGCCACTCAGGGTTCTTTCAACAGACACCATTCCCAAGCCACTGAATTCCATAGTGCTCCCCCTACTTGGACTCCCCAACTTAATTGTCTTCACTGTGAGCACTCCACATATTCTAAGTACTCAAAGCAAAACATCTACAGGCTTCAGGCCCATTGAGAGCCTAGGACTGGGGAAAGTCTAGAAACGACTCTGAAATCTCATGCTAATCTATACATGTTGTTTTCTGACAAAGCACGCCGAGTGTCCACAGGATTCTCCAAGGTCAAGATACTCTGTGTTATAAGGTCACAAGTGATCACATCACATTCACGAGAATTACAACAAGCCTGTGCCGTTACTCTATTTCTACTCTAATTTTTAACAACAGGAGTGAAATTCCAGAAAAAAGGGTCTTTTATGGTTTTTTCTTTGTTTCCTTTTGGGTGGGGGTCTATGGGGGTGTTACACGGGCATGCATGTAGAGCCTTCCTCTATCACGCTCTGTTTTATTTCTGTAACAGAGTCATCTCACTGAGCTTATAGCTCACCATTTTGGGGCCAAGCTGGAAGCCAGTGATCACCCTCCCTCCTGTCTTGTCCCCGGTCCCCCGCCACCCTGCTCAGAGCTAAGGTAAATGTCATGGGTGGTCATGCCAAGCTCTTTGAGTATGTGACTAACTCAGGTCTTCACGCTTGAATAACAAGTACTCTTACCTGCTGGGCCATCTTCCAGTTCCTATTCCCAGTAGTATTTTTTTTTAAATTGCTATAAAAATGGCAAAACATCAAGTCCAGCGGAAGCTTAGTTTAAGGCATAAAATGACCAAGAGTTTCAAGTGGCTTTGTATGGTTTTATTAATTATCATAAAGAAGAAGCTTAGGAACTTCATTAGAATGAGTTACAATTAAGTGTTACACCAGTGGCAATGTAGAACCATGACTATCAGTGCCAAAATTATTGACATATATGCTTAATATATGCCTTGTTGATCTACATTTCCATTGTTTAATACTAAAAATACCCCAAGACTATTAGTAAGCAATTCAAATTTCCAAGAAGAGATAGGCCCCCAAAATAAAAATCCTCAATCTTAGAATTATGCATCTACAAATACTTTTTTTTTTATATTCTAGTTGGCTTTTGGCATACTAGAAATACCTGCAGTGGCAATACACAGTTTCAAAAAGGGAGATTTTAATACATATTTAAAACAGAGAATAAACACTTTCCCTCTTGGATCTCAGTTGTAAAATCCTAGGTTGAAAATTAAAGGTGGGAGGCTAGGGGAAAGCTTCATTTTATTATTGCCTTTGGGTGAGACCTATTTTGTATGTAATCAGAGTAAGGAGAAAGAATACATTTAGAAAGTTTAAATAGCTCTTTGCAATCTAAACCCATACAAGAGCAAGAATGCAGGTAGCTTTAAACAAAGAAAGGAAATTATTCTAATATCAAACTATTGAAGAAAAGCACTGCAGAAACAGAACACGGTGCTACTTTATAGTTCTTAAGAAGGAGGTGAGGTAGGAATCTTAAGATTAGATGTAATAGGTGCTCTAAAGTTAGCCCTCGTGAGCCTCATCAATGTCTGCCCATGCTGTAGTGCTGGTCACTGTAAGGAGGAAATAGAACGGGAAATAAAATGCCTGGGACAGAGAGTATAGGAATAGAAGCACAAAAACTAGGCTCTAGGGACAACAGTTGTTTACGTCACAGAGACACTGGGACGAATTCCCCCGCAAATAAAATGCCATAATAATAGATATTTGTGGGAAGTATCTGAGAAAAAAAAAACCACAATGTTTCACATTATAATCTATCAAATTTTAGAATATGAAAGAAGCTGGCTCCCTGGATTTTGTAGTCCAACGTACTGCAAAACATGATACATGGAAACCCATCACAGTTTCTCTTAAAAGTTACCACTATCTTAACATATTAGTATGCTCAGACAATGAGGTCCACATTATTTATAGTTACAAAATGCAAAGTTGCCTAATTTCTCTACCTTACGATTTCTGGATTTGTTTACAGACTCCTATGTGATTATTACTTGTTCTGTGACTGTCTTCCATTTTTATACAGGGCAATCAATAAATGAGACAGAAAGGTGGCACTGCGCTGTATTCATCAAAAAACATACCCCCCCACCCCCGCCCCCACTGCCGCCCAAAGTCTGCTAAATGATTAAAAACCAGGGAAACCAGAGTGTTTAGCAAGATGGGTGCCTGCATTTGCTAGCAAGTTCCACTGTTGGAGAGGTGAGTGGTTAAGCAAAACACAGCTCTTTCGCTTCCTCGCCCCCTTTCCAGCCATTTATTTTTATGACTCCATCAATTCTGCACATCAGGATTTAGAAAGCCCTGCGAGAGGAATGTCAATCATAAGATAAAGGGAGCAGAGGTGTAAAGGTAATATTTGAAAAGGGAAGCCAAGAGATGAAGTTGAGAATTACAGAACAACTTCATATAATATATTACCAGGGAAAACCAAGCATAACAAAAGAATGGGAGAAAGGTGACAGCGGGGAGAGATCACATAAAATACTAACGCGCCCCAGAGTTCTGCAACTGAATGGTGAGCGGTGGGTTTAGATAAGGTAGAGAGAGCTCATTTTAAATTTGGAGTTCATAATACAAAAATGATACAAATAAAAAGCTAAGAACTTGAGCACCTAAACAAAAGACAAACTCTGCCCCTCCCCCCCCCCCCCGCCGCAACCCTACAGCGGCAGGGAGAGTACACTGATTGCTTTTGCTTCTCTGGAGGCCTTAATGTGCCACACAGGGGAGGTACACTACATAGGTTAGCCACCTCTAGGGTCCGTGTCATCATTGCTGGCTCTGCCTCTTACCTGTGCCATATCTGATACTAGACACATAATTACCATCATCTCCCTGGTCTACGTTTTCCTCTTCTGCCACTTAACTGTTTCTGGCCTTTGGGGAAGCAATTAATGAATCCCTTTGCTGAAACCATTAAATGACGGTGGAGGAACTGAGAAAGTTATTCCTTTTGTAAGGCCAGCAATGTATGTCCTGCCAACCATAGGAACTGACCTAGGAGAGACCAAACGGATTCCTTGACAGTCATCCTTAAGTATACTCATTCATTCATTCATTCATTCATTCATTCATCCATTCACTGGATAAATACTTTTTAAGTACCACATTAGATAGCTTTGCATCACTGTGACTAAATACCTTACCTGGCATATGCAGTTTAAAGGAAAAAAGATTTACCTGGACTCATGGTTTCAGAGATTTCAGTACAAAAGGTCAACTGGATCCATTGGTCTGGACCTGAGATCAAGCAGAATATCATGGCAAGGCATGGTGGAGGAGGCTGCTCACCTCATGCCATTGAAAAAAGCAGAAAGACAAACAGATGAAGAGACGCCAAATAAGGTGATGCCTCCCATCATGCCCTGCCTTCCACAGTATCCATCAATTCCCAATAATACATTTGATTATAAACTGATTGATGGAGCCTGGAGAGATGCTTCAGCGGTTACAAGCACTTGCTGCTCCTACACAGGAACCACGTTTGAAGGAGAGATAAACCTGTTTTCGTTACGATCCGAGGTGAGATCAGAATAGTCCTATGAGAGAACAGGTGAGGTTAATCCACTAGAAGACCAAGCACCTCATGCGGGAGCTTGATTGTTGCCAGCTGAGACGATCCCGTGAACAGACTCTGGGAGGAGATATATAAATGAGCCCAGAACTGGAGGCGGGGCCTTTGGGGACTAGGGATAGTTTTTTGGCTGTTCATTGCTCCACTTTGAGATGCTCCTAGAGAGAAAAGCTTGAGGGAAGGCTTCGGGGCTATGGCTCCTGCTGAGGTTCCAGGCTCTGGTTACTCCAAGTTCCAACAGAAGAAAGCCTGCTGATTACGCCAGGAGAATAATTTCTTGGAACTGATATCCTTACGGTTTTGTTATTGTGTTCTTTTATCCCTTTTTCCTATTGTTTTGGTTAGTCGGGTTATAAGTGGCGTATGCTCGGTTAATAAGTTGTAATAAAATAGATTGGTTAAGAAAATTGAGACTACACAGTTTCAATCCCCAGCATCCACATGGTGTCTCACAACCTTCTGTAACTCCAGTTCCAGCAGAGGCAGCATCGTCTCCTGGCCACCCATGGCTGTTGTACGCACATGGTACACATGAACTCTGAAAGCACACACATGTGGAAATGAATGAGAAATTTAAATTAATGAAATAAAATCAACTGTTGATGGTTTGATCCATTGGTTAGGTCAGAGTTCTCATAATCCTATCACTTTCTATATTTCTGTCAGATGGCAACCAAGCCTTTAACTCAAGTCTTTTCGTGGGGTGAAGCTTCACATTCAAACCATCATAAGCAGAAATGGTCTCTTGGGTTTTGCGATAACGAGGCATGGGAGGGTTGAAAGCATCTGTTAGCGAGTTCAATGTTTAATTGCTGATGGGACTGCCCAGTAATGACAACCCAATATGTGAATCAGTGGCAGGTAGATACTCAGCCAGTTAGGAACACTAGGAAGGCTACCAAGAAGAGACTTGAAACCCTATGAGCATATACAGGGGGAGGTAATCCCCCTCAGTCACAGTCATAGGGGAGGGGTGTAAGGGGAAAATGGGAGGGAGGGAGGAATGGGAGGGTAGAAGGGATGGAATGAAAAATTAGATGTAATATGAATAAATTAATAAAATATATTTAAAAAGAAAGAAAGAAAAACCAACGAAAAAAGGGAGAAAAGTGTTAGGAAAAAAATATATAGTTTGAAAAAAAAAAAAGACAAGAGAATCTGAATGGAAAGGAAATGAAAGCACCGTGAGGGCTCCGTGACCCACATGGATATGCAGAGCTTTAGTAGCACTGAGAAAGGAAACTAGCTTTACTGACTGTATGTGTTCATATGTGTATCTGTTGTTGAGACAGTACCCAGGGCCCAGTGTGTGCCAAGCAAGTGTGCCGCCACGGAGAGTCCTCATTCTCAACCCTCATTCACAAATACCATGTGAAGGGCAGGTCACTCTTCTGCCTTCTCACTAACTGTGTTCACCGTACTATTTCGGCTTCTGGCGTCATATGGTTTCAGGAGTACTGTCAGTGACATTTACTTCCCTATGGGTCCCTCTGCCCAGGTCGCTTTACCTGCGGTGCTCAGTTCCAGCACTGCCTTCTGTATCAATCTGCTGTGTACCAATCATTTGACTGTGTATCAATCTGCCGCCTTACAAAAGTCACATCTCTGCTTGTTCCCTCCTTCCCTTATCTTTAGTCGGTGTGGTATATCTGATTTCTTTCCCAGTCTCAATATTTTTCATAGCTAAAATGAAAAGAAAAACATGGGAGGTAATTTCACCTTCAGACCATTCATAAATACTCAGCTTGTGTAGACATCAGATTTAAGCTCCCTGATTACTGGTCTAATTCCCTAGGGTTAGCTACTCTGATCATTTGAAAGAACTTCCTAATGGAATGAGCAAGTTCTTGTAAATCTGGCCACATAATTTCATGGGCAAAATAAAAGACCCAATAAATGTTTCTAGTTGTAACCACTAAGGCCATGTGAGTAACAGATTGCTGTAGGTGTACAATGAAGCCTACCAGTAATGCCCAGTTGCTAATAAAAGCCTTTAACTATCCCATTCCCTCTTACGTGTGCACACATTAAAAAGAAGGTTAATATGAGTGAAAATATTTTATTCAGACAGTCTTGGCCCTGCCATAATTAGGTTATAATCATTCTACCCAAATACACAATTGTCTAGGAATAAATATTTTTTATTATTGGAAACATCTCTCTGGAGGTTACCTCATACCATCTACCTGACCATGTTCAAGTGGGAAGTCCTGTGTGTGAGGAGACAGGGAGCCGGTTGGTCTGCCTGCTGAGGTCCTTCTAACCAAAGCATTCCATCCACTCACTTCATGGAGTGTGTGCGCCTCGTCTCTGTCTTGGTCATACTGAATGAGAGAATGAAAGACAAAACTGACAACAGAAGGAGTGGAGCTTGAGCTTCAAACTCTTGACCATTTTCTTCTTCCATTTGGAGGAAGGAAAATGAGATGTTAACGAGAGGAGAGGGAAAGGTCACACAACCGCCATTGAGCACTCAAATTAACAAATGTATAAAATAGGTGCAGTTATTAACCCACTTACAGAGGAAGGCACTCACCTGGCTATGAGCGTAGTGAGAGTCATCAGGAGGGCCTTGAATTCCACCTGTTCTGGCTCCAAACACCGTGCCTGTGAAAACGGGCCTGTTAAGGAGCACTTCCAATCAGAAGGCCTCCCACTAAGCTCATGCTACTTTACTCTGAACTGCCTGTGTACCTCGGGCAGGAACCCTGTGAGAAGAAGGTTCCTTTTCCATTTTCTGCTGACCTGTTGATTGCTCCAACTTCACATAGTCAGGACCTCATTCGATGACCTCTCAATACCTAACAAGCTTCAAACCTGGGCTCCCTTCAGTAACACTAATATATATCTACTACAGCTAGAAATATTTATATGAAACCAGATAGATTAATATAACAAAAAGTAATCAAAAGCCATAAATATTTTACATTAAAAATTGGATATCTCTCCACAGTTCTACCATTAACAGCCCATTTTTACTTAGAAGTTAGAACTGGTCCAGCTTCTAAAACCTTTACAAATTTCTGCATCAAACATCTTTGGTAAATAAAATATCTAAAGATTTTGGTGTCCTCATATTGCCAAGTAAATAAAATGTTAATAAATAAATAGTTTTGTTTACAGAATAATTTTTTTAAAAAAAGAAATATTCTCCTGAGTTGTGACAAATGTGTATATTTTTATCATGACATGTGGCAATACAGGTCAAACACGTGATCTCTAGAACCGGGCATACAAGGATGTGAAGTATTTGCCCGTCTATTAGCTGTATCACCACTGGAAAGTATCCTAATTTTGCTGAACTTCATATAACTAGGTAATATATGTAACCACATGGTATGGTTGTGTAAGGGTCCAAGAATCACTAAAAGAACACCCAGACTCAAATAGTATGTAAAAGCAAAGAGCGTAACAGTCTGCATTCAGAGGTCAACCATTCATACAAAATGGCGACCCCAGCCAAAGGTTCACAGGCCTTTTTCTAGGGAACTGGGGGACTTCTAAGAGGGTGTACTTTCTTCTAATTTGATTGGGTGGGCTAAGTAGCAATCTCAGGGGGCATAAACTGATAGGCTGGGTAGAATGACCTTTAATCCTAGTTATAGTCTAGAGGCAGTAGGCTATATATGGTCACACTAGTGGCTGATTGACTCAGATCTTTCCCACGTGGTCTCTTCTGGGACCAAGAGCATCCTGCTACGTGACTATAACTGGCATTGGCTGGTGCCGCTTAGTGCCTGTAGAGGCCATGCGACTTCTGCCAAGGCACCATGGGCCTGGAGTGTCTTGGGCCCCATTGTATGTCTGATCCTTTCAGCTGATACTGTCAACGTGGCAGGATTTAGAATGCCCTAAGAACTGGTCATGGTGGAAGATACTTTTAATCCCAGCACTAAAGAGGAAGAGGCAGGCAGATTTCTGTGAGGTTGAGGCCAGCCTGATCTACAAAGCAAGTCCAGGACAGCCAGGACAGTTACACAGAGAAACCCTGTCTCAAAAAAAAACAAAACAAAACAAATAGAATCCTCTAGGACACGAACCTTTAGGGATGTCTGGAAGTTTGCAGATTGGGATGATAAAGGTGGGACGGTCCACCTTAAATGAGGGTGGGACCATCTTTTGGGCTACAGCTCTGTATTGAATAAAAGGCAAAAATTAAGCTAAGTACCATGTTCAGCTGTGCACCATGTTTACATCTGTGCTTTCTGAATGCAGATGCAGTGCGGCCAACTACCTCATGCTTGTGTGGCCATGCCTTCCCCACCGTGGTGATCTCATCCTCAAACTTTAAGCCAAAATAACCCCCTTTTAGGTCTCTTTTATCAGGTATTTTGTGATAGAAAAAAGTAACACATATACAGTGTCTGGGAAACACCAAGTGAGACTTGGCTGTGATTAGCCTGGAAGGAGTAGTTGCTGCAAGAAATCGCTCTGATTTGAGAATCCCTGAAATGTTATCTACAAACCTCCTCCTCCAAAGCTATACAACATTAATGATATTAAACTTGACAATTAATGAAGATGATGTATTACAATTCAGAGACATCCAATTAAACATTGTTTCGGCCTTACAGTGTTCATTTAGTGTTCTGAGCCCATAGTTTGTTTTCCTCTCTGGTCTCAGGTGTTTGCATTGGCCCTAGAAGTATTCGCAGGTCCCAAGCCCTGCTCCTGTGGAAGCTGATGGGTAGAATGGCTTTGGCCAAGGTAAACGATACCATTCTGAACCTACTCTTTCTGGCTTCAGTCCCCATCCCCATCATAGCCTTTTTCCTGGAGAACATTTCCTTTTCCCAGCAAGAGTCTGGAAAGGGAGCCAGCCATTTTAGAAAGAGCTGAGCAGCAATTCAGAGGCAGAGAATGTGACAAAACCCTAGGTACTGTCAGTAAGCCAAAATTCCTAAATCACATTTGGCTAAGTTCAGAGTTTATAGTGCAAACTATGCCAAGACTGACCCTCCAATTTGGCACAAATAGGAGAAATAGTGACTTAGAAGGAGGTTGTGAATAACATTAAGCTTTTAATCCCCTTAAAGAGAAAGCATTGCTGCTTGAGAGACATATAGGTGCCCAGTAGCTGGTCATCTTGATTCCAAAGTGCTTAGCCTTATATGTTCAAAGACTAAATTTTTACCTCAGTGCATCAGATGGACGAAATACTATTTAGTCCTCTGAAATATTTAGATTTCCAAGACCTATTTTGCCCTCAGAGGCAATGGTTCTCAAAGTGTGGCAGATGGTGATCCTTGAGAGCAGAGATATTTTAAAATAATACTAAAGAACCACTTGCCTTGCATTTTGAAAATGCATTGCAAAAACAGTGGTGGATTAAGTCAGTTTTTCCTCAGGGTATACCAAGGCTGTAAAACACAGAAAAGACCAATAATGAATGTATTTTGTACCACCACCCAAGTAAGAGGAGAAAATATGTAAGAAAAAAAACAATTTCACTCAGAAAAAACAAAAACAGTTCTTGAGGAAGCAGTAAATCTCAACACTATATTATGTGCACTGTGGGAGCACAGATAAAGCCTTCTCCTGCTTTCCAGAGTCTAGGAAATTTTGAGTTACAGACTGAACTAGCCCCCTTTTCTCGAGAAATGCCATTTATATTTACACATATAATTGGCAACAAATTATGCCATCCACAGTTGGGGCACTGGGTAATCCTTTTTTCACTAAAAGGGGCTATGAGAAGCCTGGTGCTTGAAATAAGAAAGCAAACTTGATAAGTTTTAAGCATTTACGCTAAAATTATAACTTTGGAAGTTTTTGCATTTGCCATCCTGTTTCACAATCTTAAAGGGCTTTCCTACTGAAACTGGTGGTGACATGAGAGAGAGAGAGAGAGAGAGAGAGAGAGAGAGAGAGAGAGAGAGAGAGAGAGAGAGAGACATTTACACTGACAGAGGCAAGAGGAAGACCCTGGATGTCTCCTCTATTCTCTGTAACTCTGCCTTACCCTCTGGAGACAGGGCATTTCACTGCTCTAAAGTTCCCTGTTTAGGCTACACTGGCTGACCATCAAGCGCTCAGGGTCCACCTGGAGTTATTACATGGCCATGTCTAGCTTCTTTACATGAGTTCTAGGGAGGCAATGCTTATTAACCAAGCCATCTATCCGGTCCTGAGACATTCTGATGTTGCATGATAAAATGAATCAATATTTGGAAGACATGCATAATTCAACTAACTACTTTTTCTATGATCAATGCTGGTTATCAGACATCAGTTCAAGAGTAAAGATAAGCCGAAGACTTTTAATGTAATAAGAGTATGAAATTCCTTCATCTGCGCTAAGAATACACATGGTAAACAACTTCTTAAAAACTGCTATTTGTGAGGTTTTGATGGGATAAGCAAGAATAATGCTGTCAATTACCCTAAAAGACTGAAAATCTTGTTCAAACAACAGATTCCCTATAAGGCCACACTTTTACCTATATTTCAACCAAAACATCTCACAAATGTAGAAACATTCTCAGTTTAACTCTGTACCCTATTTTTTAATTGGATAATTTGGTTTGGTGGTGTTTACTTTCTTGAGTTCTTTATATATTTTGGGCATTAGCCCTTTGTTGGATGTAGGGTTGATGAAGACCTTTTCCCAATCTCTAGGCTGTCGTTTTGTTCTGTTGACAGTGTCCTTTGCGTGACAGAAGTTTTTCAGTTTCATGAGGTCCCATTTATTAATTGTTGATCTTAGAGCCTGAGCTACTGGCGTTCTGTTCAGAAAGTTGTCTCCTGTGCCAATGAGTTCAAGGCTTTTCCCCACTTTTTCTTTTAACAGATTTAGTGTGTCTGGTTTTATGTTGAGGTTTTTAATCCACTTGGACTTGAGTTTTGTGCAGGATGACAAATATGTATCTATTTTGCATTTTTCTACATGTAGACATCCAGTTAGACCAGCACCATTTGTTGAAGATGCTATCTTTTTTCCATTGTGTGAATTTTGCTTCTTTGTCAAAAATCAAGTGTCCATAGGTGTGTGGGTCTTTTCCTGGGTGTTTGATTTGATTGCATTGATCAATCAGCCTATTTCTATGCCAGTACCAAGTTGTTTTTTATTACTATATAGCTTGAGAGCAGGTATGGAAATTCCTCTGGAAGATCTGTTATTATACGGGACTGTTTTAGCTATTTTGAGTTTTTTGTTTCTCCACATTAAGTTGAGAATTGATCCTTCAAGGTCTATAAAGAATTGTCAATCTGGCACTTTCTCAGAAAATTGGGAATAGTGCTACCACAAGACCCAGCTATGCCACTCCTGGGCATACACCCGAAAGATGCTCCCCCATACAATAAGGACATATGGTCAACTATGCTCATAGCAGCTTTATTTGTAATAGCCAGAATCTGGAAACATCCTAGATGTCCCTCAACTGCAGAATGGATAAAGAAGCTGTGGTACATTAACACAATGGAAGCCCGACATAGATGTCCTCTGAGAGACTCCACCCAGCGAGGCATTGGGACAGATGCTGGGACTCACTGCTGGACTCTGAGGAGAGCATGGAGAGTGATATAGAATAATGGGGGGATGGAAGGACCCAGAGGGTTCAGGAGCCCCACAGGGGACCATCAAAACCGCCAGATCTGGACCCAGGGGGCCCTGCACAAACTGTTGCACCAACAAAGGACAATGCATGCAGTGAACTTAGACACACACACACACACACACACACACACACACACACCGGCTCAGATCTAGCCAACGGACAGCTCATTTTCCATGGATGTGAGGGGAGTGGGACTGTCTCTGCCATGAATTCTGGTGCCCTCGATTTGACCAATTCCCCTTGGTGGGGAGGCCCAGCAGGCATATAGAGGAAGGGGATGCAGGCTATCTGTATGAGACCTGATAGGCTGTGGTCATATGACGGAAGAGGAGGAGGTCCCTTTCTGTCAGAGGTCTAGGGGAGGGGAATAAGGCAGAGGAGGGAGGGAGGGAAGATAAAAGCCAGGGGACAATAATTGGGATGTAATCTGAATAAATTACTATGAATGTTTTAAAAAGAAAAGACAAATGTAGAAACATATATAAGAATGTTCTCATGTTAGTCTAAAATTTTTATTTAATTTGTTTTGGTTGGGGTCGAGTTTATTTAGTCCTGGAACTTGATGTGGACATTGTAGGGTTGGCTCAAGGTCGCAGAGGCCCTCTGCCTCTGCCTCTGCCTCCTGAGTGTACATCATCACGCCTAGCCTAATCTAGGTGTTTTAGATGTTTACATGTAGGTAACATGATATGCCACTCTTTTACATATTTTTCTTTAGAAGGTAGAATTAGGCTTAGGACAGTAAGATGGTTGACTAGAATTCCCAAAGCCATGAGTTTGGTTTCCAGTACCACATAGACTAGATGCTACAAGTGTGACCAGTCTTAACTGGTAGGTGGTGGCAGGAAGATCAGAAGTTCAAGTCATCCTCAACTGCAAAGTTTTAGAGCAGACTGGCACAACTACAACTCTGCCTTAAAAAGAAAAAAAAAGTAATTATCTTCCTTAAAATATATTTTGTGCCACATGTAATGAGGAAGATAGTAAAGGAAGGAAGATATTAAAACCTTCTTTGCTAATTTACAATATGGAATACAAATAAGTATAACTCAATGCCACAAATGGTGGCACAGGCCGGATCTCTGTGAATTTGAGGCCAGTCTGGTATACAAAGCAAGGATAGCCAGGCCTACACAGAGAAAGCCAGTCTCGAAAAACTGAACAAGGGCCGTGCGGTGGTGGCGCACGCCTTTAATCCCAGCACTCGAGAGGCAGAGGCAGGCAGATCGCTGTGAATTTGAGACCAGCCTGGTCTACAAGGTGAGTCCAGAACAGTCAAGGCTACACAGAGAACCCTGTCTTGAAAGACAAACAAACCAACCAAATAAGTATAACTCCCATAAACAAAATCTCTGTGGTCCTCAATCATTTTTACAAATGAAAGACATGAATCCATCCTGTGGCAAAAACATTGACACCTGCCATGCCATAGTGATCTGTGTTCTAGGCCAGTGGCCATTGTGATGTCACTATCCTATGAGGACCACAGGAAGGATCACATGCAGTAGGCCTGTTAACTCACCAAGCTCTGAAGTTAGGCTGCTTAGAAGACGTGAGCCATCTCACCCTGCCCGTTGCTGCCTTTGATGTCCTCCATGGGGTATTCCATGATGTAACCGGGAAAGAACTCGAGCAAATAGGAAGAGAAAGGCAGTCCATCTCACACACACACACACACACACACACACACACACACACACACACACACACACACACACACACACACAAAATCCGCTGTTTTCCAGGATTCCTGTCATGCTTCCCAGCCCTTTGGGTCTTATACCTCAGTGAAAAAAAAAATGTACAGACTTCACACCAGAAGAGTAAAAGCCGCCGCTGGGCATGTGTGGACTTCGAATCTCCACAGGATCAGACGATCTCTTAAAAATGTTTACCAGAAATGTAAGACCCGGCACTCGTATTCAACTAGCTACCCAGCGACAGCTGCTCATTGTGACCGAGACGATCACAGTTTGAATGGAGAAACTAGTCTAACAGCAATGCTCCAAGACATTAAGACGGGACAAACGGAGCTCCTCAACCAAATGACTGACATCGTCAGCCCAATATCAAGCATCCAGGAAGAGATTCACCATTATCAGAAGCAGATGGAAGTCCTAGAAACCAGAATAAACAGTAGCGAAGACAGACAAATTACAGTCACCAAAGACATCCTCTCTCTAAAGGAAGACCTAAACACTCTGAAGAAGAAGGTGACGGAGCTAGAGAGCCAGAACTCTTTCTCTAGCATCCACTGTCTCCAGGTGCTGGAGGGGCAGAAGGGTAAAGAAATTGTACAACTGCTCTATAAGCTCCTGCAACCTGAAAGACCAGAGGGCACGGCCGCCCCCACAGACACTGCCATCT
Organism: Acomys minous; assembly: GCF_964271855.1. NCBI lineage: Eukaryota > Metazoa > Chordata > Mammalia > Rodentia > Muridae > Acomys > Acomys minous. Next base: position 42,857,277 of record NC_140492.1, read on the forward strand.
CCTCGGCAGAACCAGAGAGAGCGCCCAGCTATCCGGAGAGTTCTGGCCAGCCTAAGAAAAGAACAATGTCTCCTCAAACTGTAACTCTGAAGAAAAATAACAGCCTCCAAAACTCATCAGTGAGTTGTAAAAAGGTACGGTCAAATATTTATATTTACCCTGACTTCAGTACGTGGATCAAGCTCACATTTGTTCACGGAGGCAACTGGAGATTTTTCCTCAATGCCACCAAGCTAGAGGAATTCATCCAATGGCTACTGTCTAGGCCAACCATCCTTCCCGAGGAACCACAAATCGTACCCCAGAGAGACTGGGCCTTCACTGGACTCATTGAGAGTTTGACCACAATCTGTCTCTCTCTTTTCAACTATGTTTACTGCCTTTTTGGTTCTTCAAAAGAGGAAATAACTCGTCTTTAGGGTTATTTTCTGCTTGGCTTGCTACAAAATAAACGCAGCCCATTTGCTTCAAGGAGTCATGTGTGCTTGTGCTGTCTGTGAACTCCAGTTGGCTGGCTGTGTTTGGGCCTACAATCCTCAAAATTCCCACACACCTACCATTGAGTTGTACCATCTCATTGGTCTATTGTGACCCATTTTTTTGTCCTCCCACAAGCAGTTCATGAAGACTCCTCTCGTATCTACTTTCATAAATAATCAGAAGCAAGAATGAAAGGGTCAAAGGAAATGTGAAATGTTTAGAAACTTCCCCATTAGTCCTAGTGGCTTTAGTAGATAAAATGTGTGATATAAGACAAAAATTCAAACAACATAGAGGAAAAAATATCTGTCAAAACTACTAAAGTTAAAAAATATATTAGGGCTGGGGAGAATGTTTGCTTTTCTAAAAAAAAAATCTGGGTTTGGTACCCAACACACATGTCAGGTTTCTCACAAATGCTAGTAATCCAGTTCCAGGAGATATGATGCCTGTTTTGGCCTCTGTGAGCATCTGCATGTACACACAAAATCTCAGGCACACACATACATGTCAAATAAAATCGTTACAAAATATATAAATGGAAGGCCAAGTTATTGCAAGTAAAATATTAATTATAATAACAGGATCTTTGGGGGGGTCCAAGATAGATTTTTCTCTGTGTAACAAGAGCCCTGGATGTCCTGGACTCACTTTGTAGACCAGGCTGGCCCTGAATTCACAGAGATCCCCCTGCTTCTGCCTCCCAAGTGCTGGGATTCAAGGCATGTGGCAACCACAGTCAGCTGAACAACAGGATCTTTTTCTTTCAACTTTAGCTTCATCTTTATTAGTCAATTAGATACAAAAAGAAAGACTAAATACAGTTTGGCAATTTTTTTTACACATTCTTGAAAGGAGACAGTTATTTGCTACAGAGAAAAAGGCAAAAAGTAAAGAGATCTGGTGAACTAAGCAAGCTTCATCACTATAATACTATAAACATTTACAGACAAGTTATGTGTTCAAATGCGCTGACTAGGGCAAGCTTCATTTTTAGGTGTCATAGATACTTGTCACTATAATGTAATTTTTCTAAGTATCACACAGAACAAGGGTTTAGAAATGTTTCCCTCACTTTTAACCCAGAAAAGGAATCATCTTTCCTATTGTGACCATGCTATTAAGGTGAAAATATTCTCCCTATGCATACTAATCTTAATTACCCCAGTTAGCAACTTGAAAATGGAGAACAAGCAAGCTTAGCAGGAGAAGAAAGGTGCTACTGGAAGGAGCGCAAAAACTCTGAGAGCAAGACCATAATCAGTTTAGTCTGGCAGGAATCACATGACACTGATTTTTTTATATGTGAATCCAATTTATTTGATCCTTCTTTACAAAATTTACAGATATGTCTGTATACAACAATACACTGTTTTAAACTATACCCATATGTAACATACTTAGTAAAATTCACAGTGTGTCTTAAATGGGTCAACTTGAGCTGTCTGTGCGTATGATTCACCAACACGGACAAGGAGCAGCCAGACCCCTAGTTCAGAAGACTGGATAGAGAGACACAAAGAAGGCGGCCATGGCCTAGGCAAATGACAACGTAAGTGGCTTCCAAAAAAAAGTCACTGAGTATACGCCAGGGTATTTGGATGATCTGTGTGTCAGAGTACGCATCATTTTCCACTTCTTGCACATATTGGACAGTTTAAGATTCTGCAAGAGACTGCTGTGTAGGGAAAAATACATGTGTGGGGAATCCGAAGAGGTTTGTTCTGAACCTAAGCTCTAAATCTTACACTTTGAAGCTCTATTACTTAAAAGTAACCAGGTTTGTTCTGCCTTTTGTAAAGCGGGAATTATAGTAATCTGATAGAATTTTTTTTTCCCACTGAAATAGGTCGTGGAGGATAAGAGAGAAAGCAAAAAAACATTCTCTGTACTTCATACACACAGTACTAAGCAGGATGGATAAACTGTGTATGCAAACAAGCCTTAAGGCATGACAGATGGGGATGGGCGGCAGAGAGCAAAAGAAAGAGGACTCCCAGTATTGGAGAAAAAAAAAAGAGCACTGATGAGGCTTGTCATAAGGTAGGGAGGAGGAGAGGGCAATGGAGCAGACAGAAGGACGAACAAACGAGGAAACAGGAGAGAGGTTGAGAGGGAATGCTGGAAATAAAAGCCAGCAATCATTGCGTGTGTGTGTGTGTGTGTGTGTGTGTGTGTGTGTGTGTGTGTGTGTGTGTGTGTGTAGAGTGCAGACAGTCTTTTAAGTTCTTTCAGACTTTTCATGGACCTCGGCTTCTCTTCAGGGGCTCTTTCTCACAATGCTTACTTTAACCTGAGTTTTCCCTGTGCACAAATGCTGGATGTAGTGGCACACCCCTGTAATCACAGCATTTAGGAGGCTGAGGCAGGAGCATTGCAAGCTTACTCAAGAACAGACTGGAAGAAACAGATCTTCCTATGAAAAATGATGAGGAGAAGAGAGAGGGGGAGAGAAAGAATCAAAGTGACTGTGTGATTCTCTCAAGGTTTCAAGAGATAACTGTTTCTTCCTGGTGAATTAAGGTCCCTGTAAGGAAAAGGGAGATTTTGATTTCTGACAAGATCTCATGTGACTCTCTAAGATTTTTAACAAAACTCTCCATTCGCACACCTCTCTCTCTCTCACTTGTTCACTTCCTCAGGTCTGGCTCACATTCTTCCTCCAGTGGCTCCCAGTGTCTTACCAGTTATTCTCCTTTCTTTTCTAGTCTTACATGTCACTTTGTTTTGTGTGGAGGTGTGTGCAAAGGCATGGAGCATGTACGGCACATGTGTGGACACCAAGGACAACTGTGAGAGTTGGTTACCTACTTCTATTTGAGTTCTGGGCCCTTCGGCCGGGCAGCAAGTGCTCTTATCTTATGCAGTGTCTTGTAGGCCCTACGCCCCTGTTCATCTTATCACTTTTCAGTTTTTCTTTCCTTAACCCCAATTACAGTAATATTCATGTAGTTGCTTTCTCCGGGTCCCCTTCTTTCTTTGCTGCTCTCTCACACTCCTTCATGAAGAGAAGGGCCAGGCTCTCTATTCCTAACTTCTCCCTCTTCGTCCCACAGCTTACGTCTTTAAGGTTCTTTTTGGATTCTTTCCTCATTTTTCATGCTCTTGCAGATCTTTCTTGGTTTTCTTATCTGATTCCCCCAGCCCAAGGATTCCTGTAAAAATATGTCACAGCTTACATTAAAGAACCTGTTATCCAGAATCTTCTGAGACCTTCCGAGCTTTTGACTCAAATGATCACATAACTTCTACAAATAACTATGAAAACTTTTTCTATGCAAAAAACTGCTATAAATATATTTAGACAAATATATAATATATATACATATGCATACTCAATGTACATGCAAACCTAATGTATTTTCACCAAAACATCTCAGACCATTGTTGCTGTAAATTAAGTCCTTTTGTTGGGGATGCAGCCAACAGCATAGGTTAAGGAGTGGTGGCTTCAATAGAACAGATTTTAGAACAGTTACTTGCTGAATGGACAACTGGAACTGGCCACTATGGCCACAGTTGTGCATATAGTGGGGATGCTTGGGACTGTGATTATGGCAATTTTTGTTCCCTTAAGCCTTGCATTCTTCAGTCCTTTCAACTCTAAATTAAGAGCCATTTATGCCTTGAGATGGTTGCATTAATTGAGCAGGATCGTGTGTTCTGTGTGCTCATAAGCGCCTGATTTAGCAGATAGTCAATAGAGGGTAGTCATTTCCTTCATTTCCTCCCCTCTTTAGCTAGATGGAAGGGTGTTAACAAGGGGCATGAAGATGAATGGGACAGGGACCTTGCCTCAAAGAGCTGCCTTCAGGACTCTGCCTCCTTTTATCAGCCATAAAGGGCTCCAGACAAATAATAAACAAAGTGACAGGCTAAATACAAAAGCTTCAAACCGACTCTTGACTCCCTTATCCAAAGATAGTGTGATAAGAATAAGACAGGGTGTGAATCTCTCCTCCTGATCTGGGCAGCCAACCAACATCCTATCATCCGCAACAGTCGTTCGCCAACCTTTAATTGCACTCTATATAAATAAGCAACAAAGAAAAGGACTTGCAAGGAAGAAAGAAGACTGCGTTTAATATAAATAATTTAGTTCAGTTAGGAATATTTGCTGCAAAAGGCATATTCTCCAAGAGCACTCTGTTTATTTAAAACAACATTCATCGCCATTATTGAAATCTGACTCTATGTCAGGAACTAGCTGCACTAGGTGTGAACAAAGAGAAACAACACTCTCATTGTGAAGAGACATATCTTGAAATGATGTTCTTTCTACCTGCCAATTAAGTTGACCTGCTACTTAGAGTTTGATTTAAAACAGCTCACTAACCTCATGCAAAATTTGATTCACACACACACACACACACACACACACACACACACACACACACACACGTAACCCACTGTTGTGGAACACAACCTGAGTTCCTGTTAGGAAAATAAAACAACAACATGGTTATTCCTTAAAACCATAATTTCAACATCTGCAATATCATTTTATGCTCCTCCAAAAATATAAATGCTGGTCAACATATTAATGGATTGTGCTGGGAAACTTCAGTTGTCAAGTTTACAACTCAGAAAGCACATCATAAATATATAGCATTCATGAGACTTCTGTTACATTGCAAATAGAACCATAAAGTGCCTGAGGAGATGGTGATAGTAACGAAGCTGCAAAGCCAAGCTTCTGTGTGTTCCCATGCCAACAAGTTTGCCAAAAAACAACTACCAGAGAGAGAGAGAGTCCCAACAGCTGATTCCTACAGGAAATCCCCCAATCTTTGCTTTTTGGTACATCTGATGGTGAGTAGAAAGTCCACAGATGGCAGGCACTAGGAGGTGGCTTGAACTACATCAGAGAAGAACTATGTCTGAGCTAGGGCAAGAATTCTAGAATTAAGAATCTGAAAGGGGAGGGGGGACTCTTGGGTGAGGAAGGAGACAGGGTTTCTTTGACTATTGAGAATGTCTGGAGAAAAAGGGCTGAGGTGGGGCCACATGTCCCATGGTGTGAAAAGACCTAAGTCTTGAGACACTGTCAGTCTGGTAATGCATGCCTGCATTCCCAGCATCCAGAAGTAGAAGCAGGAGGACCAGGAGTTCCTGGCAGCTGTCCTTAGCTATATAAATTCAAGGCCTGCCTAAGCCACGTGAGACCCTATATTAAAAAACAAAACAAGGACAAATTTTTAAAAAAGAATCTGAAATATGAAAGAATATGCATGTAAAGCACATAGTGTGTGTGTGTGTGTGTATGTGTGTGTGTGTGTACATCTTGCACATATTTGTGCATCAGTGTGTAGAAGCTAGAGGACTTTATTATCATTCCTCAGGAGGTGCCTTGTTTGTTCAGACAGAGTCTCTCACCAGATTACCAAATAGGTGAGGCTGCCTGGCCAGCATGCCTCAAAAATCTGCCTACCTTTCTCCATCTGCCTAGTGCTGGGATTCCAAGCACTGGCTGCTGCTCCTGGGTTTTGTGTTGTTGTTGTTTTTTGGGGGGGGGTTGTTTTATTGTTTAGTTTGTTGTTTTCATTTGGGTGGAGCCGTAGTTTCATTTTGAGTGGGTGGGAGGGTGGTTGTTTGTTTCTTTTGTCATGTGGATTGTAATAATTAGACCCAGTTCTCACGTTTACAAAGCAATGTACATTACTAACAGAGTATATACCCAGTCTCCAAATTATAGGGTTTGCTCTTTTGTTTACCCTTTGGCATAAAATCTTGTATTAGTAATATTTCTGTTGCTGTGACAAAACCCGTGTGACATTCAACTTATAAGGAGAGGCGTGGGCCAGTGAGATGGTTCATTGGTAAAGGCACTTGCCACCAAGTCTGAAAGCCTAAATTCGATGCCTGGGACACATATGGGGAAAGGAAGGAAGCAACTCCTTTAGGCTGTTCTCTAGCTTATACGAGTGAACCGTGACGCACACATTATAACTTAAAGGTTTTAAAGAGAGAGACACGGGTTCGTTTGGGCTAATCATTTAAGAGGTCCCAGTGCATATTGCTTGGCCCCATTCTGGGTCTGTGCTAAAACAGTACACCTGGCTGAGTGCTCAGTGACAGAAGGAAGCAAAAATGGAGAGGCCTGGGCAAGATCCAACATCCCCACCAAGATGACATCCCTCCAATGACCTGCTTGCTTCCACTACGCTCTACCCCTTAAAATTTACCTCCACACAGCTTCAGGAGCCATATATGAGCCATACCAAGACATACCTGTTTGGAAAATACCTATTTTTGAATATGAAACTCCAAGCCTTTATAAGCTTTGACATATCAGTGGTAGATTCTGTCAGTGAAGCAGGGCAGAGTTGGGACCATGAAACATGTCGTGATCTGCTCTTCCGGGGCTCTCCTGTCATATTGATTTGTTCTCTCTTCTTCTTCCTCCTCCACTCCACACTTTCATGTAGTGCTTAATCAATGCTGTAAGGTATGAGACACATTCTAGCACGAGACAGGTATAAAATGAGAGGGAAGGCAAGAAGATGGAAGAAAACCTCCAAAAAAGGCCTGGGAAACAAGGAAGAGGTTGAGGCTCAGGCATGGTCCCTTATGCACTGTTCTAGTTTGCTTTCTAGTCACAGGATAACCATGACCACACGCAGCTCAGGAAGGAGAGGGTTCACTCTGTGTCCATCTTACAGTCCATTGTGGAGGGAAGCCAAGGCAGAGACTCAAGGCAGAAGCCAAGGCTTCCTCCCTCTGGCTTGCTAAGCTATCTTTCTTAGACAGTCCAGACTCTCGTGCCTAAGTATTGTACTGACCACAGTGGGCTGGGCCCTCCTACAACAATTAACAATTAGGCATATGCCTCAAAGACATGTCCACAGGCCGTTCTGATCTGGACAAGGCTTCTGGTGAGGCTCCTTTTTTTCCCAAGTGACTCTATAATTCTATCAAGTTGACAACTGAAGCTATGACTGTGGTGAATGAGAATGGTACCATAGGTTCATAAATTTAAATATGTAGTCACCAAAGAATGACATTGTCTGAAAGGATTAGAAGGATTAGGAGGCATGTGTGCCGCCACGTCCCCCACCATGATGATAATAGCCCAATAGCCCTCTGAATCTGTAAGCAAGCCCAAATCTAATGCTTTCTTTTATAAGAGTTTGCCTTGACCCCAGTGTCTCCCCACAACAATAGAACAGTGACTAACACACACACTAAAGACATTTCTACCAAACAGAGGTACTGGGGATTAACTAGCTGTAAAAACACTATTGACAGCCAGATAGTAGCATATACCACATGCTATGAAAAATACCAAACAAGCAAACAAAACATAGAATGCTTCCCCATGTAACTTCATGAAATAGATGGTCATCCTTTTTCCTCCCTGAGTAACATTTAGCTCTGAGGAACTTTCTACGCTTCGAAGAACAGTTCCTAGTCTTTTCTTTTGGTCAAAGTTTCCACCTATTTTTAGATGCTCCCTTTCTCTCCTGCTGTTATCTAGGATAGGAAAAGAAATACATGAAAATGTGGCCAGGTAATAGTTTGATTCCAGGGATGTATTTTTTTTTCCCTCACTAATTGTTGCAGAAGGATATTCTTATACCAATATCCCGAGGAAAACTGTGACACATTTCAGACATCAGAACATGAAAGTGGGTTGCCACTCTCACTTAGAGCGACCCTCAGTCAACTTATATTTTCCCAATATAAAGACAATAATTGCTTGATTTGCAGGCTGTAATTGGATCACAGCCATCAGTGACATGGTTATTTGTTGTTAGAGCAATATTCACGGAATCATGCCTATGGCAGCCCAATTAGAGGCGCACCATTGGTGACCCAGCTGGCATTTTCAATATGCTATCTCAGAGGTATGATCAGAAGACAAATCATAGCTGACTTAATGAAGTTTCTGATCAGAGGCTTCTCTGAAGACAATGAGTTATTGGAGGAGACAAAGAGAAGCTGATAGCTAGTAAATTTATGCACACAGTCGGAAAGCAATAGGAAAATCAATGGAATTTACTAGTCAATCACAAGTGGATTTTTTTTTTATCACAAAAGAGGTTTCCTCTTTTCTCAACAGCAGAATCCCCAAAACTTAAGTGATTAGCAATGAAAGAAGCCTAAAAATTACTTTGTTCTATGATACTCAAGTGTGGGGTTGGGCGATAGAAAGCAGATTCCCAAACCCAACTTTTGAGGAAAAAAAATCTCCTAGCAGGGTTTTGTAAGCTAATCTCTCCTGTATGCGTTAGGGATATGACTTCATCCTTTGCCATTAGAAAGTCATGACAGTAAGAATATCCCTTATTGTAGAGACTAAAAATAGGCACCTAAATTTTGGGTGAATAGCCACTATGTTACGTACTATATATATGATCTTGCTAGATTTGCTACTGTGAGCTAATGTTATCTCTGAACTAGAAATGATAATAGGAATAAAGAAATGAAGAAAAACACTTAGTTTGGTACATAACAACTGTTCCTGATGTTACTACTGCTGCTAATATCATTAGATAGACGAGGCAGCAGCGCACACACACACACACACACACACACACACACACAGGGGATGGATATATGTGTATATATACAGGATATCAAATATCTATTATGTCACACAAATATACTAGAGATTTATAAACATTTTGTTAATTTCATTATCTTCTGTCAGTGATGAGGTTTTTAGCCACTACAAATCTAAGGTTAAAAGCTAGTAGTAATAAAATCCTCCCATATATAAATTCTGGTAAGAACCTCAGATGGTATCTCTGAACGTTAAGTTTTTGTCTGTTTGTTCTATAAGTCGAGAAACTGTGATTAATATTTTAGTCGCTTACATGATCTTTAAGGAACAATGATACTTCACTACACAGCCAGTCATATGAGAGCATCACAGAGCTCGTGAGCAGCTTGTGTTAAGACACTTAAAATGTAGTGAGCCGCAGCGCCTGTCTCACCCTTTCCTTTAAAGTACGGGGTGTTTCTCTTTTCATATTAGCTTACTTAGGTTTGGACATGTTGCCAACTTCTCTTGTTGGGGTTTCTCTCCTCTGCTGCCTCTTTCTCCCTGTCTCCATGTGTCCCCCCCCACTTCCTTGAACACATTTTTCCTTAAGATAGAGAGCCTATGTGGTCATACATGTAGATGTTTGCCAACCAAGGTTATATCCACGCGTCATTCCTCTTCTCTTGCACACATTTTAAACCCATAAACTTATCTGCCCTTTTCTTCCTGGTTGCCCCTTCAATTATCCATGGCTTCCTCCCCCAGCTTCCTGTTTCCTGTCCATCCTCCACTCCCTGCTCCCCAGGGCCTAGTTTCTTTTTCCCACGTAGGCCAGCAGCACACTTCCCATCCTGCTTGTCCTCTGTACTTGGCTGCTTAAATGTATACACCTGATATTCTGATTAACACCAGTGTGGTCCTCCAGGGAAGGCCTCAAATACATACTAGGTCCTCCCTTTGGTTTGGGGGTTAGCTTTTTGCCTCACGTGATTTTCTTTTAACTCCATTCCTTTTATTTTTCCCATACATATATAAGGTAAAGTTTGGGAATAGAATTTATTTTGTGCAAGAAAGACTATTGAAGTTTTCTTAGTCTGAATTTCAAAAGCAAGTGAGCAGGGCTAGCTATAATTTAGTGAGGAGAATATAGCCTGGGCTGTGGATGTTTCCACTTATCATATTTTTTTTCTCATCGCCTTTCAACTGAAGAAAGAATTGTCCACAGTGAGAAAAGATATCAAAGGCAATCTTAATCTAATTTTCTTCTTTTTATTTGTTCTAATATTTTGATCCCTTTGTGGTTTCAAACAAATTAACTTTCAAATATTTTTCCGAGGAAAGATAGAAGAGCTTTTTCTGTGTGGTTTTATAGTTCTCTGAAAATGACTTTTAGAATAAGCATGTTTTAAAGAAACACTGATTATAACTCTGTCATCTGCAACAATGAAGTGCAAGGAAGTAAAAAAAAATAAACAAAACAAAAACCACAGTCAAATAATTATACAAAAAAAATTTCAGATTTGGGTAAATTAGTAAATCTGAGATAAGAGCTCACTTAGTTCCCCTTTACATTCTATTTAAAACAAAAAAATAGAGCTTTGAGTCTTCACTTTTGTAAAATTAATCCCAATACACTGATAACTTTGAGGCTACTGCAGGAATAAGCAGACGAAAGAAGAATGAGCAAAAGCTGTGAAGACTCGGTTCGCTGTGACTCATCTGAATGATGCAAAGAGCTAGGTAGATTCACGCTCTTACTTTATTAAAAACAAGCTCAGCTCAGAGATAAATGGAATTCCTAATCAGGAATGAAATTTCTGCAAGTATTCAGATCCCTCTTTAACTGCAAGTACAAAATATCTTTTAAGAACAAGAAAATGCAGGAAGAGGGTGTGTCCCCCTCCAAGCCTGTGAAACGTAACCATGTTAATAAGCCAAGTCAGCCAATGCCAACTAAATAAGTAAGCTCCATATTGGACAAAAGCACTACGTTCCTATCCCTACCTTCTTGGTTTTAGCATACTATAGATTTTGTTAATTGGTATCATATTTGGTTAAATGATAATTATATCATTTATGAGGTCTCAGGTAATGTTTTGCTATATGCCCAGGGCTGAACGGCTGAGTCGAGCTAATCCACATAGTCACCACCTTGACGTCTCACCATTTTTTTGTAATGTGCTCTCTGTATATCTTCAGATCTCAATGATCTGATGGTACTTCTGTTTTAGGAGCATCCAACTGTTTTCCACAATGGCTTTACTAATACTAATAGTGTGCACATTTGCCTTGTCTCTACAGCCTTCCTGACACTTGTCATTGTGACAGAATCCACTCTAACAAGTGTGAGGTGACAGCTCAATTAATTTTTTCATATATTTCTTAACCATTTGTGTATCTGCTTTTGAGAAATACCTGTGGAAGTCCCTTGCCTATTTTATTTATTTATTTATTTATTTATTTATTTTCTTGCTACAGATTTCCTCATGTTTATATCCGATGGATATTTTGGAAATACAGAACAGGAGGCATAGTCACTCTGTGGAGGGTTTTCTTTTCCTCACTGTGCTGTTTGTTTGTTTGTGTGTGTGTTTGTTTGTTTGTTTGTTTACTTATTTTTTGTGTATGTATGTTTTTCTGTGCAGCTCTGGCTGTCCTAGAACTCTGCTCCGTAGACCAGGCTGGCCTGGAACTCAGAGCCCTGCCTGCCTCTGCCTGCTGAGCACCGGGATTAAAGGTGTGCACGATCACCACTCTGCTTCTCACCGTGTTCTTACACTGGCTCGTTTGTTCATTAAGTTGGTAACCATTGACGACATTGTGCTGTCTATGCTAATTTGTTGGTAGATAAAGCAGGAAAGGTTCTTACAGCGAGTCTATTTCCTTACAGTTTTACTTTTTCTTTTCTTTTTTCTTCCAGAAACCATCCTGGTATTTCCAACCCCTCCTGAATTGCTCTGCAGGGTAACTCCTGGCTGGTCTGCCTAAGGGCCTGGCCATGTCTCTCAGTGCTTTGACTGTACAGTTGAACGAATTCGGTTTCTTTTTTTAAAATTTTTTATTAATTTATTCTTGTTACATCTCAATGGTTATCCCATCCCTTGTATCCTCCCATTCTTCCCTCCCTCCCATTCTCCCCTTATTCCCCTCCCCTATGACTGTTCCTGAGGGGGATTACCTCCCCCTGTATATGCTCATAGGGTATCAAGTCTCTTCTTGGTAGCCTGCTGTCCTTCCTCTGAGTGCCACCAGGTCTCCCCCTCCAGGGGACATGGTCAAATATGAGGCACCAGAGTTCGTGTGAAAGTCATACCTCACTCTCCACTCAACTGTGGAGAATGTTCTGTCCATTGGCTACATCTGGGTAGGGGTTTAAAGTTTACCACCTGTATTGTCCACTGCTGTCCCCTTATCCTGCCTCCTTTCCTGGCTACTGTTGAGTTAGATTTTTGGTTGCACTACACAAAGGCTATTTCCCATATTCTTCTACCAAGTCTCCAGCGACGGTCATATTCTCTCCTAGAATCCTTTCATCTTCTGGTCCCAGATATAAGCAGAGACCTATGGAGGAAACGCTAGGAACCCTTTCCCTCCTTGGTAAGAAGAGAAACATGCGTACACATGCGTGTCTTGTTTGTCTGGGAACATCTGTCCATCTTCTTTGCAGACTTCCTCTCAGCTCAGCCTTTCATGTGTCCTTCCTCATGCCTTGAGCCTGCGTGTAGCTCTCTCCACTTTCTCTTCCAAAGAGATTACGTCTTCTCTCATGTCTTCAAATGCCATCTACAGTGAATCTTCCAATATCCCATCTTTGGTCCCGACCATTCTCCTAAGTCATAAATGCACAGTTTCAAATGCTTACAGTGGTTCTACGTACCACACTCGAATGTGTTTTAAGAATTTTAAATATGGGGCACTCTTACATTTATGATCTGTAACTACCTTGATCAAAGATGTCTGGCCCCTAGGGTTTCCTGCCATAGTAAATGGTGCAGGCACCTTTCCTGCCACGATGCAGCTAAGGCCATCCTCAGAACTTCTCCTTCCCCAAATCTACTTGGTCCTGCCTCCTCTGTCTCCATCCTTTTCCAATTTAAGTCACCCCTCCATCTCTTGCCTGACCCCGTGTAATTTATTTCCTAACAGGTTTTCTCTGTAGACTACTTTTCCTTCAACCTCAATTCCCGTCTTTTCAGATGACAATAAAAACAATCATTTTGCATGTAAATCTCATCAAATCATTCCTCTACTTAAACCATCCAGTGGCTTCTCAAGGTGAAGTGTTAGATCCTAAATCCTTCTGGGTGGTTTCCCGAGTAAATCAAAGCAGATTTTGCCCGAGGGTGTCACATATGCTCTGCCAGGAATGCCATTCTCCCCACACCGTGCACAGCTGACTTATTCATCCTTCAGGTATGAACTTAATTACTGCTTGCTTATGGAAGTCTCTCTTGATTATATTGTAAGTAGGAGGAGGTTTCCTATTCACTCTCACACCACCCTGTGATTTAGTAATGAAATTCTAGTGATAAGATCATCTCTCTGTAAGGGAGACCTGCCTCTATGGGGCAAGCTCCACAAGGGGAAGGACTGGGTCTGACTTGTCTGCTAACACAGCCTGGAAGGGCAGCAGCCAGCAGTAGTATGTACTCAGGAAGATTTGCTGGAAACATAAAGTGAGTATATATGACAAGTACTTAGTTAAATTACAACATATTTACACTTTCACAAAATCTTAACTTTGAGATTCAGTAAATTTCTTAAAAGTAAAAGAAAGTTCTGGATTGTTCTTAAAAAGTTCATTTTAAGGACAGATTTGCATTTGCTTTTGTTTTTGTCATTATTGTTCAGTTTGGGTTTCTTGTTTTATTTTTGGTTTGGTTTTGCTTTTTGGTTTGGGGTAGGTGGCTTTGGTCTTTTAATGTAGTTCAGGCTGTCCTGGAACTTACTCCATCACTAAGGATGGTATTGAACTCCTGAATCTCCCAGGTCCTTACCAATAGATACCAAGGACAAAGCCACTGATACACTTTTGAAATCGTGATAATCACTAAGAACTACCTTCCTAAGGCTGAGACAACTGGCTAACTTAATTCTTTCTTGAAAACCTCCAGCTTGCCAGGTGGTGGTGGTGGAGCATACCTTTAATTCCAGCACTTGGGAGGCAGAGACAGGAAGATCTCTATGAGTTCACAGCCATCCTGGTTTACAGAAAGAATTCCAGGACAGCCAGAGCTACACAGAAACCCTGTCTGTAAAAACCAAGAAAAGAAAAGAAAAAGAAAAGGAAAAAAAAGAGAAAAAAAACCCACCTGCAATTTAATTGTCATGTATTTTTGAGAAGAAAAATAAGTCAAAATTCAATTACTTCAATAAAATCAGCATTTTGCCAGTCAAACCTCAAACTATATTAGAATAACATTTGTCACTCTTTTGAAGCATTATCTAAATGGAATGAAATTTTAATTCCAAATCTAGAACTGTGAAATTAAGTAAGAAAAAAAAAAGTAGAACTGTGACATCTAAAGAATTTCTCCCAGTATGATCTCAGAGGGGGACTTAAAGGCCAGCCTGAGACTCTGAGGTCCATTACTAATGCATGTGGGAAGAGGATGATTAACATGTAATGAGAGACTACAGGGGGGAAGTCCTACCAAAGAGCAAGAAGACTGATGAGGCCCTCCATTCTGAGCGCGTTCAAGCTCTCACGGGCTCTGATTTATTGACATAAGAATCTTGCGGCAGACGGAAGTGAGAGGAGGAACTAATTAGAGCACGTTTTTCAGCAGCGGTCCTTTTGACACCGTGCACCACGGAACCCTTTGTTTCGGGTGACTTTCCCGGTGCCTTGTAAGATACTCAAGAACATCCCGGGTCTTTACCTAAGAGATACCAAGGGCAAAGTCACCTACCCGCTTGTGAAATAGCGACAATCAAAAATGTGTTGAGACATTGCCGAAGGTCCCTATGGGAACGCTGAGAGTGTTCACGACTAAGAATCAGTGAATAAGAGGAGGTCGGAGTCATCCGTTGAGTCAAGAAAAAGCACAATGGCCAGAGGTTCTCTGGGCCACCTGCCTTGCTCAAAAGCTGCCTGGCCCCTAGGCTTTCCTGCCATAACAAATGGTACGGGCGCCCTTCCCCTTGTTGCAGCCAGGGCCATCGTAAACACTTCCTTCTTCTTCAGTGTCTCCCTTACCTCCTGCCCCTGGCAAAATAACCAATCACCAAATCTACTTGCCCCCGCCTTCTCCATCCTTTTTCGGTTTTAGTCACCCCCCCCCCATCTCTTGTCCGACCCCACATAATTTATTTCCTAACAGGTTTTCTCTCTAGCCCACTTCTCCCTGCCTCAAAGTCATATTTCCCATGACAATGAAAATAATCATTTTAGATGTAAAACACACCAAATGATTCCTCTACTTAGAGTACTGAATGGCGTCTCAATATGAACTGTTGAGAATCCTGGAAGGTTCCATGCTTATTCCTTGTATTCTACCCAATGGATAGGACGTTCTCCACAGTTGTGTGGAGAGCGGGGACTGACTCTGACATAAACTCTGGTGCTCCATATTTGACCACTTCCCCTTGGTGGGGAGGCCTGATGGCACTAAAGAAAGAATAAGCAGGCTACCAAGATGAGACTTGATAGCCTATGACCATATAGTGGGGGAGGAGGTCCCCCTTGGTCTTAGACCTAGGGGAGGGGAATAGGGTGAAAGCGGGAGGGAGGGAGGAACAGGAGGATACAAATGATGGGATAACAACTGAGTTGTAATCTGAATAAATGAATAAAATTAAAATTAAAAAAAAGAAAAAAGAGGAAGGCATAAAAAATTAAATTAAATTAAATTTAAAAAAGAGAGAATCTTGGAAGGCTGGCTAGGACCAGCAATATATTACAGTCAAGTGGGTGTACATGCTCTGGTGAAGTGACATCTGCTATACCATGCAACCAAGAACCTTAGCATGTTTATTTGGCACAGTACAGAGACAAGTGTTGGCTAGTAGACTCCTTAGAAGGTCCCTGTGGTAGAAGTCTCTGTCTGTAAACATCTGAGGGAAGGAAGCTGCTGTTGCTAGTTTTTTTGTTTTTTTGTTTGTTTGTTTTATACACTGGTCACTTACACATGAATCGTGAGGAAAACTTTGCCATCCCTCTTGAACCTGACCCATATCAGGAAAGCTTTGCCAGTTTGCCATGAGCCCAAGGCTTTGGTCTTTGTCATGTGTGTGCCCATGTCAAGAGAAAATGCATGGAGCTTATTCACTCAGGGTTCCCTCTGCTCCTTATAGGCATTGCAATCTTAAACCAGAAGTGGATTCCTAATCCCATCTTCTTTGAGAAAGAGCAACAGCCTGGCCTCTGGAACTTCTGGAAAATTCCTCTTTAAGCACTTCAAATTCTCAGAAACGTGTGGGGCTTGATTTTTCTGTATCATATTTCATCCTGCTTAAAACAGGATGAGTCCCGGTTCTTGCAGACGGAGTCCTAAAACCCTATAAAACAAACTGTAATGACTCAGTACAGCTCTCACATGCGGTGTGATCACACACCCGCAGCATGGAAACAGATCGTAATTTCCTCAGCTAAGTACCAGATGAAGAACTTGGCTCCCGCGGAAGGGCCATGCTGCATGAGAAATATGTTTGCTTTTGTTTGTGTGTTGTCGAATCTATGCAAGTAAAAATATAAGACTGCACTGTGGGTACAGTGCCAAAGAGAGGCACAGGCTACACTGGGGAGTTGGTAGAGCATCAGGAAGATTTTTCTAAAGCAGCGAAAGTCTTGAGTTCCGTCTTGGAGTATGAAGAGCGACTCACAGAAACTGTATTTGAAGGTAGGAGAAAGAGCAGGCTAAACAGAAAAGCACAAGTTGGGTGCAGAATTTGAAGAAGCGCAGCATATTTCTACCAGAGGGAGCCGCTGAGTGGAGCTGAGTTATCCACTGTGATGTGGGAAGTGATGGAGGAGTCATTTGCAAAGCAGAGACAGGATCCGGAAGGAGGGGGAGCCGGGCAACAAGCTCCTGTTCTGTTGTCTAGGAAGTCCTTGATTCTAAAACACACCATTCATATTTATAAGGGCTCTCAAGAGAATTTAGAAGCACTAATCTAAATACACTCTTTATTAAAAATTAACTGAGACATCACTTACTCATTTATCAGTCTAAACATGTTGTTTTAATAGCTAAATAAGAATTTGCATCTAAACCTTCTAGACAAATATAAGATCCAGAGAGACACTTTTAAGTCACTGTTGGCCACTGGGCAGATAAAGTTAGCTTTTCACCAGTGCCTATGGTCATGACTGTTTTTAAGACTGTTTTAAGACTGTTTTTAAGACTGACAAATTATATTAGGATTTACTCCTCTGTATTTTCTGTTTTGTTTGGTTAAACTCGGAGGTACTTTGTTATTGTTTTTTGAAACAAGGTTTCTCTATGTAGCCCAGGCTGTCCTAGAGCTCCCTGTAGACCACACTGGCCTTGAACTCACAGAGATCCGTCTGCCTTTATCTCTGTCTCTGAAGGGCTAGGATTAAAGGGTAGGCAGGCTTAACTAAGAGGGTTTTTGTTTGTGAACCTCTTTTTTTTTCTCTAATTTAATTTCTATTATTGCAAATCAAATAGCTTGCCTTAGCAATTAGAATCTTTTGGCAGACTGATAGTCCGTAACTGAACAAAAGTTCTGTGTGAATGCAAAGTAGCCATAATAGCTTCCAGCTGTCCTGAGGTCACTGGGGCTGAGGAGACAGCTTCTCAGTAGGGTCCTTCCATAACATGTATGAGGTCCTAGGTTCAAAGCAAGGGTAGCAAGGAAGAAGGAAGGAAGAGTAGGAGGGAGGAAAGGAAGAAAGCACTGGCTAAAGGGGCTTGATTTTGTTTGTGAGGAAGAGTAGAGAGGGATTGTGATTGATCAGGAAGTGAGCAAGGGTACAGTGGAAGGAAGAAGGCACAAAGAGGGTAAATAAAGAAAGAGCAGGTGTGCCTGGTGTGGTGGCGCATGCCTTTAATCCCAGCACTCGGGAGGCAGAGACAGATGGATCGCTATAGTTCGAGGCCAGCCTGGTCTACAAAGTGAGTCCAGGACAGCCAGGACTACATAGAGAAACCTTGTCTGGAAAAACCACACACACACAAAGAATGAGCCAATGTGATCAGTGCATCATGTATTTATGTATGATAAAAGCATGATGTGGAATCCCATTAACCTGTGTAAATGATATGCATTAATAATGGTAATAAAAATTGTAAATGAAAACAAATCAGATGACTCAACAAGGGACAAACTATAAACTGTAGGCTCAGTTTTCTTAACTGAGTTTTCATAATATATTTCATTACAAACTTATTAACCTAGCATGCGTCCCTTATAACCCGACTAACAGAAACAATAGGAAAAGAGAATTAAAGAATAACAAAACCGTAAGGATATCTGTTCTGAGGAATGATTCTCCTGCAGTAATCAGCAGGATTTCTTCTGCTGGAACCTGGAGTAACCAGAACCTAGAACCTCAGCAGGAGCCCGAGCCCTAAAGCCTTCCCTCGAGCGGTTCTCTCTAAGAGCATCTCGAAGTGGAGCGATGAACAGCCAAAACTGTCCCAAGTCTCCAAAAGTCCTCACGTCTTGTTTCTTGCTCACTTACATATCTCCTCCCAGAGTCTGTTTATGGATCTTTTTAGCTCTCAACAATCAAGTTCCCTCACGAGGTGGCTTGCCTTCCAGTGGATTAATATCACTTGTTCTCTCACAAGACTGTTCCCCATCCCACATTTCGGATCATAACAAAAACAGGTTTGTCTCTCCTTCAATAAAGAATATGTGGTTCCTTCAATTTCTAGAACATGCCTAACCTTTTTTTTACCACAACCCTAATGCAGCAATTTAAAGTTCTATTCGCTTGAAAGCTCAGTTTCTCAGAATGTAATTGCCTACATATTTAGTTTTAAAATCTCCTTCTGTTGACTGTATTTGCCATCTTTTGTCTCTCCCCCTTCCTCTCTCTCTCTCTCCTTCCCTCCCTCCCTCCCCCCCCCGGCCCCCCCCCCCCGCTAACTTTCACCCTATAGCTCAAGGTAACTTAGAACTCCAACTGGCCTAGAACTTGAGGCAATCCTCCTATTTCAGCCCTCTAGTAGGATTACAAATATGAGCCACCACATCTGACTTTTTTCTTTCCTATCCTTGCTCTAATATGGGGAAGTGTGTGGCTCCTGTAACCTCCAGACAGCGCTCCACTGCCTTTGCCTCTACAGCAAGTTCTCTTGTTCACCACTCGACTGCTCATCATCCTGATGTTCGAGGCTGATGTTAGGACAGCCTTGAGAGTCAGTCTGTTTGAGGGGTGGCAATGGCACTCAGTGTCCTTTGCTGATTGCTTCAGCACTTTACCCACTCCTTCCAGTTAAACAGTCCTCACACATACACATAATAACACACACTCGCACACAATACACTCCATCCTGGTTAGCTTTTTGTCAACTTGACACAAACTAGAGTCATTGGGAAAGAGGAAACCTTAAGTGAGAAAAATGTCCCTACCAGATCGGACTGCGGGCAAGCCTGTTAAACATTTTCTTCATCAGTGGTTGATGTAGGAAGGCCTAGATGACGGTGGGTGATGCCAAATGTGGGCAGGTGGTGCTGACTTGTATAAGCAGGCCGGCAACCCATGAAGACCAGTATCCAGCAATCCCTCATGGGTACTGCTTCAGTTCCAGCATCAAGGTTCCCGCCTTTAGTTTCTGCCATGGCTTCCCTCAGTGGACAGTGGACTGTGGCTTGGGACATGTAAGTCAAATAAACTTTTTCCTCTCCAAGTTGCTTTGGATCATGGCCCTTCTAGCACAACAATAAAAACCCTAAGTAAGACAAAGACATACACACACACCTCAGCCTCTGACCCCAGAGCCCTTCTCTTAAGTCCCTTCGCCTCTTCCCCACCCCCACCCCCACCCCACGGAAATACCTGCAACACACTGGGAAGGTTCCAAGCCTGCCTTTTTTTTAGGAAGTTGAATTCCACCTCAAGGATATGGGAAAGCATCCAGATTCCAAATTTAAGAGTAGAGTAGAAAATCTGAAATCTGTGCCCAGGAGCTCCCTAGCTAGCTGAGCCTTTGAGTTACTGCAGTGTAGTCGTGCCCAGACCAAAGCTCACAGAAGGGCAATCAGAAGGGTCCCAGCACACTGCTACCCTCCCTTTCTCTCTTCTCCCCCCATCACCCACACCTGCCCTCTCACAATCCCTTGGAGCCAGTAGGAAGGTTCCATATGCGTTGAGTCACATCTTTATATTAGTTAAGAGGATAGCCACTGCTGAAACAAATAGACCTGTCATATCCTGTGTGAGGCTTCATAGAACAAAACACTTGGTGTTAGCTTATATTGCCACGGTTCACTATAGACATTCCTGGCCAGACATCTGTCTATTTTGTTACACAGAGACGAGCCTTCTTCCATGGCGTCATTTTGGTTTTCTTTTTTTCTTTTCTTTTTTTCATTCTGGTTTTCTTAACCTTGCAGAGCCCTACATATAAGGCTGTTATGGAATAGGCCAGGCACTGTTACCCAAACCATTTCCTTTTCGGTCCCATTGACTGGGACTCATTAGTATGACTATACCTAACTGTATACCTAACTGTGGAGGAAGCTGGGGACTGTTCTCTAGCTGTGTGTCTCAGAGGGAGAGTAAACTCTGTGAAGAAAGCCTCACGGTATGAGTCAGAAAGGCATCATTTCACACTAGAGAAAAAATATTAAATTCTGAGCTCTAAGCTCCATTCTTTTTAACGCCCTTAAGGACATTTTTATAATCTTTTTCTATGAGCCATTATCTTCCAAACTATTGTTTTACTTAAAAATTCTCTTTTCATTTTAGGAACCAAGCGTGGCTCATTTTCTATGCACTTCAGATATAATTTATGTAATCCTCTAACATAAGCTCGCCTTGAAGCAAATGGATATTTTCAAGTACTCTACATTGCAAAAATTAAAGTATAGTGATACTTTCGGGTTATTCTCCTTTATTTAAAAATTACTGCAACACTGAACATTGCTTACAAGACTCCAGGCTATACCCAAGAAGTGGTGGCACTGAGCCCAAAGGAGGCTGCAACCTGTGCTTATGGTCTCCATAATAAGTTAGGGTTTAAACAGAGATAGAAAGGCCTGGCTCTACGGACAAATTATTCCTACTCAGTCAACTCTATCTTCCTTGCTACCAGCCGTCTTAACTTCTGACCTCAGAATGGTCCAGGTAGGTCTTTCTAAGGTTTCACATTTTTATTTATTTTATTTCTCGGTCTGCGTGGGCTGCAGCATAAATAGGCTTACCTTCCTGAGAACTTTGGACAATGGAAGCAGAAATTCCAGTACAGTATTTATAGCAGCGACTCCTTCAAGAAAAGATAAGGACCATAACTCTACTAATAAAGAATATGAATTTTAAGTTCAACTGGATATGAGAAATCAAAGACCTTAAAGGATGATTGTCTGACTCCTAAGGTGGAAAGATCAAAAGAATGGGAGTGACATTTTTAAAGACACAGGAGAAGTAAGCAGTGGGTCCTGAACCATCTTAAGTTCAAGTGCACTGAACTATAATATACAGTTTTTAAGTAAAACAATAGTTTGGAAGATAATGGCTCATAGAAAAAGATTGGTACTCTAGGTGAGAGAGCATGGGAGAATAGGGAAATAGAAGGATCCAGAGGTTCCTAGAACATTATGACAGGCAGATCTGGGCCTAGGAGTCCTGCTCTAACTATGGCACCAGCAAAGGATAATACAGGCAATAAACTTTGAACCCCTACCCAGATCTAGCCGATGGACAGGACATTCTCCATCGTTGAGTGGAGAGTGGGGTCTGATTTTTCACATAAACGCTGGGGCCCCATTGTTGACCACATCCCCTTGATGGGAGGCTTGGTGGCACTCAGAGGAAGAATAGCAAGCTACCAAGAAGAGACTTGATACCCCATGAGCATATGCAGGGGGAGGAGGTCCCCCTCAGAAACAGACATAGGTGAGGGAGTAGGGGGAAAGTGGGAGGGAGGGAAGAATGGGAGGATACAAGGGATGGGCTAACAATTTAGATGTAATATGAATAAATTAATAAAAAATTTTTTAAATTAACCAGCAGAGAGAGGTGAGGCTGCAGATAAAAGAAGTGGAGACAAATACCACAGAGCTACCAAGTAAGGTGTCCACTCTGATTTTTAAAAGTAGCAGGTCTGCTGAGGTATCACACACCTATAGTCCGAGTATCCAGGAGGTGGGCACAGGAGGACCAGGACTTTAAGATGAGCATCATCTAGCTACATAACGAGTTCAAGGCCAGTCTGAGCTCCGTAAGACCAGTCTTTAAATAAACAAATATGCAAACAGGGGTATGGGCTTTGTGACATCTGCATTAGGAACTTGTAACAGATCCCAGATCTTAGCACAGATGACACCATGATTAAAGTACCATTTGGGCCATAAAACTCAGCCAAAAAAAACAAAACAAAACAAAATACCTAAGTCATCAAAGTCCATAATTCTGTGAAAGTCTCTAAATGTACTAACTTTACTTTTTGGCTTCTGTAGTTCAGCTTCTGACTAACCATTCTTGTTAAGTGAAGAGTGAAGTATGTCAGTCCAGAATATGGTTTATGTGCGTAAAAGCTCACCATGAAAAAGACTTGGGGATACACTGATGTCCTGAACACCCAATGCAGTCACTGGCTAGCTAATCACGACTTTCCATTGGCTTAAACCTGTGTCTGGGTTGTCTTATCTGGTTAATACCCGACAGCTGACTATTGGGAAACTTGAGTTACTTTCATTCAGTCTTCCCATTCCCTTAGCCTGATGGGGTTTTTCAAAGACTCAGCCTTCTATAGATTCTGTAGAAATGGTGTGAAAGAGGGGCTTACTCACACAAATCAGTCAGGTAGGCAAAGTCCTAGTCGGGATCAATAGAAATCCTCACCAAATTCCACCCAGAAAGACAAGTAGCCATGCTCTGTGGCAGGTAGAGATAGACTTCTCTTTGTGGATGCCCTTGGTCACTTGACAATGCCAGACACAGTGCTCCCTCTCTGAGACAGTCCGCATTCCTGGCTGGAATGGCTTGATTCTCCAGCCATTTCCTTCGCACCCCACAAACTCTGCCTATCTATTCAGTTTTTCTCTGTCTTCAATCTAGGCTTTAAGGGGTGTGATTTCCTTTTGGGATCTATAAGAAGATGCACTTTCATTATTGCTGCTTCCAAAGGTGCCACAGGACCTTTCAGACACAGAATACAAAGACACTTTTCTGTGCATTCTCCTACTCATTGCAATCACCTCCGGAGGCAATGGGCTTAGCTGATACTGAATTCAGAGTGAGAAGAGATGCCAACGGAGAAGGAAGTGAGCAAAAATATTCATCTGGGGGGTTAGGGGTACTGCATAAAATACTAGATTGACACTCAAAAAAAAAAAAACCCCTGGAAAGTGTTTTAAAAAGAAGGGTGGGGAGATAACTTCAGGACATAGTGTTGTTTAAAAAAAAATCTGTGAAAAGACAAAACAGAGGTGACAGTAGACATGGCTGTGAAGCAGATGATTTTTTTCCCCTCACTGTTGAGAGAGAGAGAGAGAGAGAGAGACAGAGAGAGAGAGAGAGAGAGAGAGAGAGAGAGAGAGAGAGAGAGACAGAGAGACAGAGAGAGAGACAGACAGAGAGAGACAGAGAGAGACAGAGACAGAGAGACAGAGACAGAGACAGAGAGACAGAGACAGAGACAGAGAGACAGAGAGGAAAAGAGAGGGAGGGAGAGAGGGATAATAATGACTGTAGTATTTTTCTTCCTTTCTTTTTTAAATCCTGACAGGTACATTCTGAAGCCAGGCTGGCTTTAAACTCCTGATGTTCTTCACTCAGCGGAGAGGAGAGAAGTTTGCCTGCACACCTGGCTGAGCATCATTTTCCTGCATCCTCCACCTGGCTGAGCATCATTCTCCTGCATCCTCCACCTGCTGCCAAAATAAACTCACTTCTTTGGACTGAACATCAGTGACTGTGTGAGTTTCGAGACAGTGCTCAGCCTGAGAGTTTCAGGCCACATGTGGACATGTTTTACCAATCAGTAGTGACCAGTTTCAAACCGCTAGTCCAAAAACTGTGGCTACTGATCAGATCATTGTAAATTTCTCCATCCCTGGGTTTGAGCAAAACAATAAAACAGACAACAGGCCCATAGATTGAAAGTGGTATCCACCAGTAGAATTTCCAGCTCTGAGCGCACCCCCCAAAATACTATAAGATGGGGCAGGAGGAATTCTGACCCAAGTCTTCCACACATTCCACTGGGGAACATGTCTTTTAAAACTTCACCTTTTTATTTTTATCATAGGTTTTGGCCCAGTGTTACTTTTTCTATAATATTCTTTATATTTCAAAAAATCAGAAACCATCATTTTTTTTATCACACAGAAGATATCCTAAAAGACAGGAATATGGGGCAAATATAAACTTTCTAGTAGCCTTTTAGTTAGAAGAGACAGTGGTCTAACAGTTGTAAACATTAACCATGGAGCAAAGCTGCCTGTTCTTAAATCACGAGCTGGCCAACTATGAAATTAGACTGTGTTTCTTATACATTCTGTATCTTAATTTGCCTATTAGAAATTTCAGAATTAATCTCTGCTTTATACCGTTATTACAACACTAAAGCTTTTAGGGCACTGCCTGGCAAATATTAAGCTCTCAGCAAATGTTGGTTGCTAACACCTTTTAAGACTTTCCAAACGCTTTCATCCTGTTACCTTAGCTTTTTGCATTATTAATTTCTTTAACACTCACCATTAGTGCCAAAGCTAATGATCAGTCACTGGTGATAGTTGTAATGCAAACAATAAAAAGAAACTCATAACACGTCTAATGGGAGGAGGACAGAGTTTTGGTTCTGAGTGGCTTGGACAATACTGTTAGTGTAAGGCCTTACCCATTTCCTGGCAGAGTAGCAAAGTAAAAGAACCCAATGGTTGTGTAGTAGAACACCTGCTTTTCAATAACCAATTTGCTAATATTTTATTACTTCAAACAACTTTACTTTTAATACGGTTTCCTCCAAATGTTCATTTCAATGGCTACTGCAAGATATAAATTATCATAAGATTCTTTATTTTGGTTCACTTCATAACAAGATAGGAAACCAATTAACCCAACTAATTCAGTAACAATTTTATTATAATAAAAATAGCAATTTGTTATTATCCAAATTGGTTTTTATATTTTTAAATATGCACATACATACATACACATAGTCAACTAGGAGTAGAAGTGAACTAGACAACTGATTTCAGGGTTAGAGATTATGGCCAGAGTGCTACTTTAATGAAATTTTTTATTAGTAGGGAAGAAGAATATAGAATTTTTTAACACAGAGAAATAACCACTCTGACACTTAGGCCCAAAAGGCTAAAAAGGACTATCCTTATATCAACTGAACACAGTGACCTCATTATGCCTGTAGCCGGTGTAACCCTTAGCCATTAGCTGAGATATAGATTTTTGTACATGAGGGCATTGTTCTCCCTATGAAAGAAGTGCCTTTAGAAACATTTCAGATAATTTATTATAAAAGCTTTTTGGTGTAGCTGTGGGGTAGTGGTAATAATGTGGAGGCAGGGCGAGTGCTATTTTTAAGACTCTAAAATGACTTTTTGATGCTGAGTATAAAATCGCCTGATCTGAACTTGAGTATTCCAGAAGGATTTCTTCTTTAAATGGAATGAACTTTTCTCTTGAGGAATTCTGCAGTTGAATTAAAAGGTCATGATAGTTGTTGGATGAGGTCAAGGCACCATGACAAATGTCAATCTAGCTGTGTGTGTGCTGTTTGTATACGAATGCGAATGTACGTGGGTGGATTTTATACAGTTAATGTCTATATTTTGGCAGTGTGTACATGCTCTGGGGAGGCATCCAGGTGCACCTGTCATGCCTCACATACATCCCATACCTCCATTCCCTCTAATTGCTGCTCTCAGTGTGAAGTTCCACACACTGCCACAGCAGCACACCCAGTGCCTCTGTGAGGTGTGTGGGGAAGGGCCAGAGCCCTTGCTTCAGCTCAGAGCTCTGAAGGATTGTCTCAGCTCTGTGGCTCTGCATGACAGAAGCTCAGGCCTTTCCCACATCTATATGTCTTTCCTTTCTCCCTCGTGTTGTTCTGGACATACCCCAATAAACTTCCCTAGAAGTCTGCCTAGAGTCTGCTTCTCTGGGGACTCAAACTAAGATGCTGAGCACATCTTATATATTATTACTTTTAGGAAAAGGTTAATTTAAAAATGGGAGTCAGAAAGATTTCTGAATTAGTCAAACTGCTTATCAATATAAATCAGAAAATAACCAGAAGGAAGGACAGTGCTTTCTTATTTTTGCTATCCTGCTACTTTGTCTGTCTTCTCTTAATACAGATACCCAAAGAATTATCTAAACCATAGAAAAGACTTTCAATCCCATTTTTCCCAACAGTTCTTCAGCCATCCCCACCACCGCACCATTGCCTTCTGAAGGCAATAGTGTTGGAACTGAATGACACTTTGAAAATGAACAAGTTAAAATTAAGAATAGGAAGAGAATGACATATGATTAGATAGACAAGATGAAAAAACTGTATCTTTCCAACACAGTGATGGGCAGAGTATGGTACTTTAGATCATTAGTAGACAGAAGAGACATCCAGCACGAGGTAATCAGAACACATCAATCTTTGCAAGTAAGTTGAGTGCATGCATAATTTAGAGATCAAAGCACATAGAAAGTTGATATCAAAGATCCCAAAAAAGCAATAGAGCCATGAAACTGAGGTCCAGAGCTAAATTCTAGCGGGGTGTCCAGGGGAAGGGCTTGAGATTAACTTGGTGGGAAACAAGTATCTAAAAATAAATCACCACTTAACTCTTTGGCTCCTTATTTTTTTAATTTCTTTTTATAATATTTCCTCAACGTATCTTCATCATAGCAATAACCACTTTTTAAAATAATGCTGACAACTTATAACTTAGGGAGAATATTTTAATGAGAAGCTTGTTCCTACTAATCCAGCCTCTCGGAGACTAAAACTTGGGCCTAACCTGGCAGCTGAGTCTTCAGCAAGACATAGGGTGGTTGCCAAAACCCCATGGACAGTAAATACAATACTGACTGTATGTTTAATTAATATCTTCTGTTTGAGGGCAGGATTGATTGATTGAGTGTCTAACTGAGGTAGGTCTAAACGCATAGAGAGGGATCAGAAAATCCCACCTATAGAAAAGGAAGACCTGTGAGGAAAAAAAGCTACAAAAGAGGCAGCCCATACAGGGCAAGACCTAGGAGGACAATCAGCAGCTGTGAGTACTGAGATTAGACGGGTGAGGGTTGCAGAGATGGTCTGTAGTTAAGAGCACCAGCTGCTCTTCCAGAGGACCCAGGTTCTCAGCCCCCACACAGCGCCTCACGACCATCTGCAACTCCGGTCCCAGGAAACCAGCATCTTCTTCTAAAGGCACCAGCACTCCCTTGGTATACTGACATACATGTAGGCAAGTTACCCACACATGTAAAATTTTATTTGTTTTATAATAATGTTTGGCCTAAAAATTTTTTTGCTGTGCAGTGAATATTTACATCCCCTCCAAAGGTGTACGTTGAAATTAGGACATGGAGAATTTGGAAGTGATTCGAAATGGGTTAATGTCCTTATAGACGATGTCCTGTAAGCTGCTTCCCCTCCTTGCACCATGTGAGGGCAGGATGAGAATATCTTATCTATGAGCCAGAGTAGCCCCTCAACGTAAACATATGTAGTCACCTTGACCTTGAACTTCTGAGACTCCAGAGAGGTGAGACATACGTTTCTTTGTTCATTAACACCCAAGCTACAATATTTTGACAGAGCAGCTGAAATGCGCCAACTTGAAGGGCTGGTGGCTATTTCAGAAAAGAAACAAAACCACCTCTGAAGAAGAACTTTCCAGAAGAACCCTTCCAGAAATGTGCATACAAGAGGGAATACAAAGCACATTTCACTTATTGTTTATGAAAAGACCTTTGCTCATAAGCAAGTAGTGTATTCTTTCTATAGATAGTGAACCTGAAGACTTCACCATAGACTTGGCCTATGCTCGCTCATTGCATCTGCCAGCCTCAAGAGATTTGAACTCATTAGTTCTTTTCCCCCTGTGGTTCTGATAAAGACAAGATATTCTTTCAGATTTAATCTGCTTTGGTCTAGCTATATCTAAAAAGATTGAGGTATCTTATATGTGGTAGATAGCTTAATCTAACTCAATCATGTATTACTTTAAGCATTCTATATATGTGCATTAAATGTATACATATATATGTATATGTACATATATATTTATATGCTGTGCTGTGCTGTAAGTAGACATTTTGCCAAAAAGGCTTCAGAGCTAGGACAGAAACAGAGGCCTCTGAACTCCTAGATTAATTCTCTTGCATGAGTCCACCAAGACTCTCTGAATCTATGATGCCAAGGAAGAATTAAATATCCCGTCATGTTCAATGTACCCTGTGATTAGCATTGCTTACCTGCAGGCTAACAATTTCTGCCACCTAGTGGTTTGCTGGACCTACTTATGTAATATTATCTTTTGGGGTTCAAGTTCCAAACTGCAAGCTAAAGAGCTTGAAACAGACATTTTTCTAAGGCCCTTTTCAGGTATAAAAAATTTAACAAATTTCATATTTAGTAAAGGTTGTACAAGTCTTTTTCATCTATTCGTTGAAGGGGTGTGTGTGTGTGTGTGTGTGTGTGTGTTGTCTATGTTGCCACAAAAGATTTACAGATTCATTTTTCATGTTTTAATGGAGATGTAAGTTCTGAGATGTTAAAGTAAGTTTGTGTTGAGTTAATTCAACAGGAATTTTGTGCTTCTTGTTAAGGAATATGTATTAACTTGAAACTCGGTTACATTTTGTAGCTATTTTCCTTCCTATGAATTTTCCCATGTCTGTGTAAGGGCAGATCTACTTAGTATGATCTTCTAATCCAAGTTAATTAAGGCTTATCTTATATGACTGCAACAATTAGTCTCCCACAGATGCTGATGCAAACTGTGTAATAGTGTAAGGAAATTTATTAAAGCATATCTAAATTTGTACTTACAAATTCAATCCTGTCATAAATGTAATTGCTCTTGGCTACAGTGATATATACAAGCATATACATACATTACATTTAAAATACTTGGATCACATAGCTGGATGGTTTCCAGCTTTCATTTAGATGCAACCACAGAACATTTTGTCCAGAATTTATGTGACCTTTGAGTTACCCACTTATTTCTTTGCTTAGGCTATTGACTGGTTTTGGCTATCATAAACTTTGCAACTCCCCCCACCCCCCCAACACACACACACACACACACACACACACACACACACACACACACACACACACAGAGGCCTGGGTCCTGTTTATATCAGCTTGACACAAGCTAAAGTCATTTGAGAAAAGGAAACTCATTTGAGGAAATGCCTCCACAAAATAGAGCTATAGGCAAGACTGTAGGTGGTTTGATGGGGGAGGGTCCAGCCCACTGTAAATGGTGCCCTAGAAAGAGAGGAGACTGAGCAAGTCATAAAGAGCAAGCCAGTAAGCAGCACCCCTCCATGGCCTCTGTATCAGCTGCTGGCTCCAACTTCCTTCCCTGCTAGAGTTCCTGCCCTCACTGTTTTTGAAGATGAAATGTTTCGTGGCAATGTGAGAATAAATAAACCTTTACTTCCCCAAGTTGTTTTTGCTTGTGGGTTTTTTTTTTTCATCACAGCAATTGTAATCCTAACTAAGACACCTGGTACGAGACAAGCACTGCTTAAAAATTACGGAACTATGTCTAAAACCCAAAATATTCAGCTTGATGTTATACAAAGCCTAAATACAGGGACTAATAAGCAACTTCTGGTGGGAAGTATTTTGTATTCCAAAGTCATTCAGTTCTGTTTGTACACTAGACCATTTGTCATTTAAAACAAGACGTTCAAGGGGACTTAGTGACTGAATCTCTTTACCCTTGACAGTCTTAGCTTTAGAAGAGATTTCTGAATGTGTGAGAGAGGAGAAACTGGGTTGCTGCTGTTCCATGGTTGCTGTTTCTTTTGAAGAAAATATATTCATCCCAACAAATCAGTACAATGAAGGCTGAAAAGGCTTGATGTGAGGAAACTGCCCTAGTGGCTCCTACTCCCTCAGGAACTGGGACTATCAGGGCACTGGCTGCTGCATCCATGTTGGTCAGTATGTGCTAATTACTGCCCAACTGTTTCTGTCATTTCATTTTTATACTCTTTGTTACCCCCATACGCATACATTGGCTTGCATATTTTTTCTTCTTTTCCAGATATCCTTTAACATTATTTTATGTTCTTATTTTCATATTTGATCTAAGCTTTTTACTTCTGCAGTTTTGCATCCTATAGTAAAAAAAAAAAAAAAGCAAACCTATGCTTAAACGTTTACAGATTATATTTCTTTAACTATTGACTCAGAGTTTTCTCATGAATTATTGTTGTAATTTATATTAGTTGTTTCACAATCTGGCTTTTATTCACTTCTCCTTCACTTTCAGTTTTCTTCTATTGAATTTATTACAGTTTATCCAGCTGGTAATGACAAAGGACATAAAAGTCTTTATTTTCTTTTCTTAATTATTCACTTTACATCCCTGTCATAGATGCCCCCTCCCTGTTTTCCCTACCCACCCCACCCCCCACTCCTCAGAAAAGGGGAATGCCTCCCCCACTACCCACCCACCCCAGAATATCGAGTCGCATCAGGACTAAGCACATCCTCTTCCCTGTGGCCTGGCAAGAAACCCTGCCAGGAGGAAAGTGATTGAAAAGCAGGCGACAGAGTCCATGTTAGAGTCAGCCCCCATTCTCCTTACTAGGAGACCCCCATGGGGGGCGACTAGATCCTGTCCATGCATGGTCCTTGGTTGGAGCTTCAGTCTCCACAGGCACTCTGCCCCACCCCACCCTCCCAACCCTGACCCCGGTTAGTTGGCTCTGTTGATCTTGTGAAGCTTCTATCCCTTCTGAGTTTTTCTATCCTTCCCCCTACTCCTCCACAAAGACTCTTTGCACTCCACCCAACGGATATAAAATTATTTCCTGGCAGTTTCTCTAACTGATATGTAACAAGGGATAAAAATATTCCATTTATAGACTCAACCGATAGTTTTCTTAAAATCTGTCTTATAAGATCTTGAGATATAAGGAGACATCTTTTAATATCTTTCTGAAAACTAAAATTAGTATATAATTCAATCATTCATTTTATATAGGCATTTAAACAAACCTGAAAGCTCAAGAAATAAGGAGACAGAAACAGTTAGCTTTTCTGGAAGAGTTACATTACTGTTTCACTTAGTCATCACTGGGATGAATCTCTCTATTATATCAAGGCTGTGACAAGACACCATTGTGGCCTACATATGAGTGAGTTGCCATTTTAAATTACTTCTCCTACAAAGAACATTCTCTCTATGAAGTCTGAGAGAAGCACTTGAAGAATTAAAACATGTAAAAACCCAAACAACAATTTGGTAGAAATATAACCCCTTGAGCTATATCATTTTTAGAAAGTTACAGAAACCAACTCTGAGTCTTTTCCTTCTATACAATATGTCAAGAGACTTTCTCCTCTGAAAAATTGTGGCTCTCGAACTAATTACATTTTTTAAGTAGATAGGAGAATTGAGATTATTTAGAAAGAAATGCCCTTTTCATTTGCTTCTGGAAAATGAAATTCCTAAGAGTTTACAGGTATTCAAAAGGCAAATACATACAATTTTCCAAAAATTTCTGTAAATATTTCTCCATAATTCCTATTTTTGTCTAAGTCAGAGTCCAGAAAACAGAACAAGATACAACATAAGCCAAACTAGGTCTTTGATTAAGATCCCAACTCAGTATCAACACAGGAGGCTGCTGAGGTAATGTAATGTACAACCATCTCCTTCTGAGCCTCAACTTCCTCCTCAGTTAATCTGTTTAGTTGGTAATTTCCCATGAGTATATCTAGATAATCCAATTTCAGACCTCCAAGGGCTAATCCTGACACAGTACATAGGCCTAAATGTTACTCCCTAAAATGACTCTTGACAGAAACATGGATTTGTGTGGTGCTGAGGCCTATTCATAAAGACATAACTTATCACCAAACCAGGCTTTTTTTTTTTTTAAGAGTAAAAGAGCTTGGTTTAGGCCAGGTATGGTGGTGCTCACCTTTAGTCCTAGCACTTAGGAGACAGAGGCAGGTGGATCTCTGAGTTCAAGGTCAGCTACAGAGCAAGTTCCAGGACAGCCAGGGGATATACAGAGAAATCCTGTCTCAAAATAAACAATTAAATAAATAATAAAAGGGATCAATATAGTACCAGGATTGGTTATTTGTTTGGTGTTGTAATACTTCAGCACAAACTTACGAGGTTTAAAATGCAAATGTTATCCTACAGTTCTGGAGAACTGAAATCCAAAATGAGTCTTGGAAGGCTAGAGCCATGTTATTTGGAGGCTCTCAGGTAAGACCTGCTTCCTTGTCTTTTTATTTTTTTAGCTTCTGCAGACCACAAGTATATTTTGGCGTATGGCCTCATCACCTACCATTTCAATTTCAGGCCTCCATTACGACACCTACTACACCTAGCTGATCCTCTTATCTTTCTTCATAAAAATTCTTGAGCTCACGTTAGGTCCACTCAGATCCTGGAGAATCTCCACACCTCAAAATCTTTGTCTCAGTCACAGGTGTTACTTCGCAATTGCCACTTACAATAACAAAGTTATAGGTTCAAAACATTAAGATACAGAGTTCTAGAAGATTTGTATTTTTCACTTACGTGAATGTGTGTGAGCCTTCACGAGTTTATGTGTACAATATACATGCAACAGTCCACCAGGGCCAGAAGAGGGTGTCAGATTGCCCGAAACTGGAGTACAGGCAGTTATGAGTTAAAAATAAAACCCAGGTGCTCTGCAAGGACAGTAAGAATCTTAACTACTAAGTCATCCCTCCGGCCCCTCAGATGACTTTGAAGGTTGTTATTCTGTGTGCATGTTATCACAGGTCAGCTGGACAAACTGAGACAATGCCAACAAGACTTACATTTAGAGTCATGCCTTCTAATCAAGCAGTAGCAATAGCAGCAATGGCGTGGACTAGAACATCAGATTTCACCACATCCCTGCCCCGCCCCCTGCAAATGAGCTATCTGGGAAAGAAAATCTCTCTAGAAGTGCTCTGGTGATTATTTTATTTTATTATTTTATTTTATTTTTTAAGGTTTACTATTTCCTTATTTAGTGTGTATGAGTGCTCTATCAGCATGTACACACACTCACCAGAAGAGGGTATAGATTATCCCTCTATCACATTATAGATAGTTGTGAGCCATCATGGGGTTGCTGGGAATTGACCTCAGGACCTCAGGAAGAACGGGCAGTGCTCTTAACCACTGAGCCATCTTTCCAGCCGCCCAGTGTTTATTTTTTTCAATGTAGAAATACAGTGAACAAAAATGCCACAAAATGAATAGGAAACACTTCTTTTTGTCTGAATCATACCACTGCAGCATCCATCACTACTCCTGCTGGGAAGAAATTAACCCGCCCCTGAAGTCTCCTGTTCAGAAAAAGGAAGACTGGATGAACAGCCCTATTCCACAAACTTTTAGGGCACTGTTTGAAAGATTCACCTGGTTCCACTCTCCCCAAATCACTATGGAAGAGTGGTATAATGCACATCAGGAAATAGCTTCTAGCAAAAGAGAGCAGGCCGGCCATATTAGTATCAGCAATATAGTTAGTAGGTGACTTCACTGTCCTGAGAGTCTTTTCTGCAGAGGACCCTGGAGCCATTTCTTCTTGGACCTTAACAATCCTAGAAGCTGTTGCAAACTCCTTGCCACTTTCACCATGGAGGATTCACAATATTTCCTGTCATAGAAGTGAAAGACGGCTCCAAAGGGGATTCCAATAGCCTGTAGCCAACCGCAGTTATTTGCTTTATGAGCTATGTTTTCTGAGGCTTCCTATGCTCTAAGTATTGCCATTGTGCCTTTGCTGGCAACCAAATATGCTACCCAGCAGATACCTGCAGCTGGCTTTGCAGCCAAGTGTGTGCATTTGAGTGTCCCAAGTCGCTACTGCTATCCTTGCTGCTAGCCCCTAACATCTCTCACACAATAGGACTGCCAAGTTCTCAATACTATGACCGCCAGCTGCCTGAGCTGATGGACACCTTACCCTTTGACCTGAAAGGCTCCACACAGGCCTGACTAGTGACACTAGGTTTAGTGTCAAAATATATTTTAATGTACCCCTATGACATAGTTGTTTGATGAAATCTGGAAGGAGGAACTGCCTTTTTCAAAGGTGCAGATAACTACAAGAGACTCTAAGGATCATGGGTAACCGGGAAAGCAAGGCGCCACCTGTCTTAGTCAGTGATCTATTGCTGTGAAGAGGCACCACCACAGCCACTCTTACCAAATGAATCATTTCGTTGGGGCTGGCTTACAGTTTCAGAAGTTTAGTCCATTGTCATCATGGCAGGAAGGATGGTGGAGTACAGTCAGACAAGATACTGGAGAGCTGAGGATAGGACATCCGAATCCACAGGCAGCAGCAGGAAACAGACACTGGGCCTGGCTTGAGCATTTGAAATCCCAGCACCCACCCTAGTGACATTGTTCCTCCAACAAGGCCACACCTACTCCAACAAAGCCACACCTCCTAACCCCTCTCAAGTACCACTGCTCCCTACTGACCACTCACTTAAATATATGAGCTATGGAGGCTATTTCTATTGAAAACACCATGCCACCGAAGGGACACAATAGACTTCCAATAACTTGAAAGAAATGGAAGTGTATAAACATATGACAAGAAAGTCAAAATAATTACTCCAAAGACACTCAGTGAACCACAAGAGGGCGAAGATAATAATCTAACAATATTAGAAAGGCAATACAAAAACAAAATTAGAAGCTTAACTGGGAGGTGGAAAGCAGGTAAGAAACAAATTTGGAAACTGAAAAAAATAGTATGTCCAAACACAATAGAGAGCTTTAACAGTGCACTTGATCAAGGGGAGGACGGGTCAACAAATTCAGAGATGAGTCATTTGAAATCAATCAGAGAAGGATAAATAGCAAGGATGAAGAGGAAGAGAGAAAGTTTATGGGATTCATATAAAACTACCAAGATAACTAACATGTGAGGAGAAGTGAGTAAAAACAATGGAGGGCTTTTTAAAGAAATGTTTAAAACTCCCCATACCAGAAGGACAATATGGAAAACCCAGATATATAAAGCTCAGAGTTCTCCATTGGACTCCACTCAAAAGAAAGCCTCACGGAAGCATTGAATTCAAATTGTCAATATCCATAAGTAAACAAAATGGTGAAAGGAGCAAGACAAAAGAGGGTTGTTGCATCGAAGGGAACTCTCTTCCATCATCAACAGATTTCTCAGCAGAAAACATAGTAGGCTGAAAGAAAAGTGAAAGCAAAAACAAAAACAAGAACAAAACAAAAACTATCTTTCAGATGCCTTCTCAGACCAAAAAAAAAAAAAGTCGAAAGGGTTCAGGATTGCTACATATGCCTTATAAGGTATACTAATAGTAATTCGTTAAGCCAAAGCACGAAGATGCCATTTTTTTTTCCCACAGGAGAAATATAAAAGTATAAAACTCAAAAATAAAAATAGACTCAGTAAAACAAATGTGTAGCCAAATTCATAATACTTTAATGTTAGAGTATCTTTTATTCCCCTAAATTACTTGTCTTGAAGGCTGACTGCCTCCTTCTGCTAACCGAGGCCTAGTCCTGGAAGCTTCTAGCCTCTGTACAATCTTATTTAGGCCTAGAAAGTTTTCAGCCTCTGAGACTTACTCCTGATTAAGCTCACCGTTCCTAGTTCTTCTTTAACTCTAGATGGCTGGTTCAGCTGAGCTTTTCTGGCTCAAACTCCTATCCAAGCTGACGGATTCAGTCTGACTTCTCTCTTGGTCTCTGAATTGCCCTGTCTGGCCTGAGACTAACTCTAGAAATCTGTTCTAATCCTCTGGACTCTTCTCATTCTTTTGCTCCTTATGCCTTTACCTGCATCTATCTTGTTCTCTCTTCAACCTGTCTCTGTAAAACTCTCCTGGTAAAACTGCCGCCAAGTTCTACAAACTGAGCTGCCACAAACTCTACTCCACTGCACTGCCTCTCAACTCACTAACTCAAGTGAACTGATCAGAACACAGAGAGATCTGATGCCTCTGTCTCCTGAGTGCTGGGACTAAAAGTGTGTGTCACCATACCTGGACCTGAGCTGCTCTTTAGCCCGAATTTGCTCTGCACCAGGCTGGTCTTGAACTCAGAGATCTGCTTGCCTGTGTATCCTTGGATTAAAGGCGTGTCTGTATTCCAGCCAGATCACACAGACCTAGAAGGTCTTTGGATGTGATCTCTTGCCAGAAAAGCCATGTTCTGAATTAAAATTTTCTCTACACTTTACTGCTGTAATGATGGTATATAAATAACTTACCAGATCCAAGGCCAAACATTAAAGATAGCTATAATTACAGGGGCTGGAGAGAGAGCTCAGCAGTTACGAGTACTGGCTACTTTTCCAGAGAGTCTAAGTTCTATCCCAGCATCCACATGGTGGATCACAACTGTCTGTAATTCCGGTCCCAAGGAGAGCTGAAGCCGTCTGATTCTCTCTGAAACTCTCTGATACTACATGCGCATTGTACCCTTATATGGGAACAGGTGAAACAGTCATACAAAAAATATAAAATTACAGTTTTAATAACTTAACAAATATGAAGTGTGAAATTATGTAAATTATGACACCAAAATGTAAAATGTGAATTCTTGGCTAACCACGGCTACATAGTGAGACCAAAGTGTGTGTGTGTGTGTGTGTGTGTGTGTGTGTGTGTGTGTGTGTGTGTGTTTAAATATGGAAGGATTAATAAAAGTATAGAATTTTGCATGTGACTGAAGTTAGGTTGCCAGCCTAAAATAGAGTGAGAACTAGACTCAGTCTTATGAGACTCTCATAATAACCACAAATAAAAAAACCTACAGTAGATAAACCACAGAAACATCATCAAAACACGGAGTGCAGCAAAAGATAAAAGAAGCGAAGAACCCGGAAACAACTAAAGACTAAAGGCAAGACTAAGTCTGTGCCTACAAATACTCCCTTAAATGTCATGAGAGGTCAGAGATAGGGTAGGTAGACAGGGCGCCTACCTTCTCCTTACCATTGTGTTCCTCTTCAACACCATCATTAAGTCCTAGAATGTTCTTCATCTTCCCACGTTTAACTGTCTCTGCTGTTTGAACTACTTCCTACTCGTCAAAGGCCATTCCAGAGCCACATTTATCATAAAAACCACACAAATCAGAATAAACACACCTGTCCCTGCTTTTTTTTTTCAGCAAAAATTTACATTACCTCCTATTGCAATTGCCAAAACCTGCTCCATGAATGTTAATATATTTGTGCCTTTGTCTTTTCTCTCTTACCTGAAATGAGCGGCTGATGATGGGGCCCGTATATAACAGCAGCAATGAAGACGCATCCTTGACTGTATCCACGTCTGTATCTATTAGTGTCACTTCTCCAAGCCAAATTTGCATCTGTTTATCTTGAAATCTAACAAAGGACAGCAAACACTTAGCACACAGACCAACTGAAGAGAGGTTTCTACATACCAAGAAGAGTAAGACTCACCAAAGGCTTCTGGAAAACTATATAAGCCAATGTTTTGATAGAGCTACGTCTATTAGCCAAAGTGATTTTAATCAATAAGACACTTCCAACCACATCTGCTTATCCACTACAACAACGATTTTTTTTAAAAGATCATTTAGGACTGAACAATGTAAGACATGCCGGCAATCCTAGCACAAATAAATAAATTGATTGACTGATTAACTTAATCAAATAAACAGTTTAGACATCTTATTTGCAAGTTAAGTACTTTCAGATGCTCATCAACAATTAAAAGGGCAACATTACCTTCTGGGTTTTGTTTTATTAATGACAGACGATAATACTGAAGTATTGAAGATACAAAACATTATGGTCTCCTTTGCGCAGTGATTTCTCTAGAAGTTGTAATAAAAGAGGTAATACAGGAATCACCAAAAGCTGTGTTTATGCACATGGTATGGCCTACCCAGAAGGCTTATATAACTAAGATAACTCACAATAGCTCAGGAATATGCACTTGACCCCAAGTTCCCACAACAGACTCCTCGTGCTTTTAAAGCCATATGTAAGCGACTTAGAAAAGGACTCTGCAATTTGTTCCGACCATTTTTTCCTTTCTGTTAATAGTCACTCCTGGGTTCACTCCCAAGCCAAGGAAGGAAAGGCCAAATATAGCCACCGAATCAGCCGTGTTGCAAAGCAGCTGTCTGCTGCTGCACGGAGCTGAGCAGACAGTTGGAACTCCAAGTGCAGATAGTAAACAGAGGCTATATTGAAACAGTAACAGCACTAATCACCATTCTGTGTGCAAGAGTGCTGCACTTCGCACGCTCACACCATTGTATCATCATTAATTAATTAATCAATGAGCTGTAATCACTACTGAGGGGGGCATACAAAATTGTGTGCAAGACTGAAAAGGGACAGTTTCCTAGAGAGCGCATTTAAAAAGAAAGAGAATTTCCAGCTGTCTTTGGTTAGCTTGCTTCTTTTTTCATTGCACACACTGCACTATTTTGCCTCACTCGTCTGGGTTTGTGCTGTGCCTCCCGTCTTAAGCAAGTCTCTAGACAATGCCTGTCCGTCTGTTAGAATCAGCATAAGCATCACTTTATCTTAGTAACAGTTCCCAACACTGTCGAGATATGGCAGGGGTGCCTCTGGTCACCTTTCATGTTCCTTCTCACCCTCTTTTCCTACCGAGCTCCCTTACAGCCACACTTGTTCACCATTGCATCACAGCAAATATTTGTTACCCAATAAGTCTTTCTTTAGTGAATAAAAAAGAGGTGTATTAGTTCCCCCCATGAGAGAGAGAGGGAGATAATGAAAGCCCATTATTACTAACTTAAGTTCTCACTCCAGAATTAATCTGCTCAACACTTTGGATGCTTGTCTCATTTAATGTTTTCCATGTTCCTTTAAAGAAGGAACATGCTCCCCTGTTGTATATAAACGACCTCGTAGACCATCAACATCAAACAGTGACATTCTGGGACCATCATACAGTGAGACAGAACAAGACTGCTTCATTATTTTCTCCAAGCACTGACCAAAACAAGGGCTCTGTGAGGTGGCTCCAGGACAAATCGGCTACACGCGAATCACCAGGATGTCACAAAATGGTAATACGTTGCATGTTTCCATTCCTGTGTGATTTTGATCAGTCAAAATGGTAGAAACAGAAAGCAAATGGTGGTTTCATTAGGACTCAGGGCACAGAAACAAAACAAAACAAAACAAAACGGGAAGTTATTTAGAGATATGGTTTCAGTTTTACAAGCTTTCTTCCTTCGAGTGTAAATACTACTGACCTGCCGTGTCCTGCTCAGCTTGGTCCTAAAAATCTGACAGGGTGATGAAGAAATGAAGAAAGAACAGATTCCCAGACACACTTACAGAAAAGCTGGCCTCAGGTAGGCTGCGCTTGTTCTGCTAAAGTATCACCTACTGCGCAACAATCCAGACCTCCAGCGGGGTATGTACACCAAGAGAAGGAGAAGTAAACTACCTTAGAGCAGTCTCGGGCTGTAGTCATCCACAAAGAGGAACCAGCAGCTTCCACTTCTGCTTGCATGGGCTAACGCCATACATGCCTGTGCTTTGCCAGTTCCCGTGGGTCTGAGGCACAGGTCCTCCTTAATAACAGGCATTCAACCAGGACTTCATCCACTTGTTACACATTCGCTCAAGGCTTCTCTGGCACCCCTACACTGAGCTATACTTGAAAATAGCTAAGAAAATAAGTGTTATATTACATTTTAAGCACAACATTAGTTATTACCACTGTGTTTCTGTGTATGCACTCTGTGTGCATGTGTGTGTGCGTGTGTGTGTGCATATGTGTGTGCGTGTATGTGCATGTGTTATGTGTGCGTGTGTGTGCATATGTGTGTATGTGTGTACGTGTGTATATGTGTGCGTGTGTGTGTGTGTGCGTGCATGTGTGTGTGTGTATATGTGTGCATGTGTGTATGTGTGCATGTGTGTGGGTATGTGTATGTGTGTGTACGTGTGTGTGTCCATGTGTGTGCATGTGTGCCACTGCATGTGTGCATGTGTGTGCATATGTGTAGTGTATATGTGTATGTGCGTGTGTGTGTGTGTGTGTATGTGTGTGTGTGTGTGTGTGTATGTGTGTGTACGTGTGTGTGTCCATGTGTGTGCATGTGTGCCACTGCATGTGTGTGGAGGTCAAAGGACAATTTTGTGGAGTTGTTGTCTGCCCCCATCATTACCTGGATTCCAGGCATTAAGCTCGGGTTGCCAGGCTTGTATAGCAAGAGCCTCCCCCTGCTGAGCCTCATTCTTCCTCGTCTTATTAATCAAGATGCTTGATCCACCAAGAAAAGGAGGTCCAGAAAAGAGAGAATTCGGCCAGGCGATCGTCGCCTTAGTTCTGTCCTGGACACTGCAGCTGACTTACACCCAGAAATAAGCTGTGCGTCCTATGCAGCTAGTCTGGGGTAGCACACTAGTGTAAATGAGATTTGAACCATGTGCTATTATTTAGTTAAGATGCAGGGATGGGGGTTCATTTTAGGACTGACTCCTGCGTGTGTGTTTCTCTCAAAGAAATGATTAGTGTGTCCAACGTTCAAAAGTTTTTCATTTCAATAAGTTTGTAGCTTAGCAGTGGCGCACGCCTGTAATCTCAGCACTCTGAGAGGGAAAGGCGGGTGGGTCTCTGAGTTCCATGACAGCCTGGTCTACAACATGAGTCCAGGATAATCAAGGTTACATAGAGAAACACTGTCTTTAAAAAGGAAAGTTTCTAACTACTGGGAGTAAGTTATAGTAAATATACCACAGTAAGGAGTATATATATTATGATATCAATATATTTTTTACTATAGGAGAACTACACATGTCTGTTATCCAATTAATGTTTCAAAATGGTGTGAAAGTTCACAGGTGAGTACAATTATGTTTAGTTAAGGATCAAAAAGAGATAAGGAAGTTAGCAAAGAAAAAGACAAAAATTTTCAATGTGTTGCCAATGTCTGTGATTTTTGACCAAAAAGACAAAATTTCCTTGCTTTTTCCCCTATTTTTCAAGTGCTATTTGTTTTGTTGTTATAGATAATGTTATGAAGAAAAAGTTTGCAATTGGGATAACTTTGCAATGGAATAAGGACAAATGGCATGAAGAAAAAAAATTTTACCTGTTCTTACTTCCTCATCTTCAGTGCCATTAGTTAGCTGCACAATCGGCTTTGATCACTCAACCAAAGGCAACATCACTCATCCGTGAACCTTCATCTTTGAGCCTTATGGCCATCAACTTACTTGGGTCTGTGTATACAGGCAGGAAACAATATCTAGAAGATATTAAGAGAGCTCTTTTGAGGAGGAACCAAAGTGGGGGAAATGGCACATATTGATTATTGAATGACAGCAATAAAAGCTGTCACAGAGAACACATATCTTTAAAAATATATATTTTCTGAGTTTCTGAGATGACAATCCATGTGGAAAAATAAACTGCTTTTGGTGAAACATTGAATAGCTCTGGAAAAAAATCTTTGTGGTACTTCAAAGAGAGAAAGTAAAAGAGGGATGCAATCACCTGTGCCTATCCTATTCCTCCTACCTCGGAACCCAGCTGAGGGTGCCAGACAAAAGTCAGGGTACAGATGGGGCACAGGTACACTTTGCTTATGGTTGGAGTTTTATCTGCCGTCACAGATTTCATTTAACTTCCAAGTTGCTATGGTCTGAATGCATCCACAAAAGTGATATGTTGGACATTTAATCCCTATAGAATAAAGTTGGAAAGTTGGACCTTTTGTAAGCCATTAAGCCTACAAAGGGTCTAGCCTTTTCTTTTTCTTTCTTTTTTTTAATTATTTCTCTTTTTTACATATAATTTATAGTATTACACATATATGCAATAAGCTACACACAGCAAGAAGAACCATGAAACAATCAAGAATTATATAAATGTTGTTGCATTCATAGTGTTTTGGATATTTGTATTTGGCAGTCTCGAAGAAAACATCTTTCCTATCTTGGTGAGTCTGAAATTCTGAATATAAATCAATATCTATCATATCTCATCTCTATTAACTTAAAACATCTATCTAGACTTAAAAATATCTTACCCCCTAAACGACTAAGCTTAATTGTAAGACTAAACTATCTGGTCTTCAACCCCATCAGAGACTTGAGAAGGAATAAAATTAATTACCTGAGTAAACAGGAAGTGCAGATTAGCAGCTTCCAAAATGAAAAAAATGATGGAGACAGTGTTTTGAACAGATGGATGCTGCCTAAGAAAGTTGTTGGAAGGAGTTTGTTTCCCTTGTGGAGTCCCACCACTGTAACACAAGGATGGTGCATGTCTCGACTCTGAATGCAGCATCGTGTGCCGTCTTA
This sequence comes from Acomys minous, assembly GCF_964271855.1. Lineage (NCBI taxonomy): Eukaryota > Metazoa > Chordata > Mammalia > Rodentia > Muridae > Acomys > Acomys minous. The sequence continues at coordinate 42,899,897 of NC_140492.1, forward strand.
GAAGCCATGCGCATCCTTGGCAGACAACCAAATCAGCTGAGTCCTGGAACTTTCCACCCTCTGTAATGAAAAGGCAACTCCCTCCTATCTGCAGTTATTCTGTAGCACTCTTCTTAGATGTACAAAAGACTAAGACGAAAACTCTAAGTAGTGAGTGACTGGGGTCTGGCAAGATGGCTCGGTTGGTTGAGTTCTTGCTGAATAAAGGAGAGGGCCTGAGTTCGATCCCCAGCACCCACGTTCAAGCCAGCCTTGGCCACACGTGCCGGTCATCCCAGTATGGAGAGGCAGAAATGGAAAGATCCCTGGGGTTGGCTGACCATCCAATCTAATAAAATTGATGAGGTTCAGAGAGAGACTATTGTAAAATTATCTATTCGCCTGACTTAATTGTTATCTCAGGAGCTTACTGTCTCCATCTGCTAACCTAGGCCTACTCGTGGAAGCTTCTGGACTTCGTACAATCTAATCTAGGCCCAGAATGTTTCCAGCCTCTGAGACTTTCTGAGCTTTTGCTGGCTATTTCAATTCAGTTGCTCTGGCTCAAACTCCTCTCCAAGCTGACTGACTCAATCTGGCTTCTCTCTTGGCCTCTGACTGAATTGCTCTGCTTGGCCTCAAACTAACTCTAGCAATCTATTCTAATCATTTAACTCCTTTTCACTATCTGGCTCATTCTGTCTTCACCTGTGTCTAGTTTGTTCTCTCTACAACCTGTCTCTGTGAAACTGTCCTTGGAAAATTGCCTCCTCTCCCTCCCTGCCACCCTGCACTGCTCTCTTAAGTACTCTTTTCTTCAAACTGTCTCTTCTGGTGAGAGATGGGTCTCTATTTCTCACTCTTTCTATCAAATCTTTCTCTGATTTGTCACTTTGTTTGCCTCTCAATTAGACATCACTTTCAAACATGACTGTTTCCATCTGCAAACTAACTTCACCTTCATTGTGTGTGCTAAGAGTACGTCTGTAGTCTAGCCAGAATAGCCATGTTGCTGGATTAAAATCTCTCTACAGATTACTCCTCAAAAAATAAGGTGGAGACTGCTTGAGGAAAGTACAAGATTAGCCTCTGGTCTCCAAATGTGCATACACACACACACACACACACACACACACAGAGAGAGAGAGAGAGAGAGAGAGAGAGAGAGAGAGAGAAACACAAATTGTAAGTGATTTTTAATACTGTGCTTTTATTACCTCAGAATGCAACTATGAGTATAGACTTACATTTCTTTTCCTCTTATTCTGTTGTATTCCAGGGGAGTGTGGGATTGCATCACACTTACATTGTTTCCAAAAAGGTCTTCCAAAAAAGTAGCCGTGAGTATCAAATGGCTACGTGAATATTGCTTCAATTCCCCCCTGTATATCCGTGATTAAACTGTGAACAGTTCCAATTTCTGGTCTTGCATGTAAAGAATTTAGAAGTTGTGAGTCTTCCTAACAAGAAGACAGGCCAAACTCAAAATGCAACAGCATTTCCTGAGGCCACAGAGCAAACCCCTGCCCTGAAAACTAGAGATACAAACTGTCAAATGCAGAGAATGAGGATTCGCAACAGCAGAAGCCACAGAAGGAGCATAGGAAAGCCCACAGCAGCAGAGGCTCCCAGAGACTCCAAAGCACATGTCCGAGAGTTAAATTCCCGAGGAATCCACTCACAGAGGAGCACCCACACGTCTGTGAGTTTAACCTCCAGGAATTTCACCATGTTTATAGCCATGTTTATAGCCAGGAGAGTGGAAATGAAGGCATTTGCTCTTCTTCACAAACCCTGTCCTCAAAAGAAAACATTTTAACAGGGTCTGATATCCTGGGATGTTATCAAAGTTTATCCTCTCCGTAGGGAGAGAAACCCTACCCCAGCCTCCCCTCTCCCGCCTGCCCAAGACATGGGTGGACATAAAGCTGAGGCGTGATAGAGAAGTTTGCCGTCCAAAAGAAAAGTTTCATTTTCTCCACTCCTTACCACTATTCTCTCTAGGAATGTTTACTGCAGCCTCTTTAACAGCGTACACCAAGTACAGGTTTTCAATTTAAAAAAATAATAAAGCTAGCTCTGCAAAGATGGCGGCACTGAGGGCTCTGTGCTGCCTCAGTAGCGCTGGGGCCCAGGTGCTGCGGCCTGGCCCGGTTGTGGGACCAGCCTGCGGAATCAGCCCAGCAAGGTCTAACTTCACTTCCTCAGAGGTGCTTGGCATTGGCAGCCCGATGTGGAATGGGCAGAGCAGTTTGCAGGACCTGTCAGGCACCCCTCCAAGGAAACAGCCCACCAAGCCTCCTCCTTAGAATGGATAGGACCTGTGCTGGATGCTCAGTAGTTAAGGGAGTTTGTTGGTATTTGAGAGGTATCAATTTCAGTTTCTAGCACCCACATGGATGCTCACAACCATATGTAACTCCAAGTCCAGGGGAATGTGATGCTGTCTTCTGCTCTCCAAGGGCACCAAGCATGACAATGTCTCACAACACACACACACACACACACACACACACACACACACACACACACACACACACACTGCACCACACCATTTAAAAAGAAAGAAAAAAAGGAGCAGGGTCTTCCTGTAATGCCCAGGGCAGCCTTAAAAATCACAATCTTCCTCCCTAAGTCTTCCAAGTGCTAGAATTACTCTTCTTCTAGATTGCCTTTCAGTATGGAAACTTTTTAGTCATCTTGACTTTTGTCCTTTATATCTTTGTCCAAAAAGTCATCAAAGCGTGTAGGTTTTTTCCCCACCACTTCTCCCTTTTAATTAACAACAATTCTTTTTTTTTTTTTTAGAGAATAATAATAATAATGCGGGATAAACACAAAACATCATTTGAAAAGACAAAATATCATATGGACGGACAAAGTCAGATATGGAACATATGCTTGGGCCAGGGCTTAAAGGACCTGTGCAACGTTCAGAGCAGAACACCGCAGGTGAAACGGAGAAAGGCTCCAGCAGACCTGACATGGATGAAGAAGGCATCTTGAGACTGAGATTCTGATGGCAATGTCTCACACAACAGAAAGGAAAGAGGAAACTAAGAGGAAAGAGGGAGAAATTTTCCAAGAAAGCGAGGAGCAAGTGCAAAAATGCAATGTGCGTGTGTGTGATGAAACAAGAGAAATCAAGGGAAACTTTTTAAAGTAATTAGGAAAGAGATCTTCCCTAAACTGACTTCAAACATTGTACTATGGATCCAGAGAAGTAGGGAAACAGCAAGCAGGATAAATGTCAAAAATGAAAGAGAATTTATCCTGTAGGAGATGGGAGGAGGAAGAAACAGCTTGGGGGCAGGGTGTTGCTCAGCGGGTGGGGAGCACAAGCATAAGATCTGAGTTCAAATCCCAGTGCTCACATCAAAGCAGGCCATGGCTGGTTGCCCCTGAGACTCTAGCATCTCAGGTTTTTGCCAACCAATCAGGATAGTCAAAACAATGTGTCCCAGTCTCAAGGAGAAACCTTGTCTCCAAGATATGAGAATAACACCTGATGTCACCTATGTCCTCTAAAAGCAACTGCATGGATGGGTGCATCTGTACTCCAACGCATGTGTACACACACACACACACACACACACACACACACACACACACTGGATAATGAAAAAAGGAAAATATCCAAAAGGCAAAGGGTCGATAATTCTAAGGATTAAGATCTTTAGAAATTAGTAAAACCCTAAAGGACCTTACTCATAGACTGTCAATATAAATTGGCTCAGTTTATATAATTAGAGCAGACAAAATGTTAAAGTTGATGCAATTATACATAAAAGCATTTACAATCCACTGGGGTAAATTATAACACCACATTAATAAAAGAAGTGAAGGAGAAATATATTGTTTCCAAGAAAATTTCACAAAAATTGTAAACAATAAAATATGCTGCTGCTACTGCAAGAATCAGTTTCTCTCCATCGTTGGTGACAACTTCCAGAGGACTACAACTCCCAGAATACTTGTGACTTTGGTCTTTCCAGTTCCTTTGGAAGATCTATGATCTAGACATGTTTTGCAGATTGTTCTACAAATTAGCCTATTTCCAGTTTAATGTGGTTTCAACCAAACAAATAAAATGGTAAAATAACCCCTGAACATTAACACTCCTAATCATTATTTGTTATTTATTAAGTCTTAACTATATTAAGACTAAACAACATAAATAATTCATAATTTATATTTATATAAGTTTTGTTTATTAATGCTTTTTGTCGTGTATTTATTTCCCCATATGTTAGTTTATGTGTGTCTGTGTGTGTGTGTGTTTGTATTCTTTCCTTAGAGCTTGCTGTATAAAATGTGAAACATTTATTTCATTTTTATTGCTAATACTCCCAAAATCTGTTAATACTCTTCCTTCTTTTGGTAGCATGCTAATTACTGACACGAATAAGATTTTGTTTATGAGCTTCTGATTTGTACTGAACACTTAGGAAATTCTGCTTGTCTTTGCACACACCCTTGATCAGCAGTCATTCACCCGCTCAAAATGGCAGCTGGCAATCTGAAGCACAGCTTTTTGCTTCTTGTCTCTCCACGTTGGCTTCTCCACTCCCAATTCTGATGTGAAGAATAGGCCTCCTTTTTCATCATGCAGTGCCATCAAGGGCTTTCTCCCAAGTGGAACCAGAACACTATCTTCCTTCGCAGTACTTTTCCTCAGCATCCATAGGTCAGAGTGCCCATTAGCATACACCCCCTCCAGACGTGGGATTCGAAACAGCAATCAGGAAGCCTTGTTGAAGGGACCTTCCCATCAAAAAATGACACCTATGTAGAACTTCTAGAGCTCTGTAGCATTATTCAGCTACTCGTCACTGCTTTAGCCACTAACATACTGCCATCTTCAGGAAGATGTGTGGGGCTCTCCACTCCTGACTGGGGCAGGGACGCTAGCAAGCACACACCACACTGCCTGGCCTTTCTTTAAGCTTAGCTGTGCAATCGCTGAAGTCATTTTTCTCACCCATCCAAGTATTAGTAACTTCCTTCTGTGGACATTTTAATCTCATATGTTTTTTTTTCTTTCTAAGCTACAGTGTGAAGTTGCCCAGAAATGCTAGATGGAAGAAATTTCACGTTTATTAATTAAATGAACAAGTGTTAAATTGTATAGCATAAAACAAACTCCCAAATATTTCCTGTGTATAAATAAATTAAGCATATATAGAAAATATAAGTACATGACTTGATCATTGAAAACCAAGTTATACATTTTTTACAACAAAAGAAAATGTATTGTAGGTTTGTTACATAAAAGCTTTCCCTTCTTTTTACTGGCCCACTCACCGGTTAACACACAAATTAAAATAACCCTGCACCAGCTTTCTGGTGCCTAAATGCAGTGCTTCAGTTTGCTCATGAACACTGACTTCTTGCCTGGGGACTCAGCCAATCACCTGCAGAGCACTGGCCTAGTAGGTGCAACAGCAGGAAGCCGCACTGGTGTTGAGTTCTCAGTACTGTGAGCGAAGAAACACAGCTGCTCTGTGATGGGTTCCACACCCCTTCCAGTAAGTTCCTGTGGTGACTCTTTCCTCGCCTTTTTCCATCTTGTCCTTTTGTTCTGTTTTTCGTCGTGTAGGAAGTTCATTTCTGTGTTGCCCATTTGGATTTCTTTTATGTCCTTCAAGCAAACATATCAGGACCATTGTTTTCTAGTTACAATTAATCAAAAATATATTTTCTGCTATCCCACAATGCCCAAACACAATTTCAATTAACTAATTAGTGAGAAATAAATAAAAACTAAATAAACAAAATTATTGTGAAAGGTCCTAAGCACTGACAAAACACTAATCATAGAGAGTGACTAGAAAGAAATCATACACAAAGGACTTCCTTACATTAGCACTCTGAGGAAATGTGAGAGTCACAGAGATGCTGGCTGACCATCCCCATTAACACCCCTCTTTAGTAACTAATACAGTATTCCAGGTTATTTGTTTAATTTTTGTTACTTTTATTAGTTTAATCACCATGTAGTATTAGAGAACCTTATGGCATTTGGGGTGGATATTTTTGTTGTTTTCTCTTTCCTCCCTAATTTTAAAAATCATATAAAGTAAAATCTCAGTGTGTTAAGTTTGAGAGGAAGACAAAAATTCATACAATAACTTCACTATCCACTCATGGTAACCTTCTAGAGACAATATTTATAAAGCAAGATTTTGGGGGAAAAAAAGAATATTGTTAAAGGACAGTATATACTATTACATATTGATAAAATAAAGATGATAATGATACAACATGGAAGTTATGTCTGAAAAAGCAAATAAAACTGGAAAGACCCAAATGTAAGTGAAAATGTTCTTTATTAAAAATATTACTTTTAAAATTGGTAACTATTATAAAAGAAAACTCAATAAAATTAAAACTTTGACTTCATAAATATACCAAAATAAATGCAAGCCAAAGAAATGATATTAAATTATTTTTTAAAATAAGTTCTATATAAAACTATAAGTGAGCCTGGGATACACAGTGAGTCTGGGGTTAATTTAAGTTATATAACAACTACAAGTCTCAAATAAAAACTGTATGTGACTATTCGTTGTACTGCAACATAATTAAAAAGCAAACAATGAAGAGATGAGAAGCTGGGAAGGCAATTTGGTTAGTAAGAGATGTGTGTGTATGTGTGTGTGTGTGTGTGTATGTGTGTGTATGTGTGTGTGTATGTGTGTGTGTGTATGTGTATGTGTGTGTATGTGTGTGTGTGTATGTGTGTGTATGTGTGTGTGTATGTGTGTGTGTATGTGTATGTGTGTGTATGTGTGTGTGTGTATGTGTATGTGTGTGTGTGTGTGTGTGTGTGTGTGTGTGTGTGTGTGTGTGCAGTCCTGTGGGATCCATTCTCACCTTCCACAAAGTGGGTTCTAGGCATTGAACTCAGGCATCAGTGTTTTGTGGCGCGCAGCCTTACCAACTGAGGCGTTTCATTAGCCTTGTGTTCACATTCTTAGTAAGCTTACCCAGGACTCCGATTTCTTTTCCTTTTATGATTTTATTCTTAGTTATGTAGGTATAGGTGAATTGTGCCTGTGGGTACAGATGTCTACGGAGGCTAGAGGTATCAGATTCCTCCAGGGCTGGAGTTAAAATAGCTGTGCATGTACCATCATGGGCATGAAGACCCCAAACTCATGTCCTCTGTGTGAACATGCTGACCCACCTCTTAACCCCAGTCTCTGATTTCTTAGGACACAGTTTTCAATATCAAAGGGAAATGATCAAGATACTTTTTAAAAGTATGAATCAGAATAATCAGATTGTGGATTGATAAACTAAATGGCATATGCATATAAATGGAATACTATTCAGTTATTTATTCAGCTTAGCTAAAATCAGTGAAAACCAAGTATTTATTAAGTGATTAAAAATAGCTAAACTGTGTTACATCATCATCATAGTATGTAATTACACACAAGGAAGGAAGTGAGGTTTTAAACAAACACTTGGCTGATTTATTTCCTAAGTAGTAAGACCATGGTTCATTTCTTTACTTTTTAGAAAGTATGTTTGTGGGGTTTTTTTTTCCCTACAGTATGACATCTTAAACAGAAAATTTTTTTTACTTATTTTTAAACTGAACACCCTCACTTCCATTTTAAAGTCAATCATATGCCTGGAAAGCAGGGATATCACATGCAATGCACATTTTTAAAAGATTGCCTTCATCTTATCAATAGAATAGATGTGAATGCAATCACTGGTCTTTGGTGGCTTAGATGTGTCACTGTTCACCAACTGTCACAAGCAGGCCTTCCTGCTGTGGGAAGAGAGACTGAGCAGTATAGGAATCTGGCAGAATGAGAACTTGCTGCACCTCGACTCAATTCTACCAAAAATCTAAATATCTTAGAATTCAGCTTGGATGTGAAGTTGTTCACACAGTGCATATTATGAAAATGTAAAATTACCACTGACTTCAAGAGGCAGCTCATGGGGAGTGCTCAAGGGGTGCCTGATAAATTCTTTGAGCAAATTTCTATCTCACATAAACAGTATGAAATTAAGTATGCTATTTGTCATTCACTGTCTTATTTTTAAATTCAAAGAAAGTGACCAATAACATCTCTGTCCACTAGAAATAGCAAAGGCACATATATAATTTCAAATTATGTAATAGTCACAGTTTTACAAAGTGGCTAAAATAATTCAATTTATAATATAAATTAATAAATGCTTAATTAAATTAATAATGTAATTCAATAAAATAGAAATTAATAAATTATTAGTTAAATTAATAAGTTAATGTGTCATTACAATGTTGTGCTGGTTAATGTTGACTGTCAACTCAGTGGGAGCTGGAGTCACTTAGGAAATAAACTTCTGGGCATGTCTGGGAAGGAATTCCTAAACTGAGTAAATTGAGGTGGTAAGGTCACCCCTAACTGTGGGCAGTGCCATTCCCTAGACCAGGGTGCCAAGCTGAATGAAAAGAAAAATGTCAAACCAAGCACGAGAGTGTGTGCCTTTAATTCTAGCTGTGAAGGAGGAGGAGGAGGAGGAGGAGGAGGAGGACAACGATGATGATGACGACAAGGAGGACAAGGAGGATGAGGATGATGAGGACAAGGACAAGGAGGATGAGGAGGAGAGAAGAAGGAGGAGGAGGAAAAAGAGGAGGAGGAAGTGGAGGAAGAGGAAGAGGAGGAGAGAAGAAGGAAGAGGAGAAGGAGGAAGAGGAGAAGGAGGAACAGGAAGAAAGCCAGCTGAGCATCAGCACCCATCACTTCCTGCTTCCTGTCTGTGAATGGAATGTGACCAGCCCATTCATGCTTTGTAGCCATGATGTCCCTTCCAGGAGAGACTACATCCCCTTTGAGTGTTAGCCACAATAAACACTTTCTCCCTTCAGCTGCTTCTTCTCATGTGTAGGGTCACAGAAAGTAGGAAAGTAACTGATAGAAACATGTAACCAATATAAAAATGTAGCAAAATAGTCTAGCATTTGTGTTACATAAAGCCATTAAAACGTAATGGGAATTTTACATACACAGCATATCTCAATTTAGGTCTAAATTTCTCTTTTTTATGATTCATTTGTTTTACGTAGATGAGTGCTCTTTCTGTATGTTCATCTGCACATTAGAAGGGGGCATTGAATCCTATTACAGATGGTTGCAAACCACCATGTGGTTGTGGGAATTGAACTCAGGACCTCTGGAAGAGTAACAAATGTTGTAAACCACTAAGCCATATCTCCATGGACTCCTAAGTTTTAATGAGAATACTTGATCAGTGTTCAGATTTCAAAACCCTTTCAGTTGTGAACGAAAGTTAACATACTCCAGGGGTTCCCACACTCTAATTTTCTAGTAATTGACTCAAGGATCTACTTTGAAATTTAAATTTAAGAGAATTAAATGGAAACAGAATTAAAATCAAGATTCTCAAGCAGAAGGCAAAGGTCAGTGGTAGAGCATTCAAGACTCTGAATCTAATCCTTAGTGAATTTGTGCATGTATGTACATGTGTGCACGTGTGTGTGCACATGTGTGCACGTGTGTGTGTGTGTGTGTGTGTGTGTGTGTGTGTGTGTGTGTGTAAGCGCAGATAGAAAACAGCTGAAGATTCTCAATTGCACTACTCACATTCACATTCAAAACATGGCTAAAGGGATTACTCCTCTCGGAAGAGATTGGTAATGAAATAGTGGCATTGGACATGCTGCTTCCTTAGGGAGTAGGCCTGAATATATTTACTACTTGGTGAGTTTGGATCTAAGTCATGTACAAGGTAGCTCTGTGATGCAATTGATGGCACATTGGACTTCTAGTCACAGAAAAAGAACATACCTTGTGTACGCTTCTCTACTTCCCTAGTCTCATTTTCTATAACCAAATCATATATGTATTGGATTCTCAGCACATTTGTCTACAGAAAAAGAGGACATTTCTCACACTAGAAACATAATATTGCTCTCGGCAATCAATTTACTAACAATTCACATTCCCTTGGTGGATTTAAAAAAAAAAAAAAACAAATCTGGGTTGGCATGGTCACACACACTCATTATCTCAACACCTGGAGGTGAGCCCTGCCTGAGGATCACGGGTTCAAGGTCACTCTTGGCTATTCAAGGCATTCTTGGGGACTAGCCTGGGGTAAGTGAGATCCTGTCACACAATAGTGACAATTAGAAAATGCTAGGCATTCTGCAGATTCAGCGTGTCAGGGATGAAAAGCCCAGGCATGTCGCTCTTTATAGGAGGGGACTATGTGACCTCACAGGCAGTGGTCTTCTGCTCATAGCTAAGAAGTCTTGTGTGGCCCAAAAGAGAAGAACTAATGACCTACCCAAAGCTCAGCTGTGCTTTCAGCTTGTCCGGAAATATTGGACAAGCACTTTATTGCTAGCCGCTAGTCCTCTGGCAGAGCTAATGAGTGCAATATTTTACGTTCATTACAAACTGGACTGAAATTCTTCTGTGTTGGTATGTGAAGTTGTGTCCCGAGTGCCAGCGATGGCTAGATAGAATAGAAGGCATGCCTGAATAGGGCTGTCAATAATGTCATCCATTTGGAGAATAATCACGTATCATGATGAATGTATCATTCCTTCATTTGAATGACACTGTCCTCCATAGCAACACATGTAAAAAGCAAAGCCTTGTAGGATGACAACATTAGAGTATAGTGTATGGGCACCACTAATCTCAACTTGTCAATCAATTGTCAACAAACTTTAATTGTTGCTCACAACAGGCACTTCATCAATTGTCAGAAAACAGCCATCTCATTGACAGAGTTTCTAGTCAAAGAGCAGACAGTGAGCAACAGCACACAACAGCCCGTGGTTAAGTCACAAATCACTAGTGCTACTGCTAGGCCCGGAGCAGTCATTTTCATTTAAGTTGCTCCTGGGATTCAGGGTGAGAATAAACCTATTTCCACTTAAATACCTGGGTATCATTTAACCTGTGTTTCTCCTGACAGTGGGTAAGGCTGTAGCTACTTTAGCAAGAGCAAAACAGGGATGCCAGACTGTAAGAGTTGTCTCTTCTTATCCACCCAGTGTACGTTTCAGGACTCTTAATGGATGCCTGCAATTTAAGATGCTACTAAATCATATATATGATTCTTCTTGACACATACATATCCATGTAATTTCTAAACTAGGTACACTATGAGATCAATAATAGAATTGATAATAGAAAAAAATAACAACACATTATGCCGAGGTAGCGTCTCAAAATACCTTATTATACTGCACTCGTCTTTCTTGGGATAATATGAATTAATGGGGGCCTGATGTAGCGAACTGATGTGAGGTGAAAGGCATGAATATTGAGACATAACACCAGGCTACTACACAAGGGTTACTTGATCCTAGCTTTGCAATACTGCAACAGTTGATCTGATAACCAAAATGGCTTCTAAGAGTCTTAAAGGGCAGCTGGCTTATTCAGCATGGACACAATGGATGTAGATGATTCATGTCCTTTGTACTCAGAAGGACATATCCTTTAAAATTTAACTGTTCCTTTGTGGAGTTTTCCATGTAACATTTGCAGGCCACAACTGACCTCAGATAACTGAAACCACAGAAAGCAACACATCACAAAGTGAAGCCACAGCTTAGGGAAACACTGCGAAGTCACATGGTTTTCATCGTACTTGCAATAACAACAGAAACCAGTTTCACTCAAGAAAGTGATTGACCATGCACTAAAAATATTGATTTTATCCTATTCTGACAGTCTAGGACATGCCTTCTTAATAGTCTGTGGGATAAAGTTGGGAGAGGGGCTTATAAAGGGCTTTTGTTGCACACAGAAGCGGGATGTTTACCTAGGAGAAAGAGCACACTTCGCGTCGGCTGAACTAGCCATTTTTCTTAGCGAATAGCATTTTTATTTGAAAGAATGATTGACTGACAGACACACTATGGTTGCTCAGCTTTAAATACCAGCATGGGTTTTCTCTCAGAGATAAACAAAACAAGATTGTCACTTCAAGCTAATATTTTAACAATGTTTCATTTTTAAAATTCTTTATTCAAAGTACTAAGAACAATTATGCTGTACTTTAGTCTTTTTTATTTTGTGGCACTCCTTTTTTCATTAATTACTTTATTTATTTACTTTCCATCCTGATCAGAGCTTCCCCCCCACTCCCACTCCCTCCCTCTCAGCACCTCTTCCTTTCTCCACAGAGAAGGGGAGACCACCCATGAGTATCAACCCACCCTATATCAAGGCATAAGACTTGGCATAAGGCAGCTCCTGCTCCTGCTGTTAGGGGTCACATATGAGGACCAAGCTGCACAACTGTTACATATGTGTAGAGACCCTAGGTCTATCCCATGCATGTTCTCTGGTTGGTGGTTCAGTCTCTGTGATCCCTCATGAGCCCAGGTTAGTTGATTTTCTGTGTTTGGGGGTTTTTGGTTTGGTTTGGTTTGGTTTGGCTTGGTTCGGTTCGCTGAGTTCTCTCTCTCTCTCTCTCTCTCTCTCTCTCTCTCTCTCTCTCTCTGTCTCTCTCTCTCTCTGTCTCTCTCTCTCTCTGTCTCCCTCTCTCTCTCTGTCTCTCTCTGTCTCTCTGTCTCTGTCTCTCTCTTTTCTTCTTCTTCTTCTTCTTCTTCTTCTTCTTCTTCTTCTTCTTCTTCTTCTTTTCTCTCTCTCTCTCTGTCTCTCTCTCTCTCTCTCTCTCTCTCTCTCTCTCTCTCTCTCTCTCTCTCAGCATGGGACTCAAGTTGGGCCAGTCATTGGTTGGCCATTCACTCACTTTCTGTTCCCTCTTTATCCCTGCACCTCTTATAAGCAGGTAAAATTGGGCATGGAAGTTATCGAGGCTGGGTTGGTATCTCCATCCTTGGTTATAGGAGGTGGCTGTGTCAGGTTCTATATCCCCATGTCTAGGAGTCTTAGCTGGGGTCACCCTCCTAGATTCCTGGGAGTTTCTATCGTCCTAGATTTCTAGCTTGTCTCAGAGATAGCTTCTCCCACTGATTCCAGTTCTTTCTCTCCATCCTCCCCACACTTGATCCCTCTTGTTTTCCTTCCCACCCCCTCTCCCACCGAGTTCCATGCCTTCACCCACCCCAGATGTCTATTTTTTCCCCTTCTCAGTGTGATTCAAGCATCCTCCCTTGGTCCCTACTTGTTCCTTAGTTCCTTTGGGTCTGTAGATTATAACATTGTCATCCTATACTTTATGACTAATATCCACTTATAAGTGAGTACACACCATGCATGTCTTTCTGGATCTGTGTTACCTTACTCACAATTATATTTTCTAGTTCCATCCACTTGCCAGCAAATTTCATGATGCCCTTGATTTTAATAACTGAGTAGTTTCTCATTGTGTAAATGCACCACATTTTCTTTATCCATTCTTCGACTGAGGGACATCTAGGTTGTCTCTAGTTTCTGGCTATTACAAATAAAGCTGCTATGAACAGAGTTGAGCAAGTGTCCTTGTTGTATGGTAGAACACCTTATGCTAAGGAGTGGTAGCTGGGTCTTGAGGTAAAATTATTCCCAATTTTCTGAGAAACCACGGAATTGATTTCCACAGTGGTTGTACAAGTTTTCACTCCCACCAGCAAAGGAGGAATGTTCCATTTCACAACATCCTCTCCAGTATGTGCTGTCACTTGATTTTTTGATCTTAGCCATTCTGATTGGTATAAGATGGAATCTCAGAGTCATTTTGATTTGCATTTTCCTGATGACAAAAGACGCTCAGCATTTCTTTAAGTGTTTCTCAGAAATTAGAGATCCCTCTGCTGAGACTCCTTTGTTTAGCTTTGTACCCCATTTTTAATTGGGTTGCTTGGTTTGTTACTGTCTAATTTCTTGAGTTCTTTTAATATTTTGTATGTCAGCCCTCTGCTGTATGTAGGGTTGGTGAAGGTCTTTTCTCATTCTGTAGGCTGCTGCTGTAACTTTTTGATGGTGTCCTTTGCCTTAAAGTGGGGAATAGCCTTGAATGCATTGGCACAGGAGACATCTTCCTGAGCAGAACACCAACAGCTCAGGCACTAAGATCAACAAATAATAAATGGGACCTCATGAAACTTAAAAGCTTCTGTAAGGCAAAAAACCAATGTTAAATTTTTAACTTATATGCAAAAGAAAGATACTGAAAAATATGTATCCTGATGTGTGAAATCTGTTGGTGAGCTGGGCATGGTGGCTCATGATTGTAATCTCATAACCTGTAAGGCATAAGGATGAAGAATTCCATGAGCTTAAGGCTAGCCTAGGCTACAGAGTGGGCTGCTTTAAGCCAGACTGGGCTAAGGAATAAGACATTGCCAATAAATAAATAAATCTTGGAAAATAGAGTGACAAAGCCAGCAATATAACTTGGTGGTAAAGTTCTTACCTAGCTTGCACTAAGGCCCTTGGAGTCAGGCCCTAACACTATGAAAAACAAACAAGCAAACCAACATTAGAGAAAATTTACTGAAAATGGCACTGAAAGCAATATTTTGGGTCATATTCACTAAACCAGACAATATTTGAAAGACCTGCATAATTCAGTAAATCAATAAATCCAAGTAGCCAATAGGTGCTGCTATTAAAAAAAATTGCACCATCCAAAGATCCATCTAATACACAGATTTTAATATAACAGAAAAAGAAAAGTTTGTTGACATGGACTTAAAATCTACATCACAGTTTTATTTAATCACCAATTGAAGGATTTTGAAGTAGTGTCAAAGAATAGCTTCAGTTATCTGACAGAACCGTTTACATAGGCATCCCTTTTCAAATCTGTCCATAGATATATAAATAAATGATGATGGTGATGATAGGGAGAGAGAGAGAAAGATAGGTAAAGAGATAGATATGATAGATTGAGAGAGATAGATGATAGATTGATGAATAGATAGGTACATGATATATGTATATCTAATTATCTAATTAGTGAAGCCAGACTTTCTCCATATTTCTATAGCATATATCAAAATGCACAGAGGGAGCCAGGCATGGTTGCACACACCTTTAATGCCAGCCCTCAGGTGAATCTTTGTGAGTTCAAGACCAGCCTGGTCTACAAAGCAAGTCTAGGGCAGCCAGGCCCTATCTCAAAAAGAAAGAAAGAAAGAAAGAAAGAACGAATGAACAAATAAAAAACACAGATAGTGGAGGCAAAGATGAGAACATAGCTATTGTTAGTAACCACATATTAAGGAGACTTGCAAATACAAAACAATATTGTTATCAATTTGGAGAGACATGGTTGTTTTTCATTAAAAATAAATTAATATGCAATGGATTATCATTATTACATAATTAAGTAACAAATATTCATATATTTCTCCAATTCCAACGTCTCTTTTTCAAAGATTTTATTTTTGTCTTATGTGAATAGGTGTTTCACCTGCATGTACGGGTGCCCTCAGAGAGCGTTAGATCCCCTGGAACTATAGTTATAGGCAGTGGTGAGCCATCATGTGGGTGCTGGGAATCAGACCCAGTTCCCCTGGAAGATCAGTCCCTGTTCTTAATCATTGGACCACCTCTCTCACTGATAGCTTTAATCTACATTAACAAAAGCTTTGAGGGTCTCAAGAAAAAAAATATTTGAGACTCACTGAGTGAAAGAAAAGGGGGGAATCTGGGGAACTAAGAACCCACTACTGCGTGATCTTCCGCATACCTTTTATGGTGGTTTGAATGAAAATGGCCCCCAATAGACTCATAGGGAGTGGCGTTATGGGGAGGTGTGGCCTTGTGTGAGGAAATATGTGCCACTGGGGTGGAGGGGGGCGGGGAACAGGACTGTGCTAGAAGTTTCAAAAGCTCAAACTAAGCCCAGTCTCTCTTCTCTTTTCCTGCTAACTGCCAATCCAGACATAGAGCTCTCAGCTTCCTCTCCAGCACCATGTCTGCCTGCACACCACCATGCTTCCCACCATGATGATAATGGACTAAGCCTCTAAACTGTAAGCCAGACCCAGTTAAATGTTTTTCTTTATAAGAGTTGCTGTGGTCATGGTGACTCTTCATGGCAATGAAACCCTAACTAAGACACCTTTCTTCACCTTTATGACTTCAAATGGAAAATGTTGCTACTTTAAATTGTTTATATTATTGTAGTCTCTCTGTTTCTGTGTCTCTGTCTCTGTGTCTCTGTGTCTCTCTCTCTCTCTCTCTCTCTCTCTCTCTCTCTCTCTCTCTCTCTCTCTCTCTGTGTGTGTGTGTGTGTGTGTGTGTGTGTGTGTGTGTGTGTGTGTGTGTGTGTACCCCTAGTAAAATGCTGGGGGAGTAGCCTATGCCACATCACATCTGAGGTCAGAGGACAGCTTTGTGTAGTCAGTT
The DNA here is from genome assembly GCF_964271855.1 of Acomys minous. Lineage (NCBI taxonomy): Eukaryota > Metazoa > Chordata > Mammalia > Rodentia > Muridae > Acomys > Acomys minous. Next base: position 42,916,174 of record NC_140492.1, read on the forward strand.
CTCTCCTTTACGTGGGCTCTGGGAATCACCCTCAGGCAGGCAGTCTTGCCCAGCAAGTACCTGGCCCTCTTTGCACCTCTCTGGCCCTGTTGTTGCTATTTAAACATAAACACTGTACACTAGTGTTCTTTACAAAACCATGCATTATACTCATGAAAATGCAATCTAAAACCTTCTACTGTCACAAAACTCCTTCATAATGAGACTTTCACTGAGCAGCAACAGACCAGAGCCACGTCAGATCCTAGCAAACATCACTCAGGCTCTCTACACCCCCAAGGTCTCATTTTTATGTTTCCAGATGTCATTTTTTAAAACTCATTCAAGCTGGTGTGTAAAATGTTGGGTAGCACGTGAAATATGTCAAACCTTCTGTGTTGTTTCCTATTTCAGTTAGAGTGTATAGAGCTCAGTCTACACATTTCAAGGCCAAGCAAAGACAATGGGGTTTTCATTAACTGATGTGGAGGAATCAAACTATTTGTGTTTCAGTGCTTATGATTTTTTAAATCAAGTGATGACTTCTTAATTTGCTGTCACTTCCATAAACCTTCTGGGGCACAGAAACTGAAGAAACCTCCGTGCATGTAAAGTTCTGGTTGGTTCTTGCCTTTAAAACATTGGTTTTAGCTTTAGGATACTTGAGTTGTGATACTCATAAACATGCTAACTTTTACTTAGGCACCAGGTGGCAAGGTTGGTGTCCCTTTGCAAGCACACACTAGGCTGCAAAGATCAGAAAGGGGCTGTGTGATTAATAGCTGCCAGGAAAATAGCTCGCACGCTTTCTCTCCTCTCCTCTCTCTCTCTCTCTCTCTCTCTCTCTCTCTCTCTCTCTCTCTCTCTGAAGTAAAGATGACTTTTATTACTTTCAGTCATGTGTGTATGTGTATTTACCTGTGTGAGGAGTAGGGTAGGGTTTGTGTACGTGAGTGCAGATGTGTGCACATGATAGCCTAAGGTGCCTAAGGAAGCCAGAGGCATCAGATTCCCCTGGAGCTGGAGTTAAGGTAATTGTCAGCTGCCTATGGTGGGTGCTGGGAGCCAAACTCGAGTCCTCTGGAGGAGCAGCAAGCTCTCTTAGCCACTGAGCCATGCTGTGAGGCCTAGAAACTCATAATGGATGGATACATGGGTTACACACACGGGAGCTACTGACCCCTGGCTTGTATAGCTGGTCTGGCAGAGGATTAAGCAAATCAGTAGAGTCTTCTGAAAGTGATTCTCTGCCTCAAACACGAGGTCGTTTGGTATCTCCTAGTACTGCTAGTTTGTGGCAAAACTTTCTTAAGAAATTACTGCGATTGGTCTTTGGCATAGCTTTTCTGGCCATATAAAAAGAAAACAAAATGCCTAGCCACGCCCATATCCTCAGTGTGTTGCTACTGTCCAGGTTTGCCCCCAGACACAGAACAATCATGGTCCTTAAGTTCAAGGGATGGCCTGGCCATGCCTGAGCAGCTGTAGGCCTGCCCATAGACATGATGGACTTCTGCCTCCTCTAGTATTTTGAGTCCAATTTAGATTAATTTATTTATTGTCCTTCTGCAACCCCGGGCCACCAGACAGTCTTTCCTCCAGTTAGTGTAATTCTTTTCTTCATTCCTCTTAAATATAAGTATTTCCTACAATTTTTAATAAGGCAGTATTTTTACTATGTATGAGTGAGTCTATATTCTGACAAATGTATGGACTTGGAGTGATAATGAGATTCTGGTGTTGAAATGTGCTGTGGAAAACTTTCCTGTCGTCTGCAGTTATCGTTCTGGTCCTTAAAAGTATTATATACTGTTTGAAAAATTACACTAAAAGTATCATCATTGGTATGTTTTGTTGTTCCCCATAATAAAATAAAAAAATCTTAGCGTCATGTTATGATAAATTCTACAATTGCAGGCTGTAATCCTGCCCTGCCTACAGGAGGTCAATTAGAAATTAATTGGAGTTTTTAATTGTGCCTGATTTTATAGAGGATGGGCACAACCTTGTTACTGTTACGTATTGTTTGATTTGAATAATTTATCACTTTTAAAAAACTACCTAGATATGATTGTAGTAACCAGCTCCTAATTTTTTTTACATTAGACTGCTCTAAAATCACTGTTTATAAATGTATTTTTAATTTAGAAAAAAATGTGCTTGTTCGATGGAAACGTGAATTTGCGGAAGATAGGTAATTAATTCCCTTTCCACTGTTCTGAACACAGTGTTGGGTCTTGGCAAGGGCGGCAGGTTTTCAGACTCCTTTAGGAATCCGGCTGGATCTGAACCGGTCATAAATGCCCAGCGCAGCCACACTAAGCCTGAGTCTTCCCAGTTTACCTTCCGAGACACCTCGAAATCCTCACCAACAGCTACCCAGCCATTCTGCTGATCGGAGGGAGGTTCCCAACTTCTAGTGAGGGAGCACTTTCGAAATTCAAGAGAATTTAACAGACCCCAACGCCACCCAGACTGGCATGACTCTATTTTAAGATTAGAAACTCCAATAGATTCTGGTAGACTTGGCGTGATGACTGATTAGTTTATTAATGACAACATTTGCATACATCTGAACTGGTGCTGCGTACTAAGTTGTACAGATGACTTTCCACAAGGAACATCTTCGGGAGCTCTGAGTCTCAGCCCAAGGCCACGCAGAGGCGGTTTGTAGCCCGAGAGGCCGCAGGTCCAGCCTGCTCACCCAAACGTCCAATTAGGCTGGCTTCCCACGGCCGGCGCGCACATTGCAGTGCACCTGCTGCCCCCTATCGGCCACGAGAACAATAGCCCTACCCAGCCTCGCTCTCTGGAAAAGGCCTCTGAAATTTAAAAAATAATAATAATAAAGGTTACACCACCACGCAGTCGCGGGAGGATTCTCGGAAAACCTGTTTTACTTGGTCAGCAAGCTCCCACTGCCCTGTTTTAACGAGGTTGTCCTAAAAGGGATGAAGAAGATGTGAGCTCCGGAAGAAGAAAGTGCCACCGCTTCGGTGGGGGGAGGGGCAAGATACCCAGAAGGTTCGATTTACGGTTTCCACCCCCTGCTCAGTCGTCTATCCTGAGTTTAGGGGACAGCGCATGCCTTCCATGAGGACCAGCACATTCTTTAGAGTACACGGCGTTTCCCTTAGCTCTCAAGCAGTTGCCTTCCCCCTTGCACCTTGAGCAGAGTCCAGTGACCTGCTGCAGAGGTGACAAAGGCCACTAGCCCCGAGAATCCGGCCCCAGAGGCGTCCAAAAGTAGGTGTTATCCCTCCAGAGCCTGTCATGCAAATACAGCTGTATCTCAAGGGGAAAGCCTTAAATCCTGAGCAGGACCCCCCGCCACCACTGGCGCCTGCACTGTATGAATTCTGCCCTAGAACTGAATATTTAAAAATTGCCTCCACTTGGACACAGCCAAGACTGCTGGCGGCTGAGAGCATCGCGCGTGTGTGGGGTTACACTTTCGGGTGTTTCTAATTTCGTTTTCATTATTTTCTCCCACTTCATTACCACCCTCCTCCCAGTGCACACGCGCTTGTCCGTACCCTAACTTGTTCGCTCATGTCCATCTTTGCCTTGGAGCTTTTGGCAAGAAGGTATGAGAGAGATGGACGGAGGTGAGCAGACGATGGGAGGGCGGGGAAGATGTAGAATCAGCTGGCAGCCCCGACTAGGTTTGCGACTAGGTTTGCGTAAGTAAGAGGGCGGCGGTGGAGGCTCTGCGGGGCATGGGGTGAGGGGGGACAACTAAGAAACCCCTCACTCGCTCGCAGTCCAGGCGCCCGCAATGTGAGGGAGGCAGCGGGAACCCGAGTCCACTGGGACCTTCGGAAGCTCGGCTGGCTCGGGTCTCCCGCCTAGTCCATGGCAGCTGCAACTGCTGGCCCGGTCTAGGTTCCGGGGCGATTGCAGGTACTCACAACGCCCACCACCGGGGACAGAGAGACCAGGGCCGCACCCAGAGCCCAGAGCCTAGTCCTGAGCCCGAGGCTCCAGGAGCCCTTGGGCGCGGTGCTCCTGGGACCAGGGCGGCCACCGATCTGGCGGAAGCAGGGGCTGCGGGGAGGAGCTGCTTCGCCTGGAGCAAGCCGCTGGGCTTGGGAGGCCCGGGAGGCCGGGCTGGGCTCCGCGCGCTCCCGCTGTGCGCCTTGGCGCGGGCACCAGGAGCCGCCCCCCGCGGGCGGCCACTTCCCGGATGGGGCCGCGCAGTTCTCCAGGACAATCCGGGCTCCTCCCCTCGCCGCGATCTTTCTAGGAGGCCACCTCCGAGGCTCCCAGGAGGCGTCCTCGCCGGAGCTACCTCGGGCTTCTCTCACTGAAAACCCCTCCGAAGGGCTTGGCGAGGGATCCCCACGGCCACAGGAAGCCAATAGGGAACGGAAGTTCATCTGTGATAGCACTGATTCGCGAGCTTCCTAAAAGTTATGTGCTCTGTTTTCAGCCTGATCAAGGACACGGAAAATGTAATTCTGCTTTTTTTGGGGTTTCAAAACCAGTCGAACCTAGTGACTTTCAGAGGAGACTTGGATCTAGGGGGAGAGGCATCATCATGCGGCAGGATTGGGGCTAAGGAGAATCAGTCCTTTCGTTTTGGCTCACCTTCTCCAACAGGAGTGTTACCACTCAATTATTTTTCTTATTGTGAGCCTCACGACAGAAAGGTATTCATACGACAGAAATTAAGCAAGAAATTTAAGCAGTTCTCCCAAATAAGCGTTAGCTTTCTTGGGTCAGTAATTCCCGAGATAATAGAGAATTTGAGTTTTACAAAAATAAAGGAAAATTTACTCTTTTTAAAAAGTTGTTATTTGACAGACACTTATGGAAAATCTATCTTATATCAAAACCACCCATATACACACCACTGTATGCTGTGAACCATCTGCTATGGTTCAATATACGGCGGGCAGAACGCTCAGTCCTTAGACAGCCCTGAATCATTTTATCCTTCCAGATTCAATATAAAGTAAATATTGATTTTTATATATGATTGAGATGTTGGTTTTATGAGCTATGGGAGAGTTGATAATTCACGTTAGACCACGCAGCTAATACCACACAGGGAGTAAAGCAGTTTGCTGCAGAATTCTTGGGCTTACTTACCCTCTCATCTCAGCCTTGGGCCAGATTTACAAATCCATGTATTGAAGCTACCTGAGGTAGGATGTGATGTAAAGCAAAACTTGAGAGGCACTGATGTAACATTCCCTCATTTTTTCCCAATCAGAAAACAAGCCCAACGTATGTCATCAGAAGGAATTAGGATATCAAGCTGATACATGCGTTACCATGATGTGAGATTAAACAAGGTGTCCGTTAGAAGAAAATAGATAATAAAATATTATTCAACCCTTAAAAAGAACTAAATCTGGCCAGGCAGTCAAAGTACAGGCCTTTAATCCCAGCACTCAGGAGGCAGGCAGATCTCTGAGTTCAAGGCCAGTCTGGTCTACAGAGCAAGTTCTCTCACACCCAGGGCTACACAGAGAAACCTTATAAAAAAGAACGAAGTCTTGCACAGGTGGAATTGAAGGCCACTCCCTGAAATCAGCCACACACATTATTGTGGGAACTAAAAAGCTAATATCTTGGAACAGAGTGCAGTAATGTTACCAGACATGGAGAAAGGCAGATGGGCAGGGGGTATGAGGCGAAGAACAATACGCAGAACTACTTCCGATTTTCTATAGCTTGGAAGTGTAACTCTTGATAACCAAAAGATAAACATCCCTCCCAACCTCTCTCCCTCCCTCTCTCCCTCCCTCCCTCCCTCCCTTCCTCCCTCTGTCTTCCAGACAAGGGTTCTCTTGCCTGTCCTGGGCTCACTTTGTAGACCAAACTGGCCTCAAACTCAGAGATGCCCCTGCCTCTGCCTCCTCCAATGCTAAGATCACAGGCGTGCACCACCACGCCCGGTGAACAGACATTTATATCCCAACAAAATTTAAAATAATAAAAAAAGGAGACCCCAAAAAGAGGTCACTGCAGTCGCACGGGGAAATGCAGACTGTGGTCTCCAGAGCCTTGTGCTTCCGCCCTGATTTCCTTTCTACCACATCCAAACCACACTGCCTCAGCCCAGAAGTAAGAATGTGAATAATTCAGCAATTACAATAAATGTACAGTTGAGTCTTGATGTCCTCCCCTCCCTCTGCTAATTGCTTGCCTTCTGGATATTTGACTGTTATCAAGTCTCCTTCCCTCTGGGAGAGAGAAACCCAGTAGAACTCAATTATTTCTTTTCTGTTAATGCCAACCAGTAATTCTAATATAAAAAGGGGAGAAAAGAGAATTTGTGGGAGAAATTTTAGAACTATTCCCTTAAGGAAGACCTCAGATGACCCTGCATTTTAGTTTTGATGCCACTAACATCTCCCTTGGCCACAGGAAAGGCTTAGATGTGGCGAAATGGGTGCTGCTCACCAAAAACGTTCCAGACTTTTCTTCCTGTCCATCCTGCTGGTGATAATTAAGAAGTGGGGAAAATAAAAAAGAAATGGGAGCAATTTGATGAGTTATTCTACTTTTGTTTTGGATGGCAGACGGGTTACAGCATTAAAACAAGAAAGGAAACTGAATGTGGTGGTGCACGCCTTTAATCCCAGCACTCAGGGAGGCAAAGGCAGGCGAATCTCTGTGAGTTTGAGGCCAGCCTGGTCTACAAAGCGAATCCAGGACAGGCAAGAGAACCCCTGTCTGGAAGACGGAGGGAGGGAGGGAGGGAGGAAGGAAGGGAGGAAGGGAGGGATGGATGTTTATCTTTTGGTTATCAAGAGTTACACAGAAAGGAAGGAAGAAAGGAAGAAAGGAAGGAAGGAAGGAAAGAAGGAAGGAAGGAAGGAAGGAAGAAAGAAAGAAAGAAAGAAAGAAAGAAAGAAAGAAAGAAAGAAAAAGAATATAATAAATTGCAGAGCCAGACACCGGTTGCAAATGTCTTTAAGCCCAGGTAACTCCGTGGTCCCTGCCATGACTTTACCCTCTGCCTGTTGTTGGTCAAACCCTCCTGACACAACAGCACCAAACCGTGAACTCTTTTCTGAACCTGGCCTACATCCCTCAGGGTGACTCCTTTTCACTCGTGAGGGGAACACTTCTGTTTATCAGGTAGCCCCCCATTCATCCCTCTGAGTCTGTGTCGCAGTTGCCCACACACACACCTTTTCTTCTTCCTGTGATACGAGTGCTCTTTGGGAATTGAAGCATAAGTTTTTTTTGTTTAGTGTTAATGAAATGTTAGGGGAAAGGCTGAACTTATTGCCAAATGTTGCTTGCAGTGTGCTTGGTGAGTTTAAAGCAATAAATCCACTTGTATGCAGCACGGAGTGTTCCCATACAAGTTTGGGACACAAAGAAAAAAACTGGGCATTCATTATATATTCCATGTGATTCTAAGACTTCTTTTTTTCCTCCTTTATTAATTTATTCTTGTTACATCTCAATGGTTATCCCATCCCTTGTATCCTCCCATTCTTCCCTCCCTCCCAATTTCCCTTATTCCCCTCCCCTATGACTGTTGATTCTAAGACTTTAAACTACAGACATCTTACCTGAAAAGTTTTCTGAAGATTAAACAAAACCATACAGAGAATATCATTTGAAAACATCACTGAAATATTCTCTAACTATAAGTACCTCCTGCTTCCTGATTTCCAAAGGACACCCTGTCATCCTAGCCTCAAGCACTCTGTCTTTGTGCCTGGTGTGTCACTTGTGTGCATGTTAAGTTGCTTTAAACTGACCTGAGTTTAAACGTGCATGGTTCTAGGAACTTCTGATTCTAGCCCACTCCTACCAGCTTTGTTCGCTCCATCGGTTGTGCCCTTTTACATGTCTTTGCTCTCCAATCCTTCTGATGATTTGGATAAATTACAGTGACTTAGGCACTTTGGGCATAACTCGCTGTGATGAACTTGTCCACAAATTCTTCTGCATTGGAGAAAGGGAAGTAACTAACAAAGCAGCAAAAAAGAGAAAGCTCCAGAACCAGCTCATAGGGCGTTCTTTCTCTCGACACAGTAAACAAACAACAAACAAACATATCTTTAAATTTACATCTAAATTACTGGTGAGGCTGAACCAGGGGTGCCCTCCCAGATGGACAGAGGAGTTTTAGCCAACATCTTCAATTAAAATGGTCTCAGAATTTTCAACTGCCAGAAGTTTGGGAGTGGACAAATGGGTTCTCCGCTGTGATGGGCCATGCGAGTGGGCCACAACCAGGTGAATTAACAGTTTAGCATGAGCACATCTTTCATGTCAGGTTAGCCCTTAAGTAAAGAATGGTTATATTCCCATGGAATATGTTATACTTATATTTATAAATAACTTAATAGCACCTCTGAAGGGCTTCTGGGTCACATCATGCACTAGAAGGTCCCTGTTTTGGAGAGGTCATTTAGGCTTCAGTCTGAAAATACTCTGTGCATCACACACACTAGTTTAGACACACAGTGATGAGCACATGGCGCGTGTGAGCTCAGACAAAGCCTGGGAGCTGGTGGAGATGGCATTTCTTTACACAACGCATTCTTTGGGCAGCACGGAGGGAGGAATCAAGAGGGTTAGGCTCTGCAGGCCTAAGAAAAGTCTTGTGAAATTGACGGAGTCTATTTCAGAAGACAGAGTGTATTCTCCAGCTAACGCATTTGGGGAACTCTTAAGAATATATTTCTTAGATTACAGATCAAAAAAAAATAAGAGCTATAAAATTCTCATTCTTTTAGAATGATAGTTTGGGATTTTAATTTTAAATGAGTTCGGTGATTTTCAAATCATGCTTCAGTCTGCAACACACACACACACACATACATACACACACATACACACACACATACACATACACACACATACACATACACACACATACACATACACACACATACACATACACACACATACACATACACACACACATACACACACACATATACACACACACATACACACACATACACATACACACACATACACACACACATACACACACACATACACACACACCTTTAAATACACTGACCTCATTGGAGTTACATCAGTTTAAACTAGAAACCATAACACAATATTTTAGAGATATCTGGAGCTAGATGTTCAGATTCAAACACTGATTTGCCCATGTGGCAGCTTCATGGCCTGCCATTGCTTCTTTCCTCCCTCGGTTAATTCCTGCGTGGATAGGGGTGGGGGATGCACTGGTGAGGTGACCCATGAATCAAACTACGCACAGAGTTTGACACTTCACGGACTTTTAAATAAGTTTCTGATGAAGGTTATGCAGTTTGCAACTAACATAACTATCCCTTAAAATATAATAAATACCTAAGTTGGTTCCATTCTGAAAAGTAGACTTCTCGGAATTAGACACCAAGTAAACCATTTTCTCACATGTTCCCCTAGCTTGCCTTGCATTGCCCTCGATAGTTAGATGAATCCCAATCGTCCTCTGGCTTCCAGTTCCCCTCTGGCCCTAAGGAGTGAAAGGCAGCGGCAAACAGGACTGCCAGCTCCGCTGCTGTTCCTCATATTCCCATTACTTATTATTAACTTATCTTACTCGATTCATTAATAGCATTGATGACAGCCATTCAGAGAGAACTGAGGCGATGTGGGCCAAAGGCTACAAAGATATAGTTACATAGGATGGGCACATCCAAAGATATAAAATTACAACCAAAGCTAAAAATTAAAATCCATACTATTATATTATAGAAGGAGAGAGGGTGGGAGGTTCTTTTAGTGCATATACACCCTCTCGTTTATGTGGCCTGATGGCTGTGTTCATGTGCTTAACTACAGAGATCATTTCAATATACATATACATACACACACACACACACACACACACACACACACACACACATATATATATTTGTGGCTACATACCTAAAACATACGCCATAAAAAGTGTTAACTTCTATGGCCATTTATCCAAACATTTGTGAGTTTAATATGCAAGGCAGGTAAGGCAACGGTTTTTATTTCGTACATCTTCACATCTGACTACAGAAGCATTTTTTTTTCCTAAGCAAAGATGCCGTGAGCGCCTCATTCAAACTACTGCTACAGAGCTGCAGGAGACATAGGGAAACGTATTTATGCATAGACGTAGATATGAATCAGTCAACAGTGTGCCTCATGACTCAAAACAACACCCATTGCTTCCACAGAAGTTCTCTTAAATAAGACTTGTCTGCCTCATTTCTCACTTCTGGCTTCCCATGTAAGTGTGACAATTAGTGACTAAGATGATACCATTTCGTAATACCTACCTCCATCTATCCTATCTGACTATTGCAGTAAAGAGAGGAAAAATACTGTAAAATAGAAAGGTTTGAGTTTTGGGGGGGGGTTGTTTTTGTTTGTTTGTTTGGTTGGTTTTTTTGTTTTGTTTTTTGTTTTTTTTTTTTGTTGTTTTGGTTGTTGTTGTTGGTTTTTGGTGTTTTGGTTTGGTTTGTCAAGACAGGGTTTCTCTGTGTTGCCCTGGCTGTCCTTGAACTTACTCTGTAGACCAGGCTGTCCTCCAACTCACAGAGACCAGCCTAACTCTGCCTCCCGAGTACTGGGATTAAAGGTGTGTATCACCACCACCTAGTCAAATAAAAAGTATTTTTAAAACTAAAATTTTTGTTGTCATTGTAGCTAATTAATTACATAATAATTGTATGAAAAATTAAGATCCAAGGTGATTTGTAAAACCTATGAAGTTGAGGCCTGGCATGGTAGCTCATGCCTTTAATCCCAGAACTCTGGAGACAGAGGCAGATGGATCTCTTTGAGTTGGAGGCCAGGCTTGTCTACATAGTGAGTTCCAAGACAGCCAAGGCTATGTAGAAAGATTCCGAGTCAAAAAAAACTAAAAACAAAGCAAAAACGACAGCCACCAAAACTATGATATTCTAATTATCCTGAGCAAGTCACTGAATTGAGCTCCTTTGTGGGAGGTGAAGGAACAGGCTGGAGATGACTTTGGATCCCTCTGCAGTGTAGAGCTGGCAACTCTCATGAGAATAGTGTTCTCTGAGGGTTTCCCGGAAAGGCTGAGACATGAGTAATGTTCAGTTACAGGGTTGCACAGGGCTTTATAATACAAGCATCTGCGTAGGCATGAGAGAGATTCCTCAGTGCCTAATTTCAAGAACACTAGAATACACCCACTAGAATTATTAATGCCTCTTCAGTTTTATGATTGTATTTTCCTGATTAACTTGGCAAATTAAACTCTTCTTAAGTGGACAGAATAAAAGACTGGTACATGTCTACATGAGAGCATTACAGATGACAGAAGAAGAGGTTTCATGCTACGCTGTGCCCATTAGTGGCTTTCCTGAGGTGCACCTATAGAAGCTGCACAGGGCCGAGGGGCTGATGAGATGAGCAGGCCACACCCTAACCGCATCACCACGACTCCAGCTCACTCATAACTCTCTCTACTTTCTAATCTGCATGGAAGAATACAGGGCCTGATCTCTTGTCTTTTCCTTGTTCCTTCCTCAATGCTATTAGGAAGAACTGAGTTTGCCAGCAAGAGCTCCGTAGCCACTGTCTTGTCTGGAATGAGTCAACATGGCCAGAGACTAGGGGGAAAGTACAGTCTTGCTGGCTGCAGTGGCACACGCCTGTATTCCCAGCACATTGAGAGGCAGAAGCACGTGGATCTCTGTGAGTTCAAGGCCAGCCTGGTCTACAAAGCCAGTCCAGGACAGCTAAGACTAGAGAAACCCTGTCTTGAAAAACCAAATACATTTAAATAAATAAATAACCTTTGATGAGTGAGTGGGTTGGAACACAGTGTCCCTTGCCTCCGAGCTACGGCTCTAAACTCTAACCACAGAGTTTAGACAATCTGTGTAAATCAGATTGTCGTAAATGTTAGAACATATCTTTTCAAAGACTATGCAAAGTTCGGGTTTTACTTATTCCCCGTCATCGAAGTTCTTGTTCAGGATGTGGATTAAATTGGTTACACTGTTTTTGAGGATTTTTTCCCCTAGAGTGTATGAATTAATAGACAATAAATTTAATGCTGCTGATTAAATTAAATATTAGTAGGTGACAGTCGCCTTCTTTCCTAATGATCAATTCATTTAAGATATATTATGCAGCAGACATTGTTGAAGGGTCTACAGTACAGCAGTGAATAAAACTGGCAAGCAGCTTAGAAAAAAAGAGTCTGCAGTGAGTCAGGTGTGGACAGAAATAACACCGGGAAAGGCAATAGGGTGGAGCCCTCTAAGTGGGTAACCTTTAACCAATGCCCCGAAGGAGGGAAAAGGGCCAGCTGTGGGCTTCACGGAACAAGGGCCGATCCTGCAGGAGAGACAGCTTCTGAGGCTAGTGTGTGCCTGATAAACACAGAAAGAGCAGGGAGGCCAGGTGGCTGACAGAGGCAGGAGGGGGAAGCGCAGTGGGAGACGGGGTCAGAGGTGCTGGGTGGACAGTGAGACAGGCGCCTTGCACCTGGAGGCCACTGCAAGAGCTTGGCCTTTGTTCCGAATGAGCTAGAATAGTTATGAGCGGACGTGGCTTAGGCCGGCTTGCGTTTCATTCCTATCGCTCTGTGTACTGTGTTAGACAAGAAGGGACGGGGGTGGATGCAGGGGCAGGATGCGCTACAGTGATCAAGGTGAGAGGTGGAGTGCATATGGCAGCGGGGCAGAGAGAACTGACCCATGAGTCCTGAAAGCAAAGCAAACAGGATTTGCTGACAGCTTCCATGTGGTGTATGAAAGAATGAGAGGAGTTTAAACAGAGGCAAATTAAGTCCCCAAGGTTCGGGATCCGAGCAACCACGAGATAAGCGTTGCCACTATCCGAGTTGGGGGAAGACGGCGTGCAGAGCGGAGATCAGCATTTTAAGTTCCAAAATGCCCTCTTATATGAAAGAAAACTACAGAATGGGCTTTTGGAAACAGAAGTCGAGGGTCCCGGGCAAATTCTGAATTTGAGTTCTGTAGTGGAAGGTTCACTGTAAGCCTGGTAAATGAGTGCAAAGTTGTTATCAAAGTGCATAGCCGCTAATGTAGCCAGTGTCCTCGCCAAGCAAACTGTGGGGACACAATTCGGAAAGGTTAGGGGTTAACCTTCTAGAAATGAGATTAGAGGAAGGGTCTGAGGGTCCCAGAGTGAGGTTAGGGCACAGTGGGTTGTGAAAAGACACAGGGAGGGATGGAGACAAATGCTTTACAGCCTGAGGAGAAGAAGCAGTTTGATGTTTCATTGAGCAGTGCAGCACATGAGTGTACAGCAGTTGGACATTGGCCCCACAGGAAGATGGAGGAGAACAGACGAGGGCATCAGGTAGAACAACGTTTTGGAAAAAAAGGTGAAGCATCCACAGGGTCCCAACATAGAGAGATAATGACGTTTGGAGACACAGAAATGCTAATCGCTTTGCTTTGATCGTATACATTGTACACCAGGTCCTAGGTTGTTAAAGTGAACTCCGTAAATATGTACCAGTAGTATGTGCCCATTAAAAATTTTAAATGTAGTGCTGGAGAAAATTATGGCAAAACATGGACAGTAGAGAGGGGACTAAAGCTAGAGGGGACTAAAGCGGAACAAGAGATCTGAGGACTAAGCATGAGACAGATCGGCCTTTGGGGCTGTGGCAAAGGGAACATCAGCAAAGGACCAGACAATGAGGCAGATGAGGCGCCATGGCAGTGTGAGCCCCTCAAAGCACAGGGACTATTTGGTCCAGTTTGTAGTTAGTCCATCTAAAACCTTTCCTTGCTGACAAAATACCCAACATAGCATCCTAAGAAAGCAGCAAATTAAGTTGGGCAGTGACGGCACATGCCTTCAGTCCCAGCACTAGGGAGGCAGAGGTAGGTGGATCTCGGTGAGTTCGAGGCCAGCCTGGTCTACAGAGCAAGTTCCAGGAAACCAAGAGCTACACAGAGAAACCCTGTCTTGAAATCCAAACAAAGAATGGCTTTGGCTTTCAGTTTCAGGAGTTTTAGTCCACGGTGGTGGGGAAGGACTGAGAGGAGAGCCACACACACTGTGGTGTCCAGAAGTAGAGGAAAGGCTGCAGCAGAAGGCTCCACCCCCAGGGGAAGCTACCGCCCACACTGAAGGTGTGATTTCCCTTAATTATCCCTGTGTGGAAACATCTGCAGACATAGACACACAGCTATACCCATCCCCTAAGCACTTCTCAACCCAATCAAGTTGTCAATCAAGGGTAATCACTGAGGGCCAGATGTGCTGGGACAAACCTGTAATCCCAGCCTGTGGGGGAAGGGCTGGAGAACTCAGCTTGGGCTACAGAGCCAAGACCCTGTCAATAAAGAATTATGACACTGTCTAAGTTGCCTTCTAGGTCTTGATATAATTAGCGTGGGCTCGGGACGAAGCAAGTGACTGCCGTGAGAGGACTGGTGGAGCCTTAAAAGCTTTGTTCTGAGTCGGGGTGAGCCCTGGCCATAGGAGCTGGCATCACAGAAGCCACTGGGAGCATACTGAGCAGTTTCAGTGCCGCCACCAGCATCTGCGAGTGAAGCACGGAAGCCTCAGAAAGGGGGAAAGACGAAGAGAGGGGCCCATGACTGTAAATACACGCAAATATCTTTAGTAGTTTTGCTGCTTAGAAATCAAGGAAAGAAAGTGAGGGGCAGTGGGTGGTTGGAAGGAAAAGCGAGTGAAAACTGGTTTAGGTTAGATGGGGAAGAATATAAGTCTTTACTGAGTGGAGTGCCGGTGACAGGTGACAGGCACGCAGAAAGAAAGTGAAGCTGGGGCAGCAAAGAGACCTCAGTGACAAAGGACTGCCCTGTGAGTGACGTACTGTAGGCCCTGCCTTTTCCTCCATTACGTTAAAAATGCTCGGAATGAATTTCCTCACTGTGGTGTATAGAAATAAATACATTACCGTTTTCTGTTAAAGCATGATCTTTATTAGCTGGGCGCAGGGGTGCCTTCCTGTGAACCCAGCACTCAGGGAGACGGAGGCAGGTAGATCTCAATGATTTCAAGGCTAGCTCGGTCTAAAAGGCAAGTCCAGAAGTCCAGGACAGCCAGGGCAGTTACACAGAGAAACCCTGTCGGGGCGAGGGGCGAGGGGCCGGGGCGCGGGCGGGGGAGGGGGGGAGTTCTTTATTTTTTTTTTTTTTCATATTTGCCATAGGAATTTTTATTCAGTGGCACAAAATCCAAGCCCCCACCCAAACTGTTTTCTCACTGAGGATTGAGGCTTTATTGCTATAGGTTCAGTATAATGCCCAAGAAGGTTGCTATAAAGGAAAGCTCAAGGTGTTCAGCAGGACTATTACTGGAAACCAGTGAGTGATACCTCAAATTTAATGTAAAACTCAAAGCCCAGCCTAAATGTGGTCCCTTCATAGCCAATATTCTTTTTTTTTTTAATTTATTTATTTATTATTAATTTATTCTTGTTACATCTCAATGGTTATCCCTTCCCTTGTATCCTCCCGTTCTTCCCTCCCTCCCATTTTCCCCTTACTCCCCTCCCCTATGACTGTTCCTGAGGGGGATTACCTCCCCAGTAGAAACCATGCCGCTTCACAGCCCACCACAGCTACCCTGGTCCTATCCTCTGCCTTCCCTGGATGAGCACCCAGGCCCTCCCTCTGGGATGGCTCACAGCTTCCACACTAAGCCCTCCCTTACCTCTCCTCCTCAACAATCATAGGACAGGTAACGGTGTCCATGATATGTTTCATGATCCCTGGGAACGTAGAATAAACAGAAAAAATATGCATAAGAATAAAGAACTCAAAGTTACCTGTGAGCCATCCCAGAGGGAGGCATGGTTTCTACTCCTTGTTTTTATTTTCTCAGCGAAGTAGAAAACTCAGTCTTTAGCCAAGAAGAATTATGCAGGAGGCTGGAAGAGAAAAGACAGTATTTGAAGCAGCAGCCACCCGGAAATGTGGGAGAGTGAACGGGCTAGGGAGGAGTCCGGTTCCCGGAAGCACTGGGAATACCTGGAGAACTACATTTAGCTACATTGTCATCGCTGTGAGAGCAGTTTCTCCAGCAGCATTCAGCTACAGAGATAGTGCCCTCTAAGAGCAGAGCAGGAAAGCTGGATGCAAGCGCAGATGTAATCTGAGAAGTCAGTTTGGTATAGAGGAGGCACAGTAAGGCAGTGTGCACAACGACTAGGCAATCTAAGCTGCATAAAGATAGAAGTAAGGATTCGAAGGGACACCAAGATTATGGAAGGTCCACATGTAGTTCTTGGTTGGTCAAAAATAACAGGAGTTAAAGTGCATATCTGACTTAGAAAGATAGCAAGTGATGGTGTGAGAACGGGATGCTTGAAACCGAGGTAACAGAGATGTGCTGCCGCTACTATTCATAAGGACGCCTACGTGGAACATGTGAATATTGTATTTGCTGCGCACAAATCAAATGGCAATGTACATGTCACACGCCCTCAAAAGGTGAGGGCACTGGTAGGGATTTTATATGCATCTGATGTATGTACACACAGAGAGAACTTAAGTGCTGGCCTGTTTAGTTTTTATATAAATGGGATCACGTTAAGCATATGCCCAGAACTTATTGTTGTTTTTCCCATATATTCAAAGTTTTTTCAGTGATGGTTTATGTAGAGCTATTTCACTGTTAGTGAATTTCTTTCTTTTTTATGACATAGCTTCTAACTTCCACTTGATCTCTCTCTTGGGGATATTCTAGACATGTTTACAGTGCTGCATGTAATGTGAAACTAATGGAGTTTAGGGTCTGGGCCGCTCACCTTTACAGACATCACCTGGGTGTGGGTGAACAACAGGTTTGTGTGGCTATGGTCTCTGTAAAGGTTACAGGAGAAAGACACTTCAACTGTGAAGATTAAGACTGCTTCCAGATCTCCACCACGGCACCATCTCAGTATTGGATGCAGTTGAAGAAGCTACGAGTACCTAGGAATAAACTGACCTCTGAGTTCTTCTGGAAAAAAAAAATAGACGTTTATTGTACCAAATGATTTTGCACAGCTGTTTCTTCAAATGGGCTTCATAGCTGAACACGCTTTGAGACCAACAGAACTTGGGTCAGAATTGTCACTTAATAGACTGTGTTCTCAAGGACGGCCAAGTTGCAGGCCACTGCCAACCAACTACACAAGTATCTATTGCCCAACTGTAACGGCACAACTCTCCTCTCTTTTCTTCTCCCTCCTCTGCCTCCCTAACTCCCCTCCAACCCCGAAACTAATTCTGCCCTGGCCAGGGAACACTCACTTTCCTGTGTCCATCCTCTATAAATTTAAACCAAATTTGTACTGTAGCGATTCTGTATATTAATTAACATAATGCTATTGAATCTTAAACTGATTTTCAGATGATTATAAAAATATGCCCTTTGCTCTAATTGTTTCCCAATTATTCAATTTGAGGTACTTATTCCTATCATTTTTGCCCTTATCCAGTCACTAAACCAGAGAATCATTAACTCAAAGTTCCAGGTATAGGAGATGATTTAGAGATCATTTAATCCCACGGCTTGATTTTATTGCTTTGAAAGATGAGGCATGAAACAGAGAAGGGTAAGTGAGCATTTGTTAAGGACCGGGCAGTCCAATGTTATGTACAAGGTGAAGAGAGCAAGAGAGGCAGGTCTCGGGCCTGGGATAGGAAGCTGCAGACCACATACTGCCGTAAATCTTAATAAGTCTCTCTCACTAACAGACACTAATGACTGTAATAAATTAAGGACAGTTTAGTTAAGCAATAAACAATTACAATTGACACAGGTGATGTCCTAATTAATGTAGTGACCAAGAGATCTTTGTAGGCTAAGAACGTTGGTCTTAACCTAACTATAAAATATAGATATATAGTTTTATATGTAGGAGAACTGAAGTATATTTAATATTGAAGTAATAGGTACAAAGAACAAGGCATTAAAAAAGAGAGTGAGAGAGATTCGGAACTGAGAGTGGTGGCCCACACCTTTAGTCCCAGCACTAGAAAGGTAAAGGGAGGAAGATCTCTAAGTTCGAGGCCAGCCTGGTCTACATAGTGAGCTCCAGGATATCCAGGGCTACACAGAGAAACCCTGTCTCAAAGAAAACAGAACAGAACAAAACAAAACAAAATGAACAAAAATCATGGTGGCACTGGCCTTTAACCCTATTACTTGGGAGACTGAGGCAGGCAGATCTTTGAGTTCCAGGCCACTCTGGTCTACAGAGTGAGTTCTAGAACATCCAAAGTTACAAGAAGAAACCATGTCTCCTAAAAACAATCAGAGAGACAGACAGAGAGAGAGAAATAGAAACAGACACAGAGTCAGAGAGACAGAGAGAGAGAGAGAGTTCCAGAACAGAGCCAAGTTTTGTCACATTCTCCTTAAGAGTGGTGAAACTTTGACCCACCTCATAGTATCATGAGGATTAACAAGATGATGTCTATAAATTTTCTAAGTTGTCTGTATTTAAAAACTGCACTAGGTTGGCAGTTATGCCTGGCAGCTGTGTTCCATTTTGTAGTGAGATACGAGTACAGATGAAGATGCTGATCTCGGGCAAGCATATCCCAGAGAGGCTCATGCATCCCAACCTGCTTCAACCTGCCATGTGTTCACATGGGAGACTCTATATTTATTCTGATAAGACTGCCATTCGCCTAAAACATTTTCTGAAATGCTCTCTCGACACAGCTTTGGTGCTGTTATGGGACACAAGAGAACAACAGCTTCCTTATGGCTGGAGAAATTATGGAAGTACAGAAAGGTCTTTTGAAAACAGCAGTGGAGTTGGATTGTAGCTCAGTGGTAGAAGGTTTGCCTCACTTGGGCAGCCCCGGGGAATTGGTTCCCACCACCAGCACCACCACGAAACAAGCAGAAAACCAGAGCTAAGCTCCCTGCAGAGACAAAGTTCTACATATCTAAAAGAAGCAGTTGCATAAGAAGACAAATGTCAGTTTAAAGTTTCTACAGAGTTATTATAAGACTCATCAAAGGCATTTTTAAAGCACTTCTATGCATATGGAATTCTCCCGGAAGATGGGAACTCTTTTAATATGAAAAATGAAATGCGTAGCATTCAGTTATTTGACAAGTCATACATTGGCCAATGATTTTAGGAAGTAATTTCTGTGTGAGAACTATACCTGTTAAAGCATTTTATGTGCATTGGTTCATTTATCTTTACAACAGCTTAAAGATATTGCAAAGATAGGGAGCATTGTTGTCTTAAGTTGACTTACATAAAAAGTCAGGCTCAACAAGTTAAGGGACTAGGTCCATGTTGATATAATTAGGAAATAAGTCTAATGTGAGACCCAGTCCTTCCTATTTCTCTCTCTGAGCTTTCTCAAAGTTAAATCAAATATTTCTAAAATGTTTTATAAAGAATTCTCAATTTTAAAACTCTTTATACAAGTTAAAGAAAAAAAACTATTCTTCACAAATTCCGTGAATTGCAAATGGGAAATGTTTCTTTTACTTTTATATTCGATGTATACATTTTTTCTTGCTGTTACTCCCTAAGCGGTTCAACACCATAAAGCTTCTCATGTGAAGCTGGGGACTATTTAAAATATAAAAGAAGATGTGTGCAGATTCTGTGAAAATACTACATTGTAAGAAGGGGCCTGAGCATCTGTGGGTTTTGGTGTCCACAAGGATCCCAAATCCAATTCCCCATGGACAACAACAGACGAGTTTGTCCTATAAGCATCTTGGGTGGGTGGGTAGGGGGCGGCGGCGGTCACACCTCTTACTAGTGTGTGTTGTACCCTGAATAGGAAGTGTCTCCCCATGGACTTGTGTGTTTAAACACTTGGTCCCCAGCTGGCAACAATATTGGGGGTGTTGTGGAGCCTTTTAGGAACCAGGAGGTCAAGGCCAGTGGAGGCACTGGTCACTGGGTGGGGGCCTTGAAGATGACTGATGCTTCTGGATGCAGCCCAGGCTCTTACTGCTGCTGGAGCATGACAGGCAGCAAGCTCCCCCAGCACATGGATGAGCCGTCCCAGCGGCAGTGCCTTCTGCGACTACACCCTCTGTAACTTAAAGCCAAAATTAGCCCCTCCTTCCTTGTGGCTGCTGTATTCCGTCACCACAATGAGAAAAGCTAATTAATACATACGTGGAAGACTCTTGAGAACCCCGCAGCACAGAATCCACATGTTTCCTGTTTGCAGCAGAATTCTAAACTCCCTTTAGGAAATACCATCTGATTCACATGGAAGGCGTTGCCATACCTTGACCTGTAACAGCGTCAGTCCCTAGCAGTTTTAGTTGCAAGGTTGCAAATGAGCGTATAGAAAAGATACCAAGAACTGCACCTCTGCCGAGCCTGCCGGACACACCTGTCAGTCATTCTGGCACTTCGGGGGTAAGGATAAGCAGTTCGATATTATCCTCGGCTAAATAAGTTTCCAGCCAGCGGGATACATTAGACCCAGTAGCCCAGAAAACAAAACAAAAGAACTAACGCTACAAATCTAGCTGGTGTACATGTTTGGGTCTCTGTTGGATGGTACACAAAGCACTTGAAGACTTTAAAAGTATTAATGTCATAGACAAATGGAAACAACCTAGTTGTCCATCAACAGATTAATAGATTTGTGTGTGCGTGTGTGTGTGAATACTACTCAGCTCTAAGCAAAAGTGAAGTTCAAAAATGGTCAGGAAGTCAGGCATGGTAGCACATGCCTGTAATCCCAGTACTTGGAAGGCAAGAGGCAGTTAGATTTATGTGAGTTTTACACCAACCAGGGCTACTCAGTTAAGACTATCTCAAAAGAAAGGGGAAAAAAAAGATGTGGGAAAATAGATGGACTTTGAATGTATAATATTAATTGAGGCACAATGTCATAAAGACATATATAATTATACATAAATATGCATATAATATATATATAATTATACCTAAACAATATGGTCATTTTATATGCAGAATCTAGTCAATAATATATGTATATATGTAAACAAATGTGGAGGTAAATATAACAAAGAAAACAAAACAAGATGTGAGTTATGGACATGAGTTATGAAATAGGAAATAAAGCTAGTTACTTGTCTAGTTCTAGGTCCGTCATGGATTTTTTTTCTTGTGCATAAAATATATTAGATACTGAAAGTGTAAAGTGTGACATAAAGAGGCTGGAGAGATGGCTCGGTGTTTCAAAGCACATACTGCTCTTCTGGAGGATTCAAGTTAGATTCTCAGCACTCAAGTCAGATGACTCACAACTGCCTGGAACTCTGGCTCCAGGGGACCCAACTACACTGGCCTCTGTGACACATGCATTCATGTGCACATAATTAAAAATAATAAAAGAACATTTAAATGTGACGTTTCACATCTTCCGTTCCGAATGCCAATTCTAACTGTATAGAAGTTCACTGAGTTCTATAGACTTTGGGTCTGGTTAATTTTGGTGCATGATGCTTTTATGTATTTGCAAGTTTCTTGATAATAAAGTTTAGAAAATTTTAGTAATATAAAAGGCATTCAGATAGAATATTGGGGTGAGGTGTAATAGGTTCAAGCAGATGAGAACAGTGAAAAGCAATTAAAATCAATATAATCTTTAATCTTTATTGACTTTTGGGTCAGAAAAAGAAATCCTGTAAAAGGCAGTAATGAGCTAATTTGAAGGAATTTAAAGTGTGGACTTAATGTAGATAATATTATTGTATTAATGCCAAATTAGCTGAGCATGAAAATTACACCATGATTATGTAAATATGATCTTTTTCTTGGGTAGTTTCTGCTGAAACTTATAAGGTTTAAGTGTCAGAACATGTATAGGTCTGAAATGATTTTAAAAAAAAGTATGTGTGTGTGTGTGTGTGTGTGTGTGGTTTTTTATTTTTTTATTTTTGTTGTTGTTTGAGACAGGGTTTCTCTGTGTAGCCTTAGCTGTCCTGGACTCATTTTGTAGATCAGACTGGCCTTGAACTCACAGAGATCTGCTTGCCTCTGCCTCTCAAGTGCGGCATTAAAAGCATGCACCACCAGTCTGTCTGCTTTTTTGTGTCTATATGTCTATGTATCTCTCTTTGTGAGTATGTGTATATATGTGTATGTCTCTGTGTGTAGCCTACGTATGTCTCCTCTCTCTCTCTCTCTCTCTCTCTCTCTCTCTCTCTCTCTCTGTGTGTGTGTGTGTGTGTGTGTGTGTGTGTGTGTGTGTGTGTGTGCGCGCGCGCGCGTGCTTATCTCTTTTAACTATATATATTTTTTTTCTGAGAATATGAATAACACCTCCTTCATTTTGACTCATAATATTTTTTCAGAGTAATTTATATTTTCTTTCTGGATTTCTTTTTTTCTTCTTCTGCTTTCTTTCTTTCCTCCATTTCTTTTTTTTTTTTCTTTTTTCTTTTTTCTTTTTTCTTTTTTTTTTTTTTTTTTTTTTTTGAGCTTTCAGCTAGACACTCCCACCCACACATCACATGATGGTTACAACATGTGCTTTTTTCCCCTAGGGTTAGTGAGTGTCTCCATACCATCTAGCCTCCCGAGGTGGTGTGCTGTGTTGAAAAGTCTTCTTCACAAATCCACATCCACCTAAAAACTCAGAATGCCATCTTGCTGGGAAATGGGGCATCTGGGCATTGCAATTCATTAGGTTTAAATGAATCCTACTGGGTTAGTGAGTGACCTCACAGGCAGATAAAACAGACACATGGCCACAGTGCACCAGGTGAAGAAAAGGGCAGAGACTGCAGCAAGCATCTGCAAGACAAAGAACATTCATGATCCCTAGCAATCCCCAGGAGCAAAGAGAAACCCAGATGGTTCTTTCCCAGATCCTCAAGGAGATGGCTGGCCTGATGACATCTTTACTTCACACTTTCAGCCTTAGGATTAAGACAATGGTTTTTCTGTTATTCCAAGCCACCCCATTTATGAACATTTGCTATCTGGCAGCCTCTTGGAGACAAATAATATTTATAAGGTTGTGCCCAGATCAGCCGCCACTCCAGGCCTGTAATCTACCCCAGACTCTGGCCCTGGGATTGCACAGCTATGTGCAAAGATCCTGGATAACAGATCCCCAACGCCCTACGCTGCTGAACAGGGGCTGACAATTTATTTGTCATCTTTCCAGAATATTTGCATTTTAATAAGATACTTAGTCATTCAACGCTCACAGCAATAGTATCCATTTGCTCTTGTGGTTTACCAAGTGCCCACTGAATGCCAGGCAGTGCAGCAGGTCAACCAGAGCACTATTTTAGGACACGCAGGCAGCTTCCCCTGAAAGCTTCGGATCACACCCTGGAGCGCTCCACCCACTCATTCAGTGAGCCCAAAGGAAGGACAGTAGTGGACACGCTTCCTGGGGAACACAATAACATGGATGTCTTTCGTTGAACAAAGGGGGTGCCCTGGAAAAGGCAAGCTCTGTGTGAGCATGGTTTGCGGGAGGGAGGCACAAACAAGGAGTGAAGAGGAAGATAAGCAACCAGTCATGTGCCCCATCCGGCAGCCTCCAGCTCAGTAATCAGTGGAAAATTCCACAATACTGCTCACTCCCGGCTTTGTTCCTAGCTCCCTCACCTCTTGCTCTTTGACTTTATGTTTACCTCCCTCTGTGGGTGTGCGGACTCTTTACCGTTTTGTTCACGGGATATTCTCTAGTCATTCTGTATTCTCTGTGGAATTTTACATCTGGCTCCACTGGTCTCAATTACCACTCAGTACAAGCTGATGTTTCCTAACGTGTCACTCGGAACCAGAACGCTCTCCTAAGCTGCACACCATTAACCTTGACTGCACGTGAAACAGCTCCCCTCGGATGCTCCACAAATGCCTCAAATTCAGTGCCTTGAAAGCCAAACCCACTGGCGTCATCACCAATATGCTCCGCTCTCGCTACTTATTATGTTATTTATGGAAGAAACTGTGTTTAACAAGGTTGATAATGTCCACACTGTATTTCCTTTATTTGTTGTAAACTTGGATTCTTTGATGTTCAAGGGCATCTCCAGCTCCAGGCAACTTTGAGTTTGTGAATACATCTTCATTTATCTAAAATGTCCACCATTTCTCCTTTGGGAGTTTTTGTTTGGTTGGCTGGTTTGGGTTTTGGTTTGATTTGGTTTGGTGTTTTTTTTTTTCCAAGACAGGGTTTCTCTGTGTAGCCCCAGCTGTCCTGGAACTTCTTCTGTAGACCACACTGGCCATAAACTCAGAAATCTGCCTGCCTCTTCCTCCAGAGTACTGGGAGAGAGTATAATCTTAATTTTAAAAGGCTGTCTTTATTTTTGACTTGGTTCACTCCAATCCTATTGCAAAAAATAAGAAACATAAATTTCTATCAGTAGACTTCTGTTTACTTGATGAAGCCTCCATGCAACGAAGCAAGGGCAGGGTCTAGGTGAATATTCAACAAGTTAAGAAATGCCCATGACTGATATTATTAAAAGCAAGCTTAAAACTACATAAAACATAATCATAACGTCTGTTTCTTTGTTTTTTGACTTGGGACCTCATTATATTGACCAGGCTGGCCTGTAATTCACAGAGATCTATCTACCTCTGTCTCTGCCTCCCAAGTGCTAAGACTAAAGACGTGTGCCACCACGCCTATTACTTTTTCTCCCCACGGTCCACAGAGACTTTTTATTTATTTTTTACACCTCTAGAAAAAGAATCCTGGCATATACCTGAAATATGCCCCTCTGTACAACAAAGACATTTGCTTAACTATGTTTATAGCAGCTTTATTCTTTTTTTTTTTCTCTCTCTGCACAGACGTTTATTGAGGGAGGGGGCATCAGTCCTTCTTGGCCGCGGCCTTCCTCATGGCTGCCAGCACGTTGCGAAGCTCCTCCAGCTTCCTCTTGGCCCGGATGTGCGTGCCCACCCGCTTCTTGATGAACTTGAGCGCACGCTTGTCCTTGGACACCGTGAGCAGCTCCATGGCGCGCCGCTCGTAGGCGCACACCTCCCTGATCATGTCCCGCACGAACTTGGTGTGCTTGGTGAGGCGCCCGCGGCACTGGCCGTGCCTCGGCTTGCTGACGTTCTTCGTCACTTTGTGGCCCTTGTTGAGGCCCACGGCCATGGGGTAGCGCAGGGCCATGGCTGCTGCTCTCCGATGGCTGCCGCGACAGGAAGCAGCAGCTTTATTCTTAATAGCCAGAATCTGGAAACAACCCAGATGTCCTTCAACCAAAGAATGGATAAAGAAACTAGTACATTTAAACAGTGGAATACTATTCGCTATTAAAAACAAGGAAATCTTGAAATTTGCAGGCAAATGGATGGAACTAAAAACTGTTGTCCTAAGTGAGGTAACCCAGACCCAGAAAGGCTCACACAGTATATACTCACTTATAAGTGGATATTAGTCCAACATAGACAGTTGGGGAACAGGACAGATATTGGGATGAACCTGGACTCTGGACTGAGTGCTGAGAGTTATAGCGAAGAGTGAGGGCATAGAAGGTCCAGGAGGGAGCAGGAGCTCCACAAGGAGACATCAAGGGCTGAGGATCTAGACACAGGGGCCCTGCACAAACTGATGCAAAGAACCAAGACTCCATGTTCAGATGAAGCCAGTGGACTGCTGATTTTCCACGTTGGGCAGGGGGATGGGGACTGCTGCTGAACCTCTGGCATGCACTCAGGTGCCCACGATTTGGTCACTGCCCCTTGGCAAGATGGCCTAGTGGGCACATAGAGGAAGTGGATGCAGGCTATGTTGATGAGACCTAATAGGCTGTGGCCAAATAGTGGGGAAGGAGGGCCGCCCCCATCAGAGGTCTAGGGGAGGGGAATAGGTAGAAGAAGGAGGAAGTGGGAATGGGAAGACAAAAGCTAGGGGATAACAATCAGGATGTAATGTGAATTAATAATAATAATAATAATAATAATAATAATAATAATAATAATAATAATAAAGAATCCCAGGATTTTCCATCACATATGTTTTGTCTGGCTTTTTCATGGTCCATGATGCCAGCTAAGGTTGTTAGTAAGATGAAGCCAAACTGATTGCATGGGGGCAGATTGTTTTTACCATTTTTCTAGGTCTTTGGGGTGCACCATCAAATCTAGGGCTGATCACTTCGCACTTGTTCAGCCTGCCTGTGAGGTTCACAACGATTTTCCCAGTCCTGTGATCATCAATGATCTCAAGTTTACCAATGTAGCCTTGCTTCATCATCACAGTTAGGAACTGGATGATGACTTTGGAGCATGGCCTGGTGTTTGCCTCTCTGCTCAGCATTGTTGATGCTCTTGAGAGCATCTGCCAGAACAGTCATGCACACCATGGTGATAGTGTGAGAAGATGGTGGAAAGAGCCAAAAGTGGTCCTACTTAGATCTGAACCCCAGACCTCCAGATTTAAAGTCTGATGCTTTACCAACTGAGCCACCTGAGGCTCCTCACACACATGACTTTTGACTCTATTAAAAACAATAAAATTTAACCAAGGCTACACAGTGAAACTTTGTCTCAAAAAACAGAAACAAAACAAAACACACACACACAAAAAAAATATAACCAGGGTCTGGAGAGGTGACTCAACAGTTAGGAACATCAAGTGCTCTTTCAGAGGACCTAAGTTCTAGTCCCAGCACCCACATCCACAACCTCCTGTTCCTCCTCCAGGGGATCCAACACCATCTTTTGGCCTCCGCAGAAACCTGCACACACGTGGTGCACATAAACTCACACAAGCGCTCACACATACACATATACTCATATACTTTAAAAAGTTACTTTTAAAGTTTGAGCAGAATAGCCAGATAATTGTTGCAGACATCTACCTTCTTAAAATTCCATTGAAAGGACACATCCGTGTAGAAAATAAATGCAAAGAAATCAACTGTGAGGGGCAACCTTAGAAATGGGAGCTCAGGGAAGCCCTCCACGGGGCCCTCTGGGATCCGTCCTGGAACAGCTAAGAACTGGAGAAAGGCACACAAGAGCTGGAAGGAGGTTTATGTTTTTTTGTGAGATGTAAGCTGCCAAAAGTCTTTGATAGGCTTCAGGCTGGGGAGTGACATTGTCAGAATTTCGTTTTATTTCTCATTTTAGCAAGCAAATCTATTAGAGCTTGGCGAGCATAGCAGTGAGAGCATTGATATGAACGTCTCTCTCTTGTGTCTATATGGGTGGGGTGGGGGCTGTCGAGTTGAAAACAAGTCAATTTATTTTGAAGTATATCTTAATTATATATTGAGATATTTGATGACATGTTAGACACATTTTGTTTGTCTGTGCAATTTGGTCAACCGAATTTGGCTTTTGACATGGAATGAAAGAAAAACCAGCCATGTCTTTAGCCTCGGCAGTATAGTGAAGGCTGTGACATATACAGCGATGACATTCGTACTTTCAAGGTATGAGCTATGATTGGTGGAGTCACGGTGAAATATTAGGTGGTGAAGGCAGAGATTATGTGAAAATTATATCACTTACTCTTGTATCTAGAGATACATGGGCTACAAATCATTTGCAAAACAATCTTCCAGATCAGAGTAGTATTTCTAAACTACTAGGTATACATCGTCTTAGAAGAAGGGCATTCTGATAACTCTCATAGTGCATTGAACACTATGTGCCTCATCACTTCCTAAAGGGACCATATCCTTTGAAGGAGATAGACGGATTAGCCAAAGTTGCCTTAAGTCTTTTGTGGCAAATGGGAACCATTCATGGGCACCTGCATCTTGAGAGTCAAAGTTGAACAGATTCAGATATGCAGGCAGGGGGGCCTTGCCCAGGTGAGATGGTCAAGGACAGTCCTGAAATAACCTTGAAGAAATATGTCAGAATTAGAGGTCACAGCATATGGGAGTCCCCAAACTGTAACAAGACAAGTCATGATGACATACTGGCACACACAGGTTTTGCAGAGGTAAACAATGAGAGAACCCAGTATAATGTAAAGGTTATAATTTCTAAGTTTCCTCATCAGACTAATAGGCCTCCACAGCTAACAAGGACTCACAGTGTAAACAGGCATCACTAGGGCTTTGGGTCTAGTCTTCTACTGTGACCCTAGGTACAAGCCATGCATAATGACAATCTGAGTTGGTTTGTCAATGTATCTATCTCTTTATACCTGGCACTGGGATCAGGAACAGCCCTGCTGATGAATCCATCCTTTTTACTAAACCTATCCTGATACTCTTTAGATATTGGCCAGAAAGAAAAGAAAATTAGCCCAGTGAGTAGAGAAGGTTCTAGTTGGATACCTAAGACTAATAGGACTCTTAGCTGTTCAAGTTTTCTTCATTAAAAAAAAAAAAGCAGAAAAGAAAAAAAAATTAGGCTGCCTAGAGTATTGATACTTAGCTGTAACCCTAGCACTCTTGAGGAAGAAGAGGAAAACAAAACACAACAAAAATTTTTTTAATTTACTGTAAACTTTGTAGAAAATAAATCATTCTTAGTATACTTAAATATATGCCTGTGTATTTAAGTTCCCAAAACATCAGGTGTTGTCTATGTGGCGATATTAAAAGATGGTGTCTTTAAGAAGGGATTTGGTCTTAAAGCCTCCTCCTTCCTGAATGAGGTCAACACCCTTGTAAAGGAAGCGCCTCACAACCTAGAACTCGCTTGCTCCTGTGCTCTCTGCAGGGTGAGGACCCTCACTCCTCTTGGACTTGGCTTGTATCGATAAGATACCATCAGAGAACAGCCTTCGCCAGACGAGTAAACCTTCAGCCATCTCGATATTGGGTTTCTTAGCCTCCAGAACTGTGAGAAATTAAGTTTTTCTTTTAAAATTACCAGTATGTGGTATTTTGTGATAGCAGAGCAGACTAAAATGTCAAGCTAGTTTCAAACTGCGGGGACCGGATCCCTGTTCCTGCTGCTGCTCCCGTTACACACTCCCATGCCAGCACTTCTGGAGCAGTCACAGGAAAATCACAGTTATCTTACTGGTGCTTGGGTTTTGCCAAGTGGAGGTCCTTTGGTTAATAGGATCTTGGTTTTGTGTTAGTGCCAAGCATTTAAGTAACTCTTAAAAAGCATTGACAACCATATATATGATTAGCCTAGTCTCTTTCTTAAAAGTTCCTAAATATCTATCACCCCTTAGACAGGAGATAGGGTCCTTTTGATTTTTCAAGAGCGAGCAAGGAACTCACTTTGCAGTTGCACATAGCATGAGTCATAGGAAGGGCTTGAATAACGTGTACAATGTTACCACTGCGTCATCATGAACAATACAAGACCACTTGAATACTGATGAATCAAATCTTCGTAATCATAAGAAATCAAAACACTACTACTTTTTACTCTACAAAGCTCAATTTCGGCTTTGCCTTAGGAGAGAGACTGGGACAAGATGGCAGCAGTTCTTGTGCAGAAGTGAGGAGCTTTGCTCCCCCAGAAGCCAAGAGGGATCCTCAGCAGAGACAAAGAACTGAATATATAACATGAGGCCTTTTGTAACTATTGCTTCTCCCTGTTTAAATTATTTCCCTTTCACAGTAGGTGTATATATATATATACACATACATAAAACAAGCATCTGGGGAGATGGCTCCCCAGAGGTCCTGAGGTCCTGAGCCTGGACTCTCAGCATGAAGGAAAACAAAGGCAAGCATGATGGCATGCGTCTGTAACCCCAAAGAAGGAGAGTGGGTGGGGAAAAGACAGATCCCTGAGTTTTAATGATTAGACAGCCTATGAATTGATGAACTCCATGTTCAGTGACAGATCCTATCTCAAAAAATGACATAGAAAGTGATAAAGACACTCAAGGTCAGCCTATGGTCTCTGTACACACACACACACACACACACACACACACACACACACACACCTGCATTTGCACCTGCATATTCATGTGCAAATACACTAGAACAAGTATATATGCCATGCACACACTCATATAGAATTGGTGAAATTGTGAATAATGTACTTAATGAACTTGTGATGCCCAAGGCTTCAGGAGATACCACTGACAAGGTTTGATGGGTATAATGGAATGCTCTGATGTATTTTATAATGCACGTGTCCACCTGTGCAGCTAGGCAAAGACATAGTTGATAAAAAACATGAAGTGCCCCGCTGCTTTCTCTGCTCCACAGAACGTCCTGGGGATTGCTTCTCGGCAGCCGTTGCCAGTCTTCAGTCAACCACTCCACCTTCTGTCCAAAGGACCTTTCCTTTCCATAGGCTTCCAGAAAAGCAAAGGCAGCAAGACCAGTCTAATCCTGAAGAAGATTCCAGCAATTTTCTAGGCCAGTTGCAATTTAATGAGCCTTGACATTGATTAAGGAAGTCATTCTCTCAATCTTTGTATCACTGTGCCTCATCTCTCAGCTACGCAGTGTGAGAAAAGGAGCTGTAGTTTGGTGCGCTCCCCTAGGTTGCATTTGTGGCCCCTTACATTTGCCTCTGGACTATTAAAAGAAGAAATGACGGATGGGGGAGGGGAGGGAAGGGGAAGAATATAGCTTAACATTTTTTTATAAAAGAATTGTGTCACACTTGGCTTTGATCCGTAGACCAAAATGGGAGCGGGGTTAATTTTGCAGCACCAAAAGTGGGCAACACAGTATTACTTCCTACATTAGTCAGGATTCTCCAAAGACACAGAACCATTAGGATGTACGCATAGATGTGTGAGAGGAAATTCATTGAAAGACTTATGGAAGTGTCTTAGTTCTTTTCTGCTGCTGTGACAAAACTATAACTACTACAACTTATAAAAGATGATGCTCACTGGGGGGTCACAGTGCCAGAGTGTTTGAATCTGTGATCATCATGAAGGGGAACATGACAGCAGACTGGCAGGCAAGTAGGCAGGCAGGCAGGCAGGAAGACAGACAGGCAGACAGGTAGGAAGGCAGGCAGGCAGACAGTCAGAGAGGCAGACAAACAGACAGGCAGGAAGGCAGGAAGGCAGGAAGGCAGGAAGGCAGGAAGGCAGACAGACAGGCAGGCAGGAAGGCAGGAAGGCAGGCATAGCATTGGAGCAGTAGCTGAGAGCTTAGATCCTGATGCACAGGTACAAGGCAGAGAAAGAGAGCTAACTGGAGTATTGTGTGCCTTTTGAAACCTCAAAGTCCACTGCCAGTGATACACCTCCTCCAACAAGGTTATACCTCCTAATCCTTCCCAAAAGTTCACCAATTAGGGGCCAGGCATTTAAATACAGTGGTTCTCAACCTGTGGTTTGCAATCCCTTTGGGTTCATACAATTCAAAACAGTAACAAAATTATAGTTATGAAGTAGCAACAAAATAATTTTATGGTGAGGGTGTCAGCACAAGATGTAGAACTATATTAAAGCAGGGTTCCTCAATCTGTGGGTCATGACCCCTTTAGGGGCCTCGCGACTCTCTCACAGGGGTGGCATATCAGATATTCTGCATATCAGATATTTACATTACGATTCAAAACAGTAGCAAAAACAGTTATGAAGAGGCAATGAAAATAATTTATGGTTGGAAGTCATCACAACATGAGGAGTTGTATGAAAGGGTCGCATCATTAGGGAGGACGAGGTAAGGCTGAAGTGAGGCTAAAGACTTGAGACCCCTGGGAGTCGCTGTTGAGGACAGGAAAGGAAGAGGATATCTCATTGCCCAGAGACTGATCTATATTCTCTGCCTCAATGCTCACCAGGGCCCAGATAACCTGATAATGCCCATGTGCACTGAGACTCACTTCCCTACGCTAGTGATCTGAATGAAAACGCCCCCATAGGCTCAGATGCTTGAGTACTTGGTTACCGATTTGTGGCTCTGTTTGGGAAGGTTTGGGAGGTGTGGCCTTGCTGGAGGAAGTATGTCACTGGTGACAGTCTTCGATGTTTCAAAACCACATGTTATTCCCAATTTGCCTTCTCTCCTCCCTGCTTGTAGTTTGTGTGATTGCTCAACTTGCTGCTCTAGCTGCCATGCCTGCCCCCATGTTTTCTCTGCTGTGACAGTGATGGGCTTTCATCTCTCCGGAACCAAATAAACCCTCCCTTCTATAAGTTCCTTTGGTCATGTTTTATCATCTCTGTAGAAAAGTAACTGATAAGCCCAATAATCCATTCCGTCCCATTTGCCTCTTTGTCCTGAAAACAGTCTTGATAAACACCCCACATTAATCCTTAACCACAATTCTAGGTAGTCCTAAAAGCGATCAACTCAACATTAAAATTAACCACCACACCCTGATGTTTTCCAGGACCGTCTTCAGCCGCCTTCTCTGTTCTCCATAGCTGTGAGAGTCCTGACAAGTTAGTAACTGTAAGAGTTGGAGTATCACATAGCCATGTGGCATGATTCATTTGTGCTATAGCAATTTACCATCATCATCATCATCATCATTGTTAATATTTATTATTATCATCATTATTAGTCTTAGCAACTGATCTGCTAACCTTTCCATTGAGAGACATTCAATGATGATAGGTGCACAGTATATGGACAAGAGAAAAGTGAACAAGTTAGTGAGTTGTAGTTGGTAGTAAGACCAGAAGAGAAACATCAGATATTTTAGGCACATATTTAATTTGCCACGGAGAGGTATTCAGACTTCATCCTACATTTATTACCTTACCTCAGTAACTTGACCCCTGCTGGACAGTCAAGGAGATGCCACCAGGCTGACACGGATTGCTTGACTACTGTCCTTTTACCTGTCTTTCAGAGGCATAAGTAGCAATTAAGACCCAAGTACAAACTACAACAGTATCCTCAGATAACGGGAAAGAAAAGAGATGGTAGAGGAGATACCAACAGGCTGCTTCCTTGTCTTGGCCTTTGATCTCTCATTCTATTTTGTTCATCTGGCTGTCAAGAAAACTGGCCCATACAGCCAGGCAAGGTGACTCATGCTTGTGATCACAGCAATCGGGGAGACAGAGGCAGGCCCATATGTGTGAGTTCGAGACCAGCCTGCTCTACAAAATAAGCCCAGAACAGCCAAGGCTACACAGAGAAACCCTGTCTGAAAAAACAAAACAAACAGACAAACAAGCAAAAACAAAAACTGGCACAGAGCCAAGGCCTAATACATTGCCTGGACTATTAAGTCTGGGAAGGCCAAATAAAAGTGGCTAGAAAATGTACAAAAATCTTTAGTCAAAAATATAGGGAACTCTTCCAGTATCAGTGTAGCATAAAATAGCCCTGGTATCCTATCCTTTTTTTTTTTTTTTTTTTTTGGCTGGGGGGGTGGTTGGGGTAGGAGGATTCCGGATTTTATTCTGCACTGGTGCAGGAGAATAGGGTGTTGTAGGAACTTGTAGGAATTTAGTTCATAAAAGTGTTAGCCCTACATACTAGACAAACAGTGTTGAAAGGCATTCCTGGGAGTCATGTGACTTGTCAATGGTAAAGGTCTTCCAGGTACCTCATTCAGAGTAAGCACATTTTTGATGAGGAAATCTGAGGAAAGCCAGACAGCACACAAATGCAGCTTGACATATTTGGACATTTTATAGTCTATTATTTTGAAGGGAATAATACAACTCCAGAAGCTTCTCCTTACACTTCCCCTCTAGCCCAGCACAATAATAATAAGTAATTTTTGAATGGTGCTTTATAATTGGCAGAATTTGAACATCCATTTGCTCGTTCTACCTTCACTGATAAAAGAAGCTAACATCCTCTTTTATAGATAATGTGGCAGAGGCTAAAAAACACTGCAATACCTAAGGTCACCTTCAAAATCCCAGGTGCTTTCAATTATATCCTGAGCCATTTATGTCCCTTCATCTTAACTTCAGACATTCCTATTGCTTAACAATAAGCCCAGTTTATGTAAGTAATCATGAAGCACAAATTTTATACGTACTATCAATAAAATGAAGTTTATAATTACTCTTATTTTCTTCTGCACTGAGTCTTATACATGGAATTAGTCAAAGCAAACTGATTAGCATGATAGGGAAAATACATGTGCAGTTCTAAGTAGGTGTTTTCTATTTGTAACTGTGCATGCAGTTTTAAAACATGTCCATAGTTTAGCAGGATTGTCATTATAGACTGTGTTCACCTCTTCCTTGAATTAATGTTTGATCCTACTGTCTTACTTCCATTTCTGTGAAGACACCATGACCAAGGCAGCTCTCATAAAGGCATATATTTTATTGGGGCTGGCTTACCATTTCAGAGGTTCCGTTCATTTTCACTATGGCAGGAAGCATGGCAGACACGATGATACTGGAGAAGGAACTGAGAGTCCTACATCTTGATCCAAAGGCAGCCAGAAGGAGACTGTCTTCTGTAGGCAGCCAGGAGAAGCCTGGGCGCAGCACGAGGACAGGAAACCTCAACCTGTGACACACTTCATCCAACAAGGCCACACCTACTCTAACCAGGCCCCAGGTCCCCAGAGCGCCACTCCCTGTGGGCCAAGCATTCAAACTCATGAGTCTCTAAGGGTCAAATCTAATCAAACCACCATACTCACCCCTATCGTCAGGATCTTAAAAAGCTAATTAAGGCCATTAAGGTAGCCCTACTACCCTATCTTTTTAGGATGAGGAAATCTGGGGTCTGGAATGTAACTCAGTTGGGTGTGGATTTGATCCCCGGCACTGTATGAGTGGGGCATGGTGGCACACACCTGTAATGCCAGTATTCAAGCGATAGAGGCAGAGTACAGAAGTTCAGGTCACCCTCAGCTACATCCTGAGTGTGAGGTCACAGTGCAGACACAGAGAAGTGGCTATCTATAAACCCAGGAGAGGGACCCAGAAGAAAGCAACTCTTTGACACTCTGATCTTAACCAATAGCTGCCCACAGGTGTGGGATTAATAAATGTTATTTTAGACATCCCATCTGTTACTTTGCTATAGCAGCCCTAGAACTATAGCAGCAGAACAAATGTAAAAGTGAAGGCCTAGTGTGTATATGGGTGTGTTATATTATTATATTATTATAATATTATTATGTTATATATGGGTGTTGAGATACGCACATTTGCTCCCATTTAAAAAATATTAGTATTATGGGCTCATTTTGAGTATGTGTTTATTATGTTTTGAATGGAGGCATCATTCACTCACCATCAGAGTTATTCACACGGTGTTAAATTGACATCTAAACATTAATGTTATATACTGGATTGGCGTTCATGTTTTCTATAAGTCAACTTTATATGAAACATTAGAGAAATTTTCTCTATAGTGGGGAGATCGGTGTCGAAGATTAAGAATGGACAAGCATCTAATATAAATTCTTTAGGAGTAGACTGAGGAAAAGGTCAACTGTAAACTCACAGAGCACATGTCGGCTCCATCCCCTGGAATAGAAGCGATGAAGCCCTGTCCTCCTGGTTTTGTGGAGAAGCAAAGGGGAAAGAGCAAGGGGGAAATCTCAAGGTGAGAGGAGGCTATCCCACAGGCTTCAGCTGAGGCCAGTCTGAAACCGCCTTTACAGATGGGCCTGCTGACGGCATAGAGTGCCACCATAGTGTGCCACATGTGCCTTCCTGAGGCATTTATTCAGCATTTACCAAAAACAAACAAACAAACCAGGGAAGCACTCATTTGACTCCTAGAGTCACATGGTGAAGTTGTAATCATTTCTCCTATCCTAGAAAGAGCGAATTAAAATCTCTATGACAGTGTTCTTAATATGGCTGCACATTAGAAAACACATGAGAAACTTTAAAAAAATTCTAGTACCTGGGTGAGTCAGAACCAATGAGATCCGACTTTAAAGACCAGAAGCCAGTCTTTTTTTTTTTTTCTTTTTTTTTCTTTTTTTTTAAAGTGCATTGGATTTTGCCTGCAAGTATGTCTGTGTGAAGGTGTCAGATTCTGGAGTTACAGACAATTGTGAGCTGCCATGTGGGTGCTGGGAATTGAACTCAGGTCCTCTGGAAGAGCAGTGAGCACTCTTAACCTCTGAGCCATCTCCCAAGCTCTACCAGGCATTATTCTAAAGTCCCCCCCCCCAAAAGTAATTCCAACATGTAGCCAACTGAGACCCAGTATTAGAAGGCAGGAGTCTCAGCCAATCCCAGCACAGAGGAGTTGGGCATGAAATCCCACTGTGGAGCTATTGGCAATTGTTAACTGCTGGGAGAGAGACAGTTTTCTCAAAGAGTCCCTAACAAATGACTGTGCTCTAGCTCCAGCAGAAGACCATACATACAGAAATATTTGAGCAGCACAAATTGATCTTAATGTTAATGAGCTTGGTTTTTTGTTTTGTTTTGTTTTGTTTTTTAAGACACAAACGTGTCGATGGAGAAGGGGAATAGACCTGGATAGAACTGGGGGAGAAGGATGTATATGACCAAAACACATTGCACAATAAATAAATAAATAAATAAATAAATAAATAAATTTAAAAGGTTATATAAATACAAAAAGAGTTTATTTTAAAAGGATTATATAAATCTTTTTAAAATCCTCATAAATCTAATACATTTTTTAAAGACGAAAGTAAGGCCAACAAAGCCACAGTAACAAAAACAGCAAGGTACTGACACAAAAGCAGACTAACAGAATTGAAAAAGAGGACCCAGAAATAAATCCATGCAGCTACAGCCACCTGCATCTCAAGAAAGGCACCAAAAACATGCATCTGAGAGAAGAGATTCTTTAACAAATGGTGTTGGGACAGTGGCTTTCCTCACAGAAAACAGGGAAACAAGATCCCTGCCCTTTCCCTTGTGGAAAAAAAAATCAGTTCATAATGGGTAGGAGACTGTAGTGCAAGGGCTGAAACGTTGAAACTACCAGGAGGAACATAGGGAAGCTCACAGAAGCTAGAGCTGTGGTTTTCTCAATGGGTCTCCAGTAGATTAGGAAATAAGAACAAGATCTGACAAGTGGGACTGAATAAAATTTAAATTTTTCTATAAATGGACAGATGGATGGATGGATAGATGGGTGGATAGTTGCATGGATGGATGGGTGGATAGTTGCATGGACGGATGGGTGGATAGTTGCATGGACGGATGGGTGGATAGTTGCATGGACAGATGGGTGGATAGTTGCATGGATGGATGGGTGGTTAGTTGCATGGATGGATGGGTGGTTAGTTGCATGGATGGATAGGTGGTTAGTTGCATGGATGGATGGGTGGTTAGTTGCATGGATGGATGGGTGGTTAGTTGCATGGATGGATGGGTGGTTAGTTGCATGGATGGATGGGTGGTTAGTTGCATGGATGGCCAGACAGATGATAGAGTATTATTCAAACATAAAGACATATTATTCCGACGAAAACCGTGACAGAAAAAAAGTTGAATGGATAGAAATGAATATCATCATAGTAAATAAAATAATGGAGAAAAAAAACCCGACAGATACGGCATGTTATCTCTTGTGTGTGGAATCTAGAGTTTGTTTGTTTTTTTAAGTACATGAATGTGGAAGCAGACTGTTAGGGAAAAGGAAGGGTGATCAGAGCTAGAAGAGGGTAAAGGAGGTACAGAGACTGTGACAAAAGCATGGTGGGTGAATTTGTGATAGGCTCACAAAGAAGCCTAATCTATACAGTTAATATTGCAAACTATCCGAAAAGGAAAAAGGTGAGACCAACATGGAAATGGGGGATCTTCTGCCAAAAAGCCTCAGTTATACCCACATGAGGATGGTGGGACGGATGAGTTTAGAATCAGAGATAGGCATTTGAGGAATACCATCAAGCCAAAAAGGAAGCTTCTTCTACAGCAGTGGGTCTCAATGTGTGGGTCTCAACCACTAGGAGGACTCAAATAGCCCTTTCACAAGGATCTCCTAAAACCATCGTAAAACACAGGTATTTGCATAAAGACCCATAGCAGTAGCAAAATTGCTGTTGCTGGTGTTATTATTATTAATTATTATTATTGTTGTTATTGTTGTTGTTGTTGTTGTTGTTGTTGTTGTTATTATTATTATTATTATTATTATTATTATTATTATTATTATTCAGACAAAAGGAGCTGTATTAATGCATTAGGAAGGTTGAGAACCGCTGCTCTATAGAGACAAAAGAAAGAAAAAAAAGCAGAACAGGAGGCCTGAAATAACAACAGTTAACACCTCCACCTTGTTGCCTGCTAGTTAAAACTAGCTTGCCAAAGAGCTTTGGGAGGGTGGTGGACCACAAAGCGCTTGCCTAGCATGGCGGAAGGGCCTGGGCTCTACCCACTGCCCATGGCACTACCAGTATAAAAAGGACTCGGGCCAATAATAAAAGGCTTTTGCACACTGGTCGTAATACATCTTTTCTTTGTTATGTTCCTTCCAACCCACACTGAGCCACGCGCTGTTCTCTATGCCAACATGCTCTTGTGCTTCTTCATACATGCTTCTTCCTTTGCCTGATCAAATCATATTTGCTTTTCACAGTCCAGCCCATAATTCTAGCTCCTGTTGGTCCCAGCAGACCTCTCTTCTCCAGCCACTCGCCGGAGGCGTTCTCCAAGCCACCTCTACAGCACGTACGGACCTTAATGCGAACACTCATATAGCTGCTACATTATTTATTTTTTTTTTACCCAAATAGTCCAGTAATCCATTTCTTTGTAACAAGCTACACTAAAGCACAGTACATTAAACAACAGTAATCTATTATTCCTAAAATCCGTGGTTTTAGTGGGATCTGCCGTGTGGTTTTGCTCGGTGCGGTGTGAGCTCTCCAGTTCGCGGATGGTCTCTCTAGCTACAACTCCAGGGGTGGCTCACTCTGATGTCTGGACCGCAGCTGGGATACCTGTTGACCTGGGCATTTCTCTCTATGGGACAGTATTTTTGTTTGGTTGGCTTTAGGTTTTTCAAGACAGGGTTTCTCTGGGTAGCCCTCGCAATCTTGAAGCGCGCTCTGGAAACCAGGCTAGCCCTCGAACTCAAAGAGATCCACCTGCCTCTGCCTCTCCAAGGGTTGGGATTAAAAGGCATGGGCGCCATTGCCACGCGGCTTCCTAGGACCGTTCTATATGATCTCCCCAACAATAGTGGCCCAGCTTCCTACGTAGAAATGCAAGCTTTTCCTGTGTGTGTGTGTGTGTGTGTGTGTGTGTGTGTGTGTGTGTGTCCAAAGAAAGAAAACAGAGGCAGCCAGGCCTCTTACCGAGGAGACCCTTAACTGCCACTGTGTCACCTCTACTGCTATTGGTAGACAATTATAGAGCGTGAATACAGGCAAGCATAGTTCCATAGGGACCGGTGTCTCTTCCTCATCCACTATTTGCTTGAAGGACAGATTTGATATCTTTTTTCAATCCGGTGTGGACCAGTTACTGAAGGACAGATGGCTGAAATTATAGTTGATTTCGAGCTAGAGGAATTAGGCACAGACCAAGTTATGGAGAGTTGTGGCGAGCTGCACACAGTGGCACAAGACATTGATCCCAGCAGCACTTGAGAGGCAGATGTAGGTGGATCTGCAAGTTCGAGGCTAGCCTGGATTACAGA
Organism: Acomys minous; assembly: GCF_964271855.1. Classification (NCBI taxonomy): domain Eukaryota; kingdom Metazoa; phylum Chordata; class Mammalia; order Rodentia; family Muridae; genus Acomys; species Acomys minous. Next base: position 42,955,423 of record NC_140492.1, read on the forward strand.
GTGAGTTACAGGCAAAGCAGGGTTACACAGTAAGACACTATCTCTGAGAAAAGGAAAAAAAAAAGGATAGTTTTAGTCAATGGAAAGTTGAGGGTGATAGTTAAACTTCTGATGTGAAGTCAAAATGACACCATAAGCATGCATGCATACACGCATACTATAAACTTTCCAAATTGAATTAAATATTAATTCTTTAAATTAAAGGTATTAAGAATAAACATTTTTTAAAAAATACTGTATTTGTGGGATTTTGGTCATCATTTCTGTATTTTTTAATATGGTAACAGCCTGGACCTCTGTTAACAACTGAGAGTTCCCCTGCAATAGCCATTGGTAAGTGTGAGTGCTAGGTAGGAACTTCCAAGTTGTGTTGCTAAGAGACATTCTGAGAGTTCAGTGGAGAAAGCCCTCAGGGACCTCTTCAGTGGAGAAGGGTCTGAGCTGAGCAGAGCCTGCACCCCCACCTCTATACAACTTGGGAGGCTTTTATGAGTTTCACTTTTTGATGCAAAGAAAGTTTTATTTGCAAAATATATAAAGGCAAGCATACCCCCCTCTCCCCCCCACACACGTATACACCAATAAATCGTGCAAATTACATGCTACTGAAAGAAAAGGAGCTGAATTAACAAGATTAACCATGAAGGTTCAGATGAAGCTGGGCAGCCTCCATTGGCAGCAGCCCAGATCAACGCGGTCTCCCTGGCAAGTATAAGAGGAGATTAAAGAGAACAGGGACACAAAGGAGAGTGTACAGGACTGTACTACCCAGCCTTCTCTGGGGGCTCAAGTTTTCTTATTGGCAAAAATAAGGAAGGGCACTGGTCTGAAGGACTTCCAAGGTTTAGGGTTCCTGTTCTAATACTCACTGGCCTGCTGGGTCATAGTTGTGCACGCACACCTTTGGTCCCAGCACTCAGGAGCAGAGACAGGCAGATCTCTGAGTTCGAGGCCAACCTGGTCTATAAAGTGAGTCCAGGATAGCCAGGGCTACACAGAGAAACCTCTGTCTCGAAAACCAAAGAAACAAAAACTACTCCTTGACTCTAGGGAGTTCCTGAAGCAGTGGAGGTGGCTGACAGCCGTTTGCAGGCTGCATGCATTATTCAATCAGATCAGAGGAAGTTTGGGATTTGCAGGGCCAGAAAGGGAGCCGCAGGAGATGAGAGGTTTAGGAAGTTCTTGTTGGCATGTACTATATACTTATGTCAGAAAATACCCAATAAGAATACCTTGGGAAAGCTAGTGTCAATATCCTACCCATACTGCACCAGACACTCCATCCACAGCACCGCACAGAATTCACAGCTGTAATAGGTAGACACAGTCACGCCCATCTTAAAGATTAGCAACGTCAGGAACAAGAACGTATCTGTGTGATCACAGCAGCTGGGGGCCTGAGGCTGGCCAGCTGAGAGTTACAGGCTAGCCCAGGCTGCATAGTGAGAATAAGTAATTAACAAGTAATTAACATTAAGAAAGGATTTTAAATCCCAACATAGATGTCCTTTGAAAGACTCCACCCAGTGAGGAATCTGGACACATGTGAGGGACTTGCTGCTGTACTCTGGACAGAGCGCTGAGAGTAGTGTGGAAGAATGGGGGGAGGGGATGGAAGCACCCAGAGGGTTCAGGAGCCCCACAAGGAGACCATCAAGGCCGGCAGATCTGGACCCAGGGGAGCCTGCACAAACTGTTGCACCAACCAAGGATAATGGATTCAGCAGATCTAGCTGAAGGGCAGCTCATTGTCCGTGGGGAGAGTGAGGACTGCCCCGACTTGAACTCTAGTCCCCCCCGCCCCCCGCCCCCGATTTGATCACTTCCAGCACACAGAGGAAAGGGAAGCAGGCTAACCAGATGAGACCTGATAGGCTGTGGTCATATGCTAGGGGAGGAGGTTCCCTTCTGTCAGGAGTCTAGGGGAGGGAAATAGGGTGGAAGAGGGAAGGAGGCAGGAAGGGACAGAGGGAAGGAGGGAACAGGAAGACACAAGGGGGAGGATAACAATCGAGATGTAATCTGAATAAATTATAATAATTTTTAAACTAAAAAAAAGTTTAAAAATAATTGCATCTAAGAGATTTCCATAGGGTAACACAACTCCTAACAGGGATTCACTTCTGAGCACTTAACATACATCTTTATTATTTCTTATTCACAGACAGTCCCTGTCCATATTTAATGCATTAGAAAATCCTAAAGGAAGAGACACTTTTATCAGCTAAACTCACTTCACCTTGTAGAGGATGGGTTCAGACACATAAGCACCCAGTAGGTCTTTTTATTATATAATAAAAATGCTAGTAGTATTGATGCCATTAGTGATGGTTAAATAGGATTTATTTTTCAAATGCAAGTCAACAAACTGCATTGATGTTTTCAATGTTGGTTCTATCGCACTGTTTTGTGTTAGAAATCTCTGCTGTTTTGTTTGTTTTTGTTTTTTGAGACAGGGTTTCTCTGTGTATACTTGGCTGTCCTGGACTCACTTTGTAGACCAGGCTGGCCTCGAATTCACAGTGATCCACCTGCCTCTGCTTGCTGAGTACTGGAATTACAGGCATGTGCCACCACAACGGTCCTGAAATCTCTGCTGTTAATAGTGAACTGGAAGCCGGGCGTGGTGGTGCATGCCTTTAATCCCAGCACTCAGTAGGCAGAGGCAGGCGGACCTCTGTGAGTTCAAGGCCAGCCTGGTCTACAAAAGTGAGCCCAGGACAGCCAGGGCTACACAGAGAGACCCTGTCTCGAAAAACAAAACAAAACAACAACCAACGAAACAGAAAAGAATGAACTGGAAGCCGGGTGTGGCGATGCACACCTGCAGTCTCAGCACTCAGGAAGGCAGAAGCAGGAGGATTGCTGTGAGTTCAAGGCCAGCCTTGTTTACAAATCAAGTCCGAGACAGCAAAGCTACAAAGAAACCCTGTCTGGAAAAAAAAGACTGAACTGTGAGAACTCAGAGGTGGTGGTGCAGGTCTTTTAAACCCAGCCCTCGGGAGGCAGAGGCAGGTGGATTTCTGAATTGGAGGCCTCAAAGTTTAAGGCCAGCCTGGTTTACTGAGAGAGTTCCAGGACAGCCAGGGCTACACGGAGAAACCCTGTCTTGAAAACAAAACAAATAAGCAGAAAAGAATGAGCTATGAAAGACTATCACAGAAACTCAGAAACGTTTGAATTCTGCTCTATGAATTAAGTAAAGGTGATGGGTGGCAGAAGTGCCTGGTATGTTTCATGTTTGGGGAACTTATAAAATAGGTAAATATAAATATTTAATAACACCTTAGGTTTACAACCAACGTAATGAATGAGTCACAGGACTTCTTCCTAGGGACACTTTCAGCTAGTTCCCACAGCCCTGTGAACATTACTCTGTTGTTAGGGATCTGAAAGCTGAGGATGACACAGGCTAATGTTTTGACCAGAGAACTGGAGCTATTAGGTAGAATCAAGTTTTGATAGTCAGGCTCTGAGTCCAATGCATTTCCATTATCCTACAAGGCATTTTATAAAAACGGACGTTTTACATTATAGTAAAACATAGCAGCTGTTACGCAGTAGAATGGGATCGGCTATTTCACCCGAATGAGAAGGAAATTTTATTCTTTCCAGAGGTTTTGTTGTTAGGGGTAACTATTAAAATTATCGTAGGCACCGATTTGAAATGTGTGGTTAACGCTCTAAAACATGCAAATAAAGCTAAAGTAAAGTGTAAGGTGGGAAGGAGTTAGCAGTGTGAACACAGGCGTTCCTTAGCAGATACAGGACTCGGAAATCTATTGGCTATTGGCTACAACAAGGATTAAACACTTCCATTCAAGTTAGCTCAAATTGCTAAGCGGCGTGGTAGGTTTGGTGGCCTTTTCCTTGTTGGTTTGGGGTTTTGTTTTGTTTTGTTTTGTTGGTCTTGTTCTGCCGTGCTCAAACCCAGGGCTTCCCCGGGCTAGAGAGTGCTCTTTCATACTTCGCAAGACTTTCAGCCCAGCTCTGATATTTACAGAGGATAATTTTCTTGATCTCAGGGTGACTGTTCTTCAAACCCATTCAGACCTGGGATTTCCTCTTGCTGGACTGCCAATCATCTGTATGACCTTGGGGACAGGCATTACCCTCTGATCCTGAATACTCTCTGTTTTTAACAGTCCCTTTATCACTGGGATGGCTTGAAAATTAAATAGGAAAATATAAACAAGGCAGATAGATGGCTAAGGACCTGGCGGTCTGAAAGTACCAGCTCTTTCCCTCTGGAGACGTGCAAGTATTTGTACGCTGGGCTTCGTGCTAAGAAGAAAAAAAAAACCTTACACACCCACAAACAAAAACTGAATACTGCTTAGACCCAGTATTAAAGAGTGGGCTATTTAGCATTGCTCCTGTGCCTTATCTACAGCCAGGAACTTGATAGAGAAAAGATAAATATTGGATTTAGCTGAAATCAAACTATACCACCCCCTGAGGTCCTGAGCGGTTAGAAAAGCCCACCACTGGCAGCATCTCATTGGCCAGTTTCCACCTAATATATAAAAGGATGTTGTCCTTGCAACATTCCTCCTTGGTCTCTAGGTCCTGCCTTTTTGTCATGGCTCATTCCGGCTGAACTAAATTTCTCCCAACATGACTGAAGCGATGGGCCGGATCTAACAAGATTAAGTTTAATAGGGATAAATGTAAAGACTTATACTTCAGTCTAAAAAGAATTCTGTGCAAGTGCTGGATGGGGAATATACGGATTAGCAGCAACATGTGTGAAAAAGACTTAGGGGTTTTAGCTGATATTAGGCTCAATTAGTCAACAGTATGCTTTCTCTAACAGAAAAATTTCAATGAATTGAGCCTGCATTGACTCCTGCCCCAGCCTGGCAATTTCTCTACCGCACTAACTACTTCTTCAGCTTCATCGGTCACCTAGATGTAGATGACTTCTTTCCTTTTTCTCACCCAGTGCATCTGAGCTAGGGCCTGAGAACTTGCATTCCTAAGAAGCGCTCAAGTCTAGGCTAAGAGTCCAGGCATTGGGTATAACTCCTCTACCCTGCCAGGTCAGGAGATCTTGGGCCTGCTGAAAGCAAGGAGACTGAAATCCTAACAGAGCCGAAGAAAGAAAAGGAATGAAGAGCCTCTGTTGAGTTGTAGTGTTAGTAGTAAAATTAACAATAATTAACATTCTTTGATAGTTGATTGCGCACTAGCAATTCCACCAAACGAATCGCGCTGCGTGCGCATAAGGATGATAACAACCAACCACATAGCTTTTGCCCTGTGTTGTTTTTTTCTCTGCGTGCACAGATTTAATGCTTAGAGACTCCCAGGGGACAGTTTTACTAGGCTCCCTTTCCAGATAAGGATGCTGCAATCCAAAGAAGAAACCCACAAAGGTCACATTTACACAGTCACAAGAGATAGGGCAGAATTTGGACCCAGATGTGCTGACTCCGGAAACTCGTGATAGTAGGAGACCTCTGCGGAGCCTTGACTGAAGACGCCGCTTGGCTCCAGAGAGAACAAACAAATGTGAAGGGCTGGATGGTGGGTGGATGAGCAGAGGCTGGGTTGTCATGGAATGGAATACTACCCAGCGATAAAAATGAAAGAACTGTTGAAAACATCCAACAGCAGGAAATATGGCGAGGGAATGAAGTCAGACTGGGGGGTGGGGAGAAGAGTAAACAAAGTTAACTAACAGCTGGTGAGGAGCTAGGGATTGTGGGAAGGGGACTTTGAGAACAGGCAGGAGGGAAGGGATTACAAACAGGCACAAGAAAACCATGGAGAAAAATAAATATCTTACTGCCTTTGTGATGGCGCTGTTTTCCAAGGGGTGAAACATGCCAAAATGTATCAAACTGGGCACCTTACTTACTGTTTATCGTCTGCTCCTCGTTGTTCAGTAAAAATACACTTGGGTCTACGCATATAAGTAAAATTCACAACTGGTGTGAAGCAGGCATGAGTTTCTATTCTGCTAACTGACCCAAATTTGTGTGGGGTGCAGAGTTGTACCAATAAGACAGGCAATGTTGATAAGTGGTCCCAAGTCATAACTAATATATATTCAATGTCATGCCAATTTCCAAGTGGAAATGACAATTAAATAATAACTTATCTTCTCTGAAAATCCAAGTCAGTAGAGCAGTCAATTACTAAATTGCATTTTATTAAAAAAAATTAGTCATAGAAGGGCACTTTAATCCCAGCACTTGGGAATTACAGGCAGGCAGATCTCTGAGTTCAAGGCCAGCCTGGTCTACATGTAGTGAATTCCAGCACATGCCTGTGACCCTAGCATTTGGGAGGCTTGAGCAGGTGATTTCTCTATGAGATCAAGACCAGCCTGGTCTATATGGTGAGTTCCTGGCCAGTCAGTTCTACATAGTGAGACACTGACCCCCTTCCCCCAAGATCCACAGCCAGACTCTAGGCAAAGAATGAGAGCCTTGGAACACTCAGCCCTGAATGGAATGTCTCCACAAAATCCCTCCCCTCAGGGCTCAGGGAACCCTGCTGAAAAGGAGGAAGAAAAAGTATCAGAAGCAGAGGGGACAAGGAACAACAAGAAAACAAGACTCTCTAAATCCACATGCTCAAAGCTCATCTGAGTTCACAGAGATAGGCGTCACATGCACAGGGCTCGGACAGTGTGTACCAGGCCTTTGTGTATAATATTATAGTTTCCAGTTTTTAAAAATGGGATACTTGAGTGTGCAAAAGAGTAGGTCTCTGTTTCCTGCACCTTCTCTTGGGCTCTTTTCCTTCTGTTTTTTACAATTTCAATGTGCTAGTTTTTGATTAACTTATTTTATTACTTTTTATTAGAAGCCTGTTGGTTTTCTAATGAGAGACAGAAGGGGACTTGAGTACCTATGGGAGGGGAGGTGGGAGGATTAGAGGGAGGGAAACCCTTATCAGGTCAGGATAAGTTTTATGTGAGGGGGAAAAAGTCTATTTTCAATAAAAGGAAAAAAACGTTTCCAAACAAACAAGGAACTTAATATTCTCTTTTTAAGTCAATAAGAGGATAGACTTACTCTCTATTCCATCTTCTTTTCCCTCTTGGAGACAGGGTCTCCCTGTGAGGCCAGGCTGGCCTGAAGCGCACCATGTAGACCTGACTAGCCCTGAGCTCCCATTCCCTGTAGTTGCCTTCAGAGTTCTGGGACCAAAGGCGTGTGCCACCTCGACCTTTATAAATTTATTTCTATGTAATGTTAAGATTTAAGATTGCCTAAGAATGCTCTTTGTAACTTAACAAAGTTGTTTTGTTTTGTTTTTAACACTTATTTATTTTGTGTATATGTGAGAGTGTGGCACACCAAAAGTGTGCATGCAGAGGTCAAAAGACAACTTTCTGGAGTCAGTTCTCTGCCTCCATCATATGGAACTCAGGTCTTTGGCCTTGGGGGTGTGCCTTTACTCAATGAGCCATCTCCCCAGTTCTTGTAACCTTTTGGATAATTGCTTTTTATATTTGTGGAGGTTTACTTTGCTGAGTTTCATAACTTGTCTTAAAATAAAGCAGAATGCACCAGTCTGTCACAGGAACTATTTAAGAAGCCCAATAGTCCCTGGTTTTGTTGTTTTGGGCTGTTTTGTTAGTTTGGTTGGGTGGCTGGTTGCTTGGTGTTGGAATTTTTATTGTTGTCTTGTTTGTTTGTTTTTTTGAGACCGGGTTTCTCTGTGTAGCTTTGGCCGCCCTGGAACTCACTCTATAGACCAGGCTGGCCTTGAACTTACAGACATCTGCCTGCTCTGCCACCCAAGTATGAGGATTAGAGGAGTGCCCCACCACTGCCTGGCATGCTTTTTGTTTGCTTTTTAGTGTCAATTAAAAGGGGCTGGAGAGATGACTCAGCGGTTAAGAGTACTGGCTGCTCTTCCAGAGGCTGAAGGAGGCAGGTTCAATTCCCAGGACCCCACATGGCAGATCACAACTGTCTCTAACCCCAGTTCCAGGAGATCCGATGCCTTCTTCTGACCTCCTTGGACACCAGGCACATTCTCACAGTGCACAGACATGCGCTCATGCAAATACTCAAATACATAGTGTTTTGAAAAAGTTAATTAGGAAAACCATTTAAAGATTTAAATCACAGAGCACATGTGTTTCCAGAGCTTCTTTTCAGGGCACAGAAGCTATGACAATCTGTGTGAAGACTTCTGATCCACCCAGAGGCGCTCCTGTAGAACCACGCTATAGAAGTCGCCAGGATGGCTAGTCCAATGTGGGTCTCGGCTTGCCTGTCCCTGAGTCCGTGCAGGAAACTGACCCCTCGTTAATGCAAAGCTGGAAGTTTGGGCAGAGGGAGGAGGTGGCATAATCACATCTTTGTTCCACTGTCAAGAATTGTTCTAGCCCCTCACTCTATTCCCAGGGAGAATAAAGTGACACAAGTCAAGGACACAGCTGAGCCTCCAAGATAAGGAGAGGAGTGCAGTTTGGGACAGGAGGAGTGAAGAACACATTGTACAACTCAAGTAGATTTATTCTCCTCCCTTTGATTGCCTATGGAGGTCACAGGGAGGAGGGGAAGAGGCCTGCTCAGAGGGAGGCCCTGAAATACAAAAGGCTACGGACTCAGAGGCTGGGAGAGATTTGTGGGAAAGACCACAGTGAAATGACAGTGTGTAAGTGATGTTCCTTCTTCCCCAAACTTTGGTGGGGTGAGGTGCACAAAGGAGACCTCAAAGTTCTGTGATCGGGTCTGAGCTTTTAACCCACTGATAATCAAGCAGAAAGGATTTTAAAGACTTTCCAAGGTTAATTATTGAAGTTTTACTAAGAATCGGTACTACCTCCAAAATCCCTGAGGATTCCCACGGTGGAGTGGGTTGGCTCCCATGCATGAAGAAATCACAGAATTATGTTTGGGTAGCTCCCTTGTTTTTTTTTTTTTTTTTTCTTGGTCTGTTTTTGGTTGTGATTTCAGAATGCCTAAGGTTAGGTTATTCATAAAGGAAAGGGATGCACTTTGTTCTGGAGGCTGAGAAGTCAAAGACGGGAATTTAGCTGGCAATGGGCATTGGTCCTCAGGAAGCCTCAACTCATGAAAGAAAGCAGAAGGCCACACAGACTCCCGGCCAGAGAGCTAAAGCACAAGAGATGGGCTCCCTTTGTCTGACCAACTCATCCTCAAGAGACAAGATCTTACCCACACGAAAAAAGCAATCCATTCCTGAAGGCACCACTTCTCAACACTGTCGCTGTGAAGAGTCAAAGGGGATGGAACTGTGCAAACCACCAACTGTGGCTCCAGGTACACTTTAATCAAGAATGAATGAGAGTAAAGCCTGGTGGAGATGCGTCTCTGTAAATGGAAGGTAACCAAGCTTGGCGTCGTGGGGCAGGAGCTGTGAGTTGCCCAGGCCCAGCCCCTACCCCACTGGGCTTAATGCTCCACTCTACTAAATCAGCGATGGGGCTGGAAGTGTAGCTCAGCTAAGAGTCCTTGCTAAGCATCTTTCAGGTCCTAAAACTGCTCCCTCCAACACCAAAAGTGTAGAGTCGGGGAGTGGAACTCTCAAAAATGTAAGTTTTGCACAAGAAGCTATGTGGGGGTTTTTTGTTTTATTTTGTTTTGTTTTTGTTTTTCTCAAAGCAGCAACTTACCTGATTGTTAAGTTTCGAACCTCAGACCTGGCCTCCAGGTTCTCCCAGCATCCCTCAGTCCCTACCTGTTAGAAGGTACAGCTGGCATACCTCTGGCCCTCTACCCTGAACTCTCTAGGCCAGGGTCTGCGCTTCCTTTCCCCCAGAGGCTCTTCCCTATATAACCCAGCCATTTTGGTTACCTGCTCCCTTTTGTACTTTTGGCCTCCTGGCTTCTCCAACTGGTTCCCCACTCCACGCCCTCTCTCCCCTTTCCCCTTCTCTACACATGAATCGGGGTCATGAGAACCCTGGGTTCTCCCACATGTATCTGCCTCTGGCTGGACTCGGCTGTATATGCACAATAAACTCTCTCCTCCGTCATACCTAGGAGCATCACATCTTTTCCTTTCCTTTTTCTTTCTTTTTTCTTTTTTTCATTCATTCACTGATCACAAAACAAACCGATAAGTGAATTGCAGATGTCTTCTGCCCTGCCTCTGTTCCTAGGAGTCGTATGTATCAGACAGCACTCAAAATAGACTGTAATTCAAAGCCACAGTGTCTTCTTTACCAACTACGTACTCTATTGTTCATTAATACTAATATACAAGTCCTGCCAGGTGATGGCACATGCCTTTAATCCCAGCACTCAGAAGGCAAAGGCAGGGGGATCACTGAGTTCAAGGCTAGCCTGGTCTAGGACAGCCAAAGCTACACAAAGTAAGAAATCCTGCCTTATAAAACAAACAAATAAATAAACCAAATAAGCAAACAAGTACACTTATTCAATTTCAAATTTTATTTTTATTTATTTATTTATTTTGGTTTTTCAAAAGAGGATTTCTCTCTGTAGCCTTGGTTATCTTGGACTCCCTTTGTAGACCAGGCTGGCCTCGAACTCACAGCGATCCACCAGCCTCTGCCTCCCAAGTGGTGGGATTAAAGGTGTATGCCACCACGCCCAGCTTTCCAATTTTTATTTTAAAGAATATCAGAACTGCAATCCTAGAAGAACAGCTTTTTACAGACTGTTTTCCTTTATGTCTGTCTGCATTGTCTGTGCATCCTTTTGGTGTGCAAGTGCATCAGAAACACCTCCATCCACAAGCCTGCCAGCCATAGCGTGTGCACACTCTACTCAAGTGACTTGAATCCTCTTGCAAATCCTCGCAGACATTTGGACCATCTGGGTAAGCAAAGGTCTTTCCGTATGAGTACAAACCGGCCCTTAATTTCATCCTCCTTGGCTTCCAACTCGACTGGCTGAGGAGACCAGCACTATTTCCTAAAAGATCAGGGCCAAACAGTTCTGGCCTACCATGATTTTTCTCTCCTCCTCCTCCTTCCTCTCCTTCCTCTCCATCTTTTGCTCCTCTCCTTCTCCTTCTTCTTCTAGTGGTAGGAGTTGGTCCAATCCCCCAGGCCATTTTTTTTAATGTGGTTTTGTTTCCTTTAACTAAGCTAACTTTTACAGGAGCATATATGTCTACAGAAGCCTGGGGAACACACAGATGGGTCTGATTGAATGAGTTAGACTTTTCTAGCTGCAGGAAAAGTTACCAGACCTGTAGATTGACTCTTCAGGAGGAAGGCCAAGGGAGAGAAAGGAAATGTGACTAAGCACTGCAGAGGAGGTGATGGAGGGAAATGAAAAGAAGGCAGAAGGTGAAGGGGTGATGGGGAAAGACTGCAGCCAGGACAGTCAGAAATTCCTTTGCTTTCTACATTCCACGCGCAACCATGATCTAAGTAATTGTTCAAGCCATTTCATAAGTACAGTAGAACACCAATTTGGATACTCTCAACTTAAAATTTACATAATAGGTTTGAACTCTGTTATTTTGGTCTTCCTATATTAGGTATAGAAGTGACTAGCGTAAATGATTGCTGAAAAATAAACTGTTTAAGATTATTTTAAAGCACTATCAGGTGCCTCATTACTCTTGACTTTATTTTATTTCGTAATTGTTTTTGGATCTGCACTTGCCGGAAGCAGGTGAGAGACTTTTATTATTAAGAAACATAGGTCAGATGCCTGTCTTCAGGGAGCAAAGGGGCCAGAGGTGAAACGAGGCAGATAGAAGAAGACAATGACTCTCAACTCCAGCTAACTGGAAAAAGTGGGGAATGGAGGCTACAGATAACTCTTGTTTTCCAGGGCACAGCTCCCACGGAGTGACAGAGCAGTTACAGCGTTACTGGAAGTGCATGAAGGTTTTTAAATTTTCCCTTCTTGTAAGTACCTGAATTTGATTGTCTTCTCTATTAAAACAGCTTTCTTCAATCTTTAGATGTTGGACAGTCACCTCAGGTTGGAAGGGACATGCAGAGGAAGACACAGTTCCTGACATGACGGGGGTTTTTCCCAGTAAAGTGTTCTCAAAGCAAATGAAGTTCTAACAGGAAATGGCTAAGCAGCCTGTCTTGACAGCATAGACTCTGGGCTTCCCCACTGGTGACCCCCGAGACAAGAATGTGTTTGCATTTATTTGGGGGGGGGGGTGATCACCGAACGCAGCAGGAGAGGAGTGAGGAAGTTAGATGAGGAAGCAGAGTAACTGGTAATAAAAGAAGCAGTTTCCTGCTGTGAACAACTGGAGCCCCCGTCCTCCTGGGGCTGGGGCGCTGTGAGGACGCCAGAGAAGGTGCCTCATGCGGGGCGGGGGAGTGGGGGTGGGGTGGGGCGGGACTCCTTGCACCCGCGTCCTGCCCTGTTCTAGGTTTGAAAGGGAGAGTCCGCAGGAAGCTGCTCTCGATCCAACAATGTCTAGGGAAGGTGGTACCTCCAGGAGAAAGGGGGGTGTGGGGTTACAGATCGTGTCAACGATACAGGGTGGAATGTGAGTCTAGATGTGATCATGAAAAGCTGCGGGGAGTGGTGGAGGTTCAGCAAGGTCAGACAAAGATGGAGGTGGTGATGAAGGAGCGCCGACCTTGGCGGGAGTGACTGTAAGACAGAAACAGATGGAAAAGAGCATCTTGTTGTCACGGGAGACCAGCTTCCCTGGGGAACCAGAGTTCACGACTACCAGGGAAGGAAGAACAGGGACTATAACTAAAAAGACACGCAATGCTCAGGTTCAGGCCTCTTCAAATAATCCTTCTGGCAACTTGACTTTTATTTATATATTTTAGCACATAATTAGCTGGGGGTTTTTTCTTTCTTTTCTTTCTTTCTTTTTTTTTTCCAAGCCAGACAACATGGGCAAACCTGATTCTGCAGATAACAAGGTGATTAAATAGTTTGATTACAGGAATGACATGATTAAATTTTTTTTTTATCTTGGCAAGATGGTTTCCCCAAACCTCAGAATGTTGGGCATGGCCTGGAAGAGACAGACAGGAACCCCTAAAGAATAGAGCCACGGTGTGCTGCAGTGAGTGCTGCTCCGAGGGCACTGAGCATGGACACAGAGAGGCTCTCACCCTGGTCAGAGCGAGGTTCCCAGGCATACCATAGGGAAAGATGGAAGAGGAAGGGAGGGCCCCAGGAACGAAGGATGCTGACTCATAGAATTGATGTTGTCTTTAACTGAGGTAATAAATTATAGCAGGAAGAACAGATTTTGTGGTTGGAATTTGGGCTTGTTGGATTCAGTGTGGGCTGTTAATCTGGACAAATGGAGGAAGGAGTTTTAAAAAGCTGGGTCTGGAGCCTCCAGAGCAAAGTGGAGAAACAGGCACACTATAGGAGTCTTTCCAAAGGAAGGGATGAAAATGAAAACACTATGAGCTGGCCATCAGATAGTCAGACTTAGCGACGTTTTTCTTTAAATATAATTTGGAACGTTTTTCTTTAAATATAATTTGGAAGGATCGTTCTCACCTACTCACTAATTAGTGTTGGTAATTCTGCTTCCCAAGTTTTTGCTTTAAGTATGGGAGTAAAAGGCTTATATAGCCGTAAAATACAAACTCTCGTTGGACATAGATATATCTATGAATTAAAATATAGGGAATAGTGCTGGAGACATGGTTCAGAAAATTAAGCATTTGTACTGTTCTTGTAGAAGAGCACAATTCAGTTCCCAGCATCCACTTCGGGTGGCTTACAGCCATTGCCTATTATAACTCCAACTCTAGGAAACCAGTGCTCTCTTTGATCATCTTGGGCACTTGAACTCACATATACATACTGGCCCTCCTACAGACATGTAATTTAAAAGCAAATACTAAAAAGGAGTATGGGAGAAATAGAATGTAGGAACTAGAGATGTAAATTGAGGATAAACCAAAACGGCATTGTTTTCGGTAACGGCTAAAAGTGCCAGATAGCAGCGAGTCACTGACTCTCGAGATTCCCCAGTTATGTTACGGGAGGGAAACTACTAAATGTAAAGTATGAAATAAAGCAGTTACCAATTCCTATTTGCCAGCTTCCTCTAATTTGACATCCTCCCCACCCCTGGAGGCTGTACTCCTGCGGTACGTACCTGCAGAGGCCCTACACAATATTTCTTGTGTACCTTTAGGCCACCTCTTCACTATTTTCCTTACTGTGGCCTAGCAGAAAATTAGTCATAAAGACATGCGCTGGGGTTTGTGGAAGCCCGATAAATAATGCTACTGTTTTCCTTGCTTGAGTTTTGAAGCAAAAGGCGTAACGTCAACAGAGAACAACCGTGCCACTTTTATCATTATAGTTGATAAAGGCTGGGCTAGAGGACGCAGTTTAGGCGAAAAGCAATAATAACTATTGATGTTCAAAGCATGCAATAGACGCACTTACCCAACAAGTTATCTGCAGAGGTAGTTAACAGCAACCCTCTCCCTGCATGGGAACTAACCCTGGGACACAAATTTGAGACACAGAAAAGCAAATCAAAATTCACACTCTGAGAAGGCAAAGAGGTAGGCATGTCCGGTTCCTTATCCGGCCTTTAGTCCATAAATCACTGAAGTCCTTTATTTACCTGGGTGATTATATACTGAAAACATAGTAACATAGTGCTCCCTCCCTGTCATCTTCCTCCTTCTGTGCTCCCTCCCTGTCATCTTCATCACCCAGGCAAGGACTAAAGATGAAAACCAGGACTTAGAGTTTGGAAAGTCTTCAGAGACTACAGTTTGAGGTAGAATGACTTGTTCAAAGACACATAGCTAATTGGGAGACAGTCTTAAGCTAGATTCCTTTAAGAAAAGAGAGAGGGAGAGAGAGAGAGAGAGAGAGAGAGAGAGAGAGAGAGAGAGAGAGAGAGAGAGAGAGAGAGAGAGAGATCTGAAAAAATGTGATTATTTAAGTCCATAACTTTTGTATACCACCCAAAGGTGTCTTTGAGCAGAATCATTAGCCAAGTGGAGATAACTTTTTTAAAGAACCCCTCACCCAGAGAGAGAGGTAATGAGGCCACTGACTTTCACATGGCCTGCCTTCATCCTGAACAGGGGCAGTGTTTTCTCAGGTTCTGCGTCTGTTCCTTCTCACACTATGGAAAATGCAGCGCTTTCTCCTTAGAAGATAGGGAAAACATACATTCTGTCTGTTTGTTTGTTTGGGAATTTCCTCCCAGCTAGTACGGGGCCTGGAGTACAACCAGCATTCAAGAAATGAAAATGATAAGTAAATCAAGGAATGAATAAATAAACAAGGCTCCCTCTTCACTCGGAAAGGGGTATGGGATGACAAATGAACAAATGCTTTTCCAGCTGTGGTGATAAAGAAAGCACAATCAGGAAATCAATTTATTAAACTCTGCCAAAAAATATTTTCTAAACATTTTGCTGCGAAAGAATCCAATTATTAACAATTATCATTCCGACTGGCTTAAGTGAAAAGAATGAAAAAGAAGGAGGCAGCAGGAAACTTTTGAATTAACCAGCAGCAGAAGCAAAAGCAGAGTTCTCTGGGTGTGTTAGTGTATGCTGGCGATTCCAGAATTGCCTGGGAGGCAGGAAGAGCAAGAAGAGCTCAAGGCCAGCCTGAACTCTAGAAAAAGACTCCATTACAAGCAAACAAAGTAGTTAGGAGAGCCTCACTCTTTATGAAGGACAGTCATAACAACCCCAACAGTTCTCCAGGGACAATCATAGCAACCCCTCAGATCTCCTGGCTGACAAAAGAACCTGGGGAAATGAATCTAGTTCAGTTCCTCAGCAGGATGTGCCTCCCACCCCACTCTCTACCTCCACCTTTTAAACTGGGTGGATGGATGCCTGGAACCTGCTATGTAGACTAGGCTGCCTTCAGATTTGCTGAGAACCCCTGCCTAGGCCTGTTAGGTGTTGGAATCAAAGGCATACATTACCACACCCAGGCAGTTCCCACTTTTGCACTCCAGCTTGCGGCGAGCATTTCCTCCAGGAGGTTTACACATCCTATTTTATCTTCACAACCACTCTATGAAGTGGGTATCATAGACTCTGCCCTGTGAGACCGTTAAGCAAAATCAACCAAACATAGACATTGGTGGTCCCATAAAGAAGTGTGATATGGACCTTCAAAGCTCAGGTTAGGATTCAGCTGCCATTGTGAATGTATTAAGAGGAGACACCTAGCCTGGCAGTGCTAGCTCACACCTTTAATCCCAGCACTTGAAAGGCAGAGGCAGGCAGGTCTCTTGAGTTCAAGGCAAACTGGTCTACATAGTGAGCTCCAGGACAGCTAGGACTACACAGAGAAACCGTGCCTCCAAAACAAACCAAGCAAAATAAAATGAAATGAAACAAAAAGGTGAGGTCTTTAGAACTGGGATTGTTGCTCACTTGATAGAATGCTGGCTTGACATTCAGGAAGCCTTGGGTCCTCAGCCCTGCATGAAACTAGATGTGGTGGCCCATCCCTATAATTCCAGCACTATAGAAGTAGGGGCAAGAGGATCAGAAGTTCAGGGTCATTCTTTGTTGTTGTTTTTTGAGACAGGGTTTCTCTGTGTAGCCTTGGCTGTCCTGTATTCACTTTTGTAGACCAGGCGGGCCTCGAACTCACAGCAATCCACCTGCCTCTGCCTCCCAAGTGCTGGGATTAAAGGCATGCACCACCACGCCAGGCAGAAGACCTTTTTAACACCACACACAACAATATTTATTCTAACAAAATCATGAGCTTCACTATAAACCACAACATCATGGACCTTTACACATGTCAAGAACAAGTGTCTGTCACCCATGCTGTCTTTAGGCTTATGTCTTTTTCTCTCCTCAGCTGAAGACTTTTCTCTTGTTAATGCTTGCATAGTCCCATTCATTTTAAAGTATTAACTAATGGCTCAGATAATAAATTCAGATATGTTAGCAATAAAGTATTCAATACTGGAATTAAGAATACAATGTTATCCAAATAGCATCAGAAGTAATATAACACTAAAGGACAAATCTAAGAAAAGAACTGTAGTACTTGTGTATCAAAAATTACAAAATTTGAGGAAACTGAAGACAATATTAATAAGTTCAGAGACTGTTCATGTTTGTGAATCAGAAGACCCAATATTGTTATATGAGCATTCTCTCAAAATTGATCTGTAGATTCCATTCAAATTTTTAACACTTTCTGTTGAAGAAATTGAGAAGTAAATCCATTTGTATGGTAATGAAAAACATCTAGAAAACCCAAACAGTTTTACAAAACGACAGAATCAGGAAGCTTTCATTTCCCATTTTAAAATCTTACTATAAAGCTATGGTTTCCAAGACAGAGTGGAAGTGACACAAGGACAGACATGGATTGGTGGACGGGAACAGGGCGTCTGCATCAAACACTCACAGTCAGCTGATTTGGCGCAAAGGTGCCAACGTAGTTTACTGGGGAGAGGACTGCGTGCAACAAGTCGTGCTGGGGAAAAGAGATTATTCATAAAAAGAGATGAACTTAGAGTTTCACCTCATAGCATATTTAAATGTAAATCTGTATGGAACATGTATGTGTGTACTACATACAGAATGTGTGTGCGTGTGTGTCTGTGTGTGTGTGTATAATGTGTGTATATACTAAATGTATATATAATATATGTGTATATATATAGATATAGAAGAGAAGCCCTTATGAGAAAATCTACATATAACATGGGAGAAAAATCTTCAAAACCTTGAGTTAGACAAAGATTTCTTAGATAAAACACCAAAAGTACAGTCTATATAAGAAAATAAATGATAAATTAGGCATCATCAAAATTTAAGTTTTGCTATCTGAATACATTATTAAGCAAACGAGCGAGGCAGTCATGGCACATGCCTTTAATCCCAGCACGTGGGAAACACAGGCAGGCAGATCTTTTAAGTCTGAAGCCAGCCTGGCCTACAGAGAGAGTTCCAGAAGAGCTAGGGCTACACATAGAAACCCTGCTTCAAAAACAACAAA
The DNA here is from genome assembly GCF_964271855.1 of Acomys minous. Lineage (NCBI taxonomy): Eukaryota > Metazoa > Chordata > Mammalia > Rodentia > Muridae > Acomys > Acomys minous. The sequence goes on from NC_140492.1 coordinate 42,973,305, forward strand.
AGAAAAAAGGAAATGAAAAGATGAGGCTGGAGAGAAGGCTCAGCAGTGAAGTCCACTTGGTGCCCTAGCAGGGGACCTGGCACCCACAGGGCAGCCCCTAGGTATCTGTAACTCCAGTTCCAGAGGATCTGATGCCCTGGTCTGGCCTCTATGGATACTGTACACTGGTGCCCAGACCTACATATAGACAAAACACCCAAACACATAAAATAAAATAAACAAATCTTTAAAAACAAAGTAAAGAAAAATACAGACTGAGGGAAAAATGTTTGTTAAACTCATATTGAGTATAAGAGTTTAGTCAGAGTATAAAGAGTTCATAAATTCAATGAAAAGGAAGTATCAACAATCCAACCATGAACAAAGCACAGAACAGTTCATACTAATGAAGATACATAAATGACTGTGAACCATGCAAAAGATGCTTAGCACCATTATTTGTTACACTCCCACTAAAGAAAACCACAAGAAGACCCCATTCTATAGCTACCCAAGTTACCGGAACACTGACAATAACAAATACTAAAGAGGACATGAAGAAGTGGAAATCATCATCCATAGGTGACAGGAATACAAAATGGATGCTTCTCACAGAGAAACATAAAATGGTCACTAAGCCCTGTAATTCTGCCCCCGAGCATGCACTCAGGAGACAAGAGAGCATATGCTCCCAAGAAGATGTGCATCAGAATGTTCAAAACAGCAAATACTGAAAACAACTCAAACGTTCACTAGTCTGTGACTGGAGAGATGAGTTACAGTCAATAAATACAGTAGAATATCATGTATGAACAAAAAGGAAGAGATTGTTGACTCATAATAGATTGGGGACAAACATCAAAACATGCGAAGGGAAATAAGCTAGATTCAAAAGGCCCAACTTGCAGGATTCCTATTTTATACTATATATGTAAGATTTTTATGTGCTAATTCATAGCATATATGTAGATTTTTCATGGGTCAGTTCATAATACATACATATGCTATTGACATAAACTTATGGAGAAAGTAGATCCATAGTTTCCTAGGGCATGAACCAGCACTAACTAAAAATGAGCATAAGAACCTTACTTGGCAGCCTTGGGGGCACACAGAGGAAGGAGATGTGGGCTACCCTGATGTGATCTGATGGACTGTGATCAAACAGTGGAGAAGAAGCCCCCCCCCCCATCAGAGGTCTAGGTGAGGGGAATAAGGTGGAAGAGGGAGGGAGGGTGGGAACTGGAAGATAAGAGAGAGGGGATAGCAATCACGATGTAATGTGAATAAATTAAAATAATAAAAAAGAACAAAAAAAAATCTTACTTGGGGGATAAAAATGTTCTGCGACTAACTTATATTGATGAATGCTTCACCTGGTAAATTTACCAAAACCCATTGAATTTCATGCTTGATTCAGGTGACTGGTATTAAAATATAGTTCTGTGATGTTATTACAAATAAACTCATTTTTTCGAAGATTTATTTAGTATTTGTACAGTATACTGCTCACATGTGTGCCTGTATGCCAGAAGAGAGCCCAGTTCTCACTATAGATGGTTGTGAGCTACCATGTATTTGCTGGGAATTGAACTCAGGACCTTTGGAAGAACAAACAATGCTCTTAATCTCTAAGTCACCTCACCAGCCTCAAACAAACTAAATTTTAAAGTGAATTTGAGAAATCAAATGTATCTTGTGATCTTGAGAGAGCTCAAACCTTGGTGACCAAGGAAATGCTCCTCTTCCTCCTCCTCCTCCTCCTTCATGTTTACACAGGCCAGAGCCCTCTACATATTTGTTGTGGACTCTGTTTCTCTGGATAACGTCGATCAATGAACAACAAAGCAACGACTTACCTATTTGGACCTCTCTTGCTCTTCCTGTGAACTTCATCACGTGAGCCAAAAATAAAAAGTCCAGCCAGGCATGAGAGAGAGAGAGAGAGAGAGAGAGAGAGAGAGAGAGAGAGAGAGAGAGAGAGAGAGAGAGAGAGAGAGAGAGAGAGATTTCTGGGGTGTGTGCCTGGGTGTCTAGAAGAGACCAGCCTTTAAGCCATATACCTCATTATGCATCAATGTGCTTGAGGCATCATCTAAGGCTGTAAAAGGTGAAGTTGCTCTCTTCTGGAGCTGGAGCACTGGCATCTGCTCTTAGACACTGGAGCTCTTCAAGTTTTCAGGCCTTCAGCCCAGTTACAGTATTGGTCCCTGTTGTGCTTCAAGATCAAGTGAATCAATTTCCATAGAGAACCCCTCACAGAGCCCTCTGCATGTGCCATATGGACTCTGTTTCTCTAGAGAACGCTGATCAATGCACAGTGGAGCAACGCCTTTCCTATTTGGACCTTCTCTATGATCCTGTTTTTTCTTTTTCTTTTTTTTTTTTTTTGGTCTGGCTGTTTTCCTTACCACCACTTCCACCACCGCCCATCTGAACTTTTAACTACAGTTTTTCTCTTGCATGAGACATCTCCCCTACTTCTCTTCTCCGCCACCATCCGGCAAGACTTGAACTCTTGATAAAGGAGCCAGATAAATATTCTGTTTTAAGGCACCCAGAATTTTGTGACACACAGGGTATTAGTTTCTAAGGGCTACAGGGGAGAAGTGACCTCAAGTAGGCGGCTTACGTAAATATGAATGCAGATAGAGAGCTCTAGCGTAAGCATTCTGACATGAGCTGTGAGCAGGGCTGTATTTATTCTCTGTGAAATGTCTAAAGGAAAGCCAGCCCTGCACGGCTTCTGCAAGCTTCTGCTTGCTGCTCCATGGCTTGTAGACACGTCCTTATAGTTTTGCCTCAGTCTTCACACACCCTTTGCTCCTTTTCTCTTCATTTGTAAAGACACCTTCCATTGGATTGGGGCCCACTCTAATTCTGAGTGTTGCCCTCATCTTGAGATGCCAGCTCAATTACACACACAGTGATCCTTTTCCCCCCAAAATGTCAACCGCACAGGTATCAGTGAATATACTCTTTGGGGGAGGATTGCTGAGTCTGTTAGATCCTCCTATGTCCTTTCTCTATCCTTGGACACATTACTTTTCTACAGAAATTGGGAGTTTCTCTTCTATTGACTTCTGTCCAGTTCTGCTCAGTGTCTGCACCCAGCTGGCAAGCTCCTGTTAACCAGAATACAGCATTAGCATCTCACACTGCCGAACTGTGGCAGTACGGACTGTTCTACTCGGGCACGCATTGTTTATTTTCCTGTTTGTAGGTCTGTTCCCTGACTAGATCTTAATCTCCTGTAAGACGATACCAAACCCCACAGCTTTGCTTGGCACCTTTGGCTGCACACTGCAGCTAGGTAAAGAGCTTTAAGAAGCCTGCCCCTACGGCTTCCAATTTTCTTAGTATCTCATGCATGACTACTTCTTAAAAAGCTTCCTTCCATGGTGGCGCACACCTTCAATCTCAGCACTTGGGAGGCAGAGGCAAGTGGATCGCTGTGAGTTCAAGGCCAGCCTGGTCTACAAAGCAAGTCCAGGACAGCTAGGGCTGTTACACAAGAAACCCTGTCTAGAATAACAAAACAAAACAAAACAAAACAAAACAAAACAAAACAGCTTCCTTATTTCATTCTAAATGAAAAGTTAAGATGGAGAATCCAATCTATTTTGAAGCAGTCTCTTAACAGGAAGGAGGGACTTGAAACATTGGTTGTGGTGGGGTCATATACAAAACTAGATATTGCAATTATGTGCCACCTTTCAGAGGGCTATGTACACAAACTGATATATGGCACCATGTATCTTTGACAGTAACATTTCCTGGGAGACAGTTAGGGAATAAGTATCTGAAATAAGTGCACAGAGGGCAATAATAAGAAACCAGGGTTCTCTAAAACATATTAAATTACCTGTGGAGACTGATAAAATGCAGATGGCCAAGATCCCAGAGACTCAGAATAAGGAGTTTGGACCGCGTCCCTGAATTCTGCATATTTCATAACAACTAACATCTGTCGCATGCTTACTGCATGCCAAGTACTGTTTTGAGTGCATCCATGTATATCATCTTCACATGGCTGATGAGGAAACAGAGGCATAGAGACCAATTCCCCAAAGCCCACCAGCTAACGAACAGTGGATAAGAGAGTTGAGCCCAGCCATCCATGCTTATCTAATCGCTTGGCCTCAAATATCAAGCTTAAGAATCATTGTCCTGGTAGGAAACATAATTCATAGTCCTTTTCCCCAAGGAACAGAGTGCTTAAAATACAGAAAGGGCAAAGTACCTTTGTTAGGTTCATGTTCAGGAAGTAAGTGGAGAAGCTAAGGATTGTGAGACAGACAGTAGCAGGACATCCTGTATGCAGGTTGCCAGTCAGGGCCAAGGAATAGCTTCCATGATGCGCCAGGGGTGGCTACCATGGAGCTGGCTAAATGAGAAAGGTCAAAGGAGTTTGTGTCTCTGGTCTGAAAAGTGTAGGTGGTACTTGGGGAGCCTCCATTCTGTTCCTGGGAATGATTAACACGGTGTTAAACCCACCAGATCGCACAGTGGTGCCCTTTGCTCATTGTTCGAAAACCATTTGATAAATGTAGGATTCTTTTTGAGCATGGACCCCTCACCTTCCTTAAATTTCACATACTTCTCAGGAAGCCCTATGTGAACTCATATAACATAGTGTAATATATAACTAGGGAATTTTTTTTTGAGGAAAGATTATGAACTGCTTAGAATAATATTTCTCAGCCTGGTGTGGTGGCTCACGCTTTTAATCGCAGCACTTGGGAGGCAGAGGCAAGCAGATTGCTGTGAGTTCAAGGCCAGCCAAGGCTACAGTCTCGAACCTCCCCTCCCCAATAATAATTTCTCAGGGCTGGGGCTGTAGCTCACTTGGTAGAGTACTTGCCTGGGAGGTACAGAGCCCTGGGTTGATCTCTAGCGCTGACTAAGGTGGGCACGCAAGGGAGTGCGTTACCTCCACATGTGTAATTCTAATTTGTAGGAAACAGTAGAGGGGGAGTCTAAACTGTCTCAGAACAATAATAACAATGTTAAGTGTTAATGTATATAATAAAATCATAGGATTAAAAAGGTAACAATTGGGGCTGGAGAGATAGCTCAGCGGTTATTCAAAGGTCCTGAGTTCAATTCCCGGCAACCACATGGTATCTCACAACCATCTATTATGTGATCTGATGCATACTGTATACATAATAAATAAAATCTTTTTTTTTAAAAAGGTAACAATTATATTTATATACAGTCCTCACAATATTTTTAGAATGTGTGATAAAATACCATGTTTCTTGTTAACACTTTTTTTTTCGGAGACAGGGGTTCTCCGCGTAGCCTTGGCTGTCCTGGACTTGATTTGTAGACCAGGCTGGCCTCCAACTCACAGAGATCTGCCTGGCTCTGCTTCCCAAGTGCTAGGACTACAGGCGTACACCACCACTCCCAGCTTCTTGTTAATGTTTTTTGAAAGATCATATGTACAAGTAACATTATATAGACTGGGAAGGTCATATTTATGTATTTAGGAAAATATATGTATATACATATGCATATATGTATATAACAACAATTAATTTAAAAGAAAGCCTTCAATTTAAAAGAGAACAAGGAGGGTTTAGAGGAAGGAAAGGGCCTGGGGAAATGATGTGACTATATTATACTCTCAAAAAAAAAATGTAAAAATCCAATGACAAATCTAAAAACAATTTAATGGAAACAAATGCTACTTCAAGATATTGATAACAACTGATGTGTACTGATAGAAATATCTGTGTTGCTATTGGTTTCTGTTGGTGACTGCCTGCTTAACATAGTAGAAAAAAAAGACATTCTTTTCCATTACTTACCTGTGGATCCTAGGTTAACAACCTCATTTATGGCAGCTGAGCCCACTTAATCCTATTCAACATGGGTATCTTGATTTAAAGAAACTCCTTATTTCAGCTCCCACTCTCTTACGACCTTTGGCCAAGAACCGTGTCCAGTGTAGGGTAGTCCTTCAGCGCAACACAGGCTTAAACATAGGCCTGTGAGAACGATGGCCTGATGGTGAGAATTAAGCCGTGCTGTGGGGAAAGATCAGTTAGAGAAGTGTCTCTGCAGGCAAAAGTGTTTACCTTTAATTCGCCTGACAAGCAACTGGCATATTGATTAAGAAAAACAACAAAATAAACAAACACAACAAATCCTGCAGAGCTCTGAATTCTGCCTCCCAGTAACTCAGAACTTCTAATTTGGTAGGTTTGTGGCGGCTCGGGAACCTGCATTTTTCAAGCTGAGGCGGGATGGTTAAGTGACTGATAATTGTGCACTTTGACCTGGGGCCTAACTCATTAGAGACCCCCTTGGAGAGCAATTTGTGTTTCCAAATCTAACAGGAAGAAGAAACCCGTGAAGCCGTCCAGAGCCTTTCCCGACAGTCACCAGGTAACTGGATCAGGTGGCTGGCCTGGGGCTAGCTACCGCAGCCTGACCGAAAGACCTATCACGAGGGCCAAGCAGTCCCGACGCCCATCCCAACAGCAATTTTGACTCTGTTTTCCTCTTTCAGGAGAGGGAACATTTGCCTTTCTTTCCACTTCCTTGCGCCCTCCACCCTTTCCCATGCTGGAAGATGATTTAAAAAGGGTGCCTTCACTCACAGCGACAAAGCAGGCCCGCAAATGGTCTGAAGTTTCAAGGACCCCACAAATTGGAGGTGATAAGAGTTAAGACTTTCCTGGACTCGGGAAGCCAGCACAGGCTTGCATGTGAGACGACTCCTTTATACTCTATCTCGAATCTGGAAGAGATAACTTCAGACTGTTAAAGGGACAATGAGAGAGATTCTCTCTCTCAGCCATTCAACCTTTGACTTTTTTTTTTTTTTTTTAAAGAAACCCAGGGGACAGGCATGGGGTTTCCTAAGCCTTTGATATCATTAATATCTTCAGAAGAGGCTTACTCAGAAACTTGACCAAAGCCAGGTAGTCATCTCAGCAGCAGTTACAGGACCCTTCCTCCTGAGTGGATGCCTGAAGATTAGACACTCTTTTTTGGAGACAAGGTCTGGCTAGGTAGCCTAAGCTGGTCTCCAGCTTCTCGTCTCCTGCGTCAGCCTCCTGAGTGCTAGGATTTCAGGCATGAACACTCATACACTCGTGTCCAGCTAAGTAAGTCTTTTACGTATACCATTATACCGAGCCACAGTGTAAAGCAATCGCGGTAGGGTTTACCAACCCCCTCCCATTGATAGTTCCTGGCATTTAATTGAATTTATCACTGTTTTAAGTGTTTCAAACCTTTTGATTTAATAGATGGCTGGTCAGTGAAATGTGAAGAGTTCACAAACTCAAGTGTCTTACCTGCCTCTTACAAATGGCTAACGATGGCTTTACTGGACTACTTGGTTGTGGTTTTTCTTTTCCTGTTATCTCTCAGGGGCTGGGAGCAAAGTCGAACATGGATAATGTTTGTTGAATAGTCTGTGCCAGACACTGTTCTTATCCCGTCACTATAGTTAATACCAATTAATCTGAACAATTAAATATCCGTCCTGCATCACATCCTTTCCTAAGCTGAAGAACACGAGTCTGGGAAACACTGAACACGTGTCACTGTGTCAGGGAATTTGGAAGAACACTTGAGACTGATAAGGCCCAGAGCTTCGTGTGGCCTAGTCCATTGGTCAGTAAACAACGGCTGAGTGACCAATTTTGCTACCGAATATTTTATTTGACCTCATCTTATTTCTGGATTGTCTATGAATTCCTTCTTGGGTGCTTTTTACATACAATGACACAAGGTGCAGGGGCTCAATGGGCCATAGGACCGAAAATGTTTACATTTCACTCTTTCCTGGGACATACTAGACATCTACCTTAAAAGGCCACTCTGGCCAGACTGTGGTGGCACACATCTTTCATGCTAGCACATGGGAAGTGAAGTCAGACTAGGGCATCCTAGTCTACACAGGAAGTTCCAGGACAGCCAAGGATACACAGAAAAACCCTGTCTCAAAAAAACAAAAACAAAGCCTGTGCGGTGGTGCTTGCCTATAAATCCCAGCATTCAGAGAGGCAGATGCAGGCAGAACTCTGTGAGTTTGAGACCAGCCTAAATCTAGTCCAGGACAGACAGGGCTACACAGAGAAACCCTGTCTCAAAAAAACCAAAACCAAAACAAAACAAAAACAAAGAAAAAAACCCCCAAAAAACAAAAACAAAACCAAAAAACTCCAAACCCAAAACAAGCAAAGAAACACCAAAAAAAGGCTACTCTGTAAACTTATCTGAATAAGGAATATTACGGAACTCCAATCGTAAATCTCAATAAAGGGTAAACATGATGAAAGTATTTGATACTCTAGGCGTGTTGACAGTATTTCCATTGTATTTCTCCGGTTAATTGTTATATACTACAATTATGGTCAGTTACTATCTTATTTTTTAAGTCTCTTCTCTTACATCCAAAGATCTCAAGTGTTTTTACACTGCAGAGAAAGGCCAGGTGGGGACCAACACCACGAAAGCTGCAGAATGTGAGAGGAGACTAGACTGAAAAATCAGAACCCACTGCTCTACCCTGACCTCTCATTTCATGCACTGCATGTCTGAAACAGGAACTCAGCTCAGCGAGTGACTTAATGGACATAAAGCTAAATGTGTATGGTCACATGGCGACTGGGGGTCACCATCGAGAGACAATGATGGTGAGTTAAAAACATTTGAATAAAGGCCTCTTTCTCCCAGTGTTGTGGGGTGTATGATCCCTTAAGATTGCTGTGAAGGCTAGGTGGTGGTGGCACATGCCTTCAATCCCAGCTCTTGGGAGGCAGAGGCAGAGGCAGGTGGATCTCTATGAGTTGTGAGTTTGAGGCTAGCCTGGTCTACAAAGTGTGTCCAGGACAGCCAAGGAATGCTGTAAACGAGAAAGAATGATGACCACCATTAAGAGGCTCCACTGTGCTTGTTCTCAAGGAGGCAGGAGTACATGTCTGTCTTTCAGAAACACTTCTCTTATTCACAGAAGCAATGCCACACCCTTCAGTTTTGCTATTGTGGCAAACAATGCTTCTGTGAGATTTATAATAATCTATCAAGTTAGGGACAAAAAAAAAGCTTTGTCATTTGAAGACATTCTTGGAACAACAGCATACATGATACATGTTCCTTGAAATAATTAGCTTAATATATATTTTCGAACACCAGCTGATCATTAAGCAGAATCACTAAGATAATAATTTGAGTGTCTTATTTGTCCTCTACGTTTAACTTTTCTTCTGGTTGCCTAATCTGACCTAGATATTTGCTTTCCTTTTGTTTATTTCTCATGCTACTTCTACTGGGCAAAACAGAGGGATCAGTAGCTACCACACGTCATTAGGCCCGGCACACAGAAATATCTCTAGGTTGTTGCCGGACATTAGTGACATTATCATAGCTTTGCCTCAGTCTACCTTTTAGCATTTTGCCAACATGCTTTTAGGGTTATATTCATGGTGCAGGTTAATCCATTTGCAAACCCTCCTCTGAGGCCATGCTGTTGGCCTGGGAAATAGGCAGTGCCACATAACTTGCAAATGTTCCTCTTCAGTTCTTAAAAATGTTATTTAATCAATTATTGAAATGTTTTAAATATTAGAGCTTTCATTTTCAGAAGTCCTATATAGTTCATTCTCAGATCGTCTTGGTCATCTTTTAGTCTCTCTCTCTGCTTTTGTTGTTGTTTGTTTTGAGAAAGGTTTTTTTTTTTTTTAAATGCAGCCCAGGCTCCCTTTAAAGGGCCAGTAACCTTCTTCCTCGGCATCTCAAATGCTAGGATTACAGGCATGTCCCCAATTCTGGGTTTAGTCTTATTTCTTGTAAAACTATATTAAACATATCAATTATTTTGACAATTTATGTAGTTAAAGCCTTTGTGAGTTTGTTTCTGCTAATTCTTGTGCTTCATGGTGAGTTTTCTTCTGTGTTTTTTTTTTTTTACAAGTATATATGTAGGTAGAATTGCACACATGTGTGGTGCGCATAAGTGTGTACAGCCGTGCATAAATATATGCATGCTCTTGTAGAGGACGGAGATTAACTTCAGGTATCTTTCTCAACTGTTTTCCACTTTTGTTTCTTTGTTTGTTTGATGTAGGTAGGATCTCTTGCTGCTCTCGAAGCTTGCTGATTTAATCTAGCCAGCCACCTTGCTTACTAGCTTCTCTGAGGGAGCCCCTGTCCCTGTCTCATAAGCACTAGGGTTACAGACAGGTCACCCCAACTGACAGCCGTTATGTGTGTGCTGAACTCAGTTCCTCCCAGCTGTGCAACGTGTACTTGACTCACAGAGCCCATCTCCCCAACCGCAGAATTTGTGATTTTTGATTAGGGACTTAGTAATTCTTGGCATTTGTCTGTTTTATTTCTTATTTAATTTTAAAATCTGGATTCAAGGCACCTTCCATCTCAGAGTGCTAACTTTTCCAAAACCCTCCAGGAGCACTACCAAGCTAGCCTCACCTTAAATATGATCTCACCTTGAAGGTTTTTTTTTTTTGACCATATGGGTAGTGTAAATTCTGGCTGCCGTTCTCTTTAGGTCAGCTAATGGTTGTAAACTTTGATGGGATATTTCTCCTTCAGTTTGTGCCATAGTAAAACACCCTGAGTTTTCTCAGAGTTCTCTTAGCAAACAGGGAGCAAAGAGAGGTAGGTTCCTGGTCACATTGACCAGGTATAGAGATTTACCCCAAATTTTAGACTCACACAGATTAAAGTTCTTCCAAATGCTACAAAATACAAACTGCCTTTCACTGTCTGCGGCACAAAAGTGCGTCTGGTCTTTTAGATCGTTTTTCTTTGTACGTGACTTGATGCTAACTTCTGTCGACAGAGCGGAGCAGTTGCAGGAGGATGGAGCTCCCTTCCTTGTTGTGAATGTGTCTAGCACGTCAGCACTCCTGGCTCCTGGCTTCTGGGCGGCTCCTCCCGCATCCTCTGCAGACAGGAGCTTCTTGCTCTACCTATGGCTTGGCTTGCTTGCTCCTCAGGTATTTGCCTGTGGACAACTTTCCCCTGTGTCCCAGTGTGAGTCAAGGACTTCTTCACGCAGCTCTGTCACTCAGTGAGTCATGGTTATAACCTCATCAACACGTTCTCAGACCTGGGACAGTGAAAAAACAAGGACTTCCTGGATATTTTCCCTCAGTGTCAGGGCTGGGTGGTATCTACTGTATCTATAGTCTTTGTAACTCTCTTCCTCACTAGCAGTTTCTCACTAGTCAGTTCTCCTGCTTCTGCTGATAAGTCTTTATATTAAAATTTTTCTGTTCATTTTACTGTGTTTTCCCCTTCCTCAGTCTACATGAAAATATCTTTATCTGACAGTCTCCTTCCCCCATCAAGAATCATCTTGCTAGTCTCGTGAGGTTTGGTTGCACTGAATGAACCATATGAAAACGACATCTTTGCTAGACATGGAAGGCAGTATGTACCTATAATCCCTGACAGGCTGAGGTAGGACGGTAACAAATTTGAGGCCTGTTTGGCTTAAAGAGATTCTGCCTCAGAGTTTTTATTTTACTTTATTTTTACTATTTTTGTAGGTAAGAAATAGTTCAATATTGGCAACTTGAAATAATTCAAGCTAATAGTTTTGGTGTAGTCCCTCCTGCATAGCTCTAACAGCACTTACCCACTAATTGAAAATATCAATTTTTAAAATAATGTCACTTACTGTAAGATTGCAAACTCTTGGGAACAGTTTTTTTTTTTTTATCTTTTATAGCTCATGCTTAAATGACTAGCCCAATTCACAGTTAATTACTATATACTGAAGAAATAAAATAAAATATGCTTGTTGAACTAACTGAATAGTGGGAAGTCATTTAGTCTCTTCAATCTTAAATTTCTTTCTCTTTTAACTGGGATCATTAACACCTGCTCTATCTAATGCTAAAGTTCTTAAAAATAGAGTAAGTGGATATTGGTTCCTATTTCCTTACTATATTGGAAGGCAGAGCACATTACTAAATTTGTTGCTTCATATGGGGAGACAACCTGAAGAGTCTTTAATGATATGATCTGGTTTTTATTTTCTCCCCACCCCCACCCTTTGACAGGATCTCTCTGTGTAATCCTGGCCATCCTGGAACTTACTCTGTAGGATAGGCTAGCCTTGAACTCAGAGAACCACCTGTCTCTACCTCTGGAATGCTGGCATCAAAGGAGTGCGCTACAACCACTCCATGTTTGATTTTTTTTTCAAATATAAGTAATTGTAGAATTACTTGAAATAATTTTACATATTTTTCATTTTGTATGTTTTTCAAAAATAAGTAATTATAGAGTTACTTAAAAACACAATATGTTTAAATATAAACTACATTTAAAAATCCTACTACTTACAGATAAAGCTACCAATATTTCATGCCATTATTTTTAACAATTTGGTAAACATTGTGGAAACTAGGATTAGATAAAAACTGTATGTTTATGAAAACTGTAATCTGTCCTTTCCAACCAAAGAATTGCTGTGTTTTATTATATCTTTAAATTCTTTTTGAAGAATGTTTTTAGTCACTGAGTAATATTTTATTATATGAAGCACCATCAATAATCTATCCAACTAATTGTGCAAAACATACAACTTATGCTTAGGCAAGTGTTCTTAGAAATATTTATGTACATATTTTATTGTTTCCTTAAGAGAAATTTGTAGAAAGATATGGTTGGTCAAAGCATATGAACATTTCCATCTTTGTTTTAACTGTTGCTAAATTTCTGCCCTGAAATCACACACTAATGTGCATTTCCTCCAAATAAGAAAACATCTGGGTGCACACACAACAAGGAGATAGATTAGAAAGAAAATGAACAATTTAGTTGTTGCAAATATTGTTTATGTTGTCATATTTCTCTTATTTTAGTAATTTATGCACATTTTGGTATTTAGTCTGTATTCTTTTTTATGTTAAGTCTCTGCACATATTTTTCTAAAAATTTCAAAACAATTGAAAATATCATCATTTTTGGGGTAGGCATTATATTAGGGGAAATCAAATTAATGTGTTTAAAAATTAATAATAAATATGGGATTTTCATATTTTACTCTTGATATTAGAGTTTTATATGTACTGTGGCTATGAAAAATTCTTCATGTATTTTAATTTTTTTTAAATTAAAAAATTTTAAGTTTGTGAGATTTTATATATTTTTTATATAGTGAGGTTTTTGTTGTTGTTTTGTTTTGTTCTTTGAGACAGCGTTTCTCTGTAGCCTTGGCTGTCCTAGACTCACTTTGTAGTCCAGGCTGACCTAGAATTCACAGACATCCACCTGCTTCTGCCTCCCAGAATGCTGGGATTACAGGAGTGCACCACCATTTTGAGATAGAATTTCAAGCTGTAGACCAGGCTGGCCTAGAACTCTAAACTTGTAGCCATCTTCCTGACACTGCCTCCCAGGTGCTAGAATTACAGCTGTGAGCCATTGCACCAGGGTAGTCAAGTACCTTAATTATGTATTGATATGTAATTTTCTTAGTGTTTCTTTTTTATTTTATTTTATTAATTTATTCATATTGCATCTCAATGGTTCTTCCCTCCCTTGTATCCTCCCATTCCTCCCTCCCTCCCATTTTCCCCTTATTCCCCTCCCTTATGACTGTGACTGAGGGGGACCTCCTCCCCCTGTATATGCTCATAGGGTATCAAATCTCTGGGTGGCCTGCTGTCCTTCCTCTGAGGGCCACCAGGTCTCCCCATCCAGAGGACGTGGTCAAATATGAGGCACCAGAGTTTCTTAGTGTTTCTTGCATTGATTTTTTTTCCTTTATTTTTTTAATCTTTGAGATGATAACAATTACACCATTCCCCCCTTCTCTTTCTGCCTTCTAAACTCTCCCACATACAATAAAAACACCAGCTTCTTCCTCCAACTGGGTGGTGACAGGCACAAACTTCTGCTTCAACCCAAGAGGAATCAAAAGATCAAAAGTAGTTTGGAGAAAGACAGCACTATCAGATATAGGGGTAGGAGAAAAGTCCAGGGGCTGGAAGGACTGTTCAGGTAACTGGGTTAAAGGCACTGTCCTTTTCCTGCTGGGATCCTCCCAGACCCCTCCAGCCTGGCAGAGACAACCTGCAACTCCTGCAGACAGGGCAGGTCTGGGCTAGTAGCTGTTTCAGGCAGGGGGCTGGAGGCTGATCACAAAGGCTTGCATTCCAGGGAGATAACAGTGGCATGGGTCTTGACCTCCTGCTAGCTTGCTTGTAATTCATGCTGATTCCAGCCAACCTCTTGGCCATGTCCTTGGAACTAGCACAGGTCATTTTGCTCTTAAGAGGGATGCTCTCTGGAACCCAGATGACCACCAGGCCCTCCTCCTTGCATCCCCTTGGTCTTGTGTCATAGAGGGCATAGCTACAATCATTGTCTGGCAGCTTCTTGGCATATGTGACTGAGGTTCGTCGTGCCCTCTGCTTTCTTACTGTACTCAGGCAGAAGAGCGCCTTTTGCCCTTCTTCATGTGCCCCGGCATTGATGACTTGTGCATCTTCATGTTAGTTAACATCTTGATGACACCATCAGAGACAGACATACTGGAGGCCACGGTTCTGGAATCAAAAGAGAATCAAGGGGAGCTAACTGAAGAACTGACCCACTGCCAAGATCTGGCTTGACCTGTTGTTTTCAAAGTCAGCCTTATGATAAGCAGCTACAGACCCCCTGCTCACAGCTGCCCTTGCCCCCATGATTCTGAGCAGTTTTGAGTGGTTTCCATTTCACATCCTGGTTTTAGCTTGTAGTCGAGTAAAGGTGATTTTGATTGGTACGATATATGTAATGAGTTCAGCAGTTAATAGCTGTAAAAAAAAATCAGAATCTTAAAATCAAATTAATATAAGCTATATTTCTATATGTAAGCATATTAAAATTAATCATTATTAGCTTTATCGAGATTTCTAGCATTTAAAGTCACTTGAACTGAGCTAATGTTTTTACGGAGCTGGAAGGGAGTATTTTAAAGTAATCTGCTGGTATGCTCACGGTTTAGGACCAGAGGTATTCATGATCAAAGTAACCTGATGGTGAATTGATAAGAAGAAGTCAAATATCAATTTGCTAGATGAACACCAAGTGCCTTTCAAAGAATCTGGATGTCAGGTGAGCAGAACTCCTGACCGGTTTGACAGTGTTAGTAAACAGGCAGCGACACAGCCACCCCTAAAGGCCCTGATGACCATGGGAAAACAGGCAACATGAAAGCCACTCTGGAAGCATGCCTTCGGAAACACGTCACCACCAGCCGGCAGGACTCAGTTCCCCTAAGCCACAAGTGCACCCTCTGTGCATGCACTAGGTCAATCTATAAAGGGAATTTCTTCCAGCCCTGACATGCTACACTTGCACATGCGTGTGCACTTTCTGTTCATGCAGTAGGTCACTTAAAAAGGGAATTCCTCCTGGCCCCTTCTTACCTTGTGTGTCTCCGGAGACTGTCTCTGTATCCCTTCCCTTAATAAACCTCTAAAGTGGATCTGCTGTGTGGCGTGGTGATTTCCATTTGGCGTGATTTCCATTTCACCGTACAGCTCCGTCGCACACACGATAATAGTGTCTCCTATCTTGGCTCATCACTGCTATCTTGTCGCAGTAAACAAAACAACAACAAAAACAACAACAACAACAACAACAACAACAACAACAACAAAATATTACAGCCCAGGACAATTTAATTTGATGAGTCTGGCAAAATAAGTTATTACCTTTAAGTAAAGCAGTCGGTGTGCTTTTTCTTCTGAATTTCATAGACTTGCTTTGAAGGCATTTTTTGGTTTTGGTTTTGTTTGGAGACAGGGTTTCTCTATGTAATAGCCCTGGCTGTCCTGGACTCATTTTGTAGACCAGGCTGGCCTGGAACTCACAGAGATCCGCTTGCCGCTACCTCCCGAGTGCTGGGATTATAGGCATGCACCACAACACCCGGCTGCGTCATTTTAAAAAAAGATATATTTTTTATAGCAGGGTCCAATAATTATGCCAAACTATATGCTAAAGAAGTGTCTATAGTCTTGATGCAAAACTTGTTTTTATTGAGAACTGTTTTCATTCACTTTACCTTACTTATTGCTCATATAATCTACACATTATGTCAGAAGAAATAAAACTCCGTTCCTCTTGAAATTTACATGACACGCACATTACCTGAGCTAGTCTTACATACATCCTTATTACTTTAAAGTAGTGTTTGCAGACTTAAAAAATCATCAAATGACAGCTGTTCTAGGCATATGGCTGTGTGGTATCTTACTCTTTCACATACTCTGCAATGGGATTCCTTATTCCTTGCCCTTTTTCCTCCTTTGAAAAAATCCATGGGTGACTTTCAACCTGTTCTAAACTGATGAAACCCAGGAGGCAGAACAGTATTGCCCACAAGAATCAGAAGGCTTGATTCCACCCACACCCACCCCCACCCCCATCCTCCTCAGCTTCATGGAATTGCTCACCTCTACCTTCTTTGCTCATCAGCTCAGGTGACATCCTTTCCCTAGAGAGGACTGCTTACATGAATAGGTTCTTCCGGCTGCCCTCTGCTTTCCTCTGCTTTGCTAACTTTTGACAGTCTCCTTGGTAAAATCCTCACCTCTTTGCTCCAGGAAAAGAGACAATATTCTTGGATGCAACTTGCAAAGTAGAAACCAGTATATCAGTGTAGTTTATTTCACCATTCTGAGCTCCCCAACTGAACCAAGCAGGCTGATGAGCAGTGGCCATGGCATGTGCTTCTGGATAAAAGGGAGTTCATGGTGTAAATAAAGCCATCTTTCTTGTTCTAAAAGTATTCGTGGCAATTGAGGAACTTAAAAGTCTATAAAGTGGAGAAAATAGAAAAGGTACTCTAAAATGACCATCCAGTCATTTTTTTTTCTTCTTTTCTTTTGTATTTTATTTTAGGTGTGATCCTGTTCGGTCTATAGTGCCATAGCCTGTCTTTGTCAGTTAACATTATAGTATAAAACTTTTTGTGCTATAATATGGCCTATTCTATTTTGAAAATTTGCACAACAACAAAAAAAATGGTAGAATCGGGGATAGAGAAATAGCTCAGGTGTTAAGAGCACTGGATATTCTTCCAGAAGACCTAGGTTCGATCCCCAGCGCTCATGTGGTAGTTCACAACTGCATGCCACTCCAGTTCCCTCTTCTGACCTTCTCTCTCTCTCTCTCTCTCTCTCTCTCTCTCTCTCTCTCTCTCTCTCTCTCTCTCACACACACACACACACACACACACACACACAAAAGCTAGCACCTATTGCTAGCCCTCTAATTCTTTGAAGGAATTCAAAAGTCCTCTCTAAAATGCATCTATACTAATTAAACTTTCCTTTATTCAAACTACTAAAATGTAAAACATACACATTAAATGCTAATTATAAATTATATGACAGGAATTTCAATGGCACATCAATGAAGTTTTATTTAAAAACATAGCAAAAATAAATACAAATTCTTCCCCTTAAGATAATCATGTATGTATAAATGGTGTGTGTGTGTGTGTGTGTGTGTGTGTGTGTTTTAGTCAGGGTCTCATTATATAGCTCTGGCTGACTTGGAGCTCACCCTGTAGACTAGGCTGGCATGGCACTCACAGAGATCTGCCTGCTTCTGCTTCATAAGTGCTAGGATTAAAGGCAAGGGCCACATGTTCTGTCCAAAATAATTATATTTTTAATGATGAATAATATAGCAGAAAAACATGAAGTATCTTTTTGTATTTTGCACTCTCTGACTTAGATGTTAGCCTCAAGATTTCGTTTTTATTTTTATTTTATTTTAGATATATTAGCAAAGCCAGGCAGAAGTTACAGGAAGCAAATTTGAAGAGGTTTTGTAAATTTAAATAGAGGTTATATAGAATATCCCAGAGACCGACAAGAGGCAAAAACATCCATTAAGGCAGTGGCTCTCAATCTGTGGGACAAGACCCCTTTGGGTCTTGAACTACCTTTTCACAAGGGTTTCATCTCAGATACCCTGTATATCAGATATTTACGTTATAGCTCAAAATAATAGCAAGATTATAGTTATGAAGTAGCAACAAAAATAATTGTGTGGTTCGGGGATCACCACAACATGAGGGATTGCATTAAAGTGTCACAGCATCAGGTGGGTTAAAGACCACTGCCTTAAGGGCTTTCGGGGAAAGGAGGACTTTAAGGTTAGTAAGTAGATAGAAATCAGAGATAAGGCGGGAGAACTTCTGGGAAAGTGGCCCTGGATTGAAGTCCAGGTGGGGTGAATCCCAGGTGCAGGCATTACCAGCATCAGCACTGCCTCCAAATCACAGCAGCCCTGAGGCCAAAGGCCTTTCCAAGCAGGCACGGGCTTCAGCAGAGACCAGTGTCGCCTCCAGGCTAGCCAGGATGGCTCCTTAAGAGCTGTGGGATCTCAAGATGATCTGAAATTTTGCATGAATGCATCCAGGGTTGAGAAGACTTACTCATCACAGATCGAATCTGGTACTGGCCTGTAGGAACACGGATCTGGATTCTGGCTTACAGGACAGAAAAGAAAAGACTTTGTTGTTGTTGTGCTAATGTTCAGTCACTATAGAAGTCACTGTAATCATAAATATTGCAATCATTTTATCAATCACTTCACAGCCGATGTTACTAATCAGTTTTCGAGAGGGAGTTCCTCCTCAGCCACATACAGGGAAGGGGACTGCCACGTTTTAAATCTTAAAAGGGTCTCAGAAATAGATCTAGCCCAACTCCTTAATCTTATATATTAAAGGGCCAGACCTTCAGAATGCAAAACAACTCCTTCAGAGCCAGAGACTTGAATGTAGGGTAGAATCAGGGATCTTCACTCACAAGCAATGCCTCCCCACTTTCTTGGAGTAGGATTTCTCAAAGCTGCACTCAAGTGGCAGTACATGTATGAGATATCAAGCTCTTCCGCGAGCCTTACAGTCAGTTGTTCACTCTATGGAAAGAAGTAGAACTTGATACTCATCTCTCACATTCTCTATGAAAGCTGGCTTTACTACAGTTCACTTGAGATGGTGGGCCTTCAAGAGTAATTCACCAGAAAACCATTGTGATTGACCAAACTTCGCAAGTACTACGGCACCCTCTCAAGAAGAGCAGTGCGATGCTTAGCATAGTATACAAAGCCGGCCCATTATGTCTTCCTCTGTGTCTCCCCGTGTTGCCACAGTGGGGCTGCGGAGACATACCGTGACCTACATTTTCACTCTTTCTATAACATGACTGTGAGGTAATTCAGAAGGACCAGCAGAAATGACAAAATGTGACTCAAAAGGTCAGGAATATTGTGAAACTGAAGGAATGTACATTGTGCAAGGGACCATTTACTTAAGGAGCTGTACTAACATGAGAACACAAAGTGGATGTCTCTCCTTTCATGAAAAATCATTATGGAATAGTGTCTGTGTAGGTTATTGTGGTGCGCACAGAACCACTCTCTCCTTGTCGTCTTTTCCATGCTGGTTGAACATTCGTTACAAGTGTTATTGTCATTCGAGCACTTTTCCTATTTACTAACTTAGACACAATTGAAGCAATTTTAAATTCCCTCTCAGGGAAACTAAAACTATGATCAGAGGAAAACATGTTTACTTTGATTTTATTCTTATCAATTCATTTTAAGTACATACACATACACACACACACACACACATTTCTGATTACTCTTTTTGTTCAACAAAGGTAAGTAGCTATACATTACAATATTTTTGTTGAGAAAATCAAACATAATTTTTATTAGGTAATCTGACCAAGTTTTATATCTCAAATCTACATATGAAAATATTTTTGTATTATAAAAATAAAAATGGTAACAGTTATTTCTAGCAAATATGTTGTAGAATCACCAGGTCACCAATGTTGACATTCAAGTTCAGAAGTAGGGATGCCAGAGGGTTAGCAGTCAGCCTGGTTTCCTGGCCACGTCCTCATGGGATCAAATGATCTCTGAGGAAGTTCCCTAACTCACTACGAGGTCCTGAATATCTTATGTCCAATAACTTGAATTTGTCTGAGTACCCAGATTTGTTGAAATCAAGGCATAATTTGACCTTTGACCGAAGCAAGCCTTAAGTCATACTTTCTAAATTCTTATCTAAATACATAGATTCAGGATCTGTCTTTATTGCGGTGGGCAGGTCGTGTGCTATGATGTCAGCAGGCCTGTGTTCACAGCCAGACTCATCATTGTGTCCCTTAAGGTCAAGGCGCTGAATTTCTCAGGCTCTCACTATTCAAATCTGCAAAGTGCAACTGTCATCACAGTGAAGGTACAGGTGGCATCTCTAACACAAGGCTGCTGTAATGGTAAGCATGACAATGGTGACAACAACAATGAAGGCAGGTGCAGAGAACGAGGAGAAAGGGGTTGACCAGAGACTAGAGGACTTGTGTTGGTGTCAGTGTCCTTTCTTCCAGGGAGCAAAGCCAGTTCATTTAGAAGGCCACTAACAAGACCGTTTGCTTGGAAAAGGTGCTCACCACCAAACCTGATGACTTGAGGTCCATCTCCAGGACCCAAGTGGTAGAAGTAGAGAACTGGTTCCCACAAGTTGTCCTCCAGCCTCCATGTGTGCACTGTGGCACACATTCTCACAATAAAAACACATATAATAATAATAATAATAATAATAATAATAATAATAATAATAACAACAACAACAACAACAACAATAATAACAACAACAACAATAATAACAACAACAACAATAATAACAACAATAATAACAAAACCAGTAAAATGAGAAGTAGGATGCACTTGATGCGTAGAGTGGGGTGAGAACGAATCGAGTGGGCTATCATACAAACTTAGGGCAGAGGGTCATGAGGATGTCTGTGATGCACCTCTACCATAGAGGTGTACCAACCTAGCAGACAGGACACATTTCTGTCCCAGCATATCAAGCAATACCTGGAAAATGGCAGACCCTTAAGAGGTAAGAGCTGTCTCTTAACATAAAGAGTATCTCAACCTACAGACATATTGGAGACAGTGAAATGCCCCCACTATAGGTCCTGTGTCCTCAGTTTATCAGTTTCTTGCCTCAGTAGATGTATTGAACCTACCCATTTTTCCACTCTTTAAACTACAGGAACACAGGATAATCAAGGGGTTCATGTTTCTGCACAACGATCATGTGCAGATAATGCCTAATTTTTTTTTGTTAGTTAGTTTGTATTTTGAGAAAGGTTTCTCTATGTAGCCGTGGCTGTCCTGGAACTCTGTAGACCAGGCTAGCCTTGAACCCACAGAGATCCACTTGCCTCTGCCTCCCTAGTGCTATAACCTATAGTTATAGAAGAGATGGAAATGACATTTGTGAAACAGAGTGCCTCTTTTCTCTCTGATTGTAGAACCAGACCACCTTTCTCATAACCAGCACAGGTAAGCCACATGACTAAGTTCTAGCCAATGAAATCCATGCACAAGTGGTGAATTCTTTTTCTACAAGGTCTCTTTGTTTTCAGTTCAGCTTCATAATTTCAGTCTAGAGAATTCAGCAGTCCTAGAAGAAAGTGGATCCAAGGAAGGAAGAAGGCCAGGTCTGAATAATCAAGTGGAATAGAATTTGTGTCCCTTCTCACATTCTCTTAGATTGTGATCCAAATGAGAAACTTATCTTTATTATATTATGCCATGGGATATTTGGGAGTTGGTTAATTCAGTGCTCATCTCATATATGTGAACATCTTGCTCAAGAAGCTGGAAGAGCTGTTCTGTGTTGACATGGTTACCCAAGCACTTTCCTACTAGTCATTCAAGTTACACTAAATAAATAAGTAAATAAATAAACGTAATCAATTCTGTGTCTAAGTACCTAACCTCATCATCTCCATTACCTATACCTTATTTAACAGAAGGCTGCTGAAAGAGCCTCCTTACCCTCACCTTTATTCCCCTAGCTCATGGCCTTGTCTATGCTGAGTAATCGCTCTCATGTGAAAAATTGGTTTTATCCTTCTTTTGCATGAATTCTGTGACTGTACAGCACGTCACATCTAATAACAAAATCTATTAGCATATGTGTACAGCCTGTTTTTGGGCTCCTCACTCATCGTATGCCTCAATGTTTTATATGGCTCAATTCTCTCCAACTATGTATCTAAAATACTTGGGTTTCAAGGCCCTACTTGAAAGAGTTGTGGACTGCACAACTGCAGACTGGAGAAGTACAATAGGCTGGCTATGTATGCCTCACTACTAAATAAGTGAATTCATGAAACACAGGCAGGGATGTGAGCTATTGTTACTGCTACCATTTTCCAAAGTGTGTGTTTAGTCTTGTGATTAATAAGTACAATTTTACTGAAGTGTTAACTATTTCTAGTATATATTATTTTCAATACAGGATGCTAAAACATAACCTGTGCCTTCACTATCAGGGGGCTATGTATTTTTATGTTGAGAAGGGATCCACACCTGAATATTTAGACATTGCTGCTCCAGCCATTGCAAACTATTTGGAACTCTTTGAGTGGACAACGACACTAATTTTGTACATGTTATAGATTCTGTGGCTCAGACTGCTTATCTGGGCCACAACAACCAGAAAGCTGTAGGCACCTTTTCCATTTTCCCTCAAAGTATGAGAGCAGAAGGAAGCTCAGGATGCACAAAGCAGATGGATCACTCGAACACCAAGGAACTGGAGACAGGGCTGACGCTGTTTCCTTGATTTCCTGGCTGGTGCTGTGGCAGCCACATGGTCTTGTTGGAATCACTCTAGTGGTGGCCTCAGAGGGACAGGACTGCAGTCTTCTGGGAGTCGTTCTCGCTAGGCCAGTCTAGAGCTCACTCTTCTGGCTTTCTCAAGATCTTGCCCTAGTCACCGAACCCATCTTAAACTAGTACATTGTTTTGCTCCGTTGTTCGCTCAATCCCGGCTGATACAAGCTTTGCGAAGTCACCCCAGCTCATCCAGGGTTTGAGAAAAAGTGATGGAGCAGGTGCTTTTGATTCCTTTCTACTACCCGTTCCTCACCCTCCTCATCAGGTCCTCAGCTAAAGGACCCCCCCCCCTTTGTTAGGAAGCCTCCACCAACCTCTCAACTGAGTCAAGGACATTTCCTCTGTTTCCTCTCCAGATACTCTGTGCTGCCACTTCCTACCAATGCATAGCAAGACCAAGTGTTTGGACAATTTAACTAACGAATCTATGTCTGATTAGTAACTTATTCTCAGGTAGTTAATTGTATTGCTAGAGTGAAGAGATGAGTGAAAGTGAAAAGAACTGAGAGTAGCAATCAAAGAAACAAGTATCCAAGCGACCTATAATGACGAAACAGTAGCCTAAAAAAAGTGTGGATAGTTTTCTTATACAAAGGCACCAGCCCACATTCATGTAAAATAGGCACCATGAGTTTAGTCTGTTTTTAAATTTTAATTTAGATATTTTAGCAAGATGTCCATATAGTCTAGACCAGCGATCAGCATTTATTTTTTTCCTGGAAGAAGACAAATAATAAATACTCTAGGCTTTGGAACCACTCAATCCCATGACAAATATAAAACAATTTTCTTGAGAAAGAAGCCATACATATATGGGCAGATAACATAAAACATCAGTATCCCAGTAAGCTCCTTGGTCTATGAATACTGAATTTCAAATTTCATATAATGCACACATACCACATGGTATAGTCCTTCTTTTCATTCTTTAAGCATTAAAAGATGTAAAAAAAAAATCATACTGAGATACTCAGTGGGAGAAAGGAAGAAATGCAGAGCAGACCAAGACTTTATGCAGGCAGTAGTTTGCCAGGCCTGGTTTACACGATTAAGAAAAGGTCTGAGTTTGTGGTATGATGTAAGTTTGATTTTTAGTTAATTTATGTAGGATTTACTTTTTCTTTTTATGTGTCTGTACTTCTGTGTGTGCATGCACATGCTTCTCTAGGTTTTGGGTACTCACGAAGACCAGAAGAGGGAGTTGCCTGCTCTGGTGTAAGCTGCTGGACATGGGTGCTGGTAACCAAATCCTGGTCCTCTGGAAGAGCAACAAGATCTCTTAACTGATTGTTGAAGATATGGCAGAACTGAACCTGGGCCTCACACATGCTTGGCAAACACCCTATCACTGAATTATATCTGTAGGTAGTCTCTTTAGTTATTAGTGGACTTTGGTTCTATTTCCATTTTCCCTACATAGAAATGAAGTTTATAACACATGACTGATAGAATTAACTCTGACATAAATAATGATGGGTAAAGCCGTTGAGACATCAAGGATAAGGCTAGATGGCATGTAAGTCTCTATAGGTTCACAGACAGTGGGGTAGTTCAAGTATGTGGTAACTAACATATGACAGTAATGTCTTAAAGTTCTATGTACCTGGCAAGACTCTTGGTGAATAGACTGTGGCAAGCATATATTCTCCTAGTCATTTATAACACGAATGGTAAAGAATCACCAATAATATGTGGACAATCAGCACGATCTACTTTTCTTCCCATCCAAAAATGGATAAATCAACTTAATTGCAGTTTTCAGTAAAACAGATGCCGAGAGATTATAGTCTTATACTTTATACCTGTGCTAGTTTCTAGAAGAAACATTATTTCAGCTTTCCAAAGAATCATGGAATTATAGATATGGAAGGACACTGCATGCCACCCCCAGTTCATAACTGAGAAAGCTGAGGGCACAGAACTGTCAAATAATGACAGTTAGCAAGGGGATGCGATAAAGGTAAGAGGGGGCCAGCTAGGGGCAGACTCTGCCTTTGAATACCACTGCAGTGCTCCTCCTACTTAATTGAGATGTAAAACCGATTTTGTACTATGTTTTAATAAAAATTGCCTGAGTAAATGTATCCATGGATTTATAGTTTAATTGAATATGTTTCCGTGAGCTACAAAGCATTTGCCTCTATGATGTGTAAAATGTTGAGTTTGATTGTATATAAACTCTGTTACAAAACACGTAGAGAGAAAGCCTAAGTTTCTCTAACTTATCATATGAAATATACAAAATATATATGAAATTATCTATCACCCAATGTCCTGTGGCCACAGAGGCTAAAGAATGAACAACCTGTGACCCTAAAGAACAGAGCGAGGCCAGAAAAAGAAAAAATAGTCATTGTCACCTCAGGAGCACACACACACACACACACACACACACACACACACACACACACACACACATTTCCCATGGCTCTGCTTTTACACATCCTAAGAAGTCCTATTCTGTTCTCATTCAAAACTGGAATGCTCACACTCCCATACCCTGCCTCCATAATACACATTCCATTTTTCATTCCACGGAACTAACTTATTGACTGTGTTAATTGCCTATTGTACTTACCCTCTCATCTGCAACGAAAGCTCCATGGCTGCTGTCTTCCTTTGTTTTCTTCTATGATTTAAGAAGGTAGAACAGTCTTTGAATGTAATAGTTACCTGGGGAATATTTGTTGAATCAGTAAAGTTGAGACAACAAGGAATAGGCCATTTGGAACATCTTGATATGTCACTATTTTTTTAAAAGTACTTAGAGAAAATATATGAAAAGACTGTAACAATAGAATTGTAGAACGCCAAGGCCCAGGGGTGCTACCACATGGTGAGGATCATACTAAAAGGTTTTGCATCCACTGCCCTGTATTTCTCATGACCACTATTATTATATTCAATTTATGGTTGGTGAAAGTGAAGACAGATGGTTTGTCAAGATCTATACAACTAATAAGGGGTGGACCCAGAACTTAAAACTCTACATCTTTCTGACTCCAAAGCCCGTGAGTACAATCATTGCTCTGGGACAAATAACTGAGAGCGAGCTCCTTGAACAAGAGAGCATATAAAGCCACCTCAGCCTCCAGGTCCTTCTTTTTATTAAAGTTGCTAACTGCTAACTACGTGCCTTCCGTGACATACCTGTCAATTCATACTGAAAAGATTCTTCTGTTGTGATCTTCACATTTAACACACAACATGACTCTATAGCCAGAAGGAGCTCTTAAAATGGTTTTTAATCAAAAGAAAGTTAGCTGGCAGGCACAAGACTTTATGTCTGTACTCATAGAATGGGAGAGGTTGAGACAGCAGGATTGTTGCGAGTTCAAAGCTGGCCCAATCTACAGAGTAAGATCCTGTCTCAAACCCAAACACAACCAACAAACAAAAGGAAGTCAGCACCATTTCACTCAACACCTTATCAATCCACAAAGCACAGATTTTAAAATATCAGTCTTCGTCATCTTGCCTGGCATTGGGAAACGGCTTAGTAAGCTGAATACTTGTAGAGTTGACACAGTATGGCAGCAGGGAGCAGAGCTGCTTCTGTAGCATGCCTGTCTCTGGGTCTGCAATTTCCTAAGGGTCAGGCAATAGAGAGCAATTTCCCCCTGAACATAATTACGAGCACTTTCTGCATTCTCTCTCACACTTCAAATTATGCTGACATTTTCTCACGTATGTTTCTCCTTTACTTGCTGACTGAAACATGCAACATGGTTTACCACCTTCATGGTTCAAGAAGCAGAACAGAATCAGATAACTGGTTCCCAATCAAAACGGATATGGGGACTTCAAAGGGCAGCAAGTGCTCTTACCAGCTGAGCCATCTCTCCAGCCCCCATGTCTACTAAGTTTTATTACATATCAGGCATCATGGGTGCTCTATTGTATGTTGGGCCTTATGGGAGATGTGCGATAGGAACATGTCCTTAAATCTTCCTATAAAGAATGTTGAGTTCCATTTTGATGGGCAGTAACATCCACAGTGGATCATTTAGATCTTGTGGAGGCTGGATATTGGGGTTTGTCATGCCTTAAGTCTTAGGGTGTGCCCCTTAGCCTTGGACTCATACTTTTTTCTTTCTTTTTTTCCCCCTTGAGACAGGGAGTAGCTGTGAAGATAGAAAGGGAGAGGAATATTCAGGACAGAGATGCCGTGGGAACATAAGCTAGTGACTTATGACACTTAGGAACCAGGAAAGGGAAAGTCCAGCTCAAAGAGGTTGGTCATGGAGATGTTTACATTAAGTAAGGGGCCTTGGTGGATTCTAATCATACAAATTTTCACTTCCTTTCCATCCTCAGCCCCCCTCTTCACTGAATAGGAATAACAAACAGTTTAGATGTTAGCACAGTAATTGCTGAGAGTCAGTTGTTTCTGAAGAATCAGAAGAGAAAATATATCACCAGTGATAAAGTCATTTGGAAACTTGCAATTCTCATTGCAAATGTCAGGACGTGTCACGTGGATGCCTCATACAAGTTACCATTTAAATAAGGATCCCAACCACAGAACCACTTAGAGAACACAGCTTACTTGTAGAACAATTACTTCTGTAGTCAAGCCATTCTCTCTCTCTCCGCCCTCCCCCCTCTCATTTTTGTTTTGTTTTGTTTCATTTCTTTGAGATAGGCTTTTCCTGTGTAGCCTTGGCTGTCCTGGACTCGCTTTGTAGACCAGGCTGGCCTTGAACTCGTAGAGATCTGCCGGCCTCTGCCTCCTGAGTGCTGGGATTACAGACGTGCTCCACCAGGCACCAGCCACCATGCCCATCTGTCAAGCCATTCTTAAGCTTAAGTATTCATAAAAAAAAATTAGTGTTGGATATTTTCTTATTACTTACAGATCTCTCTACATGCCCAAAGCAACTATTTGAATTTTTAAAAAGTCACAGTTTTTAAAAAGTTATTTTTTAAAAATCACTGGTAAGGTGGGGTGGTGGCAGCACACTCCTTCAATCCCAGCATGCAGGAGGCAGAGGCAGGGGGATCTTTGTGAGTTCAAGGCCAGTCTGATCTACAGAGTGAGTTCTGGAACAGTCAAGGCTACACAGAGAAAAATCCTGTCTTGGAAAAACAAAACAAACAAACAAAAAAACCCGACTGTTAATTCTGATAATCCACACTTTAAAACCAAACTAAACCAACCAACCAACCAAAAACTATATAAGACTTAGAATACAAAGGATGAAACATTGGTATTAAACTGAGTGTCTCTGCCTCTGTCTCTATCGCTCTCTGTTTCTGTTTCTGTCTCTCTCTCTCTCTCTTTGTGTGTGTGTGTGTGTGTGTGCAAGCGCACGCGCATGTGCACATGCTCACAACCTTTGCCTATACAGGTACACAGGTCGACATGGAGATTTGCTTCACTGTGGCTCTCCATGTTATGTTTTGGTATTGAGTCTCTCACTGAACGTGGAGCTGACCAGTTAGGCTAGACGGGTTGGCCACCAAGCACCCCATGATCACTCTATCTCTGTCTCTCAGCAATGGCATTACAGATGCATGCTACCACTTTCTGCTTTTATGGAGTCACTCAGTTCCCCACTGAGCAATCTCCTCAGCCTCCTTCCAAAATTGAGGGGTTTGGTTTTTGTTTGTTTGTTTGTTTTTTGTTTTTGATTTACTGCCAATACATATGGAGAAAGCTGAACAATTCAAGTCAGAGGTACATAAACACTGGAATTTTTTGGCGTTACTTAAATAATTAGTAAGACCACTATCTTTTGTAAAGAAAATATTTTGTTCATCCATCCACTATAATTATTGTGTCACCATATTAAATTTCAGCAATGTTTAAAGAATGCTCTCCCAAATCTCTCAAGGACTTTAATTACCTTACTCAGGAGATAAAATTGCTATTCATCATCCTGAGCACCATGGACTGGACACTAAACATCACTGTGTGACAAGCCACATATAAGACCTGCTATTTATTGTCCAGAACTGTTTTTATATTCATGCTCATGTTTAATTCTCACAGTAAGCCTTAAAGTAGGTACCACTTTTATTCCCATTTTACAGATTAGGGAACTGAGGCCCAAGGAGTACTAAGCATAAGGATTTGTTCAAGGTCATATCACTGGAAAATAGAAGAGCCAGTGTTCACTGAAGATCTTTCTGATTCCCAAAGTAACAGCTCTTACTCTTGAATCAATTCTGCTTCTATGGGAAGCTTTGGTGCAGACAGACCCCATGAAGTTACACAGATAAAGAAAATACCAAACACAAACTGCATAGCTTACTGCACAATGCCAGTTGAATAACAAATCTATTCCATGAGAAATGACATAAAATCAAAATGTAATTATGCTTCTCCCAAATATAAATAAAACCTCAAATCTACATCAATATTCAGTGTCTGTCAATCCTGGCCGACATGCTTCAACTATGGAAAGTGTCATTCTTGTTGCCGGCATCTGAACTTTTTGCGATCTGTGTGGCAACCACCTGAAACCTCCATAGTGGAGTCTTTCCTAACATTCTTATAACAATGAATACTTACATTTTAGAATTAAAAGATTTATATTACTATCTATCTATCTATCTATCTATCTATCTATCTATCTATCTATCGTAAACTCTAATACATTTAGTCTCCTACTGAAGCGTCTGAGGCACATAAAATAAGTCTCAATCATTCAGTACTACACAGAGTACAAACCCAAGAAATTGAAAGAAATCATAGTGAATACACTGATCATAAAAAGAATATGTCCCAAAGGTCCATTTTGTTATTCTTAGGATACAAAGACAACCTAAGAACTAAATATCCCATAATCCAGTCTTCCCTTTGCTGACTGAAGCAATGCTCTCCTCTCTTCCAACCTTATGCACTGGAGGCTCCGAGGTTGGCTCTTCTGGTCTATTTTCCTCCAGTATTCCAAGGTACCTCGCTTTGCCACCATCCCTAGTTCTGAGGAACAATTTGTGTTATATCGTACTTTGCAGCTATCTTTTTTTTTTTAATTTTTAATCTTTCAATACAGGGTTTTTTTTTTTTGTGTTGCCCTGGCTGTCCTGAAACTCACTCTGTAGACCGGCTTGCTCCATACATAATTAAGGCAATGGTTGAGGTTGACCTATGTTGTTGCTTCTAAACTTTAATTTCTGAATAAAGTCTCGCTCCTCATCCTTTCCAGACATAACTCTGTACATGTTTACATGCCTTTGTGTATGGTTGATATGTGTGTATGAGACTGGACCTGGCATGGGCCTTTGGAACCTCCAAGGCCACCCCAAGTGACACTCTTCCTTCAACCAACCACATCTTCTAACCCTTCTCAAACAGTTCTACTAACTGGGTACCAAGTACTCCAATATGTCAACCTCTGGGGGCCACTCTCAGTCAAACTACCACAGGCCATATTCCTGTTACCCTTTTCTCTTCCTTTTCTCTTGACTCTCTCTTGACATTTTCACTTCCTTTTTTCTTTTTCTATAGCACTAGCTGTAGCCAGCCTGTTAGCTGAGCCGATCTAAAGATTGTAAGGAAAACAATATCCAATCCAAAGTTCAGCATAAAACTTTGGTTTTGAGAAAAGGAGATGGCATTTTAAGGAAAAGTATGGAGCGATAGGAAAAGGAGACCATATCTTTCCAAATAGCTAGGTACTAAGATCCAGGATCAATTATTCCACTGTGAAGTTTTTAGTCTAATTTCAAGAATACTACTTCGTGTCTCCTTTTTGCACTTCGTTTTTTTTTTTTTCCAAGAAACCCCTTTTCAAAGGCCAGCCTCAATATATTTGCTTTTGTGTTAGTAATTGTTGTGTAGTGAGGGTAAGCCTAGCTGTGAGTCCATACAAAACTTGCCATTTAATAGCGCCTCCCTCAGTGTATCATTTTTTAGTTTAGTTTCTGAATGGTATGTGACTCCTACTGTCCCCATCCTACTCCTGCTCACGTGTGCTTCCTGTGTTAAAACTCTGCCTCCAGATAACACTCCGGGCCTATCTCCCAGCCCTGAGGATCCTCCTCCACGTGGGGGCTGGGAGGAAGCCGGGCTTTCTCTCCATAGTTCTTTGCGGATGCTTTGCTTGCGTCACGGTTCTAACAGACCTTCCCTTTCCTTCATCTGATTTTGAATGCTTCTCAGTGGAATACAGAGTGCACCTACAAACCCACCTTTTCTAGTTCCATCACATAGTACCTGCAAGTCTTCCGAAATACACACCATTAAAAGCCAAGCGTGGAGCTGGAAATTGTGGCCAGAAGCAGTCGGAGAACGTAACCAATGGGCAGGCATATAGAGAAATAACATATTTCTGGATAGCTGCAGGTACAACATCAGGTCATAAACATTGTAAGTAATTGTAGCTGAATTTCTCCAGGTTGGGGAGAAAAGGCAGATTCTGCAAATTACAGGGTAGTAAATGAATCACAGAGTAGAGGCAAGGGTTTAGAAAATGCTATGTGGTACAATACCCATTTCACTCTGCCCTCCCCAGCTAGCTCCCTTTAAAGGGCAGTTTTTTGCTTAACCACACACATGTATACTTGATACCCAGCACCCCCCTGCCCCATGCCCATATCTTGGGACCCTTGCCCCTCACTTGGTAACTGTCAGGCTATGTGCTTTTGTTTTTGTGCTTTGTTATCCTGAAGTCCTTGCGCTCTGTGGGAGATTCCAATTGTGGTACAATTAATTTCCCCTTCTCCCCCTGAAGCTTATGTGTCTGGCTTTATGGCCCTTGAAACTAAATGAAATCTGACTAGACAGGCAAGTGAAGGGAAGAAAGAAAGGACAAAGCAATTGGCAGAGTAGGTAACGGAGGCCAACCCAGAGTTTACTTTTGTAATGGCGTTAGAAGAAACGAAGTCTAGCCAGGCTGGTGGTGCACACCTGTGATCCCAGCACTCTGGGAGCCAGAGGCAGGTAGACCTTTGTGAACTCAAAGCCAGCCTGGTCTACAAGGGGAGTCTAAGACAGCCAAGGCTACATAGAGAGACCTTGTCTCAGAAAACCAACCAACCAACCAACCAACAATAGCAACAACAACAACAACATGAGTCTACAGGGGATATCTTGCTTGCCTCTGTTCAATACCTATTTGCCTTCTTTTAGTACTGTTATTATTTTTACTTCAGGAACCAAAAAAATTTCTTTGAATTAATTTTGTCTAGTTTCCCCATGGTCATTATTCATTTTAAAAGTACATTTGACACACAGATGATAATAATATAGCATTTGTGTGGTCTATAAAATGAACAAGAATTAGATTCATTTAAATATTTCTTTTTAAATGGAAACTCCTGTTTCTTCTACCACTGACTCCACTTATATCCCACACTGGCTAACTATTCATGTTTACTGAGAGAATCAAGCAAAATGTCCTCTTCTACCTGGTCCATAGCCTAAGCAGGAAATATTGGGGAAAGCAAATGAATTCAGTCCTTTTTTAAGTGACACAAAGAATGGGATGGGGGAAACTTGGGGCACATTAATAATAATTTGTAAAACAATAAAATAATTTCTAATAAAACCAGTAGACTATCATTAGGTAAAATATTAATTAATATTAGGTAAAAATTCAAATGAAATTATCTCATTATCTGGAAAAGGTGGTACAACTGGTTTTCTGAGATTTGATTCTTCAGTGTTTCCTTTATTTTTAAGCTCTATCCCACATCTCGCTGGAAGTTTATGTTTCTATTTTATTTAGCCAAGAGATATTAAACCCTCATTAAGAACGAATTCTTCTCTGATAAAATTACTAAGTGCAAATTTAAAATTTTATAAAGCTTTCTGACAAAGCTGTATCAGGTATTTTTATGAGTGGTCTGTAAAAACATGGGTATAATGGTAGCAAAATTATGAAACAGTAATTATTTTTAGGGAAAACTAGAGGAAGAACAGACAAAGAAAGAGGTTTCAACTTACCTTTCACTGCTTAGTTTCTTAAAAAGAAATCTGAGGCACTATAAGCGTGCTAAGTTCTAGTGACACTCTTGGGCCTATTATATCTTGCACTATGAATTCCTCTGAGTTCAAATAACACAACTTTGGGTGGTTCTAGGACAAGCTCAGTAAATGTGGAATGCTGATTAATGGGCCAAGGTGAATTTGTTGGGAGGCACGCGCTTTGGGTTCTACCTTCAATGACGCTTTAAAAAATTACTGAGAAAAATGTAAGAAGGCATGAAATTTGTGAATATATCACAGATGTTGAGATCAATAGCACATGTGTTGAATGAACTAATTGATCTACAAAATAGTGCTGCGAAAGGAATTCTGGGGATAAGTGTTAGAGAAAAAAAGAAAAGAAAAAGAAAGCTGTCATATCCTGGGCATATACTGCATGCTGAATACTGCTCTAAGTATATTGCGCATATTATTTACTCTTTACAATAACCTTCTGAAATGTTAACATCAAACTCAGGCGAACAGAAGTTACAAAATCTTTCCAAGATCACAACGCTAGCATGTGTTGGAACGGAGATATGGATAACAGCCTATGATGGTATACCCCTAAGGCCACAGTTCTGAACTATCATATAATATATAGGCTATAAATGCTTGCACCTCAGTTCCCCCAAGCAAATTACACAAGATTGGCCCGTCCTTTAAAAAAAAAAGAAAGAAAGAAAGAAAAAAGAAAAAACTTTTTTTTTCCTTTTTGAGATGAAGCACAAAATAGGCCAACAGGGCTTAAAAAAATCTTAGTTTGCATTAACAGAACTATTTTATCAAGGATCTGTGGTCACTCTGTACCCTACACTAGTCAGCCTCCGCCTGTGCGTCACACTTGAAGGAGTACCTCCACAAGGACAATAGGCAGGGTCTGTGTGAAAAGACCAAGAGTCACGAACGGTGCTCTGGACAGAACGCCTTGAGATAGGGCAAGTAGCTGGGAAAAGACAACAGAGCTAGGTGCGGTTCCCAGAGTGGTCTTTGCGTGTTTGCTGTACTGTGTGGAAGCCGGGACTAGATGACCCTATGTGGTCTCAAGGGGAGAAGAGAAAAAAAAGAACAGTAGCTAAAACCTAAAAGGAGAAAAATTATGCTAAACGCCAGGAAGAACTGTATAATGTTCAAAACCGCCAGATGAAATGGGCTGTCTCGGGAACAGGGCCACGGGGCAGGAGCTGGGTGTGGGAGAACCGGTGTTCCCTGCTGAGACTGCAGGGGAGGCTTCCAACAGCACAGCGCTAGGAAGACGCCCCGGCTGGTGCTCAATGATAACACATTCACTAGTGGGAATCTATTTTCCACGCAGAGACCAATTTGTATGATACGATCCTCAAGTGACTTTCTGGTACATTCCACTTCCTTCTACTCACACAGAGACAAATAAATAAAAAGAAAAAAAAAAAGAGGAAGAAAGGAGGTAGAAAGAGAAACTTCGAGGTACTAAGCGCCTAACTCAGCTTTGCTACTAGCTGAATAATATCGAGGCAGCCATTTGATTGCTCCTCGCTTGCTTAAAATTTTCATTGTTAAAAAGACAACCCTGCTGGACATGGTGGCACAAGCTGTAATCTCAGCATTGGAGAGTTGGAGGCACGAGAATCTCTAGTTCAAGGTCATCCTCCATTACAGATCAATTTCCAGGCCAGCGTGGCCTAAAATGAGTCCCCTATTCAAAAAAGAAACAGAACAAATTCTCCTACCCACAACCCCCCAAACAAACAAACAAACAAACAAAATAAAAACAAAAAAAAACCAATAAAACAACCAAAAATCTACAACAACAACAACAACAACAACAACAACAACAAAAATAAAAAAGCAAGCCTGGGCCTGGCAGTTGTGGCACAGGATTTTAATCCCAGCACTCAGGAGGCAAAGGCTGACAAATCTGTGAGTTTGAGGCCAGCCTGGTCTATAGCATGAGTTCCAGGACAGCCAGGGCCACACAGAGAAACCCAGTCTCGAAAAACAAACAAACAAAAAGCGATCGTGAAACAGGGATAATACCAACAGATGTGTCAATGTGGATGGAGCAGAGCTCAGGAGGCCTCAGCCTTACACAAGTACAGGCAACTGAGGAAAGCTGAGAGTCAGCTTACCAACTGGTTATCCAAAACCAAATGGTCAGCACCAAAAACATACATACAACTGACATTTCATAGACTGAGCAGGTTGTACTTATGTATTTAGGAACACACACACACACACACACACACACACACACACACCGACAATCAATGAAAAAATGTTATTGAATTTGAAGAACAATGGAGGAAAGGGAAGGTAAAAATGATGTAATTATATAACTATAATAATTATATTACAAATAATACATGTTAAGTAGTA
The DNA here is from genome assembly GCF_964271855.1 of Acomys minous. Lineage (NCBI taxonomy): Eukaryota > Metazoa > Chordata > Mammalia > Rodentia > Muridae > Acomys > Acomys minous. Next base: position 43,008,280 of record NC_140492.1, read on the forward strand.
TACAAATTATAATGTAAAATTACATTATATAAATAAGATATTATATAGAAGATAAAACATAAAACAATGACAGGGAAAAGGCTATCTTGCTACTTGTCTTATATATCTTGTATGGATTTTAGTGAGCATGCCAGGTTATCTAAAATGTAATATACCTTAGACTATTAAAAATATGAAAATATAAACTCCAGTGACTATGATATCAGTTCTGTTTATGATTTATATAGGGCCCTCATCTTCTCTGTCGCCTCTTTCTTTTCTGAATACTGTGTTTTAACTTTTTATTTTAGTGTCTAGCAGGGATGGCCCTTCCAAGTTTGGTTTCCTTGTCTCGTTGACTTGTTGTTTAGATCTTTGCTTCCTGCTACGTTTCCGGCACCAGCGGTTGTTACCATTCTAGCCACTTACGGAAAGCCAGATGTTGAGGAAGATGCCACCGCTTTCTTCAAGGTGTTTGCCACTGGTTAAAGACTTCTGTCAATACATCAATATGCAGTCCTAAGAAAAATATCTGGCTGTGTTTAAGAGTGATACAGCGAGAATCCCAGAGAGGATCAGAAGCGATTAGGGGTTCCACAGTGCTCGGCTGAGCATCACCCTACTTGAGTGTGCCATTTATTCTTTCTTCTTACTGTTAATTCTGCAGCCTTTTTAGCCCTGTGAATTTCTGCTTTGGTCCAACGATAAGATTTCTAATTCTTAGCCCCTTAACATTAGCTGTAAGGGAAGAGGTATGATTCTCACCCCCATACATACATACACCACATACATACATACATACATACACACACGTACACAAATATATATAATATACAGAAAAGAAGTGAATCTCCGAAAGGCCAAGGATGAGTCACAAATTGTTGTCTAAGTCACTGTAACTTTCTCAAGTTGGTCTGCGTCAAAGAATGATCAATAAAATTGCTTTTTTAGGTGCTATGATGCCCAACTGCTTGCTTTATTCTGGGCTAAAGATGACATTGCTCTTTCATAGTATTTATTTATTTTTATTTTTTGAGAGAAGTTCTCACTCTAAATCAGGCTGGCCTTGAGCTTCTTCTACACTCTTGCCTCCCACTGTTGGGATTACACATACACACACACACACACACACACACACACACACACACACACACTCACACTCATCAATGTGTTTAGACATGCTGGAGTCCATAGAGTATGGTGTGGAAGGCGACCACACACGGGCACATTAGCCGTAACAAGATCTGTAAACTCCATTGGTAAGACAATTATTAAGCTTCACAAAACTTTGTGCCATGCCTCTGCCATTGACTTGTATGTGTAAAAATAACACTGATTGACTACTCTTAGGTTTTTATATCATGCATCAGTCTGAGCCAGCTAGCACCTCTCACTGGCAGAGACTGCTAAACTAGAAGGCAAAACCCTGGAGTATACTAAGAAAAGTCCATATTCAAGGGGACTATGAAATAAAGTAAAACTCTAATTTTATTTTTCACTTATCACATGACTTTTCATTTTTTGTGACCGTGTGCTTTTTAAACAATAAATGACTTAGCCATCCTGATATACTTTAATGTACAGGTAAATATACAAATGTTGACCCCCTACAATATCACTCCTTTAACTGATAGTGTTGTGTAATATGAAAGTTTGATTATTGGAACTTTATATTATTTATATTATTCATTCAACAGAAAAAACCTTTATGGCCATAAAAATAAAGTATGTTTTCCTGTGGTGGAAGTTGGAAGAAAAAGTGGGGAATGGGCTAGCTTTTCATATTTTTCATTTTATATAATATGCTAAAAGTAAGTCATAACACCTCACCCAGCCATTAAGTATACCAACTTTTGCTGATTTTTAACTCTTCAAAAAGTAGTGCATAGAAGTCCTTCAACAATTTTTTCTTCTATTTGCCTCTTGACTCTGAAGTTAGTTATTTAAAAAAAACAGGGCTTTCAAGTTGCTCAAAACCTATTAAAAATTCTGGCCTTAATTTCCTTCATCACTGACATTCTGTACCTACCTAGATTGCCCTTGCTGCCTTTCTCTAATGGGCAAAATAGAGAAAGCAGTTAACCTCGGACTTCAGAGCAGTGTAGTGTGAATAAGGAACATTTGTTTCTTTCTGTCAACTGAGCGCAGAGGGATCTTATATGACCTTCAGTGTTATCACACCCAATACTGTGCTTGTAGAGGATTTTAGCCCCCTGAGTCAGGGTTTCTTTGTATGGCCTTGGCTATCCTGGACTCGCTTTGTAGACCAGGCTGGCCTCGAACTCACAGAGATCTGCCTGCCTCTGCCTCCTAAGTGCCACCACTGCTCAGCTTTTAGAGGATTAAAAAAAAAATATTTTCTTTTAAAAATAGATATAACACCACATTCTACACACTACTTTGTCTTCTAAATTTCATAAACTTTTTATTTTTTAAAAATTGGTTTCTTTTTTTCCACTCTTACACAAACACAGGTTCATTGAATATACTTATGACTGTGAGAAAATTATCTTAGGATGGCATAAGGAAATAAAATGGATGGGACAGATGTGGTGGCACACACCTTTAATTCTAGCACTCGTGAGGTAGAGGCAGTGGGATTTCTGTGAGTTCAAAGAGAACTTCATCTGATCTACATATGTAGTTCCAAGCCAGGCAAGGCTATGCAGTTAAGCTCTGTCTCAAATAATTAAAATAAAAAAAATAACAAAAAGGACATCTTATTCAGTTTTCTTTTAAAATTTAAGCTATCAGCTAGACCATAAAAGTCATACTATTTAATCTTCAAAACTGTTTGTATGTAAGAGTCTTGGAAAAAAAATTGGATCTTGGTCAGAAGGAACTCCAGGAAAACATCTGGGTCCTAGAATAGTGCCAGTGAGCGGTGGATGCTGAATAACCATTTAATGAAGGCAATCTTGGGAAAGCATATTTTAATCTTCAAATAAAAACTCAAATCAAATCTAAGGACGAAAGAGACTAAAAAAACTCATTTGCACAAGATTGCTCAAATAGTTAACAACTTGTGTGTGAATTTTATTCTTTTTAATTCTTAGAATTGGCTTTTTCTCAGTAACCTTTTGGCTTGTTTATATCAAACTGTTAAACATGATCTGCCAAAGATGTAGCATAGGAAAAATATCATTAAATCTAGATCTCACATTCACCATCTCTAGAAATCACTGGACATAGAGTAGTCACATAGACTGGGAAATATATAAAATAAAGGGCCACATTGTGTGTGTGTGTGTGTGTGTGTGTGTGTGTGTGTGTGTGTGTGTGTGTTTGTGTACTGGCTATATTGAACCACGGGGCCTATTTCTAAGGCACACTGTCAATAGTCATTTTTCCACGAAGTGTTTACCTTTCAGCACATCTTGTGCGCCCATACAGGTGATTGCCCTCTGACTTTTTAGTGTACATTTGGCTATTTTAGCAAAAGGTTTATCTTTGTTTCTGCGTTTTATGTTGATTTTTAAAAAATTTGTCTGCACACGAGGCATTAACAATCTCAATACATTCTTGTCTTGATAAACTTATCTTGCACTATTTTGGCCTATGTGATGGCTAGCCCCTTGACAAAAGAAATCCAAATAAAAAGCGTTTTTCTGCCACTTGTTAGCAGGCCGGGCTGTAAAATCATAACACAATGCTCGCCTCTTTCATGGGGCACCACAAGGCAGCGATCAAACCCACCCCCCCTCTCACTTCCATATCCAGTGGAGTTGTAGTTTATTACCATAACCCTCCCAAGTCAAAAGGACAACAGTTTCAAGCCTGGCAAGTTGGTACAGAGAGGCCCTCCCCCCAGATCCCTGCTCTGCCGGGCCTCTCTACCTGTCCTCGCCCACTGTCTACAGGTCCCGAACACTGGAAAATAGAAAATGTGATGATCTTTGTGTGTCTCTGCGAAATGTGTGTATGTGTGCGTGTGTTTGGGTGTAACGCGCCTCCTGTTTGGCTGCGCCGCCCGTCCGTCACGGCGCGGGCCAATGGCAGGCTGCCTTATATAAAATGAGTGTTTTCAGTCTCTCCGGGTTGCATGTACTGTATGTGGAGCAGTGTACAGTGGAGCGGAGGCAGCGCGGCTCCGCGAGCTCCTCTCTCCACTTTCCCATAGAGAGCCCCTGACTGGCCGCTGAGGGCGAGCCACACACACGCCCTCGCGCCGCGGCGAGCCCGCGAGGTAGGCGCCCGCCATCCGCAAGCCTCCGCGGGCGCTCTCCCGCACTTTCTGTTTTCCTACTCACTTGCGAGCCGCCGGGGCTGCAGCCCGAGGACTCCGCGGCAGGAGCGGCGGCGGCGGCGGCGGCGGCAGCCGGTAGGGTGGACTTGAGGAAGGCGAGGGGAGCCCGCGCGTCCGGAGCCAGAGCCGCCACCGGCCGGCGCCTCGCGGGCCACTTTCCCCTCAGCCAAAACTTTGGGTGGCGAGAGGTCGGGCCGAGGGGTCGCGGCGGCCGCGCCGGCGGGGCCCCGGGCCGGGGGGCGCGCGGCGCTGCCCCGGCGAGCGCGAGCCGGGGGCCGGGCTGGGGAGGAGTAGGCCAGCCGGTGCCAGGCTGCGTTTGCAGGCAGCACCTCTCGGCGCCCGGGCAGCGCCGCCTGAGGGGGGCACGGAGCCGGGGCGCGGGCTTGAGGCGCCTGAGGAAAACAACAACGGAGCGGTCCTCACGCCGGCGGGCGGCTCGTGGCCGCCCCGGGAGCCCCAAACTTCAAGGAGGCGAAAGTACGTGGAGGAGCCCCGGGCAGGGCTCGGCTGCCTGGGGAGGTGGGGCCTGAGGAGCCCGGGGCAGGGGAGGAAGGTAGGGGATGGCTGCCCTCGGTGGGTCTGGGCTACGGGTTCGTGTGTGCGACGGTGACCGGAGGGGTGGGGTGGGGGTGGGGGGACGGTGGAGGGTGGTGGCGGACGGCAGCCCAGTGGCTTGTTCATCTGGAGAGTTAGGATTTGGGTGTTCCGGCCCCGAGAACGGTGTCCCCCTCACCCCCCAGCCCCAGCCAAATGCGCGGCGAGTGGAGAAAGTGCTGTTCTAGTGCCAGAGTAGCCTAGAGGAAGAACAGGGGAGAGGGGAAGAGGGCGAAGAAGGAGAGAGAGGGAAGGGAGGGGAGGGGAGGGGGAGAGGGAGAGGGAGGGGAAGAGGAGAGAGAGAGAGAGAGAGAGAGAGAGAGAGAGAGAGAGAGAGAGAGAGAGAGAGAGAGAGAGAACGGAGAGGAGGGGAGAGGAGGGAGGCTGTGTCAGGATTTTGCTTGAATGTGGGATTATGTTGTGTCAATAAGTTTAAGGTGGAGGGAACGAGGCTGGGGGTGGTGGCGGGGAGGAGGAGGAGGAAGGCCCTGGCTGTTTAAAGACTCATTCTGAAGGTAAGTTATGGCATTGCACGGTCGCGATGACAGAAAACTTGCAGATCCTTTATCCGGGGATGGGGTCGATGCCTCTAGAAAGAGCTCCCCAACCCTCTGAAGCCACGCTCGCGTTACACTGTTATTTGCTGCGATCCTGGTCGCGAGTAAATTACAGAAATCAGACTGGAGGCTTCTTTTCCTCCTCCACCTCGTCTCGCTCACTCACCCTCAGAAATGTATTATTATTATTTTTTTTTTATTAATTTTGGGGATATCGCATGAAACTTAACGTAACTGAGACCAAACCCGAGTCCTGTAATTTACAAGGACCCTGAATCCAGGAATCTGGAACACGTTTATGTGTGAAATACCCGCGATCATTTCTGCTAAATGAGGAAGGTAAAACGAAACGATGCAAAAAGCTAAGACACAACATGTACGACAGAGGAGGGGGGGGGAGAGGGAGAGACACAGAGACAAGCTATTTTTTGCTTTCCTTTCTGTAGAAAGGAAAATAAAGCGAGCATTCCCCTTCCTTCCCAGTGTGTAGGGGCTAGTCAATATTTTAACTGTCTGAGGCCAAATTAGCCCAGGTGGATCTTGTTGAAAAGTTTCGCGAGGTGGGGTGGAGGTGTGTGTGTGTGGGGGGAGTGCTAGCGGGGGAGGTGGGTGGAGGTGGTGGGGGATGGGGACCGAGCTAGCTCTGCCTCGGCTAATGGTCATTGGCCTGGGGCTTTGAAACCATTGCCTGTCCTGCTAATGACACGTCCAGTTCTCGTTTACCGGCCGTGGACGCCGGGCTGCTGTTCCTGGGGCTGGCTGGCGGGGATTGGGGTACTTTCCCTGCACGGGGAGGGGCGCTCTCGGCCATCCCTTGGGGCTGCCCACTCGCGACGTGGGTTCCCCACGCGCGTCCTCCCCTGCGCGCCGCCGCCACCTCTGCTCGCACGACTTTTGTAGCGAGCCTACGGCCAGGGGGCGCGGGGGTCCCCGGAGCGGACATCTCCGCGCGGCCACCCGGCGCCCGGCCCCACGCGCGCCACGCCGCACGGTCCAAGCCTGGAATGGCAGCGCGGGGCCGGGCGGCGGCGGTGCCTCCCTGGGGGGCGGCAGAGGCAGCGGCGGCGGGATCTTCGCCGGGGCCCTTGGGAGGAGGAGGAGGAGGAGGAGGAACGGGAGGAGGAGGAACGGGAGAAAGAGGAGGGGAAGGAGGAGGAAGAGGAGGCGAGGGAGGCGTTTTTTATTGCCCAGACTGCCGCCAGTTCGAGCGGGCACGGGCACAGGGACACCCCACTCGTTGCTCCTGCCTTGTGGAAAGGTGTTTAGCAGACTTTTATGCCCTGAGTGTGAGATTTGCACTTCATTTTTTTCCCTTTCCCCCTCTTCCCCAAAGCAAGATGGACTCTATTGCCTTTCTCTTTCTCCCTCTACCTCTGTCTTGTCAGCCTTAAAGATCGACATTTTGTACTAAGATGCAAAGTTGACGGTGACCAGCAACAAAGCCTGGGTGGGATCCCTCCCTCCCCTTCTCCCTCGGCGTTTCCTAGCCTCCCCCCCACACCGACCTCGCCGACCTGGTGGCTTGAGCTTGCTGTCGTGGGCTCCGGAGAATGTGTTTTCCCAGGTCGACTCCGATCTCGATCTCCAGTCTCGGGATTGTGACCCGGCCAGGCTGTTGGGAGCTGGCTGTGGCCGCCCAGGTCTGCAAGGGCTGAGGGCTGTGGTACCTGGACTCGCTGCTGCTGCTGGGCTCCTCAGGCTGGCTGGTTCCTGGGCACAGCGAGGCACAGAGGAGTGCCTATCGATCTTTACGATTTGGTTACTGGTGAATTTGCCCAGGGGATGGTGATCACTTGGTGCAAGTTGATGAATGGTAGTGATGTGGGCTTTGCTGGTCCGAACGGATCAACTTTCTGCTTTGTACAGACAGGGAGAAGGAAGCGAGGTTCTGGGGAGACCCTGGGATGTCAGGTGGGCTGCCCCCAACCCGCTTTGAATAAGGGAAGATGCTTTCCCTTTCTGCCCTTGAAGCTCTTCCGCGGAGGAGGGTGGGGACAGGCAAGGGGTTGGTGTGGATCGGACTCCTGGGTTTTGTGCCCTTCCTGCACTGAACTGTACCCCTGTAAAGCCTTCCCATCCTGATGATGTGCCTTTATGTGCTCCTTATAGGTCACTCTCATATGACAAAGGCTTTGCTGCAGTTCATCTTCCTTCCTGTGTACCTCCCATTTACCTTCCTGGGTAAGTATTCCCACTCTTGAGAGAGGGAAGTGGGTGGCCTTGGTAGTGACAGAAGGGTCATTATTAGATGTTTATTGGAGTTGTAATACTCCCCCCACCCAGCTTCTCTCACTGACTTTCTCACAGCAGAGCTCAGGCTTTTTAGTCGCTACAGTTCAGCTGCAGGTTATTAACAGTTCAAGAGTGTTTAAATGTTTGTTTCTTGTTTATCTGCAAGTGTCACTTGAAAACTAATTATCAGATAGGCATTTTAGTTGGTAATGAAGTTTTTACACAGAGTTGAAGGCCTAGTGAATTTGTCAGACAACAATGTAGAAAGCTTATTAATGTATGAATAAACTTATTAAAAATCCAAGGAAGCGCCATAAAGAGGACTTGTCTAATTATGTGATATGTTCACTTCCTCCCAGATTCTCATCTTCTTTGGTACTTCGAACAGTTACTTTCGGGTTGGGGAAGGTTGCATTTAGGTAGTATAGTAAATTTTTTATTTAATGTACAAGCCTGATTCAAAATTGATCCTAACTTGCATAAAGATATGCAATCAGAGAAATTAAGAGTATTTTACTAGTCTTGTACATAAAACAAACAATCTAATCTGAGATTTGTTGTTAACTCCCATATTCAGATACATGACTCCCAAATCTCCAAAGTGGAAAATTCTACAAAATATGTCTGGGGTAGTAAGTGTATGAAAAGTTTGTAAGAGATAACAAGTATAGTGAAAACAGGATTGCAGAGCATTTAAGATCAACACAGTGTTTGGAAACTACAGAAAAGTAATTAGCAAGTCTGCCCCTCCGTTTAAAGGTACTTTGAGTTGCTGATGGTCTAATAAAATCTAGCTGTACTGAATTTTATAAATCAACTGAGGTTCTTTATGATAGTACCATAGTGAGTTTAGGAATTGTGCTTTGTGAATGAGAATGAGTTGTGTTCAGTTTTTCATATTCAAGAAACTTAGGATCCTTGCCTTTCTTGTTTCCTGATTGGCTGGGTAGGATATTATATATATAAATTATGTTAGTGTTAAAAGGGATTACACTTGAAGATCAGGCCATTGTGGTAGTTTATAGCCAGTAACAAATATACTTGGATGTTACTGGGTGCTTTATGTAACCTAAATATTGTGGGTTTGTTTTCTTTTCTTTGAGTAATATATTACCCTTGTCCTCACCGTTAGATATATCCTTCAATCAGAGACCTCATAATGTCACATATATAATGGGCCAACTGGAGTGGCCATGATGTGATTACACTGCAAGGTGAATTTAGTATGTACCACAATGTGTGCATTTCAGTATGATGATTTTTTTAAAAAAGTTTTTCCTTCTTAACATTTGGCAATAGATTCAGAAGGCATTACTGTTTTCTATAGAACATCCCACTTACACACAAAGCTACATTGTGTTCACTGTGGCGAACATTTAATGTTATTTTTCCATCTGGAAATGTATTTGACCAATTCAGTAACTTCATATGAGAATCAATACTAGAATAAAAGCAATCTGATCAGCTCTTGTACTTCTTTGAGATTGCAAATGACTTTTTCATTAAAACAATGTTTTCAAGAATTGTCTTTGAAGTCAGTTCAGTTACTGTGATAGTGTAAAACTTGCAATGGGATCTTTAAAAGTCACCTTGCCATGAATTACCAGTTGTTCACATCCACAGTGTATTTACTGAATATGAGTCTTTGCTTATCACAGTAAGAATTTAAAGAGATTTCTGCTTCTGCATTATCAAGAGTTCTCCAAATTCTCTCATTTTGTATATCTTTATTAAATTCTAAAATGGAAGTCCTAATTTGCATTTCACATAAAAATGCCAGCTATTAAAAGGGTGGCTTATCTGTTGCTTCATGGTGCTACATCTATGGAGTACTGGGGTGGATTGAGGATATCTTTCATTATAGACTTAGGCATCTTAAAAGATTTACAATTTTGAGAATTAATAAATCCATTTTATCTTTACATCAGGTTAAAAAAAAGTGTGAGATTTATGAGTTAATGAGATAAGCTTTGTTTTTAATATAGAAGGGACAATGAGCCTGAAAATTATGTGTTATTTGGGAGCTAAATTAATAAAGCCACATTTTCAGTGAAATTATAAACAATCTCTAATTATTATTCATTAGCTAGCATCCTTGAAGTGTAGATTTTCCTTAGTTCATAGAGAGCACAGGTAACAGCAAGGTCCACATCTTTAAGTGAGTCTTGCTATGAATATCAATTTTATGTTAGACATCTTTATATGAAGTAATGAAGGATTCCAGGCATGCCCTTGCAGAGAAACCAAGTAACTTTTGGGAAAGTGTCACGTCTGATGTGCCTGGGCGATGTGTTACCCAGTTTCTTCTTAGTGTCTCACACAAGTGCTGACCATGTTTCCAGTTGTGGTGATCATATTAAGTTATATGCTTAATTTTGATGTACCGAATCAGTAGCAACGTAGAATATCAGTTAAATGTTAAACAGATACTAAGCTCAAGAAAAAGACACTTTTTTTTTTTGAACTTGCACTTTGACATCCACCTCATTTTTTAAATAAATCACCACCAAGGGCAACTTTTAAAATAGCTTGAGTGATATGGTGTCGCTTGCTTGCTTTGCATCAGATGTTTCTATATTTTTCAGTCATGCATAAGCTGAGTTTGAGTGCAGTTTCACCTGGTATGCATAGTAGATCATTTTAACATTTTAAAGGTTATCATTCTTTGGAATACCAGTACAGTCATGGCGTATCATCTTGAAGCTCTCCAGATTTACCTAGAAAATCTTCATAAGTTAATAGGGGATCCTTGCCATTTTTTTTCCTTCTGAAGAAAAAATATGGTAAGTATTGAAACAAGTGCCAGTCAAACAAGAGCATGCTTAGGAAGGCAAGCCAGCAGGGAATTTTATCTGAAGATAGAAATTGAAGATGAGAAAATGAAGGAACGCAAGACTTAACAGATTAAATTCCATGGAGTATCCACCAGAATACTTATCCACCAGACTTATGACTTACCTGACACCAGAGTGCATATTTAAACTACACCAATCAACTCAAGGGTCTAGGTGGTGAAATAACTCCACACGTGAGGAGGGTGGATAAAACAGCAAAGCAAAAGTCATTAAGAATGAGAAAACTCAAAATGTTGCAAAATATTGGCTGAATAATTCTATGAGCAGTTAAACACAGAACTCAGGAAGACTCAGGGGTTATAATAGAAACCCTTGGAATGGATTAACTAAGATCTTAAAATGACAGAAGGTTATATATATATGTAGTAAAATGAATATTTAAATAACTTACTTAAAAAGAGAAATGAAGATTAAAAATAGTTAAAACAGCTATATTTTGAAAAGGTATTTGACTGAGTTGTATGCAATACCGTTTTGCTTCCTAAACAGCATCCACGTACTAAGCAGCTCTCCTGATACTGTGTATGGTACCTGCTGATATTTTCTGTCTCGGTGGAATCTTTATGAATTGCATTTGTTCCAGGCTATTTTATTAAACAAAAATAGTGCATATTACCTAAACTGATTTTACGACTTACTGTTTGAAAATATGAGCGTGTGCTAAAAATGTAGGCACCGTTACTAGATTCTGATTTGATGAGGCCCACAAAGTTAGATTTTAGCTAGTACAGAGGTGATTTTGAAGTAGGTGGGAAGGACTTTGAGGTGCTCTGGCCTGATGGCTAAAGACTAAACAGGAGTCACCCTCTGCAATTGTTGACTGTTGAGCTCTGTTCTAGCTTCGCAGCTTTAGGCTGTGTTTCAGTGTGCTCAATGCAATATTGACAGAGCTCTCATCACTGGAAATACCCCTGTATTAGTGTGTACAGGACAAGAAATGAGGCTTTGTACACAAAGAGCCTTAGGCTCTACTCTGCTCTTTTTGTTGCAGACAACTTTAGGGACTTAGAGCTTGTTACCTCACAGCTTTAAAACTTCTGTTATTGTATGTGCAGAATGTAATTACTGTGCAACAGTGTGAGAACTATAGAAGACAATAACATTTGTAATGGTTCTTAGCTGTAATCAGAACTCAATATATAGTGTTTGTGTTTTATTGGGCAAGCAATTAGATGATGATAATAATAATAATAATAATAATAATAATAATAATAATAATAATAATAATAATAACAACAACAACAACAGCAGCCACGAAAGCCAAAAAGCTAAGGTGTGCCTTAGTGGTTTTTAGATCCAGGGAAAGGCCGTCCAGCATAATAAGGCAGAGCCTGTTGCTTAGAATACAGCTCTGTGGTAGAGTGCTATATGTGCAAAGCTCTGGCTTTGGTCCAATCCCCCCTTAACCAAAGGCATAGCATAGGACAAGAGGACAAGAAAATGACTTTTCATACTTCACGGTGGTTAATTGAGAGCATTGAACATTTTTTTTCCCTGATAACTTTTAATATGCTAGGATGCCTTATAATTTAGTAGTTCTCAACCTGTGGGTCACAATCAACCCCTTTGGAGGGGTCAAGTATCAAATAACCGATTCATAAAAGTAGCAAAAGTTATGAAGTAGCATTGAGATCGTTGTGTGGGTGGGGTCACCACAACATGAGGAACTGTATTAAAGGGCTGCAGCATAGGAAGATTGAGAACCACTGCCTGAGAGCATGTGTTCTTAAACATCCGGTAAGACACATGACTGATACTCACATGTGGGTGTTATGAGTCCTCTCAGTGATAGACACAGGTAATTTTTTTTTTTTTTTTTTTTGGTTTTTGGAGACAGGGTTTCTCTGTGTAGCCTTGGCTGTCCTGGACTCGCTTTGTAGACCAGGCTGGCCTCGAACTCACAGCGATCCACCTGCCTCTGCCTCCCGAGTGGACACAGGTAATTTTTTGCAGGGCCGCAAAGCAAGTACTTGGTCCCTGAACTATATCCAAGCCACACTGTGGGTTGTATGGAGGTTCTCTGTGTGGTTAAAAACACTCCTTTCTGTGAGTTTGAGGCCAGCTGATGTACAGAGCAAGTTCCAGTACAGACAGGGCTGTTACTCATAGAAACTCTGACTTGGAAAAAACAAAACAAAACAAAACAAAACCCTCAAGAACAAAAACAAACAAACAAACAAAAACCCCAAACCTCCACTCTTTTCCTTATCAAAGTACAAGTAGGCATGATATAATAAAACTCTTAAATCTACTCATGGACACATATGTAACATTGTTTATAAACTGTAATACTTTATTCCAACTAATTACTCAGGGCATTCTTCATAAGCCATTGACATTAGCTTTGTGGCAAGATAAATTTCAGTGCTTAAGTTACATTGCAGAACGTAAAAAGGAAGGGCGAGCTAACTAGAGGGTGGATGGGACGTACATGAACTAAATCCCTGAAAATTTTAGTGTAAAACCCAAAAGCCAGGGGAAACAAAACGTGAACTCAAATGCAAAGAAAGTATGGGAGTCAGGGTCCTCACCAGCCAGCTGAAGTTTATACATTGCTCTGCACATAGACATTGATTTTTAGGTAGTCTCAACAGCCATTTAATTTATTGAATGAATTAAGTATTTCCTAAGTTTTAGGATTAGCATTCCTGGCGTGAACTCTTTCCCACTTTATGAATTCTAATTTGTCACATTTTTAAAAAAATGCCAATAAACTAATAAATTCTGTATAATTTGAATATCTCTTTGTACTTTCACATGTCTTCCATATAGATTTATATTATTGGAAAAAGTAAATAATTTGGTTTTTTTCTTTTTCCTCAAAACTTTGGTATCAATATTCATTTGGCACCCAAACCTAACCCTAACTGTCATGGGGTTGTTCAAATAGTTTTCAAGTCCACTTACATAGCAATATATGTTTATTGTTGCTCTATTGTAATCTAGCTAAGAATTAAATATAGATGCTCTTTGCAGCATTTTACTGAATTAAAGCCCACAAAAAACCTTATTAAAGTCTGAATCTTGATTTGTGTATAGAGGTATGTGCTTTAAATAAAGAAGATGATCCTATAGAATTAACTTCTGTCGTCCATGAAGTGAATTATTTCCCATTCCTGTTTAGCCCCAAGGAATATCTTTTTGCTGACTTTAATTTGTGATCATGGCTTGGTCATTTTGACTTTACCACAAGGTTGTAAGTGCTTTGGCTGTGTCTATGAAAGCTCTGTGGTCCTACATGTAAGGGTTCAAGGCATAAAAGGGGTATAGAGCCGGGTAAGCCAGAGTATTGGCCTTGCTATCTGTACCCGCAGGTGAGCAGAGCAGACAGCTCCTAGAGTAGGAAGGGCTGACACACACGCAGCTGCTTAATGCACACTTGCATGAGTCTCATATTTTCCAATTTGCTGTAGTTTTTAGTTTATAAACAAACACAGATCTCTAAAACTTTTAGAACCACTAAGTCATTTCTTAGCATGTTGAACACAATACAGGCTAGTTTCACAATGTTTTGCTGTTATTGGAGGGAGGTTTCATAAAAGTTATTCTATTCTCAGATAAGAATGTTTTTGGGTTTGCTTTCTAGAGACTCTCGATTCCTTCTTTTTAAAATTAGGAAATGTTAAGATTATGCCTTTTACTTTTAAATTCCACTATAACCACCATGGGCAAATGAAAAGCTTGCCACAAAGATGGTACATGACAGTATTCCATTCTAGGAATAAAGTAACACCTTGTCTGGTTAATCATTATGCTTTTACTACTTATGTATGGTTTAGGAAAGCTACAGATTGAGAACTCAGAGGGAGTTTTACTAGTAATGTTGATTATTGTAATATTAATCAATTCTGACTTGCCATCCTCCCACCCCTGCCTTTTATTTAAAGATATGCTTTTGTTTTATAGTCCAGGCTGGTCTTCCCCCCCCCCCCCCAAGACAGGGTTTCTCTCTGTAGCCAGCAGTCCTAGACTCACTTTGTAGACCAGGCTGGCCTCAAACTCACAGAGATCCGCCTGCCTCTGCCTCCCTGAGTGCTTGGACTAAAGACATGTGCCCTTTGTGCCCCTGCTCCAGCCTGAGCTTGACCCGTAATCCTGCCTCTGCCTGACCAAATCTGGGATTATAGCCCTGTACTACTATGCCTGGCTTTAATTTAATTTTTTTTTTGAGTGTGCCTTTTAAGACTTACCTAAATGTACATTACAAATAGGGTGTAGTGGTACACAAAACAAAACGAGAGAGAAATAAATCTGCCTGTAGCTGTTGTGGAAATTTAAATTTCCTATTTCACTTTCTTCCCTTCTCTTCTTTACCTTGCCTTCCTTTTCATCTTGGGCTGCTTCTTTTATCTCTCATCCCCCTCTCTCCTCCTTTCCCTTCCTTCTTCCTCCAGTCTCCCTTTGAGCCTGTGCTCAGCAATACTGCCTGAGAATATTTTGAAACAAAGATATGGAGGTATATTTTATTTTTAAAACTTTTTATTTACTTAAAAAAGTTTATTGGTTTTGAGTAATTTTAGTATTTAATGCTGCTCATATAATAAAACTGCTGATAAATGAGTTCGGGACTTGTAAACGTTCCTACATCTAAGTGTCAATTAGGGCAGTGTTATGAGGAACCTTCAGCGGGCCTGTGTGAAATGAAGACACCTGTTGTTTTGGTGAAGTAGATTGAACTAAACTCCTCATTCTTAGTTTTGAAGGTGACAGGATGGCTAGTAGTTTGATTAATACTGGGAAGCTTGGGTGTGTTTTGTGGAATGGTGTACCAAGTGTTTTAATCTGGAAGGAAGAGAGAAACTTAACCTGGATTGAGAGCCTTCTTGCCTCTGTGTTAATGACAGTGAAACCAAGTCTCAGGATAAATATTGTGTCTGAGGTCACACAGCTAGAGGGATTTTGCCAGGTGTACACTGCCAGTGTGCAGTGCTGTGGTCTCCTGGGGGGCTTTGTCTGTATTTACCTGCCATTAGGGTCACATTCCAAGAAGCTAGACATGAGAAAGTTTGGAGAAAAATTCCTCCAGGAAGTCCCCAGACTTTCTTTCTCTCAAAAGAGAAGTCTTCATTCTGAAACGATGGAACTCTGTTCTTTATCACTTCTAATGGAATCTTGTGAGAAGGTCCCTGAAGGTGCCTAATGTTTTGTTTCTTTTATGAGCAGTTGACTTTTTTTTTTTAACTTAATAGTATGTGGTGTTTATATTTTGGAGTTTTAAAATACCCAATCAGTGAATACATTTTACTAGAGGAATTGACAATATAACATGGGGAATATTATAAAGTAGTTTTCTGACATTTACCTTGAAAGAAAATTCAGTATTTGTGGAAAAATTAGTGAATTATTTTATTTCCCCGTGATCATATCTAAGTTCTTGTTGATCCTACATGAATTATGTATAGAATTTAAAGTTCCAAATTCATCAGTTTTTGAAAGTGGGTTGCAATATATGTCTCCTTTTATTTTTACTTAAGAAACATGTTTTTGTTGTGATAAGTAGAATAGATTCTATAAAATAAAAGTTTACATAGGAAAATGTGTATATAAATATACAGAAAATATAGTTACATGTTTTATTACTAAGATCCATACTCAAATTAGTCTTTTTTTTTTAAGATTTATTTTTATTTTATGTGTGTAAGTGTTTTGCCTGCATGTGTCTTTTCCACATATATTCATTCAATGCCAGTGGATGCCAGAAGAGGGTGTCAGATCCCCTGGGATTGGAGTTATAGACATTCTGGGCTGCTGTGCATATGCTGGGAACCAAACCCTGGTCCTTAGCAAAAACAGTAAGAGCTCTTGCCACTGAGCAGCTCTCCTACGCCTCTGTGTGTGTGTGTGTGTGTGTGTGTGTGTGTGTGTGTGTGTGTGAGAGAGAGGGGGGGGGTGGGGGGGGGAGGGTTTCTGTGTGTATTTCTGGCTGTCCTGGAACTTCCTTTATAGATCAGACTGGCCTTGAACTCAAGAGATGCACCTACCTCTGCCTCCCAAACACTAGGGTTAAAGGGGTGTGCCACCAGCGCCCAGCTAGGTTGTTTGTGCTAGTTACCTTGCACTTGCTAGGTAAGTGCTCTACCACTGAGCTAAATTCCAGTTCCTCAAATTATTTTTAAGTCTGAAAATTCAACACTCAGCCTAGTTCTATTATAAAAGATTGCAAGTGTGTCTCTTTCCTCGTTCTTTCTTGTCTCTCCTGTCTCTTTATTCCTGAACCTTGTAAATAACATATTTTAGTAAAGTAGCTCTTGCGGATGGTCATCTTTTTAGAATATCACTTTTCTTGCATTGGTCAAATAATATTAAACCAACGGTGCTGCCTTTCTGTTTATTGTTTTACCCTCCCCAGCCCCCGCTGCTTTCATACTGTTCTCATCAAGTAGCCTGTAACTCGAATTAGTTTAATTAATGATAATTGGAGTACTTCTTTCTCCTTGATATCTTAAGTTATACTCAAATAATATTTTCCTAATAAAGAAATTCGATCAAGTGCTAATGAGATTTAACTAGTTAAAACTCTTGTCAATTAAAGTCAACATTTATGGATTCACCATGCTTACTGTGTATTGGTTGATACTTGACCTGGACTTGGGAGATATAAAAGTAAATATAAAACAAACCTTGTCCTCAAAGAAGAAGATCTAAATGCCTATCATATTCATTAATACACATGATTGTTCTAATAGATGGTGTATACAGTAGTCCTAAGTAAGTACCATTGAAAAACAGGCCAGTTCTAGCACAGGAGTTGAACACTGGAACATGGGTGGAAGACTTTGTTCTTGTGACACTTGTCTTTGTCCTAATTGTCATTAATTATAAAACTAATTTATCTGAGCACTGGGGTCTATTTTT
The DNA here is from genome assembly GCF_964271855.1 of Acomys minous. Taxonomy (NCBI): domain Eukaryota; kingdom Metazoa; phylum Chordata; class Mammalia; order Rodentia; family Muridae; genus Acomys; species Acomys minous. Next base: position 43,025,598 of record NC_140492.1, read on the forward strand.
AAAAATCAAATTTTCTATTCGGCGGTGGCATATGTTTAATCCCAGCATTTGTAAGACAGAGACTTTGGAGGATGGTGGCAAATCCCAGGCCATTCTGTTTTCCATAATGATTCCAAGCTAGTCAGGGCTAAATACTGAGATCTTTCTCAAAAAAAAGAAAACAAAACAAACAAACAAACAAAAACACCAACCCCCCCCAAACCAAGAAAACCCCAAACAAACCAAAAAACCAAAAAGCAAAACCAACCCCCCCGAAACAAAAACAAAAACAACTCACCACAAGTCAATTTCAATAAGAAAGAATTGAGTTTGTAATGTTAGTTTTTAATTTTAATTAAGTATAAGTATATTCTTCTGATAGGCACTAACTTTGGTAACACTTAAATTCAGGGCTATATTTTGGTCAAGTTTTAAGAGGTTGCTTTTTAGTTACTGCTATTAGTGTCTCAATCTGCGATGATAGTGTGACTGAACAGAAGTGTTTGTGTAGTATCTCAGAGAGGGCTCCGTATTCACCAATGCTAAGAGCATGGCTAATAGAGTAGAGTAGAACAGTGACTTTGAACTAGATGTGAAAGGGCCGGAAGACATGCCAGTGCAAATGCGTACTACAGTCACTAATACTTTCACTTAGGTAAGTTGTACTAATTAGAAGTATCTTAAAAATATTTCTAGTTCAGGTATTAACATGGATTTCACAGAGGCTCATGAGAGGTAATAGTAAGTTATGCCTATTTCTTCATCAAATAGTTTTCAGATTATCTAGGATATTCTCTATCTGTACTTAGGTTTACAGCTTTTTCTTTAGGAAGTTGTGATCTGGCAGATACTCCACTTTGGTAAGTATTTTCATTTATTTATAATGAGTAGGCTGTGATCTTATAATTATGGCTTTTGTATATTTCATGTAATTTGATTTGTGGCTCTCTCTTTCCCTTGGTGACTTCTGACTCTCAGCCCAGGGTGGAGTGAAATTTTGTTTCTAAAATACTGTACTCAGTGTTCCCAGTTGTCAGCTCTGGGTGCTTTTATAGCAAATACACTCGAAAATGGTATCATAAGGAAGAAGCTACTCTAGGAAAATACTTCTTTATAAAGTCACAGCATGGATAATGCCTGTAATGTTTTTATCAGAGTAGCAAGGAGGACAGAAACATGGCGATTAATAATTGGTGAGTCTTTTTTCTAGTTTCTGTTTTGGAGCCATTTGACTTCATTGAAGAAAAAGCATTAAATCTTATTATTTCCCACTCCTTATGGAAATAATGGATGTCTTTACAAGTCTCATCTGTAGGCACACATTCTTACTTGGTGCTGGAAAAGCTCAAGACCCTGAACACTCATTCAGATCTGTTGTAAGGCTGGGCTTTGTTTTATGTCCATGATTTTCTACTTATAATCTCTGCATAAATAATACACACATTCTGGTGTAGTATGGAAGGCCTTGAATGGGATCACTCTGTGTACACAAAGCTGCACCTCTGAGGGCACACTCACGACTGTTGCCATGAACTTCTTGCTTCCCATTTAATTTCCCTGCACGTGATCCCGTGCAGTATTCCTGATACACAGAATTCAAATAAACAGGTAGCCTCTGAGCTGATATGCAGATCTGAAGAGCCAGGAGAATGTGTGCTTTTCTTCATTAAGTAAGTGACTTTCTAAAAAGTTTTGACTGTCTTTCAAAATAGAAAAAAAAATGCTTTTGTTGATGTAGTTTTAGTATATTTCATGTTTATTTCTAATTGACATTCACTTAGCAGTGGCTACTGGTTTCACTGATTGTAGTTTTGTTTTATTTTTATTTATTTGTTTCAAGACAGGGTCTCTCTGTGTAGCCTTGGCTGTCCTGGACTTGCTTTGTAGACCATGTTGGCCTTGAACTCACAGAGATCTACCTGCCTCTGCCTCTCTGAGTGCTGGGATTAAAGGCATGCACCACTATGCCCAGCTTTAGATTGAAGTTTTATCCCCAAATCTTAATTTAATCAGTATTCCCTAAAATATGTATTGAGAAACTGCATAAATATAGTATTATTTTTCTAGTGGCATCATGGCACCAGATCTCAAATTATACTATAGATAATAATAACTATACTATTAATAGCTATAATTTCCAAAACAGTAGAAAGTGCTGTATAGACCAATGAAATAAGATAAAGAACCACAAAATGAACCCACTCAGTTATAGCCAGCTAACTAAAAAATTTATTTAATTATTTAATGTGTGTATGTCTGTGTCTTTGACAGTGTATGTGCACATGTGTTGTATAGGTACACATGCCTGTCCATGTGCAGAGGCCAGAAGAAGGCCTTATCTTGTATTCTTGTTTCACTCTATGCCTGTTTCTTTGGATCAGGGTCCCTCTTTGAGCTTTGGGCTTTCATTTTCTGGGATATGCTAGAGTCAGCAATACCCTCCCTTGTTCCCACATCTCTGGGGTTACAGGCATGCAAAGGACACCTGACTTGTTGCATTGGATCTATGATCCAAACCGCCCTTGATAATTATGCAGCAAGTGCTCTTACTTGCTAAGCCATTTCTATAACCCCACTTAATTGTTGAAAAATGTAAAAAAAACCCCACCACCACCACCACCACCAAAACCCCAAACAAACAAACAAAAATAACCAGATATTGGAAAAAAGACAGCCTTTTCAAGAACTGTTATTAGGAAGTTTGGAAAGCCACATACAGAAGAATAAAAATAGATTTGTGTTTTTCACCCTATATAAAATCAAATTCAAGATTTATCAAAGTCTGAACATAAGATGGAAACTCTGCAACTGCTAGAGGAAAATACCAGCAAACACTTCACGATAGGGAAACACTTTCTGAAAAGGTCTTCAGTAGCACAAGAATTAATCACAACAGTTGACGAATGTGCTTGCATGAGGGTCTGTTCTACACTGCGAGCAGTCAGAATTTAGAGAGAGAACCTGTAGGATGAGAAGATGACCTTTGCCAGCTGTACATTCGACTCTACAAAGAGCTCCAAAATATAACACCAAAAACCCATATTAACTGCTTAATAAATGGCCAAATAAGTTGAATAGTTTTTGAAAGAAGAAACAGAATTGGTGAATATATATTTGAAAAATTATTCAGCATCCTTTGTCAGTCATCAGGGAAACTCAAATTAAAACTTCACTGAGAGCCGGGTGTGGTGGTTAATGCCTTTAATCCCAGCACTTGAGAGGCAGAGGCAGGCGGATCGCTGTGAGTTCGAGGCCAGCCTGGTCTACAAAGTGAGTCCAGGACAGCCAAGGCTACACAGAGAGACCCTGTCTCGAAAAACCAAAAAAAAAAACCAAAACAAACCAAACCAAAACAAAACAAAAAACAAAAAACAAAACAAAAAAACTTCACTGAGATTTTGTCTCACCTGAGTCAGAATGACTATTGTGAAGAAAACAAATGACAGCGAATGTTGGTGAGGATGTAGGGAAGAGACACTCCTCATACTAGTGCAGTTGTAAGCTGGTACAACTATAACGGAAATCAGTATGGAGGTTCCTCAAAACGCTGAGGATGGAACCACCGTAGGAGTCTTGCTGCACCACTCTGGGTAGGCCCCTGAAATCTAAGTCACAAGAATCCACAAGCATCCATGTTTATTATTTCTTGCTGTGCCTTTCATGGTAGTCGATTATGGAACCAGCTTGGATGCCAACCAACAGATGAATGGATAAAGGATGTGGTTTGGTGTACAATGAGATTTTTTTTTTCAGTTGTAAATAATATGTTTTGTTGCAGGAAAATGGGGCTGAAGATCATCAGGTTCAAAGAGTTCAGATTCAAATGAATGTCATGTTTCTTCTCCCATGACATGAAAGTAAAAGAGGACTATAGGAGAGGAAGACTAAACTAAGGGAGGGCAGAGAGGTGAACAAAAGAAGGTAACGGGGCAGGGAGCAAAATACAACACTTTCATGAAGTCTAGATTTACCTACACCCCCACACACCCTCACACCCACACACCCCCCACACCCACACACCCCTATATACATGAAAGCAAAAGAGAGACAATTTGTAGGAAAGAAGTGGACAGTGAGGAGCGGATGGGGGGTAGTGGAGGTGTGCATATGAACAAGGTACAATGATACATACGTGTGAAAATGTTATAGCGAGGAGCGGATGAGGGGTAGTGGAGGTGTGCATATGAACAAGGTACAATGATACATACGTGTGAAAATGTCATAGTGAGGAGAGGATGAGGGGGTAGTGGAGGTGTGCATATGAACAAGGTGCAATGATACATACGTGTGAAAATGTCATAGTGAGGAGCGGATGGGGGTAGTGGAGGTGTGCATATGAACAAGGTGCAATGATACATACGTGTGAAAATGTCATAGTGAGGAGCGGATGGGGGTAGTGGAGGTGTGCATATGAACAAGGTGCAATGATACATACGTGTGAAAATGTCATAGTGAGGAGCGGATGGGGGTAGTGGAGGTGTGCATATGAACAAGGTGCAATGATACATACGTGTGAAAATGTCATAGTGAGGAGCGGATGGGGGTAGTGGAGGTGTGCATATGAACAAGGTGCAATGATACATACGTGTGAAAATGTCATAGTGAGGAGCGGATGGGGGTAGTGGAGGTGTGCATATGAGCAAGGTGCAATGATACATACGTGTGAAAATGTCATAGCGAGGAATGGATGGGGGTAATGGAGGTGTGCATATGAGCAAGGTACAATGATACATACGTGTGAAAATGTCATAATGAAACTCATTATTGCTGTGGCAACCAGAACTGATAATGAAGAGTAGAGTCTGCAGAGCAAAGAGACGATGGCTCCAGTGGTAGTGTACTTCTAATGGCGTACTAACACATACCTACCCTGAAACAGAAAGTCAAGGGCTCATCGTATCCATGAGTTATGGGGCTGGTGGATAGAGGGTGATAAAGCATGATGAAAAAGAAAAGTTAAGATGGACTTGGACTTTACATTTGCTCACGGAGTCATCTCTAGCCATTTCCCGAAAGCATGTTTTTAACGTAAATGAGAGAAAATAGAGCAATGGAGAACCCAGGTTAACCCTCTGAGGCCCAAACATCTCATCCTGAGTGTACACTCATCCAAGCCACTGCCTCCAGGTTTAAAATGATGTTCTCATCAGTGAAAGAATTTGAGCATATATCCTTGATGTCTCTTTATTTATGAATGGCATGTAATGGGTTATTATACAACAAAGTAAAAGATTAGAAAGTTACTAAGGTCAACTTTATAAAATAAAACTCTTTTAATTTTTTCCTCTCATTCCAAATAGACCGTCTTGTTTATATTTTGGGGCTCAAGAAACCCACTCTGGAAACCACATATCAAAACTAGGCAGTGCCATACCAATTTTAAGTTGCCTGTTCATTGCAATGTCTGTTATCATATAGAACATGGCAGGACCTCCACAACAGTATTAAATGGATATGTAAATCACGGTGTTTGGTAAGGGTAAGGACACAGTCTAGCTCCAGTATAAGGAATCTGCTAAGAAAGGGGATTGTTTGTCACTGCTGTGCTTTTTGTGTCTCTCAAAGTGCCTGCTATACTCTCTAGCTTCCAGCAGAGGAGTGCAGACCCTGTAGCTCAGTGTGAGGTGTCTGACAGAGCTGCAGGTTGTTGGGTGCTATGAAAAGTTTCAGGATGATGTGTGGAGATAGATCCTGTATGGGTAGTTGGGATGCTGAACCTGTAGGGGTTAGAGAGCTAGCAAGAAAGTCTCCAGGGAATGGCTGTGGAGACCTCAGATCGGAAAGGTAAAATCAAGACTGTCTGAGACGGTGAGATCTGATTTTACTTATCTTTGTACCCTGTGTGGTATGTGTTGTAGGATGTGGTTAGTAGGTGTCTGATTAAGTTTTGTTGAATTGGTTTTTTTTATACTGCACATTGTGTGTAAGAGCCTGTGGCCTATAGGATGGATCAAGGCCTGTAAATGAATTCTGTGCTGTGCCAGTGCTGCCCACAGGGAAGTTCTTTGGTGACCTAAACTGCGCTGCTCTTGTTCCTCCTTCCCCAGTACTAAGACTGGGTATGTCATGTGCCATCCTGACCGTACACTATCGCAAGTAGGACTGAACTTATTTGTAAATAAACATCACAAAGTTATTTTACACCATTTTCCTTACAGTTTTACAATACTTACTTACCTTAAGTAGATGACTTTTTATCTTAAGGTAGAAATTTCTAGCTAGATCCTGTTCACCTGTACCATCAGCCTTGCTCTGCATGCTCATTTTGAGCTCCTGTCGTGTTCTAGGCACTGACCTCATGGAACTTCCTAACCTTGGAGTGACAATTTTCAATTGCCTTTTGTGTTAGTGACTGATGTCAGATTTGGGGAGAGTGGACATTATCTCCTGGAGAACCTGTGCCTTTAGCTTTCTCCTTTAGAAACTAGCAACATGAATACAGTCCTTTGCCTCTGCCATACTGATCAAGACAGGTACATGTTTATTTAAAGCAGTTTCACATCTGCACACGAAATAAGCTGCAGTGTTCTAATTTGCTTTTCTAATACCTTGTAGCAAATGCAGGAAGTTCCCTATTTATTGTCTTACAGTGACAGCCTAGTCTGCGCAGGCTTTCCATAGGAGAATGCAAGATTAATTTCTTAGAGATCTTCTTGCATTTTGGTATGATCTGTGAGTAATAGTTAAGGCTGCTCTGTTCTTATCTGGAGATAGTCATTACGTTATCGGATCTTTATGGCCAGGCTATAACCCATGATACTACTGCGCAGTCGTAAAATCTTACACCTTGTGTAACTTAGAGCCTGCGTGTACTTAAGAACTGTCTGTGAGGTAGCTATAGGGCATTATTCCCATTCCATAGATGAAGATGCGTGCTTAAACTTAGTGCCTGACCCAGGTGACTGAGCTTGTACTGCTTCCCCTGAGGGCAAGATTTACATATTCTGGCCATTCTTCTAGAGAGCTGCCCCTGTGCAAGACAGACTTTGTCTTTTTGAGCTAAGATTTTTTCCCCCTCTTATTTTCAACTTGTTTAAATTTCTGTTACTCAGAACAGCAGTGGCTTAGGAAAAATGTGTTTTAGTTGTTTATGTCATAAGGCCTGAAAAATATCAATGAAATGAATCCTAAATTCCTGATTTTCTTAGATGTATTTGTACATGTAAATAAGTGTTTAAGGTAATGGGAAAAGTTTGTCCACTGGCAACATTTTTTTTTTTTTTAACATAAGATGGGAATTAGAAGGACCATATAGTGACAAAGAATGAGCTTTGAGTATGTTTATGTTAGGGTCACCTCACTCTATTCCCTTTCTTTTCTCTCTCTTTCCTTCTATTCTTTTCTTTTTAGTTTTTGTTGGTGTTTGTTTTTTGAGACAGGACTGAGTAGCCCTGGGGTGCGCTGGAACTCACTCTGTAGACCAGGCTTACTTGGAACTCAGAGATCCATGTGCCTCTGCCTCTTGAGTTCTGGGATCAAGAGTGTGTGCCCATGTTGCTATCCCCACCTGGCTTCCCCACCCCTTTCTTTTTCAAAGATGAATTCTTGCTACTTTGGGCAGGCTAGCCTTGAACTTGAGGTTCAAATAGTAGGTTACAGATGTGTGTCATATGCTTGAGTAATGGTGGTGACATTTGTATGTGAGGTTCACATGTAGTTACAGGGTTACTTTTTGTTCTCTTGTGAAACTCTTAATGAAATTATAATGAAAATTAACTGGGAACTATGACTTGATATCTAGGTATTTGAACCATTATTTTCAGAAAACATTTCACTTCATAATTTCATGTCTACTAGTGCTTTCAAAGACATGAAGGAGAATGGTGAAATGATTTTTTAAAAAACATTTTAATTTGGCACTTTAGGAGAGGTTTCACAGCCAATTAGAGGGTCCAGCATAACTGCCAACTCTAAAAAAGAAGACCTTTCTGTATAAAAGTTATCTCAGGATCAGTTAATGTTTTATTTATTTTTTCTTTTTCATCAGTGTTTTATGTAATACAGGGGTTGTATTTATTAAACTTTTATAGCCAAATCCCTTAAGAGTAAAGAGATATTATAATTACTGTAGGAGAATAGTAAAAGATTGACAGTAGAACTTCAGAACAGTTTTTTTTTGTTTTGTTTTTTTGATGTGGGTGTGTGCGTGTGTGCGTGAGTGTATATGTATGTATGTGTATGTATGGAGTGGTGGCATTTGAACAACAAGCACACGAAAGTCAGTAGAGGTTGACTATAGGTGTCCTCCTTCCTCCATTGATTTCTACTGTACTTTTTGCGACAGGGTTGCTCATTGATTCTGCCTGACTGACTAACCACTCAGCTCAAGGGATTCCGGCGTCTCTAGAGCAAGCTTCTGCGGTGGGCTACTTTAACTTTTTAAAATAAGGGTGCTAGGGTCCTTGTACAGTTATTTTACTAACTTGGCTATCTCTTTAGCCTCGCTTGTGCACACTTGCTCTCCTTCTTCCTTTCTTCATTGTTTTAAAGACAGGCGCCTCAGCCTCCCAGGCTGGCCTCAGCCCTAGTTACTCTGCATCCAAAGATGATCTTCTGACCACGCTCCTTTCGTCTCCCAAACGCTAGGATTGCTCGTGCACCTCACGGTGCCAGGCTTATTAGAGCTCAAATCCGAGGCTTCCTGCATGCTAGGCAAGCACTTTTCCAGTTGAGCTACATCCTTAGCCCTGCTTCCAATGCATGACTGTAGTTGTTATTTAGTATAATGGCTGTGGGCATGCTGTAATGTTGCTGGATGAAGAAATGCTGTTGAAAGCTTGCAGTTTGACAAGTGTAGAACATACTGTTTATTTTATGTAGTATGTAATGATGGAAGTGTTCGAACTCATAAACTTTCTCTGTAATTTTTTATCTGAAGTGGTATAGGGAAAGAGAAACCTTAAAGTAGTAAGGTAGAGTTAGCTCCTCCTCAGACTCAGTGGGCCACTCTTTGTGTCTACCCCTGTGATGCTGCCGTCATCATTCCCAACCTCAGATGCAGGATCTGAGACTCAGGCTCTCCCATTTGCCCGTGTTGCTCTTCCGGTAAATGGACTTAGTATTTCACCCCAGTCCATCATCAGCCTCTCCCTCCGCCTGTTCTGCATGGTACTTGCAGCACTCAGCAGACCTGCATGGGCTTCCACTGATTCATAAAGACTTGGATTTAAAAGCATGACTTTTTAGCCCAGGATAAAATGGCCTTTTCTTCATTTGTGTTCATGCATTGCCAAGCAAGTTGCTGTGTGGAATTGTTCCTCGGTAGCTTATTTCTAGGATCATTTGAAGAATAAGGTAAACTTGTGAATTAAAAGGTTAATATTCTTTAGATACAGAATATCTGATGAAAAATACAAAAATGAAATAATTTAGGTTCAAGTACCAGAAACCCAAAGAGACTAAATAGAATATTAACTATAAAAGAGATACTATAGATCTTGGAGTAATATATTCATTCCATCATTTTAAATTTGAAGGAAGAAAGCCCCAGATTAAGAAATTGTGATGCAAGCATGAGTGACAGAGCTGGGTCTCAGTGTAAGACTTCTTGGTTTGGTGTTTTTCTATGGAACTCTGTTTAACTTCAAAATAACATAAAGAAATTTGTTGATTGTTGTCGCTATCTTCATTGCCGAATTATGTGACTTTTTGTTTCTAATGAGAATGAAGTATTATATGTTCCCCCACTGTTTTATCTTAAAACCATCTTATATATCTATTACTTGAAATTACTTTATTATCTTCCTATGCACGTCCTCATTTATTTTCTAATATGACCTGATTTTAGTGGCTAGCAGATAATAAAATAAAACATTGCTTTGGTGTAGTTCCCTGTGTCCAGAGCAAGAATGTGTAAAACAGTTACACATTGTTAAATGGCATGATGGTTTATCAAATACCCTAAGTTTATTACAGTCTGATCTTGGGAAAAGCCATCTCAGCCTCATTGCACCTCATCCTGGTCTTTAGAAGAACAGCTTTTAGAATGTGCTTTAGGGCTGTTAGATTTGTTCTGTAAATGAACATTTAAACCACTCAAAGCTGATCAGGAGAAAAGTTTGTAAAACCATAACAATGTTAGTTTTCAAACAGTGATTGGATGACTTTACAGTGATGCTTTATGCTGGCTGTTTTAAGAAACTTCTGTAGTGAGGCAGTACCCATCTACCTTGTCACGGACTGAATCCACTCAGATGCACATGGACAAAGCAGTAAATTAAGAACCAAGGCCATATTTCAAACCTGGTAATTTTCTATCTGTCTTTTGTCAGAGAGCACCTTCTGCTTTTCAGTTCGGGGGGGGGGGCGTCTGTTGTTCCCCTTAGAGTTCTGCTTCTGGGAGTTTGCTTGGGAAGTGAGCATCATTCAACCCTGAACTGCCGAAGAGTAAGAACCAGGTCCAGACAGGCACCTTGTTCTTTTCTTTTGTATAAACTTCAGAAAAAAAATGCACCCTTTCTCACAGTGCTTTATTTCCAAATGCTGGAAAACTGTCAAGTTAGATTGATTTTCTTAGAACAAAACATTTTGTTGCCTTCTAGAAGGAGACCATCATAATAAATATACAAAACCTTTGTCTCTGATATAAAAGGCGTCTCCTTGGGTTGTACATAGTATGACTTACAAACATGCATGCCAGGACTCCACAGGTAGTTGTGGATCAGGAAATCATGCCTATAAACACAGACATTAAAACATAACTCTGTAAGCTAGTAGAGGGTGACCTTAAATATAAAATGCTTGTTATTTATGGAAATTGTTTTAAAAGTTATAAACACAGGATGAAAGACTAAATAGTAGAGACATTACTTCTGTGTGCAGTACTGACAAAGGCTGTACATTCTGTCACACACCTCTGGGCTTAAACAACTTTATATATTTTAAAAGTTGGTCTGTTTTTAAAAGTTTGGTTAAAGAAGAAAAAAATATTTGACCTTTCCAAGTGAGTTTCCTTCTATTAGATGGGTGCTGTAATAGAATGCAAAAGGACTTTACACATCAGCTTCTTTTATCTGTCGTTAACCGGTAAGTGACACGTCATGGAAGTGCAACTTGATTGGATTTTTAACATACCAAAATTGGCAACCTGTGAAGAGGCACAGATTCTCTATGAGGATTTGAGCTAGGAAAATGAAAGGGAAAATGAACCTTTTATAAATCTTAAGTGGCAGCTAAATGGAAATAAAAGCTTTTAATTTTTGTGGGACAAGGGTGATAACAGATTAGTTCCTTATGTTTAGTTGGAAGCATAAAATGTGCGTGTTGGCCTTCAGTCTCTGGGGTGGGGGTTTCGAGGGCTGAGGGCTGAGGACTGGGGACTCTTTATGTAGTTTTAACCCTCTGCATATTTGCAAAGATGATAATGTAGGCTATACCTTCATGCTAGTCCTTAGAATGATTTCTTTTTTTAAACAAAAAACAGGAGCAATGATTATTTTCTTACTCTTTAAAGAATAGTAATTGGTGTTTTTTTTTTTTTTGTTTTTGTTTTTTTGTTTTTGTTTTTGTTTTTTTTTTTTGTGGGTTATTTATTAGGAAAACCATTAGCTATGTGGTGTGTGCACTGGGGGTGGAGCCGGGGGAGAGGGGTCGGGGCTGGTTTGTTTTCTGGCTCCAGCTCTCCCAAGTTTGGGTCCTGCTCAGTAGGTAGTGATGATGTGTTAAGTGGTTAAAGCCACAGTTTTGCTAAGGCTTTCATTTACCTCAGTGACATGGCTGTAAAACACAGAGCTCTAAACAGATTTTGCAAGGGTGTCCTCTTACCAGTCTTTCTTTCTCTTTCCCATCCTCACAGTTGGGTAGAAGGGGCAGCGGGACAACCCTGATCTGTAGGAAGAAGTCAGCTTATTTAAGGCAGCTCAAAGGTGCTAATTGTTTCCAGCAGGAAAATTACACATGGAAGCTAAGGTAATCTTGGACCCTTGGCTTTTATTTAGGTCCTGGGAACTAATGATCAGTTTGCTTACAAGGAAATACCTAACCTGCCAGAGCTCTTTCTGCAGTCTCCTAAGCTCTTAGTGGATTTATAGTTGATGATCAAATTGGCACACCTGTGCCTCTATGTTACCATTCTTTAACTTGTCATATTTCACAATAACATTACCTGTTTTCCAATTATTTCTGTTGATAATTTATTATTTTATCATTGTTAAAAGTTTAGGAAATTTTAGTGTGGTTAACTTAAGGATTGTTATTTTTAGAGCCAGTTGTCAGAACAGGGTTATGATTTGTTTGTTTTGACCTATGTAAAATTCATATATTTTAGATTCTATGGTAGACAAGGTCACATGATTAAGCAAGTCAATAGCAAGTGGTTTTAGGAATGTATAATCTTATTCAAAATGAGATAATTTTTGTAAGAAATTTGTAATAAAAACTAGAAATTTTTTTTGTCTTTTTAAAGATGAGGTCTCACTATTTAGCACTGGCTAGTCTAGAACTCACTATGTAGATTAGGTAGCCTGGAACTCACAGAGATCCACCTGCCTCTACCTTTTGAGGGCTGGGCTTAAAGGTATGTATCACCATACTAGGCTAGAAACTCTGTGAGTTTTTACTTTTATCTTAGTTTATGGAAAAATTTGGGACTTTTGAGTTAAATAACTAAACTTATATTTGTATACAAACCTACAGTAATGATATGTTAATTTAAAAATGTTAAATAAGGTCATGTTAATTTAAGATATATAATCATAATACTTGGGGCCTAGCAAGCTATCTTACTGTAATATAAGATGTTATGATTATTGTATATAAAAGTGATGCATGATTTCCTTTTATTCCAACTACTGATTATTTTTAGAAAGAAAAATAGTTAATATTGATTTGCCAAGTAATTTCTTACCCATCCAGTTTCTTCTATGGTCTTATAACATAACTGCTCTGATAGTTTGCTTATTCTTACTTGTGAGTAATGAGTATTTTAGGTAAACTTCATACTGCTCATGGTAGAAGATTAATCAATGTGTGTGTCTTTGCTGTAAAAACGTGGAAGCTATTTAATTAGCAATTACTAAGGAATTAGTACTAGAAAACTGTTTCTCTGTAATATGAAACAGTCAAGCACTGTCTTTTTTTTTTTTCTTTCTTAAAGTTTATAGGAATAGTTCTTTTTGAATCTTAAACACGGGGTGATGGTACAGGTCATATTAAATATAGTACAGAACTGTAAGGACAATTGGAAAGAATTTAGGATGACTCTTTGTTTTATGTTTTTGTTTTTTTTGTTTTTTGTTTGTTTTCTTTTTCGAGACAGGGTTTCTCTGTGTAGCCTTGGCCATCCTGGACTCACTTTGTAGACCAGGCTGGCCTCGAACTCACAGCGATCTGCCTGCCTCTGCCTCCCGAGTGCTGGGATTAAAGGCGTGCGCCACCACGCCTGGCTTAGGATGACTCTTAAACAATGTCTTTAATAAACTAGCAGTATTGGTGATTGTTCACATCATACCTGCTCAGTTAATCTTACTGAGTGTCATCTTAGTGATGACTGCTCCTTACTTGACATGACAGGTTGAATACATATTATGTAAATGAGTGTTCATGGATGGATGAACCATAAAGAATTAAGAGTTTTTCTGATGACATAATTTTGAGGTCTGATTATTTCTAGATTTCTATGGCATGCATTCCAGTTAGTTTACTTTTAGCTTTGTATCTGTCCTCAACTTTCAAGAAATGAATAAGATATAACATTAAATGTATATATTTACAATCTATTTGTATATATTATACTTTTCTAAGCAAAATTTTCAGTCTAGTAAAATTCATAATAATAGTAGACATAATTTTACTCAAATTCCCCTTTTCTTTCTTGTCTCTTCTGTGCTTTTTGTTTGTTTTGTTTCTGTTCTTTTAAAAATCCTTTTCTCTGTTCTTTCACACATTTTGAGGCTATGACAGGATGAGTCCCCAACTGGAATCATATTAGAGAGACCTTTACCTAAGCCTGAAGCCACTTCCTTTTCTATTGCCCTCATCAATAGAGGCTCAAATGCCTGGTGTCCTCCCAGTACTGGACAGCTGCTTGTTTATCTCATGCTTAGCTGCATTTTCAGTATTTTTAGATACAGTTCTGGCCCCAGATACACCCTCAGAAAGTTAGGTTGGTCTTTTAAATATCCACCTGGGAGGTAACTTGCTGTAGAAGCATGATCATGTGTCAGGCAGCGCGTACTTGAAAGTCATGCATGACACTCTTAGCTATGTGTATGTGGGTGAGGCACATAAGCCTCACATATTCTTGTTTCTTCATGTGTAAACAAAGACACTTTTGGAATAATTTTCAAAATTAAAAGATGTAACCTGTGTAAAGTACTTGCATACTTTAGATATAGGCAGTCAGCATTTATATATTCATACTTTTTTCTTTAACTAAAAAGGCACTCCTGTGTATTAGGTGTTTTCAGTGTACTGATCTTTATATTAATTTGTCTATTAAAAATTGAATATTTAACCTTATGTTTCTAGTCATTTTATAATGATTAAACAAATGAAAAATTAAAAAACAAAATTCAGAAAATGAGTTTTTTAATGGTGAAATGGGGGATACTGATGATGTAGAACAGTATACCTATGAAGATGATAAGAAGGAAGATTGCTAGAACATTATTTAAATAAGAAATGAATTGAAATATTTGTTCAATAAACATTTATTGAGCTTACTAAGATTAGGCACCACCTTAATCTCTAGACTATATTACTATTAATAAGGTGGTTGTAAATGTTAGCTTTATTGAGCACACTTTCTAGTGGGGTGAAACAAAGTATGTGAACTGTCTGATGTTAGTTGCTTGTATGTCAAAGAAAAAATAAAACAAGGAAAGAAGGTGAAAGAGTGGAGGTTGCTCTTTCTTTGTGGCTTGTTATTTAGTAGGATTAAGCTCTACAGAACTATACAAGGCCAGAAGGGCTGCGTTCAAAGATGGTAAGCATGGTGCTGACCTCCGACATACCCTGTCCTGTTGTCTTTCTTGCACTGTGTTTACAGAGCATCTCCCCTTTTGGAGTCCTCTCCTATTCAGTTGATAAATAGTACATAAGCTGTACCTGGTGGCAGACTTTTGGAAATCCTTTGTTATGCTTGGCAGAGGGTGCCTGATACTCTGGATGCCCTTTTCTGTAATTGGCAGAATTAGAGACAAATCACACAAGTTTCTTGCAGCTAAAGTAGTTATATGTCTTTTTAGTTTTTTGCTTTTAATTTGTGGCGGAGGTTAAGTAATAGACCTTTAGAACTGAGAAGAATGTAAAAAGCAAATCTATGGCCCCCTTTTGCTTTTTGAGACAGAATATCAAACTCAAGACTTCCAGTCAGACCTTGCACTGATTAGTATGTACTATTTCTTAATTTCTTAACTTAAAAAAGCACAAGTGTTAAGAAACGTACATTTAAATTTTAAATAATCTACAAGGAACCAAGAAAAAAGGAAAATAAATAATGTTGAGCTAGTATTTTCTTTTCATTAAATCTTAGGGGTCTAGATCTTCTTGCCATCTATGTACATTAATTTACAGACTTGTATGTTAGTTGTTTCAGCATATGCTTGCTGAGGGTCTGGGCAATGAGAATAAGGGTAGGCAATGTGCTGCTATCCCTGTGCATGAAGAGTGTTTACCACAGGATGGGAGAGGACTTTAGAAATAACCTTGCCCTTAATCAAGTAACATAGGAAGAATCTAGCACATCTATGGGAATATACTATATGCTCAACACCTGTGAATGCCTGTATTGATTTTTGAATACAGTGGTTAGTCATTGAAGAGAAACACAGACAGCATTGCTGAAGGGGGTTAGATGTGGGGATCCAGTGGTGTTTGACCTGATTTTTAGATATGTTTGGATGTCCTTATGGAAACTTGAAAATGGTCCTCAAAGATTGAATTGGATGTGATCATACTGCTCTGAGCATGGGGAGATTGCTCCCCCTCCCACCTCTCACCCCCCACACATGTGCACTTTTTTTTTCTTAAGGTAAGACTGAATATTTGTTGACTGAGTAAATACGGGAAAAAGACAATCCTAATCCGAGAAAATTTCAGGCAATTCTATGCCAGGTACAAGGAAACACGGGGAAATTTAGGAACCCTTACAGTAATTCTGTCAGCTAAAGAAGGATTGAGTGCTAGAGAGTGGAGCTTCTCGTCAGGGCGAAAATCACACCCTGGGGGTCATAACTGTGGGCCCAAGAAGGCAAGCGTGTTCTGTTGCCTATGCTTGTGCTCCTGGAGCTGGGAGGAGCTGCAGGGGCCTCAGGTAAGGAGAATGAGCATCAGAATGGGCTGTAATTAGGAACTCACTGCAGGAGGCCGCAGGGACCATGGAGGCATGTTTGCAACCAAGTGATATTTTAAAGGCTGAATTGCCAGCATGCTGAACTACTGCTGCAGCACCGTGGAGTGGTTTTCGGTGCCTCTTCTTGCCACAAGTGTTCTTCCTAAGAAAATGAATGCATCAGATCACATTTACTGGATTAACTTTTCTGAGAGTTTAGCACTATCTCATTCATTCTCCTAAAAGCCCCTACCAACAGTATAAAAGAAAAAAAATCATATAAATGTTTACATCAGCTCTCAGGAAATTTACAGCAAGTTCAATTTTTACATATTGTAAATGTATCTTCATAACCCCCTTGGGTCTTTTGTGTATTCTGTGCTACAAACACACACACACACACACACACACACACACACACACGGGGGGGGGGGGGGGAGAGAGAGAGAGAGAGAGAGAGAGAGATATGAAGGGAGGGAGAGAGGCAGGGAGGAAGCACAGAAATAACCACATATTAGTTACTTATCGCTGCGGCATCTTGCTTTAGTCATGTAGCCTGGTGATAATACTGTGTTGATTTTTTTTTAAATATGAAAATTCTTCATGATCATCAGACTTATAAAGTAGTTCCTAAAAAAGCATTTTAGTGAGTTCTTTTTTTCCTTTTGAAGAAACATTTAGAACGATAATGCTGTTTTAGCTTTTATTTAGAACAATACATATTTGTTAGGAAGATAATTCTTTAGAGAAACCATCTCTGCTTTTGTCTTCTTATCCAGCAGAAATTCATAACACTGTAAGAAGAGAGAGTCAGCATACGATATGCACAATTCTTTCCTTCCAGAGGATGGGCCTTATTAATACTCTGTGTAAACAGATAAGATTCTAGCTAGGACTTTTTCCTTTCTGAAGTAAGTAGCCTGTACCAGATCCTTTATTTCATCAGGCCTCAGCATTCTCATCTGTAAAATAAGAGACTCTCCTGAAACCAGCAGGAACATGTTTCTAGAAGTAATTTCCTGTGACTTCTGTGCGAGCTGCAGGGGGAGGACCTCCCACAAAGATGGACAGCGTTTAACATTATAATATTCAGATGATTCGCTGTCCTTCAGAAGTTCCTGATTGTGCTTTGTTTCTTCCAGCGGGAGGCTGAAAGGTCCATGTTTACTTTAGCTGCAGAACATTGAGCTTTTCTAAGCAGAGTGCATGGCGCATGGAAGATGCCCCAGTACATAATTGCTGGGTTTGTTTCAGTTGTGACAGACATTAGTGTGTTGAGGGATTCCTCTTGGACTTGTCTGATCCTCAGCTCATGTTAGCGAAGCAGTTGGAACAACTCTTGCTGTATTCAGAGGGAAACTCTCGAATAGATGGTCACAAGAACCATTATATTCACTGAATGAGCATTTATTGAGGTCCTGCTACTGGCCTGGCAGGCATAATATTAGGCCCTGAGAATATAAAGTAAACACCAATATCCACCCCTACCAGCTTCTGTTAGGGAAAGCACTAGGGGCTAGGAACAAGCAGGTTCTACGCCAATATTACAACTAGGAAAAGAAAGTATGAAATCACACACATAGTGAAATCTCACTAGGTAGCCCTGGCTGTCTTACTACATATACCTTGAATTTATGGAGATCTACCTGCCTTTACATCTAAGTGCTGGGATTAAAGGCATACACCACCACACCTGGGAAATCATTGTTAAAAGTAAAATTATGTCTTAAAAAGTTCAAATAAACTGGGCAGTGGTGATGCATACCTTCGATCCCAGCACTTGGGAGGCAGAGGCAGGTGGATCTCTATGAGTTTGAGGTCAGCCTGGTCCACACAGTCAGTTCCAGGATAGCTGAGGCTACATACAGAAACTCTGTTTCAAAAGCCAAAATGTGAAATAAAATAAAAATAGAAAAATCAGCAAAAGTACTTAAAATATTTATTCCAGCTTTTTTAGCTGCCAGTTGTCTTACCAACCTTGATAGGAGGCAAGGAGAGATGCAGTCTCTAAGTATATTGCAGCCGCAGTTATATAGAGATCTATAGGTCAAAGCAGTCTATGGTCATTTTTGCTGAGTAGTAAAGGCCTAATTTTACATACCTGTGAGAAGTAATTTCATTTGATTTCATAAGGAAAGTTTTTTACTTCAGATATTTTATTTTGGAATATCAGAGTTATATCTGGTTGTCAAGGATGTGCTAACTGTACTCGGCTTGACTGTACTAGTCAGTAGTGAAAGTTTGCCTTATTTGATATTTATACATCCTTGTGCTGATGCTAGTAACCATTACTGTTGCTGATTATCAAGGAGTAGATACCAGACAGCAGGGAAGGTGTCTGTCTGTCTGTCTATCTGTCGTCCGTCCATCTGCCTGTCTATCTATCTATCTATCTATCTATCTATCTATCTAGACTTTATAGTCTCATATAACTCATACTGCTGATCTCCTGTCACTCCTTCCTGGTATATGCTGCTATACCCAGTTTTATGTGGTGCTGAGGACCAAAACCAGGGCTTTCAGCTTGCTATGCAAACATTCTACCAACTGAAATCCTCTTCCAGCACTATGGTAGATATTTAAAATAATCTTATTTAAACTTAGGGTAGCATTATGGAGTAGATGCTGTGTCCCATTCTGACTGGATAATAATATCCATATAGCTGTTTCTGTGCTTCAGGATTTGAATTCTGGTTGCTCTGACTCTAGAGCCTAAGTCAGTGACCAATTTTCCATCATTCCCTCTGCAGCTAAGAATCGTGGCTAAAATCCAAGCCACTCCCCCCCCCCCTTTTTTTTAAATGCATAGGCAGGCCAAAGGGCAGATTGAATAGGTGAGGGTGTAAATTTGAGGCTGTCGTTTGGGAGGGAGGCCAGGGGGCTGTAAATAAAAAAGGTACATTTTAAAAGCCAAGGCAAATACGAGAAAATTGTAGCCAGGAGGAGAATACAGAATACAAACCGGCAGTGAAATCAAATTGCTTTTACACTGAAGTGAATGGGTAGAGGGGGTAAGGAGGTTTTGAGGCCTGTCTGTGATGCCAGCAACTACCTCCTTGGTTTACTTCTAAACAAGCAGAATGTCAGAATTGAGTTCAATGTATTTTCCATTTCTTGCAGTCGATTCTGATATGTAAGAAATGCTGGCAGGAAAGCAGATAAGGCTGTGCCGAGTGGATGGGATGGAGTTTGATATCTAAACTCGGAGCTTGGGTGTGAAGGGCTTCTCTGAAGAGCAGAGGGTGAAGATCAAGAAGGCTGACAGGAATGGAGGGACAGTTGGTTACATATCTGAGGTGTTAGCCATCCTTAATTTTTAACCCTTCTATCTAATACTCATAGAAATTCAATCATCTTTCCTTTGTGCTTTCTGTGAATAAATTGGGCTGTCTTAAATGCCTAAAAGGCTTAATAATAGACTGATAATCTCACTTATTTTGTGAGCATAGTACTGGTTTTTAAGAAAAAAAGGTATGGTTATTTACCCAGTTTAATTTATTCATATTCTATTACTTCTTTTGATTTGTCTGACTTTTTTTTTTTTTTTTTTTTTTTAGTTTCTAAGTCTAGTCAGTCTTTGGTATATGTAGGTTCTACATCTTTACACTGATCCAGTCACAGTTAAAGAAAGTATCTGGGGGGAAATTGCATTGGTGCAGAACACGTACCAGTATTGTGTCTTGTCATTATTTTGTATATTCTGAAGTGGTATTCTAATTACTTGGTTTGCATTATAAGTAGTGCTGAGATTTATAACATGTATAGGAGGATATTGTAGGCTCTATGAAGATACCACACCATTTATATAAGGGATCTTAGTGTCTGAGGGTCTTGATATTGTCATAGGGTCCTTGAATCAGTTCCTTGCTGATCCTAAGAGCGTTTTATGATTTTTTTTTTTTGTGTGTGTGTGTAAGCAAATATGCATATGGGTACATGTAGAAGCCAGAGAACAACTTAGGATGTTGCCTTCCAGAACTCCATCACCTTCCTTTGAGACAAGGCCTTTTGTTGGCCTGGAGCTCATCATTTAGGTTAGATTGCTGTCCACAGGAATCCTTCTGTCTTCCTAGAATTGGCCAGAAGCCCTCAGGTTTGTGAGGTAAGCACTTCTTCAGCCGAGCTATCTCCGCTTATGACAGAGAGAGACAGAGAGAGAGGGAGAGGGAGGGAGGGAAGTAGAGAGAAAGGGAGGGAGAGGGAGGGAGAGAGAGAGAGGGGGGGGGAGAGAGAGAGAGAGAGAGAGAGAGAGAGAGAGAGAGAGAGAGAGAGAGAGAGAGAGAGAGAGAGATTTACTTTATGTGTTTATGTGTGGGGGATGGTTTGTGTGCTACAAGGTATGTTAAGAGGATAGTTTTCTCAGGTGTGTTCTCTTCTTCCACCACGTTGGGTTCTGGAGATCAAATTCAGGAGACCAGGCTTTGTGAAAAGCATCTTGCCCCATCCTCTTTGCCCACTTAAAGAGAAAATGCTCTAAGAAGCAGTTAGCCTGTGTGGTTACATCTTCTGGTTTGTGATATGCTCAAAACTTGCTATTGGTAATTTCCTCTGAAGCCCTGAGAGTTAAGAATAGATGGATAAATGCTGGAGGTGTTGGACATTCTGATGACCAGAATTTGAAAATTAGATAATATATGCAAATATTATATATTCATTAAAAATAAAAAAGAAATGATGGTGTGGAACCAAGTCTGGAGGACAGTTCAACCACACCAAGCCTGCTCAGAGGGCTTTGAATCCACAGCAGGTACTACAATAATGAGTATAATTTTTCTTTTTCCATATTGACTAAATCTCTTTATTTTATATAGTCCTCTTGACTAGAAATAATGTAGTGCAAATGGTTGAAGATGACTTTATCTTAACATGGAAATGTATGCATTTTAGTCTGTGCTGTGTCTAAGGTCTTCCTGTCAGTTTTTGCCTGCTTCACTTCCCACCATGCAGCTTACCTTTTTTGCTTGTATATTGTTTGTTTCGAGCCCAAGATCTGAGAACAAGGTGAGCTGACCAGACACTATGATGCAGTTGGAATACTTTCCTTGCAGGTGCCCCTTGATTTATGGTTTTAGTTATATCTAGCTCACAGGAGTTTCTAAGTAGCTAAGTGTACTTTAGCAAAGGAAAGAATGTACAGGGGCCAAGATAATCCACCAGTTAGGCTCTTTAATGAAAACCCCAGAAAAATCTTGGAGAATGCTTGTATACTTTCCAAGAAAATATTGATCTTTATGACCACATCACTGCTATGATCATAAAAGTCCAATAAAAAGTATTCACTGAAAGGCAGAAATGGAACCCAAACTATTATCACACGCATGTTTAAGAAGATCACAATCCTTGAGTTCTGGAGATTGATCATTGCTGGTTTAGAAACTTCAAAGAAAAGCATGCATAACTCCTGGGATGGCTAATTCTCTGGTAGCAGGTGCTCCTAGCTGAAGGCATCTCTGGGGTCAGCCTGTGACAGCATGGATAAAGTAGCTCAGGGTTTTATTTTTGACCTAAATTTGTGTAGACTTCAGTGAGTTGTAATTTCTCAGAACATTTTCTGGTCAAGGACCTTCCTCACCCTATCCCCCACCCCACAGACAGTCTTATTAGGGCCAACATGTTGTTGCCAGAGAAGGTAAGAGAAAATCCATATTTCTACAAAAGTATTACCTAAGGTAATTTGTCACAGAAAAATATTGTAGTGTACTATTTTACCTATAATTTTGTAAGGTGTCAGAATTAGGAAAACCATGTGCGCTCCCTCTCTCTCTCTCTCTCTCTCTCTCTCTCTCTGATCCCCCCTCCCTCCCTCCCTCCCTCTTTCCCTTTTTCTCTTTCGATAAGCCCTTGTTTGTCTACCCTGTGAGACCTAGTGGCTCAGGGGTTTGCATAGCGTCACTGCTTTGTGTACTTTGATGCTATATCACTGTTTGCCCACCAATACTCTTCTTTGTAGTTTAGAAAACTCAACAGGTGTTGATTCAACAAGTGTTTATGTTTATCATTATATGTGAAAATCATTCATGTTGGATGCGTTATTTTAGTGCATGTATGTACTGACTTTTATTCTTTCAAGCATGGTGCTGGCCTTGAGCCAGGACCATTGTGCTTAGTGCCCTTTCAGAACCCTTTTCTGCAGGGGAATATTAACTATAAATGCTAGGTAGTTTGCAGCTTTACAGGTATCTGGAGTGTTTCTGTGGTAATTCTTATAATTGACAGAACCAGTAGGCTGTTGCATGATCTGATTCTTCAGTGGCTACCATGGCTATATGATTTTTTTTTTACTGTTGCTGTTTTATTTTCATAATTTTTATTTTATTTTATATGAATGGGTATTTTGCTGCATTATGTGCATGCAGTGCCCATGGAGGCCAGAAGAGGGCATCAGATACCCTGGAACTGGAGTTATAGAGGGTGTGAGCCTCCTTGTTGCTGCTGAGAACAACCCAGAGTCCTCTGCAAGGGTAACAAATGCTCTCCACTAACTGCTGAGCCATTTTTTCCTCCAGCTTTTTGTTTTCATTTCTTAAGAGGTTATTTCAGAAAATGTATATTAAGGTATTTCAAGTGATAATCCTATAAGGGGAAACATTTCCAGAAAAGATGCAATTTACATAAAAATAACTAAGGCAGATTTGGAAAACTTTTAAGACTCAAGCATCTTTGCATAGATTCTGGTAAACTTGAAGTCAGACACAGATCAATCTTTGGATAGTTTAGTATTCTAATTCTCAAAATTTTCTACTCAAATTCCTAAATGACAGATGGAAATAAACTCATTTTCTTTTTTCTTTCTTTCTTTCTTTCTTTCTTTCTTCCTCTCTCTCTCTCTCTTCTCTCTCTCTCTCTCTCTCTCTCTCTTATTTATTTATTATTTATTTGGTTTTTCAAGCCAGGGTTTCTCTGTGTAGCCTTGGCTGTCCTAGACTCACTTTGTAGACCAGGCTGGCCTCGAACTCATAGTGATCCTCCTGCCTCTGCCTCCCTAGTGCTGGGATTAAAGGCGTGCGCCACCACGCCTGGCATTCATATTCTTTATTAAGTTAGATATTTTGGTTCGTATTTGCTACCAGGAACTCAAACTTACGTTTTTAGAATGTTTTCTCTTAAATGTCTATTTGAATATTATGTCCAATTTCTATTATATCTTATGTGTTTCTTTTTCTCAATTATGATAAAATTAGCATGGAAAAACTTCTTTCCTTAGCAGAAGGTCTTTCTTTCTTCTTGTAATGTAGGCTCACCTCAAAGTCATGACAGTCCTTCTGCTTCAACTTTCTAAGTGCTGGGATTGTATGCCTACTTGAGATGTATAGATCTTAAGCATACAGCTTGAGTAATGATGAAAGTGTATATTGGATTCTCACAGAATCCTCCCGGTTCTGTTAAAACACACCTCTGTCATAGAAGTGCTGCTTCAAATGATTTTTCCAAGGAAATTGGTGTCCACGGACTATTTACCTTTGTGTGTGTGTGTGTGTGTGTGTGTGTGTGTGTGTGTGTGTTCTACTTGTTACACCACTCTGTGTTTCCAAAGGGGTGGTGATGGACAGAAGCATGTTTATTCCTTTTTTTTTTTTATCAGTGAAACAGCTATGCAAAATGACTAGATGTCTTAATGGACTCTCTCTTGCTAAAGCATGAAATTAGCTATAAATATTAATCAATGTCACTTCTTCACTAAAACATACAAAATTCCCATTCATCTAATTGTAACTAGTTTGGCAAGTCCGTAACAAATCAGGAAGATTTCTGGGATCTTCCATTCTTTTAACATCCAGACTCATGGTGACATTTAACACTCTCATTCTGAATGTCCTCAAAGAGCCCACTCGTGACCTCTATCCAGTGTTCAGTCTTATTTCTTGAGTCATTTTTTGGGCATTGCCTGCAGCAACTGTGATGCGATGCTTATACCTCTCTCTTTGTCTACCATCTTTTAGGAAGTATATGGTCTCTGTAGTAGAGGTCAAGCTTTGGTCCTTGCGTGTAATACAATACCTGTAGCCCAGTAGATTGATATTAGTGGTAACTAAGGTGTTCCATAGTAAAGAAGGTACAAAGTTGAGCGAGGATGGATAGAGCCTTGGCTCAACAAATGCTTGTAACGAGAGAGCTGGTTATGCTTAGGGTTAGCGACACCAGCATCTGCTAGTCAGGAGTGTTATCAAGATCCTGAAATAGAAACTCGGAGGGTAGTGATCTGTGGTTTAATTGTGATTGATGATGAAGTTTCAGAATGACTAGACTAAAAACAAGGGAAACAGTGAGTTCTTCTGGAATCTAGCTCCTGGGAGATCTTTCAGGAAGCTTGGAAATATGAGATCATGGAGATGCCATTGAGAAAAAGTGCTCCCTCAGTACTCTGTTGTCCTTCACACATGGTTTTTGGGGAGCTACCTCAACAGGCAGACCCTGAAGGCACAGTGAATGTCCCCAGCTTTCTGGACAGAGTGCTCTGCGTGCAGTTGTTAGCATCGTGTACTCAGAGCATCTAGAGCGTGGTGCACTGGTTAGGTAAAGGGCCTGCGGGCTGGGTATTACAGTGGCTATTACACTGAGGTCCAGGAAGTTGTGGGATTTGTCCAAAGTTCCACAGCTAAGCCTGGGGTTCGAACGGGCTATGCTATCCATTATGGTAAGAACTACCATAGCACTAGTCAAATGTCCATAATGAGCAAGAGAACACTTACAGAAAGCATTTACGTTTGATCAGGGGAAAACATTTGGCTTTGCACTGAGTGTATGACAAGGTCTGGCTGGGTGCATAAAAACTTTGTGAGGCAGAAGGAGCAGCTGAGAACAGGCCTTCTTCAGGGTCTGTTCTGACATCACAAATGGCTGGACTCAGTACAGGAAATGAACTACACTGCCTGATGTCATTCTGTATTCCCTTTACGCAGAATATGTACTTCATGTCTTTTTTCAGGTAACCAACTGAACATATCTAAACCAAAACAACTGGAAATACAGCTAAATCTGAGCTCTCTGGCTTATCAGGGGCAAAAAAAAACACCTTACTCTCACTTCCTAGTTGATTCTACTTAGTATCTCAGATGGCATTTTTTTTGTCACTTGTTTATTTTTAAATCTAAACCACAGCATAGCAAGAGCAAGCAAGCAAGACATTTTTGTAAAGCCAAACCATTTAATTTCTTATTTTGGGGGAAAAAAGGGAGGTCTGGGTGGAGGCAGGAGACAAAGGCCGAGATCCTGCCTTGCAAGAGCGGAAAAAGAAACCTTTGCCTTCTTTCACCTGATATTTAATTTTATTCTCATTTTCCTTTCACTGAGTTAGAAATCAGTAAGCGGGTTAATTTCCCCTCAGTTCATATAAAACTGTAGCTCCAGTATTCCTTTAGATGATGGGAGCAGACACAAACGTGAAGTTGAGGCCATGATTTGAGATTCTCACTAGCACCCATCTTCTCGTTATTTTCAACCTTAACAACTGTTATCAACAGTAGTGACTGCCAATGATTGACTCAGCAGTGACATCTACTTGGTTTACACACTGAACCTTGAATCCTATCAGCATCTCTAGCTGCTTGCCTGATAGCTCACTGCTTGCTAGTTCCCAGCCCTGGGCCTGGACTGCAGTGTTGCGTTCTTTTTTTTTTTTTTTAATTTTTTATTATTAATTTATTCTTGTTACATCTCAATGGTTATCCCATCCCTTGTATCCTCCCATTCTTCCCTCCCTCCCATTTTCCCCTTATTCTCCTCGCCTATGACTGTTCCTGAGGGGGATTACCTCCCCCTGTATATGTTCATAGGGTATTAAGTCTCTTCTCGGTAACCTGCTGTCCTTCCTCTGAGTGCCACCAGGTCTCCCCCTCCAGGGGACATGGTCAAATGTGAGGCACCAGAGTACGTGAGAAAGTCATATCCCACTCTCCACTCAAGTGTGGAGACTGTTCTGACCATTGGCTAGATCTGGGTAGGGGTTTGAAGTTTACCGCCTGTATTTTCCTTGGCTGGTACGTCCTTGTACCCTACAACTCTGAGGCTTTACTCATAAGGAAAGGGAACAACACCTGGGGCAGCCAGCGCCTTGGATGGCTTCCTCTCCTTTGGACTTGACTCCTCTGTTGCTTCCTTTGAAGTGTCCTTTGGTCTGTTTCTTCTTTTGCACTGTGACAGTCATTGCTGAGGCCGGCCCTAGTTTATCATACACTGGCTGCTTTAACCTTGACTCTCTTCTCTGTGTCCCTAGTTTCTCTTCTGAAAATTCACTCTACACATCTGTTTCCATATTAATTTTTCTACAGTGCAATCTGACTGTCTTACCTCCCAGGATAAAAGGATATCCGTGGCTTGCTCTCAACTACCACTGAACAACTTTTCTATCAGAACTCTTAAAAAAAAAAAAGCCAACTAGAAACCCAGCAGAATAAACAATTTTCTCACATATATAACCACAGCTACAAAGCAGGAGACTGAATCACATTGCTAATGTTCCCGAGGAGTTTGTTTTGGGAGGTTGCTTCTTGTTGGGATGTCTTTGCATTATAGAATATGTAACAGCATTATTAACCTCTACCCACTAAATGCTGCTTCCACGCCACTAGTCAGCACAACTAAACAGTAGTTCATATACTACAGCTCAAGGTCTCCCTGTATGTGCTAAGTAAGCTAAGTGAGTCCAGCCAAAGCATAAAGAAGTCAGATTGCATCTTCTGTATCTTGTGTGTTACAGATTATGAAGTAAGTGAAATTTTGTCTTTTAAGAAACTGATCCTTGAACACTGTGCTTGGAACAGATCTCTCGGTTTTGTAGAACCTATTTCAAGTCATGCCATAAGTTGATACAACCCCTTAAGGGAGCATTTTTGCCAACATCCAGCAAAAGTTGAAAGCTGTAGGAATCCACACCTAGTTATATACTCCAGAGAAAGTCCTGTGTGTGTGTGCAAAGACTGTGAGGCTGGTCATAATAGAGTTACTTATAATGGAGATATGGGAATAGCATCAGTGGCCATCAACAGGGAAACAGGCCAGTCATGCTGACTGATAGGATAGGATGACTATACAGTCCTTAAAATGGAAGAGTTAGTATGGGTAAGTTGCTGGAAAACAAGAAGGCTGCGGGGCAAGTTTTCATGATAGCTTCTGTGTGGCTTAGAAGATAGCCCAAAAGACGCGGTGCTGTGTATTCTAAGTCAACCCCCTTCTTAGGATGAAGGAAGGAGGAAGGATGGGACCAAGAAGAGCAAAATGGAGGACCTCAGTTTAATTGATTTTTTTTTTTCAAATGTCTGAAATTCGTGATTGTTCAGTTTGAGTGGCAGCTTCATGTTTATTTCTGCTTGTTCTTTGTGGTCTTTTTTTTTTTTCTCCCAAATTATATTTTGCACTTGAATTACTCCTTTCAAAAATATAAAGTGTTTTAAGACTTGACAGTGTGAGTTCTTGACTGCAGTTGTACCTTTTACTGAGGCGCCTTCTAACCGTGGAGTTAGTTGTAAATGCTGAAGAAAAAAGTGACTGCTCTGTGCTGTTTCCTATTCATGATTCCATGCACTAAGCCGTGGCTTTATGATTCATTCCTGCACAAACGTGTAGATCTGGATTCTCACACATTGAAATAAACGCAGCTGTGTTTATTTCAGAGCGATTATGTTCAAATAAACACACATGCAATCCCTTATGAGCATGAACCCGTAAAACACTTGTTGATTTGGTTCTGAAATTGTGTGTTCAAATAAACACACTTGCGTTAAGGGAAGTTTTGCTTTACTTTGTGTTCATGCCTTGGCCATGTGTTTTATCGAGGGCAGATGTGGAGTGCCCTAACAAAATAATAGTCCTTTACAGTGTAAACCATTGCTTTAGACTAATGAGCATTTAATATGTTGGTAATTGTACCTATATAATACAAATAACCAAAAAGGTATTTTCTGTTACCTATTTTAGAGAGTGTAACTAAATGGGATATAATTTTAAAAAACAGATTTAGTACCTAAAGTGTATTTGTTACTATATTTTAAATAAATATCAAAGGTAAAAAAAAAGAAGGGAAGATTTTTAAAGCCTGGAACTGCTTTTTGCATAACCAGACTTATATATCTATGTTTTTAACATTAAAGATTTTAGAATGAAGAGAGAGAAAAGTTCCATACAAAAAGAGTGCTATTCAGATTTATGTTTCTCTTGAAATGGTAATATGTAAACTGAAAATAAGTGAGTTAGTGCCCTTGAGCCTTCTATAGGATATTTTAATCAAATGCAATGTAACTTTCACAGGGCCTATATTTGAGATCATCATTTCTTATAGAATGAACTACATGCTATAGCAATCAGTGGGTTTTTTCGTCCTATAAAATATGGGATTGGTTTCTATGTGTGGTGTTATAAAAATATTTAGGGAGTAGACAAACTGAGGTCTGTTTTAACTTGAAAGTCTTTTTGTCCTTGTAAAGTTCTTTGCTTCAGGAAGGTTCGCAGGTCCAAGGCCTTAGGCTGTCCAGCTTGTCCCTTCTGTGGGAGGGAGGGGCTCAGAAGAGGAGTTTGTGTTTTGGGGATCATTTAGTTGGGAGACAGTGTTTCATCTGAGGGCCCAAGTGTTTGTATCCTTAGGGCTCCTCTCCTGCCGTGGATCTCCTACTCGGGATCCGTGGCGCTTGCTCACCACCACTTATGGGAAGCCCAGGATGGCCTTTAGCTTCCCCTCACAGGACCACACAGAAGGCCTCTTGGTGCTGCAGTAATGTATGGATACCTGAGCATGGCGTCTGCATTTCTGCTGAGAAGTCTGTGTTTTCTTGTCAGTCGTTGTGAGGTTGGCTTTTTTTAAGGAATTTTTATCAAATACTTCAGAAGGTTAAATATTTTGAACATACCTCCCCCAAAGTAAACTATTCTAGAGAAAATAAAATACTATTTTTTAAATTTTTGACAAAGATCGATACGTTTTAGAATGAAACAGTCCTGTTTATGTTACCCAGTATTTAATAATTTCTGAAATTATTTTAGCTTAAAGTAAAAATCTTTTAATTGTTTATGTTCCTATGTCCTGCCTCACTCACTAGACGTGAAGGTTCATGGGAACAAGCTTTGTTTTGTCTGCTTTTACTTGCTATGCGTGCTGCAGGGCGAGAATGCATTGCACTACATGGGTCTTTAAAAAATTATTTCCATTCTTGATGCCTTGTCACCAACTCCTATGTTGGGTACTTCTTATTAAATGAATGCATATTTAATAGAACCCTTTCAAGGCCTTTTCCTCATATCATTTCATATAAGAAAAGCAGAACATAGGCACTATTTCCCTTTATTTGTTTATTTGTTTGTTTGGGTTTTTTGAGATAGGCTTTCTCTGTATAGCCTTGGCGGTCCAGAACTCACTCTGTAGACCAGGCTAGCCTCAAACTCAGAGATTTGCCTGCCTGTGCCTCCAAGTGCTAGGATTAAAGGTGTGTGCCACCACACCTGGCTTCATTTCCCTTTACTTTTACACACTTTACTATCATCTTTCTTTTAGCTTTTCTAGTCTGGTGTGTCAAATGTAGTCTGAGTTTACGATAACATATTAGACTGAACACTCATCTGTTTGTTGGACAGTTTTGTTCCCTGGAAGAATAGGCTCCTATATCTTTTGCTCATTTTACTACTGAATTTCTCCCTTATTTTACAGTCTGTATGCTATTTCTTTGTCTATGTAAGTGTGTAGGTGTGTAAATGTTTATGTGGCAACAAGACAGTTTTCAGCCCCTTTTAGGTGCTTTCTTTTAGTTCTAAGTAAATGATTTTTATTTTCACACACAGATGTTTTTGAGTTGGTGTTTGAACTTATGTGTTGATACATCCATCCATTTTTCTATTTCTATGGAAATATAAAATTGACAAGTAGTTTTATAACACCTCTTGCTATCTGATGGTACACTTGTTGTTTTCTTTTCTTTTTCTCTCTTCTTCTTCTTCTTCTTCTTCTTCTTCTTCTTCTTCTTCTTCTTCTTCTTCTTCTTCTTCTTCTTCTTTTTTTTCCCGAGACAGGATTTCTCTGTGTAGCCTTGACTGTCCTGAACTCATTTTGTAGACCAGGATGTCCTGGAACTCACAGTGATCTGCCTGCCTCTGCCTCCGAGTGCTAAGATTAAATGTGTGTGCTGCCATGGCTGGCCCACTCATTCTTTTCCTAATTACTCTTTTTCACTTTATAAAAAGTCACCCAAATGAATGTAAAATCACTTCCTGAGTACAAATATTATAATTAAAATTTATCTGGATTACATGTAAATTAATGGAATAATTAGGAGGAAGCTGTCATAAAATGACATTCACTCCATTTGTTCTTTCCTCCTCCAACCCTCAGGCTATCTCCCCTCCCTTCAAATCGCAGATGTTTCTTCTCTGGTTTATTCTAATGTAATTATTAGTTTTTGTTGTCATTATGAAAGGGATTTGTGTACAGCCATATTTTCTCATTGATTATTCTATTTGATTAGAAAAAAACCTCTTATCACCTATCTGGCTACCTTGTGGACCCTTTTACTGCTACTCATCTCTGCCTCTGTCTCTATCTCTCTCCCTCGAAAGTTGAATCATTATAGCTAATGACGTTTATATTGTTCCATTCAATCTTGGCTTCTCGTTTGGTTACTACAGTCATTGGTGTATTCCAAGTGTAGCCCATTCCGAGAGTTACATATTATGATGTGTTTTGATCATTTAGTGTTTATGTCAGTACTGTGCACAATGTTTTGTTTTTAAAATGTGCTCCTTCCCTCTGTATCATGAAAATGATGTTCTGGCTTGCCCCTAACTAAGAAGTTTTAGGTGAATAAACAGTACAGTAGATATGTTGGTCTGATTGTGTTTCCTTCTTTTACCCTGCTAATGTGGTGAACTCCATTGGTAATTTTCTGCTGCCAACTATCTTTACTTTTCTGAGGAAACTTACTTTGATGTATTTTAGGGGTTTTGTTTTTCTTGGGTTTTGGGTTTGGGTTTTGGGTTTATCTGTATGGCCTTGGCTGCCCTGGAATTGTCGTTCTATAGTCTAGGCTGGCCTCGAACTCAGAGATCCCACCTGCCTCTGCCTCTCAAATGCTGAGATTAAAGAGGTGTACCCCTACTGCCTGGTACTCTGATGTTATTCTTTACAGACACATATTCTTTAAAAAAAATTATGTTTAGGAGTTTTACATCTCTTGAAATGTGATTGGAAAGTAAATTCTCTTTGCTAGACTTACTGGTCTACATAGGCTTAAATCGTGACCCCTCAGTCAGGTTAGTTTCCTATAATCTCTATATGTTATGAGAATGTTTGATCAAAATAGGGATTATTTGTTCTGCATGTTTATCATAACTTCTGCAAAACTGCCCTGGGCCTCAAGCCCTGCCTTCAGTGTATCTTTGACAACTGTGGTTGTCAAAGGTTTTCTCCTGTGGTTATGTGTGGCTGCATTTTTCTGCTTTGTCTTTGGTCAGCTTTAATACATTGTGTTTTCTAAGCATGCTTTCCATTTCACATAATGTTTTTGGTGGAAGGTTCTTCTTGGTGTTCTCTTCTGGTATATACTTTCTGTGTCTGTCTTCATGTATTTATTAGGCCCCTTTGCCTTAGTTCTCTCTTTTTCTTTTTTCCCTGTTTACATTTGAAATAACTTATTATCAGACTTATTATTCTCTTAATAATGAAATCTTATTATTCTAAATGAGATGTCATTTGATGCATCATTGTTACCAATGATGGGAATCTGGGCTGGTGTCTTCCAGATTCTAGGCCTCTTTTCAAGGAATTAGAATAAAAGCTAACACATTGGAAAACTAGTAAGGATGTTTTATTAAAAGTGAAGTGATAGTGCAATCAGAAAGAAATACATGTTGTGGGTTGTTCAAGGGCCCCCAAGGTTATTGCCAGGAGCTTCTTTGTATGGTGTTTAGGGGGAAGGAGAAGTTTGGTTAATAGGGGCTACAGTTTGGGTAGTTCTCTGTTTTGATTGATTGACCTAAGTATAATAGGCCTTTGCTCACATATCTCTTCCCATAATGCATCTGATTTTAATCATGTATGTATAAGCATCCATAGGCGTAAGAAGATAAACAGGGGATTTTTCATAAAAATTTTAGGACACATTTTGCCTTACTGCACATGTACCAAAACCAGTTCAGGGCAGATCAGCCCTCTTACTCTCTCTACCTGGACAGAAGTGGAGGGCCACTTAATAGAAAATAAGTTTAATGGTCCTTAAGGGGAAGAGAAACTTATTCCATTGTTTAGACTGCAGTGTGGCTATCCTAGATTGCTAAGAGGTATCTAGGTGCATTGTTCAGAGGTTGTGTGAGCATATGTTCCGATGAGGGTTCTATGATGCTAAGTGTATTTTTAGTGTGTATGGTCCCAAACAAGTGAAGTTCACAATGCTCAACCATTCCCCACCCTTGCCTGATTCTGTGTTTCCTATGAGTCAGATTTTGAGAGTATGTTACAAATATTTGAAGGTAGTATAATCATTGTCATGCACCTTGAAATATTTCAAAACTTGTAATTTACTTCTAGAAGTGAGGTTTAAAATTCTTAGTCTAATTTTTTTCACTGTTATTTTATGATGGATTTCCTAAAGTGAACAAATGTGGGCTGTGAGAAAGTAATAGGAATATTTTAAAGTATTTTTTGTATTGCTGTATGACCAATTTCTATGTCACATCTTTGTTTTGTTTTTCTTTTATATTTAAAACATTTTTAATTACATTTGTGTGTGTGTATGTGTGTGTGTGTATGTGTGTGTGTGTGTGTGTGTGTTAGAGTTGGTTCTCTCTTTCCCCCATGTGAGTCCTGGGTATTGAATTCAGGTGGTCAGATTTAGTGGGGTACTCCTTTACTTGCAGAACGTTATTGCCAGCCTCTTTACTTGGTATTTTTGAGACAGTGTCTCTCCGAACATAAGGCTGATCTTGAGCTCACTATGGAGCCAAGGTTGACTTTGAACCTCCTACCTCCTAAGTGCTAAGGTTATAGGCATGCAGCACCACACCAGCTGCATGTCTTTGAAACAAATGCAGTCATTCACAGTGCTGCATCCTATCTTTTATGTTACTATCATGTCAATTGTCTAGTTTGATTTGAATATTATCTACATCCTTTGTAACACTGGTGGTTTTTCTTTTCATTTACTTATTTTCAGAGTAAAGTATCCCAGTTTACTAAGATTTGTCAAGTTCTTATGCTCTCTATATTTGTTTTCCTCTATATATTTTGGAGCTATATTGTTAAATGCATAGGAATCAGTGACTGCTACTCATGGAAGATCCCTCTTTTTGGCAATATAATCTTCATCTGATGGTTTTCTCCTTGATTCCCTTTGTTTCTTTTGTCTGTTTTTGTTTTGTTTTGTTTTGTTTTGTTTTGGCAGTGCTGTTCTACCTGCTTTCTCTTTCCATTTGTCTGCCTTACAGTTTCATATTCCTGGATGTTCAACTTTGGAACATTTGTTTTGAACATTTGTTTCATGGTTCTAGACAAAGCTGGTTTTAACTTTAATTTCATAAGTAAACTTTAAAGGGACTCTGAATAGTTGTATTTATACCTGTGACTTAAATTTCTTAATTTTTTTGTTTTGTACTTTCTAGAATTTTGTAGGAAATCAGTTTTCTTAAATTTGCTATTCATTTGCTATTTTGATTTACATAGTATACATTTCTTTGCTATTCTGTGGTTTTATTTTTATATGTTTATTTTTAAAATGAGTGCTCTGTGCATGTATGCATACATATCAGAAGAGGGCATAAGATTCCATTATAGATGGTTGTTAGCCACCATGTGGTTGCTGGGAATTGAACTCAGGACCTTTGGAAGAGCAGCCAGCGTTCTTAATCCCTGAGCCATCTCTCCAGTCCTTGTGGTTCCATGTATGTATATATGTATGTATGTATGTAGGTATGTATTTTTGTTTGTTTGTTTCAAGACAAGGCTCTTCTGTGTAACAGCCCTGGCTGTTCTGGTCTCTCTTTGTAGACTTGCTTGACCTGGAACTCACAGAGATCTTCCTCCCTCTGCCTCTAGAGTGATGGGATTAAAGGCGTGCATCACTCAGTATGCCTGGCCTATATGGTTTTATTTTTAACACTCATATTTAAACTATTTTTTGTAACATTGTGTGGAGTTGTAGATGTCTGTAGCTTTTGAAATGAGAGGAACTGGGATATGTCTTTATTTTTCTGTTTTGTCTCTTGAACATCCTAGGCTGATATGGATAGAAAAGATCCCCCATATTGTTAAAAAAGAAAAATCTGGATTCTCTACTCTTTCCTCCCTTCTCTCCTCTCATCCTGTCTTTATTAAGAAGTTTTAAGATTATCTGTTCATCTGCTACTAAAGTATTTTCTTTGATACCTCTTACATTCTTTTCTTTTAGCTTATTTCAGGCAACATTGTGTGGCTGTTTTCATGTGGCACAACTGATTTCTTTATCAAATTGTCAACTGTGCTGTTTTCTGATAATGCCTCTCAAACCTCTCTGTTGTCATTTGGCATAGCTAACAGGTAGATAGAAATAGATGTAATGTCTATACCTCAGCTTCCCTCTTTTCTATTTACTGTTTATTCTTTATTTTTGGCATGCAGTTATTTATTATCGGCTGTATCTGTATATATTTGGGTGGGTGGCCACAGCATGCATGGGAGGAGTTGGCTAGTTCTTTAGCCATTTGGACTGAAGTCAGGTTGCTAGGTTTGGTGGTAAGGTCCTTTACCTGCTGAGCTTTATTGCTGACCCCTTTACAATTTTTTGCTTTTTTTTCTCTCTCTTTGTTATTTGTATGTGTGATTCTCTTTCTTTGTTACTTGCATGTGTGATTTGTGCGGGAAGGACACACATGCCACAGTGAATGTGTGGAGGTCAGAGGACAGTTTTATGGACTCAGTTCTCACCTTCCGCTTTTAGGAGGGCTCAAGGAATGGAACTCTGCTCACCAGGCTTTCACGGTAAAGACTTTCCCACGGAGCCATCTTACCAGTGCTGTTCTTTTCTTTTGAATTCTGGAGAAGCCCTGGGCTGGTGTGACTCATTAATATACTCTTTGGTGATGTCCTATTGTTCTATTCGCTTCTACTTAGTTCAATAAATACTTTTTTTTTCCATGTTTAAGCTTTTTAGGATCTCTTTTATAGAGCTCAAATGTTCTTTTTATATCCATTCAGAAGATCTTGAAATACATGTAAGATATGCATCTGATAAGAGGACTGAGCACACAGGTCCCAGCAGTCACACACAGCTGCGTTTAGATCATGGTGTGCTGCCTTTTTATAATGTTACAGGTACTTGCTTGATAGCTGGGTTAGAGCTTGGATTCTCTAGCAAAGCTGTCCTAAAAACACTACTTTCTTGTACTATAAGGATAAAATTCTCTAATAATGATATTAGGCACTTATTAAACACTGTGTACCAGGAAGTGAATTATGGCTAATTTTCTCACATGTTATCTCATTTAATGCCATTTTCACTTACAAAAATTCTAAGTGTATGCCTGTGGAAGTTTCTTGATGTCTTATTTCCTGAAGTCAACTGATCATTCTTGTGGAAATTTACTGCAAAAACAAATCTTTGGTCCCAAGTTTAAAATGTTGTTAGTGTTGTCAGGAAAGCTGTTTGATCCAGGTGTAGTGTCACATGCCTGTAATCCTAGTGTTGAGGGAGGCAGAGGCAGGCCAACCTCTGTGAGTTCGAGGTCAGCCTGATCTACAAAATGAGTCTAGGACAGCCAAGGCTGCACAGAGAAAACTGTCTCAAAAAACCAAAACCCACCCCTAACCCTAAAAAAAGAAAAGTGTTTGATCTGACTTGATGGTTCTAATTTAGATATTTTTTGGTTTTTTTGAGACAGGGTTTCTCTATGTAGCCTTGGCTGACCCAGACTCACTTTGTAGACCAGGTTATCCTTGAACTCAGAGAGCCTTCAGCCTCTGCCTCTTTAAAACTACCTTTCCTGCTCAGTCTGTGGATAGGTGACGACGTGTGTGTGTGTGTGTGTGTGTGTGTGTGTGTGTGTGTGTGTGTGTGTACATTGTTTAGCCCACTGGATAGATGGAGGTCATTAGTTCATTTGTGCAGCTCTTCCTACTCCCTGTTGACTGTAGCACATTAACTTTTTCTGAAATGATAGGTGTGCTTATTTTATGAAGAACTTTATTTTGTATATGGGAAGTTACAACATGGAAATCTTATCACCTTCCTATCGTACGTAGGATGTGCAGGTATTCCTACACAGAACCACTGTATGCTGATAACCACATCTGACTGGTTCTTGAACTTTTCTAAACCTCACTAATTGCATAATTCCTCAAAAATTCTTAGTGAATCTGTATCTTTTAAAAAAGAAAAAGAAAACCAACGAAAACCAACAACCTTTTTTTTCTTGTTTTGGAGATTGTTGGTAGTTATTAAAGCACGAGAGAGAGAGAGAGAGAGAGAGAGAGAGAGAGAGAGAGAGAGAGAGAGAGAGAGAGAGAGAGAGAGTGCTTCCTGGAATGGATGTGGGGATTCTCATACATCACAGTAATTGCATATTAGCCATTATAGATAAATGCTTTATAATTGCAAGTAAACTCTCAATATGTTACTTCCTTTATTTGAAATCTTCTGATCATTACTGTGTTTACACATTCTCTTTTAAAAGGTTAAAATTAACATCAATGTGCTGTAATCATTTCAATGTTTAATATACAACCATATGAACAGGTTGATTTTAAAAGTAGCATTTAAATTATCAACCATTCAAATAAAAAATTATGTGTATTGAAGTATGGCTAGGGAAGGTAATCTTTCTTCTTTACACTGATTTACCTCTCTTGTTACATTAAAATGCTCATTTTAAAGAATGTAAACATCCAAAAAGTTCTACTAAATATTAATAAGTGAGCTACCTTTTGATTAGTTTTTGTCCTCAGAAGCAGTCTGTACTTTTACTCACTACCACTGTACCAATACATTTGCTTTCTTGCCTATTTAAAAATTTTAGTGAGTTTGAAATTAATGTTTTCAATATAATCCCAACTTAAACAGATTAGTCAAGTGAAAATAATATTATATTTTATCTTATATTCTTATGAGAATGAGATCATATTCACATTAATTAACTTGCATTAGTGCAACTGCTTCTCAATGTTTCAAAATTATGATTCTTTAATATCTACCTAGATTAATTTAAACAATATCAGAAAAGAATCAGATAATTGTGTTTAGCAGGATTAAGAAGTATTCTTGAAGATTCAGTTGAAACATGTGGTATTTCTATATAAACTAAAAATTTCTTAGAGTACAAATAATAAAATGTTAGGTAGGTATTAAAAATAAGCATACACATATGTATGTATATACACATGTAACATGATCATATTTTTGTTAACTATTTTCAACATTTTGTAGAAAATAAATACTTTTGATCATCTGGGATAACCATAATTTAAAAACCTCATCAGCTTTACTAATATAGTTATATTTTACCAGAGTGTATATTTCTATATTTTGATTAATTAATAGTTATCAATTACTGAATCTTTGGTATGAAATAAGCAATATGAATAGCTAAGAATATTTCTGAAACTGTATTCTTACTCTTCTGTGAAGCCACTGGCAAAAACTGTAAACATTTTCACTTTAGAAACAAGGAAAGTGAGAAGCAGAAAACTGGGATCTGACACCTAATAAAGGACGCAGCTTTATTACCCAGCATCCTCTTGCTCCAAAAATTCACCTGATAAATTACATTTGAGTGTTTGGCATTACACTGTTTGCAGTATAGCAGCTTTAGATAGATCTGTGAAGAAATTTGGTGAGGAGCAGGGGAAAGGGGTCGGTTTTTAAAGTGATTGTTGTACAAACATAAGGGCCTCAGTTCAGATCCCCAGCACTCATATCAAAAAGTAGGCAAACGGGTAGGCATGGCTGCTCATGCTTGCAATAGAGAGAGAGAGCCCTGCTGTCTTCTTTGGCATCTACATGCACACCAATGTGCGCACACAGGAACATGCATCCACCACACATAAAATGCCTAGGTGATTCTTTGGAACTTATTAAGAATAAGGATCAATCATCCTATTGGTATTTCAACACCTAGCTGCCTGTGATAGTAACTATTAAGGATTTAAAGCAAAATAAAG
The DNA here is from genome assembly GCF_964271855.1 of Acomys minous. Classification (NCBI taxonomy): domain Eukaryota; kingdom Metazoa; phylum Chordata; class Mammalia; order Rodentia; family Muridae; genus Acomys; species Acomys minous. The sequence goes on from NC_140492.1 coordinate 43,063,946, forward strand.
GCAGTTCTTCATGAGCAGCTTAGTAAATAGATTCGGAAAACATCCATTGAAGTTTAAAATCAAACTTTTAAGTCACCATCATTAATACAAATTGAGAGGAGACCGAGTGCCTAAGAATAATACCTCTTGACTCCTTGTTCTGTTTTTCCTTCAATCTTATGAAAACTTTGACTCCTCAGAAAGTGACTCAAGGCTGTAGAGGGCAGTGTGAACCAGCTTAAGCGGACTCTCTTGGGGTGGAACGGTAGAACAATAGTTACTGTTGTCAAAGTTTCCACTCAGGTCTGAGAGTCGACTTGTTCCAGACTTAAAAAGGTATATTAGAACCAAAGGTTCATATAAACCCACAATGAAGTGTCGGGAAACAAAAGGCATTGTACTTATATGAACTCTGGTGGCCCTAATCAAGCTTCTGTCTTAGATAAGCTCATCCCCCAAACACTTAGGAATCAAAAAATAAATAATTTTCTCTCTTATTTTTTCTAGTTCTATAATTACAACCCAAACAGGTAGTTTCTCATTCCTTTCCTTCACTTTCCCTAACCTCACTACTCTCCAAAGATATGGACTATTTATTTGTATAGCAAATTACTAGTCATTACTAAATTTAGAAAATGCTTTAGTTACCACGTTAAGTTCATATGGCATTCATTCTTTTGCTGGCATTCTTGCATAGGTTGAATATCTAGGGTTTGATTGATCACTTTTTTTTTTTATATAGAATGTAACTACTTTTAACTCAGATTGTCTGAATATCAGAATCCTTTTCCTTTGGAAGAGTCCAGCCTGGCAGCACACAAGAGCTAATCTTTAAAACAAAACAAAAAACAAAAACAGAACAACAAAAGTTGCTAACCAAACACATATCTGCAATGATCTGCTAATGTAATACTGGTCATTGTACTGTTTCCATTGGGTAATACCATCTAATTTAAAGAGTTTTAATAGGTGTGTGATCCCTCAGTAACATGCTATCTCAAAAGTTTGGCAAACAATTGCTTAGCAAAGTTTTAAAGTGTTGATAAATGAAGCATTTATTCAAGATGGGAAGGCTGCCTCCAGGACTTCCTTTTATGTTTGGCAATTTAAGTGTGATGAAGAACAAAAAATGTGAAGGGACTCAGGAGAAGAAAGTTTAGAAAAAGAATAAAACAGACCAAATGTTGTGTGTAATATTATCCTATCCATGCGTCCATTTGGTTTCTGCAGCCACCTGTTGTTAGTGGGCTGCTGCTGTATCTACGCAGATAGACGGGACAATACTGAGGCAACACAAGGGACACACTGGAGTGGAAGTGCAGAAAGTGCAGTGAATTTTAAGACTGTAATGGAATCTAGGCCTGTCTAGATTGCTAGCCTGGAATTTTGTGATTTTGATCACACAAATGTTGTTATATATATTTAAATTTTTTTTAGTATATTTAAGAATCAAAACACTGGCTGTATCTTTTGGAGTAACTTAATTAAAAAATAATTTCATTATTTTTAATTATGCCTCTCTCTCTCTCTCTCTCTCTCTCTCTCTCTCTCTCTCTCTCTCTCTGTGTGTGTGTGTGTGTGTGTGTGTGTGTGTGTGTGTGTGTGTGTGTGTGTAGGGCTTAGGGTATGTGCAGGTGAGTATAGGTGCCCATGGAATCCAGAAGAGAGTACTGAGTCATCTGAAGTTGGAGCTACGTGTAGTTCTGAGACACCTCACATAAGTGGTGGGGACTGAACTCTGGTCCCTACAATAATAGTATATGCTGTTAATCACTGAGCCGTCTCTCTAGTTTCCTCTTCCTTTAAACTTGAGGATAGGCTGCCTGCAGTTACTCAACAATTGTTAATGTCAGCTTAGGAGTTCACTAATTCTGTCACTTTGGGACAATTCATAATTTGTAGGGTTTTTTTTTTGTTGAAGTTTTTGAGTGGTCTAAGGTATGTGTATATACCTTGTTTGTGTTACACATGAATACAATCCAAAATTTAAAATGATTTGTAGAGTTATTAACAGGGAATGTTAATTGAACAAACTTATAAGATAGTAAATTTATTTTTAAGGTACAACTCATTATTCAGAGGATTGTCCAGTCAGTTGACTTATTGATCTATCTATGTAGTTACCTCTGACATTTTTTTTTTTTTTGTCTTAGCATTAGAGTCCTAAGTCTGTGGTTAAAAGAAATTGACCAAGACATAATTTTTTCCTCTCCTTAAACTCTTTCAAAACATTATATCATTATATTAACAGAAGATACTTATTAATTCATTTGTTCTCCTGGTACTAGTGATTAAGCTTAGGTCCTTGTGCCTGCTGGTATGGTGTCACCGACTTACATTCCCAGCCTGAAGACACTTACTTTTACAACATCTCTGAAAAGCGTGTACTATTTGTTTCTTGTAAGCCTCATTAATTAAACACTAGGATGATCTTAAGGCTCTAGCCCTTGGTAAAGGGGGCAGGGCTGGGGGATAGACCAGTGTAGTGTTGTGTTAGCTGGGGTGTGGAGTACACTGTGATTCAGCTAGCTAGGGAAGCCTGCATTTGGGCTACTTATTTGTTAGGAAATATTTTGCAGTGGAAAAAATAATGATGGAATAGAAGAAAAGGTTGGAAAGCAAAATTTGTTCTGCTGCGTTCCTAGAAGACATTGAAGGCTTAGTATAGTCTTTGGGAACATTACTCAAATTGTCTAAACCTCAGTATCCTCACCTGTAAAGTGGAAGAGTTGTAGGCTTGCCTCATTGACTGCTACCACATAAGAACAGTATTATAAGGAATACTGAGAAAATCATGTACAAATGGCTTTGATACTTCTTGGCACATAGCATTTTCCAAGTAAATGATAATTAGATGTAGGAGTTATTTTGATGCAGTAATGATGAATGGAAATCAATGCTTGCAATGCATTGGAAGCAAAGGGAGTAAGTAGAAAGCAGGTAAGGCTCCCGTAAAGGCTTAACAGTGGTGTGAGTCATGAAGTGGCACTCTGGAAACTGATGGCAAAAAATGAGGCCAATTTGGATCATGCCCTCTCTTACCCCAAGGAAGTAAGGCTTTCAAAGAGTGAGTTACAAAAATCCCAAACTAATGTTTTTCTGTTGTTGTTTTGGTTTTTAATTCAGTCCATCAACCCATTTGTTTTAATGACTGTGTGCTATTTTAATAAACTCTTTTGGTAAAGTGTGTGTTTTGGTTCTGACCGAATGAGTAAGCATTTCAGTCCTCAGTACTCCTCTGTGTGGCTAGTGAGTGTGCTGCCTAAGCAGACTGCGGCTGCTGCTCTGTTGTGAAGAATCACCCTTTAAGATAAACAATATCTAGAAGCATGGCCAGGTACGTTCACTGAGCTGTGAGAAGGAGACCTGGGGGGCGTAGTCAGGAAGCCTGTAGGTGGGAAGGGTTTCCTGTTTCCAGGCAACAGCAAGGCGCTACAGACGGAGAGCAACTTGAATATAAATTCATTCAGGAGAGGGCATTCTACCACTTTTCCTCCTATTAGGGACACAGACTTGACTCAGGAAGAGAGAGGGGGTGGAGCTTAAACTTCATTTGTTAGGAGTTATCTGAAGCCATTTCTCATTAGCTTTTGTGTGCACTGAAAATATGGTGGGCCAGTGACAAGGTTAGAATTCCACGGTATTTTCAGAGCAGCAGCATCTACATTTGCCTTCTTTCTGGAAGCACGGGGTTTCTGTGGCTTCATTTTCCTGCCAGTCTGTTTAGAGAGCCTAAGGTGCTCTCAGGCCCTAAGCAGTCTCTTTCTCTGACTCCATCTGCAGGAAGGAGGGGGAAGTGCAGCACGCTGGCTCCAGTGGAGGTGGTTCTTCCTCTGTGCAGCCAGCGCCGAGGTTCACAGGAGCAGATGAGCGTTCTCCAAGCCCTTGCTTGTCAATTTCTCCTTCTCGCATGAAAGGAAAGGCGGTGGTAGTGGAAGCAATTTGTGAGACGCAGCTCTCTAGTTAGGATAATTAATTTTTTGAGATTTTTGGAGACAGGTGGTTATTTAAATCTTGAGATATCCTCCTCCCCGGTGATTTTATATCCGATGGAGTAATCTGTGGGTCCTATGGACCCTCATTCTGTGCTCTAGCCCCCTTGCTAGGGCGAGAAGAGATCCATGTGCCTGCAGAGTGCGTGATCTCTTTCAGAATGCATTTCCTCTGGAGTTGTTGATGTGAGCTGTTTTTCTCTTAAAATCTGCTTTTCCATTGTTATCTCACTGCTTGAGATTAAGTTTTGTTCAGAATGGAAGTCAGATGAGTGGTCTTGTAAAGGGCCTGGGCAGGTCATGCACTGGGATTCTGTCTTTGATTAGCCGAGGAGAAAGGAGAGCAGGTGCTGCCTACAGTGTTCTCTGAGCGGTTGTGTGTTTATCACTCCATCAGGAGCCTGCTGTAGTCACTTGTCCTGTGATTTTAGGGACCTCCAAAAGACTTCCCACTTAAAGGGCCACAGAAGCTGTGCTGCTGCTTAAGCAAACACGCAGGGCCCAGGCTTTATGTAGGATCCCCTCTCGCCGTGCGTGTCCAGAGATGAATCACTCCTTGAAGGGTCTAATCTGCCTCCTTATTGTCCTCTCGGGAAAGGGTCACATTATTTAAGTGTAACTTCTGAGAGCCTGGCAGGCCTTTTCAGGGAAATGCTGATGGATGCTCTGTAGTCCCTCCCATCCCAACGGACTTCTTTATACTTCTTTCTACATAGACACTTAACCTATGTTTGGGGCGCCTCTTTTATTACCAGAAAGAAAAAGTTAAAAGAGTAATCCTTACTATTGATACTGTTTGTTCTTCTCTAGTTTGAGCCCTGGGCTTTTAGTCAGAAGTGGGGTTGCCTCTCCTAGTCCCTGCCCTCATTCAGTGGTGTCTGTGTAAGGACAGTAACAGAACCTGGCTATCCTTGGTGAATTGAGAGGCCTTATTCTTAGTTTCCGTAGGCTTTTAAATATGTTTGTGGATTCTGAGCTAGCAATTTCTGGGATATCTTTATTGATTATATCATTGTTTATGGCAGTGGATCGTCCCTGCAGCTGGATTGCATTTGAGAATCTTATTTCTAAATACAACAGATACTAAAAGAAAATATTTTTATGGAAAATTGGTTACTTAACTCATTTTATAGACATTCTAGATACTTTTAATCACTTTCAAGTCTAGATAATTTTAATAGTTTTTATCAGTTCTATGTATTTTACATACAGAAAATTATAAAATGATTATTTTAGCAAAGTTAGGTTATAGGCCATAATTATATTTTATTAATTATTTTAATCTATATACTTACCTATTTTTGCTTGTTGTCTTTCTGATTTTAAAGACATGGCTTTGTTACAGTATTTTGGACAAAAGATGGGTCTTAAATGCACTGGGCTTTTCTCAGTTAATTTTTAGAATGGTTATTCTGTCTCTCTTCAACATTGCCATGATTGGTAATTCCTTCGGATGCACAGCATTGCTCTGTTGTATTATATCTTCACATTCATTCAGTAAAATGTACTTAGAGCTGATTTTCTTTGATTGTACATAGCAGTAATATTTTCTTTCATATTTAGTAAAACATTGTGGTCAATTATTAAATGCACGTTCTTAAATTTATCAAAAACATGTCTGATATGTAGACATGTTATCAGGAAAAAGTATCTCACGGTTTAAAAGTATTAGGGAGTATTTTAAGTAAGAGTAAATGTCAGATTTGACTCTTCTATAATTATACAAATAAATGTTTAAATGTGGAAAACCTAAACTCAACCAGACCCTTTAAAAGGTGACACATTTAACTACGATTCACAAATGCATTCTTGAATGAGTTTTGTTTAATATATATTTCACTAGAAACCATAAATCATGTTTCTGAACTTTCAAACAAGCTATGGGCTTTGTTTTAAATATCTTCAATTATATTTTCATTTATTGAGCTCTGTAGAATAATTATGCTTATGCTACAGCTGTTGCTGCTGTGTGCTTTTGGTAGCGTGGAGTAGATAAAAGAGGAATTCAAGATCTTTTTTCTTTTCTCTCCTGTGTCCTAAGAAAGAAATGACCGTTCATGATTTTGTTTGTTTGCTTGTTTGTTTTTAGACAAAGTCTCACTACGTAGCTCTGGCTGTCCTGAAACTACAGAGACCCACTTGCCTCTGCCTCTACAGTAGTAGGATAAAAGGTGCGTAGCTCCTTATCTACTCTTCATTTGCTTGTTTGTTTATTTTGAGACAGTCTCAAACAAACTACTATGTAGCCCAGGCCAGCCTAGAAATTAGTAAACAGCCAAGAGTGTCCTTGAACTTTTGGCAGTCCACTGGCCTCCTGTGTGCCACCATTGCCTATCTCCTTTACGATTCTTAAATTCAAAAGGTTTCCATCTGTGGTCATTTGTACATGGCTGGTACTGAGTCTGAAGTGAAAGTTCCATATTTTCCACATCCTTCTGTCTTCAGATGTTAACAATGTTTTAAATATGCTAAATAGATAATAACGGAGGAATTAAGCAGAGATTTTTAAAAAGTAGCTTTGCGAATAGAATTGTATGCCAAATTATAATTAGTGGTTTGTTCTCCAGTGTTGTGGATATTAGCTGATGATGTTGGGTTTGTAGCCACTGCCTTAGTACTATATGTTTAGTATCATGAATTAGCTCTGCCTTTTGTTTGGCCAACAGGAATTTATGTTATTTGAGTTATACATCAATAATATAATTTACCAGGAGCAGAGCAGAATCTATAGAATTTATTAAATTCTATTATTAATCATATACCGTGTCCTCTGAGGAAAATGTAGCATACATTTTTATGTATGATTAGTACATTTTATGTATTATTAGTTGTGCTATTATCAGAATTTAATACAGTTTAAATCACCATTAGGTAGTATTTCTGCATTGATAGTGTTATGTAAAAGATGAGCTGAAATAGTTCTATAAAAAAAGATTCTGTAACTTAAAATTCAAAGATTGAAGCAGAAGTAGTCATTTCTTAGGTTGTTCAGACACTAGATATTTTGCCCAGTTTTTTTATTAATAATATATTTGTTTTTGCAGAGGCATTTTAAAGTACTTTTAAAGTATTTTCTATAAGTAGCAGATACTGAGGATCTTTGCTTTGTGGACCAGGATGGCCTTGAACTCACAGCTATCCTCCTGCCTGTTTCCCTGAGTGCTGGGATTAAAGGAATAGGCCACCACACCCAGCTAATTTGCTCAGATTATATCTTGAGAATTTTTAGCATACAGATATCATGTATGGGAGTTCTTAAAATATTTTTCTGCTTTGTTTAAAGTCATTTACTATCTATTACTTAGATGGCATTTATAAGATTAACAAAAATTTAAAATATTGTTTCTTCTCTACAGAAGCATTGAATTTATGTTGTCTTTAGGGTTTTAAGTGTCCTATTCTGGACATTAAGGGACTGTCCTAAAAAATCATAGCCATTCAATTGCCAAACAATACTATTTATAAGTCAGCTTCTAGGCATGAATTCAGTTCCTTATTGTAAAGGTAGTATGTGTTGCCTCAAGGCTGTTGGCACATAAATAAGGCTGTGCTTTTGGTGCCAGTGCTTTGTTGCAGGTCTGTAATGTATATGATAAGTTGTAATACATAACATTTAAGTTCCGGAAATTTGTGCTTTAACAAGTGTCTTATTAGTGTGTGTGAGTGTGAGGGTGGGTGTTGCTGTCAGAGCACAGCTTTGTGGAGTCTGTGTGTTCCATCTGTATGTAGGTTCTAGGGATCAATCTCTGGCTTGTATGGGTAAGCACTTTACCTAATCAGCTATTTTATAAATCCTGCTTTAACAATTTTTAACTAAAAAGAAAAAAAGCTTACAATTTAAGCTTTTCAATAGTTCATAACTATTGTTCCATAAATAGGATTTAACAATCTCTCTTGATTATGTTTATTTATTATTTACTTCTATACATGTATAAAAGTTGCCATTGTTGTGGTTATGAGTGAGAAATGATGGTGCAGGTGCGATGTGCTGGAAACTGCGCAATGCTGTTTCTTTAGAACAAACTGGGTTTTAGTAGTTTTTCCCTTATCATTTGATTATTTCCAAGGCGGTTAGCCTAGTTGTAGGATTTGCTACTAATAAGGCAATGAGGGAACTGTGAACTACTGCACTTATGTTAACAATTGAAGTTAATATGTTATGAAGTGTAAGCTCCTGCTTTAAATACATGGGAACTGCTACTTCTTAAAGATTTTCAGGTTTTGTTTGTTTGTTTATGGAGTTGTTTGTATTTCGAATAGTTTTGAGACACAAACTTTTGTTTTGAGATATAGGCTTCCTTACTAACTAGAGTGGTACTATGTTAGGTTTGTTGTTATAACTTTTAAACTTTAAAGAACTAGAAGGACTTTGTAGGTAAACTTTTCAACCATTTTATCAATGAGGAAAAAGGTACATGGATGATAACAGTGCAAGATAACTCGATTCTTAAAAAAAGATTGACTTATTCTATTTTGTGTCTGTGAGTGTTTTGTCCGCATGTAGGCAAGTGCACACCGCATGTGTGCCTTGCTGTCCGTGGAGCTGAGAGGAGGGTGTCAGATCTCCTGGAACCAGAGGTACGGATAGTTGTGAGCCTCCATGTGGCTGCGGGGCATTAAACTGGGTCCTTTGTGAGAACAAGAAGTGTTCTTAACTACTGAGCCGTCTTTCTAGCACCATAACTAGACTTTATCGTAATTAGTGATTCAGTTATCATTTAAAGAACAAATTGAATTTTAAGTGCTAATTTGGCTTTATGAAATATATAAGTATATATTTTAAGTTTTCAGGGTATCGCTCCATGCTTAGGTAGTGCCTATCACAAATAGGACCTGTTTCAGTCCACGGGGAGGCTGGAATATTTATCTGCTACATAGTCTTCAGTTTTTATTTTGAGACTAATTTTCATAGGGATCCTTTATTTAAAAACAAAAAGGTCAAACATGTTATTACTCAATAAATTGTACTTTTATTTTTGATGTGGGTCCTTCCCTCCCTTTTATTAATCGTAGAGTCTTTTCTCATATAATATAATCTGAATTCAGTTCCCCTCCCTTTCCTTCTTCAAGCTCCTCCCCACTTCCTTTCATATCTGGATACATGCCCTTTCTGTCTCTCATAAAAAAGAACAAGCTTCTAAGAGATAACATCAAAACATAACAAAATAAAACATAATAAATAAAGTTAAAGTCATCATACCAATGTTGCACAAGCCGAGCCAACATAAAAAATAAAAGAACCCCAAGAAAAGACACAAAAATCAGAGGACCACTAGTTTACACATTTAGGATTCCCATAAAAGTACTAACTGAAAGCTATAGTTATATATGCAGAGGACCTGTAATCTGTACACAGTATTTTCATGTTACCAGTTCTTCTGAACTTGATTTAACTACTTCATAGTTGATTTGTTTTTAACATTAAAATGAAATCATTGAAGCAATACTACTGCTTCTTCTTCTTCTCCTCCTCCTCCTCCTTCTTCTACTTCTATTTTGTGTACATTTTTAGAAACAAAATCAGCTGTTCTCTGCTTTCTGTACAAAAGTCATTCTGATAATCTTCTGTCTAAACGTGTGTGCTAGGAGCCAGGGATCATAGCCCCTAGCCTATCTTTTAGACAGGGCATTTTGCATCCAGTCGTTATTAACTGTTATTATTATTATTATTTTTTGAGACAGGGTCTCACTGTGTAGCTTTGGTTGGCCTTGAATTCACGAAGATTTACCTGCCTCCACCTCCTGTGTGTGCCATCATACCTAGCATTAATTCTTAATTATTTTAATTAAAATTTCCACAAATGCTTAAAAAGAAAGTAATAGAGCAACAAGAAGATTATGAATTAAGAAGATGTCCACAAGGTTGTTGTGTATTCTGTTTTCGAGACTGAGTAAGTTGGATAATCAGTGTCTTTGGAGAACTGTGGTAACTGATGCTTGTACATGTTGTGATAGGCTCATGTTTCTAAGGTCATATTTTGGGAGGTTTTGTATCCTGCTTTTCCTAAAATATATTCACTATTCTGGAGGACCTTAGTTCAGTTCCTAACACCCATATTTGGCAACTCACAACTGCCTGTAATTCCAGCTCTAGGGAATCTTATGCCCTCTTGTAGCTACTGTGGGCACTGCCCTCAAGTGTCATACTCACACAGACATGTATATTTAAAAAAAAAAAACTGGCAAGGAATTTAGTTACGCATTGAAATGATTTGGATTTTCTTATAATTTAGACAATCTACTCTAGAAATTGCTTTTCTCACAATTCCTGAAGAATTAGGGTTGGAGTCTTGCTGGCTTCTGTTATTAAAGCTTTGGTTGCTGTCCCAAAACAGGACTTGTCTAGGGCAGATGCAGAGTCAGAAGTAGCATGGCTTTGTCAATAGCTGCCGGAGTAAGAGGACAGAGCCTAGGGGGATCATGGCTACACTTGAGGTGACACCACCTTTACTAGTCCAGAACAGCAGGCCCAAGGCTCCTGCTAACTGGGGAAAGCCAAGTTTACAGATGAAAGGTTCAGTCAATCACAGTTTGAGGCTGCACCCCCTTCTCTTCCTTTCTTCTGTCCCCCTCCCCTCCCCCACCTCCTTTCAGTCTCTTCCCCTCCCCTCCCAGTGCCCCCTTCCTTCTTCCCTCCTTGCATCCCTCATTATACTTTCCCTAATTAACTAATAACTAAAATGTACTATTATGTTCAGGATGAGGACTTGGAATCCCTACTTTCTGTGATTCACAGTTTTACAAAATAAATTTGCAGAAAGCCAGACAAACAGCACAGAAATTACCTTGTTTTCACAGTGCACGTCACTGACAGGAATTATCTTTGCATTCTTTTTTTCACTTGCTTATCTTTTTCTTCCTATGAAGTCAGAAGCACTGTCTGTTTTGTCCTCTTTTCTAATGACTACAGAACTGTAATTGTTGCACAGTAGGTGCTAAATAAGGAACAGTGGCAGGTTTGGAATGAATGAATGATGGTTCTGATTGTTCTTATAAGGCTTTATGGGGTGTGGGTGAGGGCTGTGAGCCAGATCTCCCAGGTTTGAGGCTGGAGAAGTAGAGCATGTGAACACACACACACAGACATATACACAGACATACACATGCACACAGACACACAGACACACACTTTCTCTCTCCTCTCTCTCTCTCTCTCTCTCTCTCTCTCTCTCTCTCTCTCTCTCTTTCTCTGTATGTATATGTGTATATATATATATACATTTGGGCTGAGAGAGCTGTATAAAGACTGTTGATCTCAAAGTAAGGGAAGGATCCTGAAGAGTCAGGGCGGGAGTCAGTGCTAGATCAGTAAGAAGCCTGGGTCTGAATAACCATTTTAGCCCAAAGACAAGCCAGTAGCTAAAATTCTCCAGTGAGCTGTGGGATGGGAGAGAGTAATGTGTGGTGTTACTCAGAGAAGCAAAAAGAAATAGGCATTTGAGATTCAAATCCCAGTTTGCTCCCTATAAGCTGAGTGACTTTGTTCAAAATGTTTAGCTTCTTTCTGATTCCCCAATTCTATTTTTAAATACATATATCTTTTGTTCAGTCATTATGATTATTTCAATTAGTATATCTAATAATGTAAGAAAATCATAAAGTTATTTTTCTAAAACTAGCATAAAAGTAGGTAGGGTAACAACTAAACATATCATGATAAAGGTAGAATTCCTACTATGAGCTAGGCTTTGGAGTTACCAGGCTAATGAGGGTTAAAAAATGTCAATAGTGATGTGACTGTGGGCCATACTTATTTAAATACACATCACATCTCTACCAATGAACATTTACGAAATAACTTATAAAATCCTAAATTAAGTAAAGATCAACATAGATTGTGTTAGGTTACCAATATTTAAAAAGCCCCAAGTAAGATGAAAAATACTGAATTAGGCACTATGTATTTTACCTGCCCTACTCTAGGTTTTTATAAAACAACTGAAAAAGAAAAACAGTTATTAGATGATAAAAGAAATAACTAGAGAACAGTTGAAACCAAAGGAGTTAAGTTCTAATTCTGGAGTTTCCCTGGGTTTTCTGCTTCTGGATCCTGTGGTTTTTCTTTTGCATCCAGATTTCCTTATTGATCAGGTTCTTCCTTCTTTCAGGTAATTATCTGAAAATAAAAACAGAACAGAAGTGGCATGAGAGGAGATAGCATGTATTTCTCTTACAGAGGAGCTGGGCTCAGCATCCAGCACCCCAGAGGTGGCTCACAACCACCCCTAACTCCAGTGTCTGGGATCCAAATCCCTTCTTTTGAACATAATGGGCACCAGGCACTCATGTGGTGTACATATGTATCCATAGCAGAACACTCAGGCATGTAAAATAAATAAATAAATCTAAAAAGAAAAACATAACTGAAATGACAGCACAGGACTCCCATTTCCCAGCTGCTTGCAGTGTGGAGCACTGGTTAAATGCTCAGACGATCATGTGTGTGCACCAGGAAGCACAGAGCAGCTGAGCTCTTGACGTGGGTCTGAGTAGAGCCACCTAGCAGTTCTTTCTCATGGGCTACTGACTTTGCTTCCTATGCTCTGAAACTTTGGTTAGTCCCTTTATACCTTTATTTTATTGACTTTTTAAAAATCATTTTTGAAGTCTAATATGGTCCGTTTGTCTTGGTTTAGTTCTGTCATCTTTCCAATCCCTGCTGGGATACATGGCTTCACCTCTATAATGTAGAGTTTTACAGTTTCACACTTGAAGTATTTCCTTAAAGTGAGCCTTTATAAACAAAACATAATGAACCATTCCATGGGTTCTTTGTCAATAGGTTAGACCTACTTAAATACGAAGATTTTAAAAATCATTACTATAACACATTAAATGTCTTATAGCATGGCTAAGCTGAACATTTTTAATGTGTGTTCACATCTGTGCACCTGTCTGGCTTTGAGTTTTTACCCACCTGCTTTTCATCCTTCTTTATACTGCTCTGAAGTCTAGGCACTAGTCAGAATCCCAAGGGCCTCCATACAGATCTGCCATCTAGTGACCATGTTGGCCTGCTTGCCTTTCTGTCTCATATGTTGAAGCTTACTGGCTTATTTCATCATCAAATCTGTGTGATGTGGGCCTGTTCCCAGCATGTAGATTAGGGCAGATGAGCGTGAGTAAACTGTTTTGTAGTTGGGAGCAGGGATGCCACTCTGCAGTGAGTGAGTAGTTCCAGTGGAGTCACAGTCGGCCTGTTCCAATATCTCCAGAAACTTAGCTGCTGACCTTTCATGACCTTATTTCCCTAACACAGTTCAAAATACTGCCTGCATCCAGGCATCACCTATTCTCAGGAGTCACCCAATTTCCCAAAGGCTAATGACATCCCTGATAGACCACCCATCCAGTCTTAAGGAGGAAATTACAGAACCACATCAATACTTTTCTCATTGGTGCTTTATCTAAAGAAAGACTTCAAATTTATCTTTTACTAATACCCATCTAAAGAAAAAAAATTACACAAGAGAGTTTTCCACAAACTCTCTTGACAGTATTTTTCATAGGAAGGTGAAGAAAGTAATAGTAGTAGTAGTAGTAGTAATGATAATAGATCAAATCCTGTTTAGAGAATTCAGGGGAACAGTGTGAGGCCATTAAAAGAATTTACATTAAAAATGTAAAAGACTTAGTTTACTCACATAGTTAATTAGATGTGAATGGTGAGAAAAGGAGAAATCATTTTAGAACTCTGCAAACATTCCCCCTCCCTACATCGTGTTGACAGATATTTTGATGACTTTCTGGTGTGCTAAAAGCACATGATTTTGAGTAGGAAAACCTAGTTACAATTTTGACTTTGCAAGCTTAAATAGGTGAAATGTTGATTCACTTTTCTGGATCTTGCTTTTTTTTTTTCTTTTTAAAACAGGAAATAGTGACCTTGGTGATAATTCTCTGAAGTAAATGTTTCTGTAAGTTATGTTTGCTAAATTTCTTTTGGTAAACATTTGGATATTGTAGATGAGTTTTGCATGTCCCTGTAACCAGAAAGGCTTTGCTAAAATACTTTTTAGTTGTAACTTTCAAATATGAAGCCTCTTAGTAAAAGGATGCTAAAAGTATTGTCCTTGGGAAAATTATCAGGTAGAAAGAACACGAAGGCAGTTGAGAAGATTGCTTGCTCAGCAAAGTGCTTGTCTTAGAGGCTTGAGGTCCTGTGCTTGATCTTCGGAACCCATTGCCATGTGGTCCTCACAGGCCTTGGGCAGGTAGAGGTAAGCAGGCCTTCCAGGTTCCCTGCCCCTCCAGCCTCCTCTGCTTGATGGTTTCAAGCCAGTGAGAGACACAGTTTCACAAAAACATGGTGCAGTTCCTGAGGAACATCGTAGGTTGTTCCCTGGCCTCCATAGCAATGCCTGGAAACACATGCACACAGACATGCACATTGCACATATACATGCATGCCCATGCAAACACACACACACACACACACACACACACACACACACACACACACACACACACACACACAAAGGATGTACAAGTACACTATATATGTACTCTGAGTTGGGAGAATGTATTTCTATTAAGTATAATTTATTTTTATTGTATAGAAAATACAAAAATAAGTAGATGTACACTGTTAATACTGGTAGCAGCTTACACGGAAGAGAAGGCACATGTCCTACAGTAATATCTATTTATTTCAAAATGCCTAAAAATAAAGGAAATGTCCCCTTTCCCAGAATATGAAAGTGATTGAAATATTGTTAGTTAGACTTCCTGGAGCCAGGTATGATGGCACACGCCTTTAATCCCAGCACTCAGGGAGGCAGATGTGGGCAGATCTCTCTGAATTGAGGCCAGCCTGGTCTACAAAGTGAGTCCAGGACAGCCAAGGCTACACAGAAAAACCCTGTCTGGAAAAAAAAAAGCACAAAAAAACAAAATAAACAAACAAACAAACAAACAAAAACAAAACAAAACAAAAAAAACCAAAAAGAAAAAAAAGGACTTCATGGAAAGAAAGAAATATTTGAAAGTACATGGTGATTGAATTTGTAATTTCCCAGTGTAATTTTGGTACCAAAAAATGTTATGTGAAAAAAATTTGACTTTAAGAATGTGATTTAGTTTGTTGCTAGATATTCCTATGGCTTGTATTAGGAATTACTTAGTTCTTCAGTTTAATATGACGTATATTTGATAAAATCTAAGAGACTGTGAGGCCAAAAATGTAATCTATTACTTTTCTCTTTTTTGGCTTTCTTTCTTTCTTTCTTTCTTTTAAAGGTGTCATGGCTATGGATGAGTGGCAGAGCATCACACACACATGCACAAGCACACATATACCCACCCATGATAAAATCTCCGAAGGAGCTGATAAGTTCTTAATGATCATGACTCCAAGGTGTATCTTTTGTCTGAAAGCTGAATACTAGACCGAAACTGAATACTCCGGGACACGGACTTTGAAATATCAATGTAAAGGAGACCCTTTGTCTTTCCCAAGTACTTGCCAGCGAGTAATCACTAACCTACTAAATCCCAGTCGCTTGTGGTGACCTAAGATAAGACTTTAAGAGCAGTTTTAGTGGCAAAGGAAGTCTTGAATCTGTGAATTAGAAAGTACTCTTAAAAACATTTCCACAGTCTTGGTTCTAAATTAAGTAAGAGATACACAGTGGACTATGTGCTGAGATTGTGTGTGCATGTGTGGGCCATGGGTCCTGTTTGATAGGGCAAATGGGGAAACCAAAACTGAGTCACAGATGGGGCCATCAGTGATCTAATAGGTTATGTGCATGTAGTACACAGCCTCATGCTACTGAAAGAAAATTGGCAAATATGACTTTCCCTAAATCCTGCAAGTGAAAAAGGAAAAAGCCATAGGTTTAAATAGATGCTATAGAGAAAAATAATGAGGATTTTAAAGCCCAAACAGATATTCAAAGCAGCACAGGAAATAGTTGTACATGAATGTATAGTTTAAGATTTGCCAAAGAACTAGATTTGCAGTTCAACAGTTGAGGAACATCTTGATATCCTGATACTTGGGGATAGTTAGTGCTTCTCACCATGCTTGCACCATGTCAGTAATAGTTGATTAAAATGTCACTTTCCCCTCACAGTGTCAGATAGCAGTTATTAAGTAGGCACGGATTATCATACATGTTGGTTTTGCCAGTTTTCCTTTTATTCTTTTAGGCACCTTACATAATTTGGTATTAAGTTCCCCTTTCTCCGCCTGTATTGAATTCTTGGTGCCGCGCCTCTATTCAGCTCCTCCATTCTGCTGCATATTGTTCCTCTTCTAGGGACCAGCCTTGGCTTTTTAAGTTCTCTGAAGCCCTTACTCTCTTTGTTCTCAGTCTAAGAATGTGTCCTTTATGTTATTACTGGGGTGACTCCAGACATAAGGCCTACTAGGTAACTACAGAAAAATATATGATAGAGATGTAGATGCAGAGGATGGTAATGGTGACGACAGAGTGATTGGCAATGTTGTGATTATTTCCAGAGCCCATAGTTCTGGCTAGGAGAGTTGCAGAGTCACACTACTTAGCATCAGCGCCATCTCTTCCACTTGGCTTTATGGCCTAGGCAAATTGGAGTAAAAGCATGTTACATTATAATAGATGATGATGATGATAAAGAGCATGATGTTGGTGATTGTTTAGAAAACTCAGCCTGCAAACCGTGATGATATACTAAGGATAGTGTGCTTTTGATCTGTTAGAAGTGCTTTTTATTATTGTTTGTGGATGAGGTAATTGAGGTTTGAGAAAATTATATAACCTGTTTACAGTTCAGTTTTCTGGATTCAAATCCAGATCTGTGTAAGTGCACAGTGCCTACTCTTGACTAAAACAAGGTACGTCACCGAGTCACACATGAACAAGACTCCTGCTACCTGTCCTTGCTGCTGTTTTAGTGGAGCCAGGGCCGACTCTGCTGGACTATCTGCAGGCTTGCACTCAAGTTCTAGCATTCACCTTCTGATGTGTAATCCCGAGAAATTCTCAAGTATGTGTGAGGCTTAGACTTGTAATCAGTACCTGGAAATGATGTTAGCATTTTATAGAGTATAGTAATAGTAACTATATAATAATTCATGAGATAGGGGGCTTCACTTACAATGTGGATAGTTAAAACAGGATAGGAAATGTAAGTTAACGCTTAAAGACTTTGTCTTCTAGCTGATGTTACTTGAATTTGAGTTATATCTTTGGTTGTTTCTTAAAACTGAAAGGCTTATTTAGTGCTTCCCTTTAGTTCTGAAGAAGTCCGAGAACTCAGGGGACACTGGCCAGTCTAGGAGCTTGGAAACCCCAAGTCCCAAAAGAAACAATAAACAAAAACCAGTTAGTGAGCAGATGATTAATAAAAGCAATAAGGATTTGTGGGACTGAATGGGATGGGAGTGGATTTGATTTTAAAATAAGCCAGCAACATGGATTTAAAATACATTGTGCCTTCCTGAGAAACACTTCTAGCAGAGCAGATTAAGGTGTGCCTGGAACATGTACTGTAATGTTCACTACTGTATACATTATTCAGCAGTTAGTGTCATTGATTTGGAACCTGTATGACCTCTGGAAATAAGTGCCACACACTTGATGTGTTTTATGGATGTCACATTATTTAATCCATTTTTATTAGGATTAACGAGATCTCCATTTTTGGCTGATTTCCACACCTACAGCAGTTAGAATGGGAGGGAGGAGGATTGAGAAGTGGTGGGAGGAGCCTGACCAAAAGGGAGAGAAACCTGGAACTGTGTAAATTTGTTGTAGATAGAATCTTTAAGTGAAGCACATTCATGGCTGTGAACTCACCTTGTTTTGTGAGATAGTTTAAGAAGTTACTAACTTCTTTTTAGAGTGAAGAGTGCTGGAGGTTTGTTCCAGCCCCTGTGTCTGTGTTTGCAGTGTAAGCAGGAACACAAAGCCAGGGCACGGGACCCAGTTAGTAAGCCACCCCTGCCTGGGGTTCCACTTTTCTCAGCTTCCTGGTAGAAATGCAGAATTCCTCAAAAGGAGCCTCCTGGGTCACGCAATTGGTGCTACTGATAATTGCCCGGGAAACACCAGGGAAGGTTAAATTATCCTGATGAAAACGAGTCTTCTATTTTGGAAAGATTTTCATGCAGAATAGTTTAAAATTAAGAAATGAACAGTATTCAACCTCAGAATTTAGTGTCTCCAGTGGTTCATCTGAGGGTCTAGATTGCTGTGTTTGTTCTATTTCTTTCCTATGGTTTTGTTCATTCTTTAGAAGTATTTGGGATTAGAAAGAAGGGGTAGACCAAAATGATGCTCAAAATTGCTTTGGTATAAAATAATTTGGGAAATCTCAGTAAGATGGGTTTTTTTAACTTAAATATATTTATTTTAGTCAAACACTGTAGCTTAATTATTTTACGTTATCCATTTAGTAACTGTTAGTTGTTTGAAATCTTATTTTTCGATAAATTTAGGTAATTTGTTATTTTTTGCTTGAACATCATTGTATTTTTCTCACTGTATTTTTACCTTACTATTACTGTGTCTAAAATTTTATTATGGAACACTTCATTATACTTCTGTGATAAAAATTTTAATCTTATAAGACCATATGGCTCTTATTTAAAATCTATCAAAGTGATGCTTAGTGCAAACTGATCATAATGACATTCACTAAATTAAAAATTAAAAATATTAGAGGTAAAATACTTTAATTAACACATATTTCTTAATGAAGTACATTATTAGTGTTTTTATTATTTGTGGATTAGCATTATTCAAGATTAATACTCATTTCCATTCCTTCTAATACATATAATGTGAAATTTGGTTTATATAGATACCTTGAAGAGAATGAGAATATTTCAGGGGGGAGAATTTGTGGGTTGTATTCATGAGGGAAGTGATCCATCAGTTAAAATATCCTTGATGATTTATTAATGGATGATTCAATTGATTGCCCTCCAATTTTAAGTTATGAGTTGGCAAAGCTACTGGAGTTGCAGAAAAATGAGAAGGTCGGGGCTGTTTATGATTCGTCGGCAGTACGAATTGCCACCTTGTACCCTTTGAGGAGTTTGGGTTCCTCAGAGTTAAGCTATGTTGGGTGTGAGATGGTGCTTTAATTGTGTAAAATGGGAGAAGAGTATGGCTGGAAAGGAGGAGGTAGGGAAAGCCATGATTCTCTGTAGAGGCAGTCCAAGGGAGGCCAGCTTCAGGGGAGCCAGAGTGATCTAGGAGGCCCCTGTGTCCCTGTGCCTTTCACCTTTGGAAAGTCAAGTACTGATAGGAGTTTGCCTATACCCTTTTGAAAGCTGTTGTGCTTTTATCTATCTATCTATCTATCTATCTATCTATCTATCTATCTATCTATCCTTTATCTCTCCATCTATCTTTATCTGTTTTTGCTTCATTTAATTTTTGGTGTGTCCTTTAGATTTGAACAGTGCTGACCCAGGTAAATAGTAAATGTTGTCATAGGGAAGTATCATGGGTCTTAGTTGCTTCCACATATCTGTTTATAAATTGTCCTTTCTTGAGCATATCTTCAGAATTCTAATATTGCGTAAAACTTCCACATCAGGATCAACACTTAAACTTCCTCCAGTTAGTCTTGTTAGTCTTATTTGCATGGCTAGTTCTTTGGCAAACTATACATTAAATAGCTTAATGTAAATAATTATTTATAACTTTTTAAGTAAACAGCCACTGATTACTTTCTGCCTCCTGCCTTATTTTTTATGGGGTGTCAGTTCATAAAATCCCCATGGTTCAAGAGATCTCTGATATTTATATTATTTCTTTTGTTTTTACAAGAAAGGAAACCGTAGGTTAAGCCAGTAGGGCCCAGGTTACAGCAGGGGTATGAGGAATGTAGATCTAAGCCTCCTGACTCCACTATTGCATGCCTTGCTACCTCATACCTCCTGCCTTTGGCCAATTTGCATTCCTTAGTCCAGTCTTACTTAATATCCTTTGTCTTGTGGACTGAATAGCTTTGGGCTATTCAGCATTATTGTTGTTGTTGTTGTTATTATTATTATTATTATTATTATTATTAAAATAGGAAAGCAATTACTTTTTCTTTGAGGAGTTTCCTAAAACAAAAAATACTCCTCATCGTCTGCTGAATACTTTCTGCCACCCTGTAGCCCAGAGTTGGGCAAGCCTAAGGGCTTTAAGCTCCTAGGCAGCAGGAGGGAGGGAGAGGGGGAGGGGATTGTCACAGGTCAGAGTAGAGGTGGATTGGCAGAGCAGGGGCTGGTGGGAGTGGGAAACTTACATCATTTCCCTGCAACTGGAGGCCCTACTTTCCCCTGTGTAATAGTTCACTAGATTGACAGAGATTCGTAAAAGAAAGAAAAACAATGACAAGCCTGATGCTCCTGTTCATAAATCCGTGCTATTAGATGAAACTGTCAATAACTAACTAGAAGCCGCCAGGACTGTCTGTGCTGCGCTCTCCCCAGCTCAGTTCCTTTCTGCTCCGCCCCATCCCTGCTCTCTCTGCTGTTCAGATCAGCTTCCTGCTTCTCTGAAAGCTGCTCTGTAGAGCTGGTCCGCCTTCACCGAAAGCGTTGTATTTGTAAGACTAAGGCAGCTTTTCTGAAAGTATTGTTGGTTCGGTTTTCTTCGGGGGGCTTGAAAAACGAGGAAAAGATTTCTTAGAAAAGAAAGAGACAGGCTGAAAAAGCAAAACCATCATGAATTGTGTTGTCACATCGTGCCGGTGTCACAACCAGCTCTGTAGACTGCTGCACTGAAAACATTTCTGTGAGAGGTATGTGGAGAACGGAAAGGTGACTGTTGGCTGTGGAGAGAACTGCCCGTCCAGTAGCTGTTCAGATGGCTGTACGGTCGTCACTCTTCCTACTGTTTGATATGGAGAGGGCAGTCATTACTTGAACCTTGCAGTTAACTACTTAATGGCTTAAAAAAATGTTAAATCTGTGTGTTCTGTCCCCACATCAGAACTCCCTCAGGCCGGGCCTGCCTGGGTCTAGGGAAATCCAACGTGTTATTGTAGACGCTTTTGGTGGTGGTTGTCAGTAAACAAGATGATGCTCTTTAATACCTGTCTCATTATTTATGAACCACACGACAAAGATTAATGAGAGAGACTTCAAGTGGCCTGGAAGAAGCTTCAGACTCATTAGGAGCTTTCTGAGCTGGCAGATGGCAGGAGTAAAAGGAAATGGTCGTTGTTTTACCATGATCTAGAGTGGGAGCTTTAAAGTTTAGAGGGTTTATTACACGGCAATGGAAAAATCTGGAGGGGCCACCAATGCCCCGAAGCCTAGCCCATGACCAGCAGTGCCTGCCCAGAGCGCTTTCAATACACATGGCTGTGTCTTTTCCAGGGTGATTATAATGTTTCTATTCAGTAGTCAGAGACAAGGATTATGAATTACAATATAACTGACACTGAAGGACGTGTGGGGCATTTTACTACTTAAAATCAGGATATTCTATTACAGAAAATTGTAGAAAATATCAAAAATAGGAAAATATATAATATTTCGGTTTGTACATGACTGAATAAGCTACTAGTGGCAAAGACCATACAGACTCTGGAGTATTTTATTCTGGATTTTAATTATTTTTGTCCTGAAAGAGAACGTTGGCATTTCTTCAGTTAGTCACATTTCGTAATTAAATTACAGTTAATTCTGAATGACGGTACGCTCGCACACCATTAGCACAGGAATCTTGAAGACTATTATCATAAGTCTGTGCTACGTGTCCTAACCCAACGTAAGTTCTATCCTCTAGGAGACTGTTCTCTCCTTTAAAGGAAATTTAACCTAACTTTTTCTCAAATATTTACAAAGCTTCATGCTCATAGAAGATAATGATGAATTTGGCAAGCAAAATAAGTAAAAGGTTGTGGGGGTGGGGTGACATGTTACTCAGTGGTAGGAAACTTGTAGTTTTGTTCCTAACAGCACAGAAGAATAAAGGATTGAGCAAGTGAATGAGTGATCCTGGATCAGGAAAGATACAGTAAACTAATTCAGATTCCCAAGAAAGAATCCCTCTATGCCATAGACTGCCAGGTGTGCACACCTTGTTGTCTTTGCTGTGTCATCTTTAGGTACAGCTACACATTAGAAACCCAAGGAGAGTTTCTAATGTGTTTTTATTAACTACCATTACCTATTCTTTCCTCTAGAGGTTCTGATTTAGTTGGTTGTGGTAGAGCCAGGGTATTGATAGTTTCAAAATCATTTCCTCTTATTTCTAGTGTAGTTAGAGTTTTAACAGCTATATCACCTGAACATCTAGGTCCTAGTTCACTTTGGATACCTTGTGGTCACTAGATTGGCATCGGCATGTGTCCTCTCAGGTCTGGACTCGGTCACACAGAGCCCATCAGATATTCAACAGTATTGCTTCCCCAAGACTTAATGTTTTTAGGCTAAACATCCCTAGCTCTGTCGTTCCTTAGGATTCCTCCACAGTTTTGATGAGTTCCCTTCTTGAAATTGCCCTTGCTTGTCCCCCATCACTCTTAGATAGGATGCTCTTGGACTGAACCGTCCTTTTGGCTGCCTGTGTGGCATCCAGTACAGGATGCAGAGGATGTAGAGATAGAACAGTGCTATAGCCCCCTGTTCTGAACATCTACGTGGGTTTTCAGTGGTTAATCTGACCTTGCTACTTTTGACTCCATGAAGTCAGCTAAGGCACTTGGCTCCTTTTCACAAGACTTAAATTAGTCTCTCCTACTCTGTACTTGTAGGTTTTCTTTTCCACTATAGTCCTAGGATTTATGATTATGAAACAAAGAGAAAAGCCAGTAGGCTAGTTATTCTACACATGGAGACTGACATAGCTGAACTTGATGTCAGCACTTTCTTTTGTGAGTGTGCATTTTTGTTGTTTGTTTGCTTAAGAGATGGGGTCTTGCTATGTAGTCCAGGTTAGCTTTGAACTTGTGCGCCTCCTGCCCTATCCCCCCCAGGTGCTGTTGGTATTACAAGTATGCTCCACCACTCCTGCAGCAGTTTTAAAGAGAGAACGGTAGATTCACTTGGATCTACAGCTAATCCTGTTAATTCAGCCCATCTCTCCAGTGTTTCTTTCAACTCATTACTCAAAGCTTGCAATTCATAGTTAAGAATCCATTTGACTTAACAGCCTGTCATAATGTCCACATTCAGTATTTCATCAAATGTTTCCCTAAAAATAGATTTATTCTCTCTAGAATATTCTACTGAACTGTTTGTTAACATGAACTATCAAAATGTATTTATCATGACACTGTTGCAAATTTTTATTACATTTATTTATCCCTCTGTGCATATGTATGCGTGTGTGTGTGTGTGTGTGTGTGTGTGTGTGTGTGTGTGTGTGTACACTTGCCACAGCTTGTGTGTGTAGGTCAGAAGATAACTTTGAGAGTTAGTTCTCTCTTTCCGCCATGTTGATCCCTCAGTCAAACTGAGGTCATTGGGCCTAGAAGTAGGCCCCTTTACCCTGTGAGCTATCTCGTTGGCTCTGTTGAAACATTCTTGATGAATGACAGTAGAAGGAAATATTTTGTCAAGAAGTAGGTGACGTATGTAAGGTTGCACTGTTAGCTGTCAGCCTCTGCATTCCCAGCTTGCTGTACCCTGCAGTGTTCCTAGTGTGCAGCTCAAGTGCCAGTGCAGCCCATCAGGGTGGAGCAGCAGAGAAGCCTGAAAGGAAGCAGAAAGCTTCTGTATACTGGTTCCTCGCGTTCTTGTCTCTAGATACCAGTATTTAACCCTACAACATATCAGCATGCGGCCCATTCATGGATTTGCTGTTCATTTACTGTTCTTCCCAATACAAAAATGAGAGAAATAATGTCCCTAAGTTAATTGCAGAGAGGAATTTTCTTAGCCTAGTGTGGTGGCATATGCCTATAATCCCAGCACTCTGGGAGGCAGAGGTTGGCTGATCTCTTCAGTTCGAGGACAGCCTGGTCTGCAAAGTGAGTCTCTAGGACAGCCAAGGCTACACAGAGAAACCCTGCCTAAGGGAGAAAAAAAAAAGAGAGAATAGTTTTGTTAGAAATTTGGGTGTTTGTTTGTTTTTTATCTTTGTTTCTGTTTTTGAGGTCTAGATGACCCCACTATCATCTATCTTCCTTGATACTTCTTTTTTTCCCCTCTCCCCCTTGCAGTCTCTCTTACTGCATCCCCTGTTGGCCTCTATACATACTCAAAGTAACATCAGTTTGCTCTGAGTAAGTCAGCGTGCGGAGCTCTTATTTATTAAGGCAGAGGCATATATGACCAGTCTCCAAATTTGTAGATAAGGAAACTGAGGCACAGGAAGGTGGATGTTTTGCTGTAGCTCTGTGTGTCTTGCACGGTACTGAGTACATTAAAACATGTTTAGTAAATGTTGAATATTGCCTGGCTACCCCTACCTGCCCCATTCCTTCTTTCTTCACCTGGGAATTGGGTTTCACCTTTCTTATTCCCAGGCTTTGCCCTGGAGCACTCATCGCTTTAATGGTGTTGCAAATGGAACAGAGTTTTCAAGAATACCTATTACTTTGGAAAAGCTACAGTGATACAGTAAGAACTCAGATAACCAGGTTTATTTTTCCTTCTCTTGCCTTAAAGGAAAATAAGCTCCTTTTTCCCCCTGCTTTAAAAAACTGATTTTAAACAATGCAGTAAAGAAGAAGAGAACAGTTCCTAGAGACTGGATAGCCTTGAGCCCATCTGTTGACTTCTCACCAGGATGTCCACATCTTTAGGCTTCAGAGAAACTTGGTGGTTCCATGGGAACAGTCTGCTAATATCTGATCAGACCTATCAGCAGTGACAGACGTTCACTGTACTGTCCTTATGGGGAAAGAGAATATACTTGTAATACATTTCAGGAATATCTACAGTTGCAGTTATAGAAACAGTGACTTCCTTTATAAGTACATTTAGCCGGCTGATCCGACTAGGTTATTCTACCAGTGCTTTGGCTAATCAGGCCTGATGCTGTGTGAGCGTTCACAGTATGGAAGCCTGTGGTTTTACTTAGCTTAGAGTAGAGTAATCTGAGTGGAGCTGCATTTTCGAGTGCCCCTAGTCCCTCTGCTCCAGTATTTCGAAGGCTCCACTTTCTACTTTGTATCATATTTTGTATCACTTGCCTAGTATATCTTCACTTTTAGACGGCTTGTCCTCTTCTCTCACATCCTAAAATCCATTTCTATGAAAACTTCGTTGTTTTTCGTATCTGTGCTTTTAACTAGATTTTTTTGTTTTCTGGAAGTGAAGATTGAATGTTTGTAGAACCAGGAGCCATGTATATAAGGGCCGTACACAACCATACAGTCATGAGGCCATGTGACAAGTAAACGGAGGCATGATTACTAGCAGAATTAGCTAATTCTTGAGCAGTACTAAGTGTGAAGTAGCTACATTTAAGTAAAGAACTGAAACAGATGGGCATATGGCTGTGTTGAGAGAGCATGTGTGTGACAAAAGGCCAAGAACAAGACCATAAAGACTTGAAATCTTAACCTAAGTAACTGTTAGGTTTTAGTTGCTTGGATTTAATTGCTTATAAACTGTTCACTACAGCTTTTAAAAAATCACTTTTTATTTTATATGCTGTTTCAGTCATTTTCTTGAGATTTCCCCCATTATTTGCATTATTAAGAGACTGGGTGCTTTAGGAAGGATAACTAACTTAAAGTCAACAGAATGTGTTATCTGTTCACAGGAAACTTAATGACCTAGAATGTTCATATATTTGTTTACATTCCCATGCATATAAACAGATGCACACACACACATGTATGAGACTGCCCTTAAAGCCTACTAAATGACAAAGAAGTGTAAGAAAATAATGTACTGCTTGCTGAAGTATTTAGAATAGGTAAAAGTCATAGCTAATAAGTGACCAAACCTTTGACTGGAATTATTATTATACTTCATATGATGAAAGCTCCAGAGAAAGTAGATGTTAGACACCTATCAAGCAGGCCCAAGTTAATGACAACAAGTTAAGTGATGTATTACTTACAATCGGAAATATAGGACATTGATTTAAGTATCAACAGTACTTTGTGTGAATTTTTTTATTAAAATGTTTTTGTTCGGTTGGGTTGTAGTTGAAGTTGTGTGGGTATCCTGTTCCTTATGTAGCAAGGGTCTGTTTTAGTTGTAGGGCTCATGAAACTGTCTTGGAGGAGATGATAAATGAGATGTCACGATTAGATATTGTGTCTTTTCGGCTGGGAGTGGTAGGAGGAAATGCAACTGCCTTAAAGAGAAAGTACGATGGCCAGAAGAAACCAAACTCTTATTCTGGCTAGAGTCCAGAAATGATCCTGCAGAGTGGCATGGTGCAAATGGAAACCAGAATTTCTGGGATTTGTGTGTGCTGAGGTTTATAAGCATATTGGTAATATTGAAACTTTTAAGCAAAAGCAAGGTGTTTGGGGTTGCATTTTTATAGCGGTCTTCTAGTTTTCACAGACTGGTATCAGGCAGGGGGGTCGCAAGTGTTTTAACCAGGTGATGGTACTGGGGACATGAAAGGTGGACTGGCTGGCTGTGTTCACAGGACTTGAATAGCTTCTATGATTACATGTGTGACAGTAAGTAAGGCAGGATAGACCACACACTGCCATCGTCGTGTCTGGGTGGGTTGGGTGGAACAGTGATATCTCAGCCTGTTCAGACTGGTATAACAATATATGATAGATTGGGTAACTTACAAAAAACAGAAGTTTATTTCTTACTCTCCAGGAGTTGAAACAGATACTAGTCTCGTAAGGGCCTGTAACTGGGATCATGGATTATATTTTCTTATTCTGTCCTTGCCTAGTAGAAAGAACAAGGGAGCTCTTTAGGTTCTTTAAAAAAATGAAGGCACTAATCCATCCGTGAGCTCTCTACCCTTCTGTTCTCTGTGCCCAATGATGCCTATCCTAAAACTCCTCATATCAAGTAGTAGGATTTCAACAAAAATTTTTTTAGAAGGGTGCAAGTGTTCAAATCATAGCAAGTGACAAACCCCAAGAGAAGTACATCTGGGCTGTAAGGGGAAAACATGGTATGTTTAAATTCCAGTATTGAAGTGTCTGTGAGATAAGTAGGGTGAAGTACTCATTTAAAAGTAAAATATGTCTGGGTTTTGGAAGAGAGAAATGGGCCTGAAATACAAATTTGACAATCGTCCGCATGTGATACCTGAAGCCCTCAGATCAACTCAGGAAAATGGAATAATGGAAGCTGAGGAAGTCCAGCCCAAGGCACTGCAGAGGACACAGCTCACATAGTGAGTGAGAGGTAAAAGCCCGCAGCTCAGGGCCTCACTTTGATCACTGTTTCTCATAGTTTTGCTTTATGTTTTATGTTGACCTGTTTATTGAGGTAGTTGTACACTTAGATGTGGTTATCAGAATAATGCAGATATTCCCTATGCCTGCCACCTGAGCTTTACCCATTGTCACCTGCGGCTTACAGTGCCACAATCAGAGTACTGTCACACCACAGTCAAGATAAAGAACATTCACAGCAGCCCAGGGACCCTTGTCATTGCCTACATTATAGATACATCCACTTTCTTTTCCCTCCATCCCTTTACAACTCCTTGCAAACAGTGTCTGTTCATTTCTGTAATTTTGTCATTTCAAAACTATTTTTAGAGCTAGGCGTGGTGGTGCACACCTTTAATCCCAGCACTCAGGAGGCAGAGGCAGGCGGATCTCTGTGACTTCAAGGCCAGCCTGGTCTACAAAGTGAGTCCAGGACAGCCAAGGCTAC
Source organism: Acomys minous (assembly GCF_964271855.1). Classification (NCBI taxonomy): domain Eukaryota; kingdom Metazoa; phylum Chordata; class Mammalia; order Rodentia; family Muridae; genus Acomys; species Acomys minous. The sequence goes on from NC_140492.1 coordinate 43,091,621, forward strand.
ACAGAGAAACCCTGTCTTGAAAAAACCCCAAAAAAGCAAAAACAAAACAAAAACAACAGCACAAAACACACACACACAAGAAAACTATTTTAGAAATACAGTTATATAATAGGTGGGCAGTCTCTTGAGACTGACTTTTGGACTCAGCATTACTTTCTTGAGGTTCATGCAAATTGTGTGTACCAGTAGTCCCTCTTTATTACTGGCTAGTGTTCCTTATTCTGGAAATATACTTTATTAATTTTCATAAAAACACGCAGGCTGTTTTGGATATGAGAATATTATGAATAAAGATGCTGCCAAAATGTATGTGCATGCTTTTGTCATTAAATAAATAAATAAGTACATTTTCTATGTGTGTCTGTCCCCATGGATGTATGCTTACTCCGTTGCCATTTGTTTGTAAAGCTCTCCTTATTCCATTGTATCACCCTTGTACCTTTGTTAAAAATAAAATAAGATGGGCTAGGGAGATGGTCCAGCCATTAAAGGTTAGACTAACAACCAAAAATAAGACAAGAATATTTGTGTGAATTCACTTTTGGCTTCTCTAGTATTTCATTATTCTAGATGTTTCTGATAACAATGCATTCTTTATTACTGTAGTTACATGTCTTAAAATCAAGACGATTGATCCTTCCTTCCTTCCTTCCTGTCTCCTTCCCTCCCTTCCTTGCTCTTCCTTCTTCCTTCCTTCCTGCCTGCCTGCCTACCTTTCTGCTTTAATTGTTTTTAGGTATTCTAATCCTTTGGCTTTTTGTTTAAAATTTGAAATAATTTTGTAGTATCTACTGCCTCTATGAAATTTTCCTGGGATTTTAAAAATTTGGACTGTCTAGCTTGGACTTCTGAAAAATAATGTATATTTGCTGCTGTTCGCTTAAGTAAGTAGTCTCCAAAGGTCAATATGATGCTGTTGATTGATAAAATCATCGATTTATTGGTTAAGCTGATTTTCTAATTGTTCTGTCAATTGCTAAGAGTATTGCTGTTTGCCTGTAAATCCTTTTGGTTCTTCTGTACATTCTTTCTTACACATGTTTAGGGTTGGCATATTTTTAGGGATATGATCCTTTTGTCATATATAATATCCCCCACTGTCTCTTATAATTACATTTGTTCTGAAATGTATGTAATCTGATTAATATAGCACTCATTATATTTTGAGTAACCTTTGAATAACCTACTGTTTCGTTTCATTTACTTTTAATCTACCTGTCACTCTATTTTTGAAATAAATTTCTACTACATCATACAGTTACACTTTTTTCCTTATTCATATTTCAATGTTCTTCCTTTTCCCCCCATGTGTTTATTGAATTTCTTCAGCTATCCATTTAGTATAGGTCTGCTGTTAAACATTTTTCTGAATTTCTTTTTGTCTGAGGCTACCATCATCTTATCACCCTAGAGGATAGTTTTGCTGGGTATAGGATCCTAGCTTTGTCCTTTTGTTCTTTCAGTATTTAAAAAAATGCACAACTTCTGACCTGTTTGAGAAATCTACTGTACTTTGGGTTATTTATATATAGATTGACTTTATTCTCCTGATGCTTCCAGTATTTGAGAGGAAGGAGAGATGATTGATTTTCAGAAGTTTGACTATGAGTCAGTGCCTGTGTATGTGGAGAGTGATGGGGTGTAGCCAAACTTAGAAATTTTTCTGTTTTTATTTTACAGTCCTTCTTACTTCTTCCTTCCTTTCTGGATTTTAGACATATTTTTTATTGTTCTACAGTTTCCCCGAAGCTTTGTGTAGTTTTTTTAAAAATGTACTTTATTTTTTTCCTCAGACTTATTGGTTAATTTTTGTTTTATTATTCTTTTCTCTGACTCCTGTATTCAGCTGCTAAACCCATTTGATATCTTACTGTGCTTTTCAGTTCCAGAATTTTCTTTTGTTCTTTTTCGTATTTTTCTTTGCCTGAGATATTACTCATTATTATTCATTTGTCTCTGCCAACTTCACAGTTACTTACTGATGCATTTTATATTTAATTCTAACATGTTTCAACTTTGACTCTCATATGTATATATTTAAGTGGAGGTGCTCTTGGTTTTGGTTGGTATAGGTGACTTAGTTGAAATCTGGATACTTTGATGTTGTGTTGCAATGCTGCGGCTCTCACTGAAGCATCCTTTTAAAACTTGTTTGACACTGGCCTAACTGTAGGAAGTTGGCACCATCTTATTACTGTACTGTACATCTATCTTCCATTGACAGGGGCCCTTGGTAACTGCTGTGCAAGGGAGGTATTCCTGCCCTCTCCTAGACTTCCATTGATTGCATCCTAGCTAGAAAGGCTAGAAGGGCTTCACCTTTGCCCTCTCTGCCTGGCTTCCATTGCTGTAATGGACTAGGGTGGGAAAGGAGAGTTGGCGCAGTACTGCTAAGCAGTGGTAAAGACTTTGAGTGTCCACTAAGTTTCCTGTGACTGCATGTAAACAGGCAAAGGGAGGTTCTGTGTCCTTTAATGACCTACCTACCCTGACTATATGTGTGAGTCATAGGGGTTCAAATCCCTAGGTCTAATGTGTCCTCCTCTGCACTTTCTCAGTCCGTGCATTGTGGCTTACCTTTATAGTCAGCCAAGGGTGGAAGTCTAAGTGTTCTGTACTTGGTTTTATTTGGCAGTAGTAAAGGTGGGGCCACAGATTTTTTTTTCTTTTTCTATAAGATGCTTGTCTTTCCTAGAAAAATTGTTATGTAGTTTTCTGGGTTGTTATGGTGCCCCTCTCTTGGACCTTTGGCTAGGAAAAGCTAGCTTTGCTGGGACCCTGGGCCTTTGTCTGTTGGGGTTTCTGAATGGTCAGCTCTTTCAGTTTCAAGACTAGACTGCATGAAATACAAAGAAAAAGAAAACCAGAGAATTCATCAGTGCATTTCTTGGGTCCAGAAGGCTGTATCATGTTTGCCTCCTAGTGTCATTTTAAGAGAGAGAGAGGGAGGGAGGGAGGGAGGGAGGGAGAGAGAGAGAGAGAGAGAGAGAGAGAGAGAGAGAGAGAGAGAGAGAGAGAGAGAATGAGAATGAATAAATATGCATGTGTCTGTGTTTGTATTGATAATAGAAATCAGTATGTAGCCCGGACCAGCCTGAAGTCACTCTGTGGCCTAAACTATCCTTGAACTCAGAATTCTCTCTCAGCCTTTCAGGTGTACTGTCTAGCATTTTCCATTGTATTTAGTGAAGAAAAAAAAGGGGGGGACACACTCATTTTTCCATCATCCTGGAAGTGGAATTCCTTCACGTTTTACAGTAAAAGGCAGAGAAAATAAAATCACTCTATAGACAGACTATAGAGAACATAGCGCAGAAGTTGCAGTGGGATGATTAACACTGCAGTGGATCTTTGAAAGACAAAGCGATTCTCCTCTCAGGCAATTTAGATATCTTTCTGCTGAAGACCTGAGTTGCTGCCTGATGACAGGCTGTGAGTGACATGGTGTTCTTTGATTTTTCTCTCCATGTGCTATTTTGGTCTTGGTTTTGTACATACAGTAGAAAAAGAAATATATTGGGTAGGATTACACCTCTGTAAGTCATTTCAACACCAGAGCAGTTCACTCAATTCCACTAGCCTTGAATGGTCCAAATGCATTCTGGTCAGTCAACTGAAACAATGCACTCCTTATATATGCTTTTATTCATAAATATTCCAGAAATTTATTTATTTATTGTCTTTTTAAAGCTTTGGGCTTTGAAATTTTTTCATAGTTTAAGTTAGTTGTGGGTAAAGTTGACTTGTTTGTATAGTTCCATGAACCCAACAATATATAGATATTTATATGAAATTAATATAATGTTAAATTTAAAGAAGATTATTAACCTCATCCAAATTTGATCATACTGTCATTTGTAGTCACCCTATCCTCTTAGCCTCACCCTTAGTCACCACTATCTAGTCTTCATGATTGTGAGTGGTTTTTTTTGTCATGAAGTGAATTATACAGTATGTAAACTCTTAAAATTGGCTTCTTTTACTTCATATAGTACCTGAGGTTTATCCAAGTTTTTGCACGCATCTGGAGTCTAATTTTTGTTTGTACACTGAGCAATATTCCACTACATTCTTAAACACATATATACATATACACATAGAAACACATTATTTACATACACAGGTAATTATCTGTTTATTCATCAAATTGTTTTAAGTTTATGGTAATTATAATTAAAACCACTATAAACACACATATAAGTATTTGTGTGTCATGGGCTTTGATTTATCCCAGTTACTAAGAGTGGGCTTCTATGGTTATGAAGATATAGCTACACTTTTCCAGAGTTGCTGTGCCATTTTATACTTAAGTTCTCTCTGTTAATCTGTCCTTTTCCAGAATATTCGTCCTTCCTTGTTAAAACAGTCTTAAATTTTTAAAAATTTTGTTTTACGCATGCGAGTATTTTGCCTGCATGTAAGTATGTGCATCGTGTTTGTCTGGTGTTTGTAGAAGTTAGAAGAAGGTGACCCGCTGTGTGAGTGCTAGGACCCAAACTTAGATCCCCTCCAAGGGCAGCACCAAGGGGTATAATTGCTGACTTTCCTTTCCAGCTCTATTGACACATTCTTAGAGGTCTTCCTTAAGAGCCTTTGTCAGGTAATTTTAGTGTCTGCTGTTTCTGACTGGTATCACTTGATTTGCTCTTGTGCAACTTGATATTTTTCCAGTTTCTTTTTATTTATGTTGATTAGTTTTGGGTTTTATTCTAGACATATTTGTTACTGTGTTATATAGACAACAGAATCTTACATTCTCTGTGAAATATTGAGATTTTTTTTTTTAAAGTAGAGACTTGACTTGGTTAAGTTGAGGATTCAAGTTCCTAGTAGCTCTCTGTAATTGTTCCCATGTTAGTTCACATATCTGATCCTTTTCAGCCTGCTTGGAGTCATCTACATACTTGCCAAATTCAGTGGCCACCGTGAAAATGGGGTCATTTGTCCTATAGTTCATTTTCCAGGGTTTTTATGTGGTATTTAGAATCAGAATGCACTTGCATGGTTGAGACCAAGAGTTTATAAGGACCTTGAAGGAATCACATTCCTGAGCCCTTTGCTTTCTGCCATTTTCCTAGACCTTGTTTCTGATTTTCTGGTTAGCCAGCTGTGATCTTTAATTACCATGCATTGCCATGCCATTTGCACCCTCTTGGGACCAGTGTTCCACCAATCGGAAGAAGGCTCTGCCCTGCAGAGTTTGTGTTCCTTTCCTGTGGCCTCTGGTTTTGCTGCTTCCCTCTGCACAGAAAGACCTAGGCCCAGGACAGGTGAGAACTGAGGAAATGGTACTTCAACGCTTACTCTTCTGTTCTCCAGTGCCTCTTAACTGCTATGTGCAGCCTGTCAAGTTATAGCTGTGTGACCTTGAGGAAACACCTTAACTTACCTTTACTTCTGCATCTGCAAATAGGGCTATGGAACCTGCAATTGCTAAAGGAACTAAATGGCTGAGGCAACACCTAGAATAGCGTCTGGCTTATGAGAGGGTTTTCATCCAGCACAGAGAGCAGGGCATTTATGTGAATTAAGTTGAACCTCACTTCTTGCGTTTGTTTATCAGCACAATTCGAGTTCCTAAGACAGGTCATGGGAAAGTGGGGTTCTTTTTTGTGTATAAATAAGTTTTTGTTATATTAAAGGCTTGGGACATAGGTGGAGCGTGACTGTTGGTAAAATAGGCTTAGACATCTAATCAATATTTTTTTTTTTTTGCATTCTGTCAAGCATTTAAAAATTCTAAAGTTTTGGATGTTGATATATTTAATGAAGTTAAGAAAAAACCAACATGTTCTTTTAAAGCTGCAAGTGAAAGTACAGTAAACATGGAGAAGAAGAAAGATCAAGTTCTCATAACTGGTGTGAGGGGTGCATTGTTCTAATTACTCTATTTTACTATTGTTGATGTCAGAGCCACTTTGTTTCTAATTTATAAACCAAACTGTGATTTAATGTATATTATATATATATGATATAGAGAGTTCAGTGATGTTTCATTTTCAAGCATCCACTGGAGACATCGTTTCATAGATTGGGGAGATACTAAAGTTATGTACATTAATGAATGTATATTATTTCAGTTTGTGTGGGTGAAGAATTTGGAGTAGCTTCACTGAGTGATTCTGCTTTTATGGGGTTAGCGTCAAGGTGTCAGCTTTCATGTAAATCCTTCAGTGGGGCTGGAGGATTATTTTATCATAGTTCACTCATGTGCTTGGTTTGTAGGTGCCTATTTTAGTCAGCTTTCTGTCACTGTAATGAACACCCAGCATAACAAGCTTCTAAAGAGGAAAGCTGTATTTCGGCTCATGGTCTCAGAGTTTCCATCCCATGACAGATGGGCCCTGCTACTTTGGGCCTGTGACAGTACATCTTAGCAGGAAGCTGTGGTCAGAAGAACCGTTCGTCATTTGGCACTGGAATGTAAGAGAAGGAGAGGATCCTAGCGTTTCAGGGCACGGCCTCAAGACCTGAAAACCTCCTTCTGGGCACTGCCTCTTAGAATTCCACTGGCTCCTAGCAACCGCAGTCTGGGTACTAAACCATTAACACATGAACCTTCTGAGTGTATTCCAGACCCAAACAATAGCAGCGTACTGCCATGACAGTGATATAAGGATGGCTTATTTGAAGATAACTCACTTAGGAAATAATGGATAACAGGAATATATGATTTATTTTTATTTGTTGTAAAAAAAAAAACCTCACAATTTTCTTATTTAATGTCTTGCTTTATTCTTAGTACCTAAAGAGATTTTCCTTATATTGAATATTTTTAATGATTTTTTCCCCTCAGTGATAACAAATATTACAACCCTGGGAAGCCCAACCACTTTGTTGTGTCTGAGGACTGACTGTTTCAACTGGTTTACTAACAAAATTAGCTGAGCTGTTTTTCTTTACACATAGGAACAAAAACTAGTCCAAAAAGAGATGGTACTCAGTGCACTCAGTCATCTGCCATGACACTGTGTGTAAGTACATACACACACACACACACACACACACACACACACACACACACACACACACACACAGCCACTGGAGGGCTCATTCCATAGTTTAAAAGTTACATGAAAAAAGTAAGCTCACTGTAGCAGTTTTAATTAGAATAGAAAGATATGATGTATCCTGCATTTTTTTGAGTAAAATTGGTAGTGAGTAAAGGTATTGAATCAGTTAGTTATAAATGAAAATTAAATGCACATACAAATTATATATATTTCTTCAAGTGTTTGTTTTTTGTTATATTGGAATAAAAAAAGACATATTACCCAATTTCTTTACATCTTTTAAGCCCGATGACAAAATAATAGATCTGTTACAGCTTCTTAGTAAAGAAGAAATTTAGCAGGTAAAGTTGTTATTTCTCATCTCTGTTGTTTATGTATCACATACCTTCTTTCTTAGGGTTCCATGAGGCAATTCTCTTCACCCAGCATAATGACCTCCAGCAATCTCAGTGGCACAATAATAAAGCTAGTTAAACAGTAGGAATCATCTTAGAATTTAAATAAGACCAAGAGTAAGGTGCTGCATTCACCAACACTTAATCTGTACTCTTTGGTACTATAAAAACTGAGTGAAATTGGAGGATCCTAAGTTCAAAGCCAGATACCAAAGTGGCATCTACTGGTTTTTATTGTCTTTAAAATGCTTAAAATATGTGCTGCTGAGATGGTTCAGCAGGTGAAGGTGCTTTTTTTTTTTTTTTTAAGCCCAGGGACCTGAGTTTTAGCTCTAGTACTGACCCAAAACGAAAGGCTCTTGCCAAGTGGTTCTCCCCTCCATAGACATGCCATCCTTTTCCCCGAAAATGAATGCATAAATAACTAAGAGATAGGTAAGTGCTACCACTTCTTTGGTCTGATCTGAAATTGGCTTCAGAACACTTTCGTCATTCAAGAAGAGTGGGAACTGACCAGGATGAAGGGTGTTAGTACCTAAAAGCAACCTATCTATATCATATAGAAAAATTCTATACAGAATCTATCCTGTTCCTCAAAAACAGTATTTTTACTTCCTTGGTCTTCCACACTTGAAAGGAGTGTTTTGATATTCTTTTTTTTATAATTGTGAAGTGTTTACATGTTTTAAATGTTTGATCTGAGCTCTGGAAGCCTACAATTTCTAGAGCAGCAAAGCATGTTTTCTTCCCTGCTCAGATTTGGGTCTCTTCCTACAGAGCTTGCAGAGCTGAGGGTGAGCGTTTTGGGGGATTTGGCTGAGGGTCCCAAGTTCTTGAGTAGCTTTGTCCTTTAGCACTTTCTCACAGATGGAAACCGAAGTGAAAATTAAACAGACCCAGGTGAAATCTAGTAACAACAGAAGACCCTGTAGATCTCATCATTTGAAAACAACACTGGATATGCAAATACGAGTATATAAATGCTTGCTCTTTCTATAGGAAATAGCAAAGCATTGCTATAAAACCCAAAATGAACCCCACAAATGAATTAGTTTAGCTACCAGCCCCTTCTTAGTACTGAGTGTGGAGCAGGCCAAGGCAGCATTGTGGAATAATTGTTTGTGTGTTTTTAAAGCCACTGCTAAAGAAATTGGGCAGCCTCAGAGCTGTTTTCTACCTTTTATTCACAATGCTCATTAATATATTAGACAATACTCTGTGTCATTTGGGGCATGAGATACTGAGTTATCTTTATTGTGGAACTTTAATTGAAAGGAAATATTCCCTGTGAAAAACATCTCTCTGGAGGACAATTATAAAGCATGTTAATCCTACCAAGATATTAACCTTCTGATCCTCAGTTCTGGGGTGCATTCTGTACCTTGCAAGGTAAACTAAAAATACTCAGGAAGGAAAATTTCAAGAGATAATGAAATGAAAATGTGGACCAGTGTCTATAAGTCACAAATTAGAAAATAAATCCTTCATCAAATGTAAATGACAAATCCTTTGCTATCTTATAATTAGTTTCTTGTTCTTTGGGGACATTAATAAAATACTAGTTTAAAAAAATACAAAATCTTTTCATGCACATTGAGAAGCCTGTGTGAATGATTTACCTGTTTGATTTGTACTCCAGAGATGTTTTCCCCTTATTTGTATAACTGATAAGCATAGCTATATCAATTGGTGGCTCTGTTTTCTTAATATATAAAAAGGAGAGGAGGAGGGAGGCTTATATCAGTTACTATAATAATTTTTACATTTATTAGTTTTGTTCTATGTGAATTGATGTGTGTATGTGCACCGTGTACATGCCTGGTATCTGCAGAGGATGGAGGAGGGAACAGACCCCCTGAAACTAGAGCTCTGGATAGTGAGCCACCATGTGGGTGCAGGGAACTGAACATGGGTCCTCTTAAAGAGCAAGCACTGCTAACTGCTAAGCCACCTCTCTAGTCTCCTATGTAATGTGTTTTGGTAGAGCCCATTGTCCGTAAAGTACCTTGGTTTCCCAAGGGCAGTTTAATGAATATAGTTAGTAGTACTATTATTTGAATTTCTAGTGTTAAAGTTCTCTTTCTTTGTTCTAACAAAGAATGCAAATCCGTGATGACTGAATTATGTTAATATGAAGTCTTATATATGAAAAGTTCTGTTCTGTTGAGACTGGTATGATCAATTCCCAGTTCCTTCAACAATTAAACTAACACTAATAATTGTGATATAAAGTGTAAATAACCCAAATCTTTCTTTGGTATGTTTCTGTACTAGAAGTAGACAAGGAATCCCTAGGCATGATGACTCTTCGGCACAATGGGTTTCAGGTATCAAGGCCACGAGTTCTTTTGCTTTGATTTTGAAAAGTATGTAGTTTTGAAATCTTGGGACCTTAGAGTCTAAGGCATCGCTTTCCTCTGAGAGTTCTCATGCAAGAATAGCTTATCGTGGTTCTGCTTCAGTTCTCTCCACTGGTAGAGAGATAGCCAAGGTGAGCCCGCTTTTGGACAGGCTTGCTAGTTACTAAGTAGCAATATTGAGCACCGCAAACTGTCTGCTAGGAACGCGCACTAATTGAGTTTAGTCTTATGTTCTGAAACCACTATACAAAATTATGTACGATGCTGTTCTCTTATGAGAGCCCAAACAGATAAATGAACAGCGCTTTCCCTTCAGCCGCCCTGCTCCCAGGTGCTTTCCACTGCTTCTCAACGGTCTGACCTGGAGGCATTTTGAGTTCTTCATTTCCTCATCTGACACTCCAGCACTGCGCAGAGTATAGCCTTTTGTTTCTTCTTGCTGGACAGTGTAACTTGGCTAAATCCAGCTTGTTTGGAGGGACTGTACAAAGCTGATTCGTTTGCATGTTGTCATTTTACATTTCGTTTCTGTTACGGTAGGCGCCCCATTCCCTACCTTTGGATGTTTATTCATCCCACTTGGCACTACCAAGCTTAAACTGTGTGCGCTAACTTTCAGTGTTACAAGCAGGTAAAATATCAATGCTTACTTATAAATCAATAGGTTTATTTGTATTCTGCCTACTCCACAGTTGAAGATTTTTTAATTCAGACGCAATGTCTTTTCGACTGCTTTGAATTTTCATTCTGGAACTTCAAAAGAGGAGCCTAGAGTGTCCCTGTTAACAGCATTTATCATCCCCACTGCTGACTTAGAGTGCACAATGCTCAGTTTTATGGAAAACTAGCATCCATGCAAAGAACTTAGTAATCACATCAGAGTGGTTGCTTTGGATGGATGGAGGGCAATGGGAGTGGAATAGGAGATAGAGAGACCTAATTAGTTAATTAAAATACTTATTTTGTTAGCAATAGTATCAAACTGTGCTGCAGATTTAACTCTAAACGAGAGTTGAAGTTTGAGCTTGCTAAAGTCTGTCTTAAAGTGTACTTAGAAGATTCTCGAGTTGTAATGCAGTACTCTTTGTGCTGACTAGTTTCATTGCAATCTATGAACTATACATCAAAATCGGGATCCAACATACTGTTCTTTACTCCAAAGTATAGTCATTAAAATTTGGTTAATAGCCTATATGTCACAACAAATTTTGGCAGTTTCAGAACACTGGAAAAGCCTTGTTAATGTAGCTAAGATGCAGAAGTGTATTCTGGGCCTGAATTTACATTTATTAGTGCTCCTTTTTTTTTTCATTCCTCTTACTGTCAAACTAAGAAAAGAATACTCCTGTTGTTACTTTTACATTATAGAGAGGGCTGTGCTTGTATTCTGTGTCACCCTAGAGTTCATCAGTTTGAATTTTTTTTGGTTATGTATAGACACTCATATTAGACATTATCACATATATTGTATTCCATGTATATGAAAGGGGCCTGAGTCATATAAGATGATAAAGGATTTAATGAACAAGGTACTCAAATATAACAAAACCAGCTCTTTGAGTCTTTGTGACTATATAAAAAGTAACTCAGGCACTGTAATTGCCTTTTCAAACTACAGAGATTCTATTTAAAAGTATATTCAAATTTTAATATGATGTTATAGATCTGTAATTCCAGCTACTGGTGTGGCCAAGATAGGAAGATCAAAAGTTCAAGTGTGGCCTGGGTGACTAAATGAATTCAAGGCCAACCTAGGCACCTTAATAAAGTAAAGTAAAAAGTTAAAAGAGGACTTGGTATAGAGCTCAGTGGTAGAGTGTTTGCCTAGTATACATAGGTCCTAAGTTCAAACCCAGGTATCATTATAATAAGTTAGAATGAGATAAGGTCGGTTCAGAATAGTCGATAATAATTAGGTTAGTCTTTGGCAGTTCATACATGTATATAATATTTTCTGGTTACTTTCCACTGACACCCTTTCTTGTCTCCTTCCCACTTATACCAACTCCCATTTTGGTTTTGCTTTGTCACCTATTTAGTTTAACCAGGGCGATATTCAGAATAGTTTTTATGTGAATTCACTTTACTTTAATCCTTGAAAAACTGATTATGTTGTTCAAGGAGTGAGTGTGGCAGCATGGAAGCAAAATATTGTGTTCCCAATTAATATGTGGTTTTGCTCTTTTTCTCCCCTTCACTTAAATACGAGAACAATTGCCGGGCCATCACTGTGGCTGGAGAATTAACTGTGTGGCATGCACCACTTAAGTACAACACCCACGTAGCAAATTGTAAGCCATTGGAAATACCATGAGCATTACTTTCAGAAGTCAAATTAGCATTTGCCCATTTCTCGGTGTTTGTGATAAAACCTCAATGTTCTTTTTTATAGGTAACATACATTGAAGAAATTGCTATAACATAGGTAGAGACTTAAAATCTAAACATCTTGACTTATTGAGTATCATGATCTGCCCAAATTTTTGGATAAATTTGTTGAAGTTCAGATTTAAAATAGAGTAAAATAAATCAGTGCCCTTGTCTCTTCAGAAGTTATGTAGGTAGGCCAATACTTTTGGGTTATTTTTCTTGTATTTGGACAGGACTGCAAACCGCTGCCCCACTCTATGTTCCTGTAATCATACAGCGTACTGTATCTGTTATTTGTGAGCTGAGGCCCGACTTGGACTTCATACCCATCCCTCACCCAGCTGCAGCATTTAGGGTGATAGAATAAACTGAATGTCTAAGCCTGGGTGGTATTTCCACCCTAGGTCTTGGATAGAATTACATCAGTACGTGGACTTTTGACTCTAAAAGAGATGCTCTGTCAGGGTATGTGAAGTATTTTCTTAAAAAATCCAAGTGCATTTTACTAAACAAGGGAAGAAAGTACGCTAGGTGGGAAAACAAAAGTCGGCTAACTGGCTTAAGGAACACATGATGATTTGATGAAAATGGCAACTATAGTAAATTTACTTCCTAACTAAATTGTGATAATTATCTGATATTATAATTATAAGAAGCTAGAATTTCAAAATATGTGTTACCAGTATTGAGAATTATTACAGCTGCCTCTAGGGTCGCTTGAGGGCAAGCCTTTCTCTGTTTACCTTTAGTCTTTGTAACTGGTGACCCTTGGGATTTTATAACACTGAATTCGATGGATCATTACATCAGATTTAGGGATATGGGGTAAACTTACATTAATTAAATTAAACATATATTTAATTATATATTTAATATGGTGAAATTATTTATTGTATTATATTTAAATCTTGATACAGAGGATGGAGTGTTTTCTTGAGGATTGATAAATGATCAGACATTTCTATTGTACATAGATGGTTATTGTTAGAGGCTGTGCTTAATTTTAAGAGGGTATATTTTAATTACTATTTCTGGCTATTTCTATTGAGGCTATGCATTTAAGGGGAATTGTTGTTTATATGGCATTGGGTGGCATTCTCTAGTCAGTACATAATTTTAATATTGTTATAATGAAGTAGTTGATGTTCACTTGTTAAAAAAATTCTTTTTATAGTAGTAAATCTTAGCTTCTTCAGCTAAACTTGAACAGAAAGTAGTTTCTCATATTTCCTCTGCTAAGTAGCAATAGCCTAACTTTTACTTCAAGATATATATAGACATGTTTTAAAAGAAATTAATATTTTACATGATCAACCTCTATAGGTAAAAGGAGTATCTGCCTTCTAACTAGTACCAATAAATACTCTCTGAACCTGAGAGCAGAAAGTTAGCTTCTTCTTGCTTTCTTGTATGGAGGGTCATGGGAAGAATAGTATTATTAACGGGAGATAATGTTATAAGTGCTCTGGTCTGTAGCTTCGTGCTCTTTTATGTTTGGCAAACTTTGGATCAAAGATGGACAATAGTCTAAAAGCACGGTGAGGTATTGACTGTGTCAGGAGCCCTGAGCTCTGGGCTATAACCTGTCCGTGTCACTGGCTCATCAAAGGGTCGTCAAACCTAGCAACCTGTTAGTCTAACATCCTTCATTCTGTGATTTCACAGTACATCTGATAGAGAACACCATTAAACCCAACGAGGGTAGCAGCAGGCAGTAGAGGATATTGTGAAGAGTTGAGTAATGTTTCCATCTGGTCACAAAGCAGCCATGACTCTTCTGGACCATACATGACTTCAGCTATGGAAACTGAAATTTATCTTCCTTGGAGCACTGAGGGGGAAAGTTTCTTAGAGTTTCCTGACTCAAAATGAGTGGTTACTAAGTGGCATTATTTGTCTCAAAAATATCTGCCTTGTGAATACCTTTCCTCAGAAGGTGGCGCCTTGAGTTCGCCATAGGTTACTTTGGAGTAGACCCCTTTTATGCTCATATCATGACTACTCCTGTGCTGGAACATGAACAGGAGTCCTTCTGCCAGAAACAACTAACAGGGACAAGGATTCTTTATGGGTAGTAAGTTTTGAAAACATCAGTATTAAACATTATTCTTTGATAGCATCACATATGTGTACAACCTATCATCATCATATCCACTCCCAAGCCCCTCTTCCTCTAGAACTCCCCCCTCTTACTTCCCCTTCCTGTCTCCACGCCCTCTTTTTTTTAGTAACACACTGAGTCTAATTAGTGTTGTCTTTATACACAGGGTTGTGGGATAGTCCATTAGCATAAGCCCTCTTAGCAGCGGCCACACCTCTGAATAAAAAAATAATAATTCTTCCTCCCCCAGCAGCCGGCAGCTGCCAGTACCTCTCCAGCTAGGGCTGGGACCCTGTGGGTCTCTCCTCCATTTGTGCTAGAATGCTGACTATCCTGATCTTGCGCAGGTCTATGCAGGTAAACAGGGCAGCTGTGAGGTTTTGAGTGCAATAACCATGGCCTGTTCATACCACAGAAGGTCAAAGTCCTCCCCGTTCTCTATTTCTTACATTTTATTTATCTATTGATTATCTATCTATCCTCACTTCCACAAGTTTTCTGAGCATTGTGTGTGTGTGTGTAGGGGTGAACTGATGAAGATGTCTTATCTAGTGCTGAGCTCTCATCAGTCACTCAACTCTTAGCATGTTAACCAGTTGTACGTGTCTACACTAATTGCTTCCTAGTAAAAATTAGCTTGTCAGACAAAAGTTGAGAGCAGCACCAATCTATGGATATAAACATGAATATTTGGAAAGAAATTTGACAGTGTGATTGTTCAGCAAAACATGAGTAGTAAGTTTCTCCCTAGGGCCTGTGATTTCCCCAGCATGAGCTTTTGTCCAGATTTACAGTAACAAGTGTGAATTCCTTCTTATGGAGCAAGCCTCAAAGCCTATCACAAAGCTCTTGGTTATTCCCATAATGGTCATGCCACTATTGCACAGTGGGCACGTCACACTTCTGGGTACACAAGGGGCCAGTTGGTATGCAGGGTCCAGCACAGGATGAGACCATTGATGTCCTTTCTTCTCCAGCAGCCTACTTGGCACCCTTCGGCACTGTGAAAGCTAGCCAGCAGAGAGGAAGTTTTCTAGTCAATCCTAGCTTGATTTCTCTATGTCAACAATATAATTTTTTAATAAAAATGTAATTTTATTAAATAATATCACAATTTGAAATGATAACTTTATATTTTAAAATTATCTTTGCAATTCAATTTGGTAATAATGGGAAATGAGAAAGTCAATGCCCTTTACTTTTTAGGATAGAACATTTTCCGTTTAAAATTACATAAATTGGGGATTACTTGCTTTTTATCACATGACTTTTGACTAATTTTTTTCATAAGAAAAGAAATTGGTAAAGTGAAAACAGCCATGGGAACTCTTTCTTACCTCAAAGGATGCAGTGATCTTGGGTAAGAGGTCAAGGTTTCTCCAATGGGATTCGCTTACAAAACCCTTCCTAAAGATGCAGGTGTACTCCTAAAGTGTCCTGGGGAGGGGTTAGCTAACTGAGTGTCCCAGGGGAGATCCCATTTGGCTGGTGTTATAGTAACAACTTAGTTCCCAGCTTTGGGCTGAGTAGCTTAGAGCTAGGGAACTTTTGTAAAGTACCTGGTGGTTCCCTGTCAGTATTCCTGACATAGGTACTGGTAAGCATGTTTTTATACTCTTCCTGGAAGTGAAACTTAATCTAACTTTAATGTGTAATTTCCCCTCCCTGAGAAGGTCAAAGGCACTCTTGTACAATTCATAGGCACATAAAAGAGGCAGTCAGTGCCTCCCTGCCAAGCCATTCTAGTGGACTACTACCTGGTCATTTTCTACATCTACTTATAGAAACTGCAGAAATTCATAGTTCTACTGTGTTCCTTGAAGCAATAATCTCATGGAAAATGATAATTATGATAAAAATAACCATATTACCAAATCAGTTAATATATACTGAAATTGGTAGGAGTAAAAAGTGGCTACTTAGAATTAAACATATGCTAAAGCCACTGAAATTAAAGTAGGATCTACAGCAAAACACCATTTGAGAGAATAGCAATTCATTCTCCATGCAGATTCTGAGAATATTCAAAGCAAACTTCAGTGTGCTCACAGTGTTACTCTATTAGATGTTTTTCTACCTTTTAGTATGAACTCTATTGATAAGATTACATTGATAAGGTGACATTTATTGAAACTCACTGACTAGTAAACATTTTGCATTTGTATTCCCTCCTAACAATTCTGGTTTCCGGCTTGTTTGTTTTTAATTCATATATGTTCATTGCACATAGTTTTGGGTCTTAATTCTTAAGGGAATGTAAGGATGCCATGTTGATTTTTCTGATGTAGCATAGAGAACCTGAGAGGCTTTGGAATTGTCCCACATTTTCAGGGTGTGTCTAAGACTACCAGATTTACTTAACACAGCTCTATGCTATTAACTGTACCCCACTATTTTGGAGATTGTGGGTACAAGAAACTATTGTTTTCTCATTTGCTTATCTTTCATGTTCTACTTTCTGATGTTGAGAGTTTTGCTATGGTCAGATCTGCCACCTGTGCCTTCTAAGACTTCTCACCAGCCATGGTATTGGTCATCCTAACCCTTTACAGCTCTCTTCCATACTCTATCGGTGTATCTGATGGTCTACTGTTATCCATCTCCTGCATAGCAGCTGCTGTGTGGGTACTGACCACTGTGTGTTTGCGTGTGTTTGTGTGTGTGTGTGTGTGTGTGTGTGTGTGTGTGTGTGTGTGTGTGTATTTGTGCCTCTGTGTGTGTGTCTTGCATATGTGTACACTTGCATGTCTGGGTGCACCAAGGTGGCTAGGATAGCTGACCAGTGCCAGAGATCCACATGTCTCTGCCTTCCTAGTATTGGAATTGAATGCCTCTGTCACAGTGCCTCACTTCTTTGAGTAGAATTCAAGTCTTTATGCCCTCAAAAGAAGCATTTTGGTGAATGAGCTATCTTTCTAGCCTGCATCCTAACTTTAAGATGAAATCATTTACTTGTGTTATTTACTGTATATTACTGTATAATTTTTAATTGGTGCAATACTGAGTAATGTAGGGGGAGGGATATCCAAGTCTTTATTTTTGACATGTCAGGAAGCCACTATTAGACAGTGAATATAGAGTGTTTGTCACTGCTAGCTAGTATTTTATGGAAACGTTTTGGAAAGTAAAGAAATGGACAGTTTCTGTAATTCCTGATAGATTCAGAGGAGAACTATTTTCCTTTTTCTTATACTCAGTGTATTTTAATCAAAAAGCTCTGGGTCATGAGAAAATGCTAGGTTTGTGATGGGAAGGTGACAAAATCAAACTTGCATGTTTATTTTAAAATATTTTCATTCTTCGTATAGTTGACATTTGTAATGTCAGTTGAAGGTTGGTACCTGGCCAAAATGCCTGTGAAATAGTTGTGGTTTAGGCTTCAACTATAAAAAGATGGGCAGGTGATATTAACTGATGAGGTTTGTTTATTTCTACTTAGTGTTGCCGCTCTCATGCCTGCAAACACATACACGTGTCCCAAAGGTATCTATGTCCACAAGAAGATATTTTACTTCAGTGAATTATTTAGCTAGAGATTAGTCCATGTCTTCTCTAGTTCTGGTCTGTGATAGGCCACAGTGCCCTGAGATCCCACTCATTGGCTAAGCCTGCACGGCAGTGGGCTTAACAGCCCCATTCTATGAAACTGCAGACTGCATCAGATGCCATCATCCAGGAGAGTAGAACATACAGAATGATAGAGGGGGAAGTGTGCATAGGACAAGGAAGCTTTGGTCAAAGGAGTCTTTGAAAATGAACACGAATGCATTTCTTTACATGGAAACCAGTTTGGCATTTGTTCTTCAAAAACTTGCTGTTTCATGGTGCCTCTTTATCTTATACTCAGGTGTAAAAACATGAGTTTTTGTTTTCAGGAGTATGGAATAAAAATGCTTCTTTTTGTAGCAATTTAGCTCTTTTGTTGTTCTTGAACTATATAAATGGACAGGCTTTTGTATCATGCGTTGCACCATGCCCTGCCATTTTATTTTTTATTTCTTGCATTTGAGTATAATTGTTCCTTAGCAAATAATTACAGTCCAAATGACTTTTATTAAGCTTGATTGAATTAGGGGTATGTATGAGAATGAGTTGGTTAGCTTAATGTATTATCCAGAGAATTGATGAAAACATCAGAAAAGCAGTCATTCATGGGAAATAAATATACTTCTGTGTAAGTGGGCACATAGTTATCTTGGGGTCCCTTCTGTACTGACTAAGTTATAGTAACAATGGGGTACATAACCCAATCTTGGCATAGAAGGGGGCTTTTTGATAATGTGCCTTTGAATTCCATGCCTGACATTCACACTAATTGAAGGTCTGTCTGTTGGTAAGAAGTGGCATCTCACCTCTTCTAGTATCACAAGATTTTCAAAACACAGTTCCCCAAGGGTTGAGCTGTACCAGGAAGTCATTTACTCCAGGATATTTTGTCAATTGCTTAGGCTATCCTTAGGATTTGTTTTTCAGATGCCAAGTCATCTGCCCTAAGAGGCATATAATAGATAGTTTTTTCACTTGCTATGATGAAGTTTCTCAGTGAATTTATGTTATATTAGGTCAGGGTTGGCCAGTGCTTGGGTAGGCAGAACCATGGGTGGGGAGCTGAGGCCTTGAAAATGGAAGGGATGCCTGTTGAGCCAGTGAGAGCTGATCATGGGGAATTACAATTCTAAGGTTCTCTGAGGTGAGTAGGAGTGAGAGGAAGCCTGAGTAGGACCCAGAAAACACAGCTAGGTACTTGGTTACTCAGACAATAATCTATTTGGGCTTTGGACTAAGGGTACATTCAAATAACCATTGTGTTTACTTATGTAAGGGCTGTTTCCTGTGTGTGTATGTCTGTGTTTATGTATTTGTAGGTCCAAGGACACTCCATATTAGTCTGTTCTCTCTTTCTACCATGTGTGTTCGTAGGGGTGGAACTGAGGTCTTGTGGCTTTATGTGCTGAGATATTTTGCTGGCCATAAAGTTTTTAGAAAGAGTATTTTAAAATAATTTATATATTTTATGAAAATGAAGAGTCCTATACCACTTATTTTTTTAGTTTTGGGTACTGCATGCTTCCTTCATAAAATAGACATTTATTTGGATATGTATATACATACATATATATATGTATATACATATATCTATACATATGTATATATGTATAGATATGTACATATGTACATATGTGTATATATATATCTTAAAAACAACTTGTTTCCCATTCTCAGCATTCCCCAGTTGCTTGTAGTTCTTTGTCTAGGCTTGGGGTGCTGTTCAGGTCTCATTTTGACAGCCATATTGATGAGACTTATGTGTATAGCCTCTCTGACACACTCTAGGAGATACAATCACAACAAAATGTTCCTTGGCTCTTAATATCTTTGAATTCTCTCTTCTACAATGATCCTTCAGCCTTAGGAATAGGAATTATATTGTAGATGTATTAGTTGAGACTAGGTACCACAAAGTCAATTGTTTTCTGCATTTACTCCATTGTGTTTTTCTATAATAGTCTCTTTCACAACATTTCTTTGATGCAGGGTGAGAACTACACTAATCTGTGGGTATAAAGATAAATATTTAGAATATAGTTAGGAATTATGACCCTAAATTCAAGGAGTCAGCCCTGAGATCATCATCGTGTGTGTGTGTGTGTGTGTGTGTGTGTGTGTGTGTGTGTGTGTGTGTGAGTGTGTGTGTTTAACAATAATTAAAGAAAAAAAAAGCCGTAAATTTGAGATAGAGCAAGGGTGGTGAATGGGAGGGGATGAAGGAGAGATGATATTTTAATTACAAATTTTATTTTTTAACACTAATGTTAGTTTCAGCCATATTCTTATTTTCAAATATCTGAAGATGTCTCAGTAGTATCCACTGTGAAAAAGTATTCATTATTTCCTCTGCTATTACTTTGGAAAGACATGGTGATAACTGTCTCATCTATTCCTAACAGAACGACTTCATTGAATTACAACACATTTTTTATATTTAACTAAAGAGCCATAATTTCCATATCAATGCTAATTTATTGGAAAAAGGGCAAAAATTTAGTCAAACCATAAAACAACTGGTTATTGATGGAGTTGTAAGTCAGTGATACTCAGTGTCTACAGTGTTTACCCCTTTCAGTTGAGAGTATGGACTTATTACCACTGAAGCAAGCTAAAACTGTCTCAAAAGAAGACTGAATTAACTGATTAAAAAACAACGTGGGGGCTGAAGAGATGGCTCAGAGGTTAGGAGCACTGACTGCTCTTCCAAAGGTCATGAGTTCAATTCCAAGCAACCACACAGTGGCTCACAACCATTTATGATGAGATCTGGTGCTCTCTTCTGTTGTGCAGACAGAATACTGTATACATAATAAATAAATCTTTTTTAAAAAACCAATGTGATCTCAGAATATGCCTGTATTTCTGTTTTAATCTCATATGTCTCATTTAACTTCATGGACGTTTTACAGCTGACCTTTACAATCTTCCATTTTATTTTTTATACTTGGAAAGATGTTTTTGTTTGTTTGTTTGTTCTAAGTTTTATGTGTATTCTCACCCCTAGCTGTTTTCTTGTTTATTCATTTATACTGCCTATTTTTAATTACCTTTAAATCATCCAAAAGAAACCAAAGAATAATACAGAATCCTAGTTTATCTTGCTGAGTTGGGCCAGCCATTGAAAATAACGTGATGGGGTTGAAGGCCAGATAGTTTAGTTTTACAATTTAAGCTTAGTTGTTTAGGGGTTAAGATGTTTTTAGGTCTAGATAGATGCTTTAAATTGATAATGATGAGATATGATAGATAACTGATTTACATTCAGAATTTTAGATTCACCAAAATAGGAAGGACGTTTTCTTCAAGGCTGCCAAATACAAACAGCCAAAACACTAAGAATGTAACATTTATATAATTCCTGATTGTGTCATGGCTCTTCTTGCTGTAGGTAGTTTATTTGTATATATGTGAAACAATATAAATGTATATGTAAAAAATAAAATTAATTAATTAAAAAGAAACTTGAATTTAGAATTTAGTACCGATATCAGATTCATCATTTCCCATACCAGCAGGGGGTTTACCTGTAAATCTCCATTTCATTTTAGTTGAATATGGGGAATTGACTGCCTGTAATTCTGAGTCTAGGTAACTTTACTTTGCATTGAGTAATTGCAGGGACTGTCTTTTTAATATTAAAATCAATGATAAACAGTGTGGGGCACTTTCTCTAAAAAGCATTGGTTAGCAAAGGGATATTCGCCCTTTTATCTGGGATTACTTGGCCAAAGGAGATATGTGGGCTTTGTTTGAAAGGCCTGTGTGGTTCTCATGTTAACCACTTCACTATGCATCTTTCACAGAATCCTGCTACATCATAGAAGCTGGAAGTTCTGATGTTCAGTGACGTCACAATGGACAGTCTTGGCTTGACTGGTAAGAGCTGCTCTGGACATGCATCTTACTTTCTTACCTGGAAGCAGTGAGACAGTCAAGAGCCAGGTGCTGTCAGAGCTGCTCTCAGCCGCTTCTCATCTGATGGATTCACCTTCCGTGTTGATTGGGGGAAGTGTGACCCTTGTACAGTTTTTCATGTCAGTGTTTTTGTGTGTAACATTTTAATCTTCATCAAGTAAGTTGTCTTCTTAAAGAATAACAAGTTTAAACTGCTCAGAATCTCTTATTTAATTATAGTGTGTGATATTGGTCCGAGCCAATCGGTTGAAGTCCTACAGATTTAAAAATTACACACCTAACGTATACCTAAGTGGTTGATCTACCTCGAAGCAGCTTTTCATACTGTGTTAACCTTAGGTAAAAGATGAATCAGCAGCCATTATTACCTAATAAAAATAAAGTCAAGTGTGTGGCTGCATCATGAAACCACTTAAAAGATTAAAATCACATAATGAAGGAAAGGTTGGGTTTTTAAAATATGTACACACAAATTGTATCATTTGAAACAATGTATTCTTTTGTACAAGTTATTTTTTAAATTTAAAATAAGCCAATAGTACTTCAAAGTTAATATTAGTAATAATCATATCTGGAGTTTTCCCAACCTGGGTATACAATGTATGATTAATGATACATGAATACTGTATGGTGAATGGCTGTCTTAAGATTATAGATATTAGTGTGAATTAACATGAGTAAATATATTAAATAGTCTGATTATAGTTTTTAAGAGAGAAACTTATTTAACTTTCTGGTTAATTGGAAATTAATGTGTTTAGAATAACTTCATATACTTTGATCTTTGAAGAAGTATATTATTGAATGTTGCTCTTATATTGTTTTTAGCCTTCTTTTGAATGTCATTGTCTAATATTGAACACCTGGTAAAAACAGTTTGCTCTAATATGTATTTACTATAAGCACATTTAAGCACCAACAAAATCTTAATGTGAATAAGAATAGGATTTTGTTACTGTTTTCCCTCTACATTGCACCATCTTTTAAGCTCATATTTATTAGTGATACAAATTTTGGCTTAAAAAAGGCCAGTCTTCATATAATTATGCTTTTACTGAGTCAGCAGAATAGAGTATGGGATAGTCAAGAGTTCATTGGAAAATACCCTCTGTCGTCTTAATTGCTAATCCAAAGGAGAGTTTAGGAAGGCCTAAAGAAAATTAAAATCAGGACAGTATTCTGAGTACCTTACATATGAGTACCTATTCAGAACATAACACACAGGCCATTTCATGACAGTTTTGACTAACTCGTCATGTGACCTACGATTTCTGAATGAATGGTGAATTATTGTAGTGAAAGTGCATTGCATTGACTCCAAATAGAAATAGTACAGAAATTCAAATTGTTAAAAAGTTTAAGATGACATTTTATTTGAAGATGTGCTTCTAGTTTATGCTTATATTTGTATTTATGCACTCATCTTAAATACAGTAATAAGAAACAGAAAAGATACCCTATAAAACCAAGAGTGATCTATTGACAAATGGATGCCAGAACCTAGTAAATCCAAGAAGCATATCAGTCAAACTTTCTCATCATATCAGGAAACATGGCATCACATAGGTAGACATGGTGTGGGAGAAGTATTTGACAGTCCTACCTCTAGATCCCTAGGCAGCAGGGAAAGAGAGTGTTTGTGGGCTTGGCATGGGCTTCTGAAACCCTAAAGCCCATCCTCTATAACTCACCTCCCCAAGAAGGCCACACCTCCTAATTCTTTCAAATAGTGCCATTGCCCAAGCAGTCAACTACATGAACCTAAGGGGGACATTCTTATTCAAACCACTACATCAAGAGTTCCCATATTTTCATGGCACATCACGGTAAAAATTATTTTCCTCTTTGGTTTACAGTTCCATATCTGTTCTTGCTCTTAATTTGGGCAACAAAGCTGAAAGGGCATTACCTCATGAAACACAGTCTTAGGGTTGAAAGAACAGTAACCATAGGTCTATAGCTGTAAAATGATCTCGTGGAGTGATATATGCCACTGTCTTTCATATTGCATTGTCTAAAACATACTCAGTCAGGGGGTGCCCTTGGGAGTGGTGAGAGTGAAGAACACTTGCTCAGGAGGGGCCGTATAAATTCTGACTGTTATGTCTGAAATCCCATCTACTGCTTTTCTCAGTAGACAGGGTGTACGTAGGTTTAAAATCCCAAGAAATTCTTCAGTAGGTGCATGTGTTTAACAGAAAATTACCCAAGCACAAATCCATTTCTTATGTGGAATACTATCTCTGCCAAATATAAGAAATGAAGAGCTGCCGTGATTTCTAACTAGTTCTTTATGTTAAAACTTCAGAACTTTCCTCATCACTTTCTTACATGGATATACAATGTAGGTTATTGTTTAATGACTAGTTTGAAAATGAACAAGTATTGCTGCAGCCTGGAACTTTCTGCAGTTTGCATATAGAGTTAGGAAAGTGTAATACACTCATAAGTTTCTCACTTAAGTTTAAGTTATTAAACTGCTTTTTGAGGAAGGAATTCAAATATACACCCAAGGCTGAGCTTGAATTCCTCCTCCTCCTATCCCAGCCTTCCATGTGCTGAGATTAATGGTGTGCACCATTTCTTCCCCCACAGAGCTTTATTCATGCTGTTGATATATACCAAGAGAGAGAGAGGAAATGAATACTTTGTTTTCCTGTGTAATAATTTTACCAGATTGATGGTAGCCAAATGCCTCTGGATTGTTAAGCTCAATTTCAAGAATAATTTTAGAGGTGAAAAATACAAGCTACAGATGGAGCTGTTTTCTATACCAAAGAATGATATTGAAACATGAAATATATTTTCTAAGTTATTTAATCCATAAATAAGAAATGTGGTTAATTATGGTCCAAAATTCTTAACAGCTTTGTTACCTTTGAGATAGGAAACATTTGAAATTAACTAATTTATAATTTTATATCATGCAGTCACTGTCTATGAAAATGAGGCTCTTATAAATGAAGATATTAAATCTAAGAACTTGAAAAACAGAGAACCAGAATAATTAATATAATAGAGGAATCGTATCATAAAATAACTTCCTGTATATTCTTTGCTATCTAGGAATAACAATATTTGAAAATTAGGTTGAAGAATAAGCGAATTGTGTTTCTTAGATTACATGTTTGTTTACTCTTGTCAAGATAACTCACATTTATTTTTCAAGGCAGCTTTTTTTTCTTTGTAAAACAGTTGGGAATTCAAACAGATAGTTGGCATATATTCAAGGTTCAGACTAACAGAAAAAAATTAAATTTGTGTATGTGAAATAATACAGTGGAAATCAAAGACCTCAAGTCTTATCTCTACCTGCTTTTTCTTATCTTGTCTTTTCCCACTGTTTTCTGAGGGCAGCTGTATCAGTCATTTTTGTCATCACTGTGACGAAATACTGTCTGGAGGCTGCTCAAGGGAGAAGAGGGTTGCTTTGGCTCATGGTGGGAAGAGTCCAAGTCCCTCATGGTGGGGAAGGCATGGCATCTAGGCTCCACTGGTTACATCATCTCAGTGGACCAAGTTGCAGAGAGAGAGAGAGTGGGCCACAGCTAGGCCCTGTCACATAAAGGTTCCACAGCCTAAAACAGCACTACCAGCTGGGGAGCACATATGTGGTACACAGACCTTGAGAATCTTTGCATCCAAGCTAAAGCAACAGTTAAATATAGTTGTTTGAAGTCTTCGAGTATTAGCCTAGATGCCATTCACTGTCTGTAGTGCTACCTTTTATGATAGTGCACATCAAGTAGATTGGCACTTGGTAATAAGTAGTATATTTACCTGTTGGATATTGATGTAGCATCATTTATTTATTTTTTATTGGTTGGCTTTGTTGATATATGTTTGTGTATACATTCTGCATCCTTAGAATAATTCAGTCTCTGATTTGACATCTGTCTAAAACAAAATATAATCAAAAGGCAATAAACCATTGAGTTAAAACACCATGCAAAAAGAAATTTAATTTGAAAATTTACCAGTTCATTTCTATATTCATAAATTAGGGATAAACTGTGAGCAGTGATCTTATTCTATAGATGTCAACTTAATTGGTTAGGAATAATTTTTAACTCTTTTGTCTACTTTTGATTTTAGTTTCCTCTAAAATCTATTTATTCTGAAATGATTCAAACTTGAAAACAGGGAGAGGAAGGATAGTGGGGCAGACATAAAGTAGGGGTAGGCTTTCTTTGACAAGGTTTTGCAGCGCGTTTCCCAGTGATCTGACTTCTCACCGAGCTTGTACAGGCTCTACAGCCTTTCAGTAGTGCCCCACGGGGGACACAGAGCCTTGATCTGGTGAATCTTTAGGGTACATTTTAGATCCTAACTGTAGCAAGATGAAGGCTGTAATATTTCTATCACAGAATTCATGTGCATTTCAATATAACATGTGTACTGCGTTAACTGGGCACTCTGTTCTCATGTCAGTTTTGTATGTGTGATTATGCACATGCAGTTTTTCATAGGACCTCTTCAAGCGGTTAAGAGGCTTAAACTTATCTTAGAGAGTCTGTGTATGGTGGTGCTATCGTTACCTGCAAACAGTGTCTAGCATGTGGAAGTTGCTCTAGAAACACTTGGCAAATTAGTATTATCCAAATTTATGTTCTGTTTAATACTATATTCCCTTAAATTTGGTGTTAGTAAGAACCCCCCAGGTTAGTTAATTATTTTATACTTATATAATACTTGTTTTCTTTCCGGTTGAATTCAGGATGGAGGAGTATTCTTTAAATGAAAGGTTTTTGTATGCCTGTAAGTTTTCAGTTAGCTTTACAATCATTAAATGTTAGTGGCTCTGAGAACTTAAAATGAATAGCAAATCAACTGTGAATACCTCTTGGCTCATTTTTCATGAGCACTTAATCAGCAAGTGTTTGCTAAGACATGTTACCCTTCTAATAAATTATTCTGTGACTTCACTGTGGCCTTGCAGGTGGAACATGTGAAGGTTGAAGTATTAATAATATAAGTAAGTTAATGTAATTTGGGCCATATTCCTGAAAGGTTGACCAGAGTCAGCATTTTATATTTAGGCTGTTTTCAAAAGGATCTGTAAAGATGATAGTCAAGAGCATTGTGTGTTGACTTTATATTGAATTCTATAACTTGTTGAATTTAACTTGCACTTCTGCCTGTATTACTAATTTTAAAAGACAAGTGAATTATGCAGTTACTTAATTGTTCTTTAACATTGATGTGAGGCCCCTTATTGCCAAGTGCCTTCTTATCATGAACGCTTTCACTTCAAGTCATGGTTTACAGTCCTAGACATTGTCACAGGCCCTGGAAGCACATGCTTCTTGAAAGCCAGCTGGATGTAGAGACACTGGCTTCTGTTTAAGCCTTAGCTACTGTTATGTGGTAAGCAGTGTCTGTATAAATTTGCTACTCTAGTTACATGGAAGAATTATCAAATCGGAGAGACAGTAAGACCTACATCATGTGAGAAATATGTGCAGAGTTGTATGTACTCATCTGCGTGCCTTGGTATCACCCAGATGGACATATGTGACACTCTATGGTGGCCATACAGTTTTTGAATACCAACTGTGATTCAGCTTTGTTGGCCTTACAGATCATCAAGTAAGTAGAAGAGTCAATAGAGAAGGTTTAGTAGCAGCATCACTGTCAATCCCAGTAATACCAGACTTCCTCCTATAGCAATTGCTTTATCGACCAGTTGAAGGACAGAAGCACACAGGAGGATATTTTTCGGTTCATTTGGTGAAGTGAACTTTTAAATGATGATAAAGTGTTCAGATTTGGTAGTTTAGTTTCTGCTGTTAAAGTGATGATTTTTTTCTTTTTGTGTTTTTTAATTAGCTTAAAAAGTAATAGGAATCCAAATAGCATTTTTATATGTACTTCATTTGTTGACCGCCCCCCCCCCCCTTCCTGATGTACTCTTTCCTACCCAGTCTTCGCCTACTTTGTTCTACTGTCTTCCCCAACATCCTTACTTCTTGCCACTTTGGGCCATTTCTAGTTTCCTAGCTTTTATCCAGTATATTTACTACCACCTATACCTGTGTTAACAGACACTGCCTTTCATCATATCATCATCATCATAATCATCATAATCTTTGAGATGGATTCAGTTTACAGACCACAAAGTAAATCTTTTTAATAAGGCTGTTATAATAGATCCTGTTGCTAGTAAAGGTGATCCAGTCACTTCCTTTTTATGAGTTTTAATTAATGATCAAAATCACATTTTAACTAATTTTCTTTGTGATAGAATATTTAACACATTTGAGTTTCTAAGTGCCTGTAAAATATACGTTAGATTGTTTTCTTTTCAGTGCCTAGAATAAATGTCCTTATTTGGTCCTGTAGAGCAAGCTTGAGGACCAAAGTTTGATGTACACTCTTTTTCTCCTTTCTTCCTTTTTTTTTCTTTTTCTTTTTTCTTTTTTTTTCTTTACCTTATATAGGGCTTAGCTTAGGCTTTCCCCAAATTAGCCTATATAGCTTTTTTTAAAAATTTATTTGTTTATTCACTTTACATCCTTGCATAGCCCCCTCCCTCCTTTCCTCCCAATACCATTCTCCCTCTCCCATCCCTTCTCTTCTGTTCCATGGAAAACGGAGACGCCCTACCCATCCCAGATCATCAAGGCACATCAGGACTGAGTTCATCCTCTGGCGCTGTGGTCTGGCAATGTCATCTCATCAGGGGGATGCGATCAAAAAACAGTCAACAGAGTCCATGTCAGAGACAGCCCCGTTCCCCTTACTAGAGGACCCACATGAAGCCTGAGCTGCTTATGGACTATGTTATGTAGAGGACCTAGGTCCAGTCCATGCATGATTGTAATCTTGGTGCCCGAGAGGCAGAGACTCCTGATGTTTGCTAGCCCAGCATCCTGACGTAATCATTGAAGCCTTAGGATGAAGAGAGGCCCTATCTCAGAAACACCCAGGAAGAGGGCTCCTGAGGAGCAGCACTGAAGATTGGCCTGTGGCCTCTATACACACACATGAGCAGACTGCATACTCATATGCCCACATGAATGTGAGCCCACATGCACAAGCCTGTAGAGTGCCAGTAGCATAATGGTCACTGCTGCTTTTTGAAAGTTAGTAAGCACGGGCAGAAACAATGACGTCTTATCACCAAATGGATCACATTTTTTGTGTGTTTTGTGTCTGAGCTTTAGGGTTATTTAAAATCATGTGCTGATTCTTGTGTCAGAAGGCTCAGGACTAAAGTCTGACTCAGCTGACTAAAAGTCTACCTCAGCTGGTCAGGATCAGCTGGTCAGGAAAGCCTGACATCCTGAATCCCACTTAGAGATGTCACTGAAATCATCACAGAGGAATGTTGTTTGAATTTATAATGAATAACTAATGTGTGGAAGGTGTGGTCCTTGGAAGGTTCTAGAGAACCTTGGGACATAGGATCTAGGTGAAGATAGTAAGTCGCTGAGGGACTTTCCTTGGGGCCTGTATCTTAACCCTAGCCTTTTTTCCCTCTGCTCTTCCTGGCTACCCTGAGGTAAGCAGCCTCTCTAGCTACATGCTCTTGCCACTGTGATACTTGCTTCAGGCAGGAAGCAGTGGATAGAGGTGACCTCAGGAACCCTAGGCCTAGAGTCGGGCTTCCTCTTGAACTGTGTCTCTTAGGTGCTTGTCATGATAAAAGGTCTGACTAACACAGGGAAATAAAGAGAAGCTTACAAAGTTATGTCAGTTTGATAGGATATTGGGTGAGGTTAAAACGTGAAATGTCAGTGAAATAACCAGATGCCAGAGGTCTTCAGAGTGTTAGGGTAAGTTGACTTTTTTTTTTCTCCTCTACAGGTAGATAAACTCCTGAAGAATTTTACTGACTAGAAAGGAAAAGAAATAAGGAGTGGGAAACTTGGTTTTAGGGTCTTTAGTGCTGTCTTTGTTTAGAAGAAATTTGTTGTAACAGGGTGTTGACAGTTGTAAACGACACTGTCATATTATGGAGGTTATAGTCTGGATCTTTGGTTTAGAAAATAATGACTACTTGGTGGGGGAGGTGTGTGTGTGTGTGTGTGTGTGTGTGTGTGTGTGTGTGTGTGTGTGTGTGTTCCTGGTATCAAGCCTAGGTCCTTGTATATTGTTGTTAGTCAGGCACTGTATCACTGAGCTACATCCCTGCTTGATATTTAGCTGTAAGGACTTCTGCAATGAAAATGTTCTGAAACATGCTTGCTACCATTTCGTTCTCCCCTCCCGCATGTATGTGAGTGTACTTAGTTATTGAAAAGCTAACCTTCACCCTCTTTCATCTGAATTCCAGGTCCTTGTCTCCTGGATGAACTTAAAGTTAGAGCTTGGCAGCACTTGTTTTGAGGGTGATTGTTCAGACAGTTGCTCATGTTCTGCTGAAAGCAGCACAAGCTGGTGTAGAAGGAGGAGAGGTGGTGGTCTGCATAGATTGCACTGGAAGTGGAGAGACAGTGGCCATGAGGCTGTGTGTATGGTATACCTTTAATTTTGCTGTTGTTTTGAGACAAAGTCTCACTGCATAACCTAGCTTGGCCTCCTGGTGGCTAGGGTCATAGGTGAGCACCGTCACACCTGGTGGGTACAGTTATAAATTTCAGATGAACATGGGTGAGAGTCAGAATGAGCTTAAGGTATCCTGTAAGGGAAAGCTAAGACTGACGCGTTGAAAACTGGTAACGGCGGGTACTATAGCTAGAAATCTATCTAAACCATAACTAGAAATGGCAAGACCTATTTGTGCACAAAGGAAAGCAAGACAAAATTGTCTGCTGCAGGAAAAAAATGTATGGCTAGGAAAGGCCGAAACATTTGAGTAATGATGAGTAGAATCGAGATAGGTTAAGTAAGTTTGGAGAAAATGGTTTCATCAACTAGAGAAGGTGGTGCTGTATGATGTTGAGTGACAGCCTTCATAAAGTAATCTATAAGTACTTAGAAATCTCTCTGAGGGAAACCTGAACACATCTTCTGTAAAGGTAATATTAATTTTTTTTCTTGGATGCTGCCCTTGACTATTTCAAATCAAGGCTTATCCAGGTGCTAATATCATTTCCTCACATGTACCGAGGTGAATTTTTTTTAAATGTCATCAGTAAGCACACTTCCTAAACGCTTCACCCACAGGACTTGCATTACTATAATTGGCATTGCAAGGAGGAGAATAATGAGCTCCCTGTTGTTGCCAGCTTTTCTTTTACACCAAGTGCAGTAACATTTTACATGAAGTCTACGCTTCATAAGAATCCTTTTGAAAACTCTTTGCCTGTATGTGCAATTTCTGGGCTCAGAGGCAGCTAAGGAGTCACTTGTTTTCATCTCCAGGCAGTGGTGGTAAACACATAAAAGATACACTCCAGGTAGTAACAGTATCTGTAAGGATTAAAACTGCAACTTTTATTTACACTATGTGCAGTGTATATACATATACATATACACTGTCTATATATGTATATGTATGTATATCATATGTGTATCATTGTTGTTGTTGTTGTTAATATTATTATTATTATTACTTGAGGCATGGTCTCCCAATGTAGTTCTGGATGACCTGGAATGCCCTATGTAGACCAGGCTTGCCTCAAACTCAGAGAGATATGCCTGCTTATGCCTCCTAAGTACTAGTATTAAAGATATGTGTTACCATGCCTGTCTGTATATATTTTTATGCTTATAGTTTCTCCATCAAAGTTTCTACAGTGATCTTTTAGATATAGGTACTCATTTTTCTATTTAATATATTAAGGAACTGAAAATCTCAGGACAATTAAAATACAAAAATGAAATTTGTGTCTAGTGTCTTGGACTTTTAAGGACTATATTTTGTACATGCCCATGCAACTTTATGATGTGTTTGTTTTGCCATTTTTGATGGCAGCATTCACCCTAGAGTGGAAGCACACTGCCTCATTCTTACAGTTTCTTTTCTGTCAGCTTGGAAGAATGTACTGACACTTTATTGGCTCCAGTAATCACACTGGCATTTGTTACTGCAGACTAACTCAGTTAGCTGCTTTATACGTATATTGTTGTTGTGGCTGTTGTTACAATTACATTTTATAAGAGAAGGGCTTGCTATATGTAACCTAGCAATGCCTTAAATTTGATGTCTTCCTGCCTCTGCCTCCTAAATGCTGGAAGCGTAAGTGTCTATCACTGTGCCAAGCTAAGGGAGGAGCAAATATCTATCTCAAACTATTTAAGTTGTGATGACTACTCCACCAGTGGAGTCTGAACCCAGTTCTTCCAGTGAGACTCTTAAGTAGCTCTTTTTCATTCCCATTGTTTCAGATGTAGGAAGTAAGGCATAGAGTTTATCTGCCCCAGTTTACACTGCTGATTGGTAACAGAGCAGGGATTCAGACTCCATTTGGCCTCTGAGTGCCTGTAAATCATCCTTATATGTTGCTATATCCCATTTACATTTAGTGTGCAAGTAGTATGTGTTTTTAACATAAACGTATAGATACAGAACTGGTATACTGGCTTTAATGAGAATGGAAATGATATATTAGAAATGCAGTGCTTCCGAATGACACAGTCATAGAAACCAAAAGGGTCATTTTACTGTGACAAAGACATTCCCTTATAAGAGTTCAAGGGTGACTTACTGTCTAGTGACTGTCTTAATTGACATCCTTCTTAAATATTTCTGCAATTTTGCTGATTATAACTAATAGAAAACTATTTACCTATGTGTGACATGCATAGTACCACTAATCTTTATACCCCAGGCTTCAAAATAATAGGATTAACTTTTAGAATTGATATAGTTATTAAATTTATTAAAAAAATTAACTTGGGGACTGACTAAAATTCTTTGGCTTTACCAAACAAAATGCATAATAATACAAGGATCAGAAAACATTGTCTTTTTAAAAACAAGGAGGTTAAGTGGACCATCTCAGTTCTTTTCCCCACCCCCTTTCTTTTCTTTCCTGTATTGTCTTTATTTCACAAAACATACATTAAACATTGATTAGGATTCTTCTCTCAGTACCCAAAGAATGAAAAGTAATCCCAAGTATTATCCAAAAATGGAATTTGAAAAAGCAGCAAGGAACTAGTAAAACCTAGTCAGTCACTAGAGGGCAGAGAAGTACTATATTTTTTCCCTACTTGAAATTTTCTCTTTTAAAAATTGCTGAGCATGATAGAAAACTATATTGATGCACAACTGAATAGGAGGGTTTTTTTGTTTTTGTTTTTGTATTCTTATTGTCATGTAAAATCCAATAATGTGTTTCACACACTTGTATTGAAGGAGCTTTTCTGGTAGTGGCAGTGACTGCTTTTCAAAGGGTGTAAGTATCACTCAAGAGGAAATACTGCTGGTACACAGTGTGGCCGTGTATACGTGGAGTAGTCTGAAATGGTACTGAGTGGAGATGGTTAGGTGCAGCTTTGAGAGAGTTTTAGCATGTTAGCATTGCTTGTCTCTGACATTCCACGCAAGTGTGCTGTGTCTTCGCATATTTCTGGTCAGTTGAAATATATGGGTCATTAATTAAGACCTTGAAATTTGAAAGTTGTAAAATCAAGTGAATCAATTCTAGTTCTCTTAAATTTTTTAATATTTGATCTGGTTACTTCACTCAATTTTGTTTCTGTTTTAAATTTTCTATCATTCTTAGTTACTTTCATTGTGGTTTGGTTTTTTTCTCATATATTGTAAAATATTCTTAGTAACATACTTTGTTCATTGTCCTATAGGATAGAAAAATTACCTGAAATTATACAGAATTTGAATTCTATTTAATAAAAATTTATATTAATATAATAAACATTTCTAATAGGAACAACACTGGATATCAGGAAAATACTGGATTTTGGAATGAGATTTGATGCTCTAGTTATTCATTTGTTTGTGACCTTGGGCAAGTCACATTACCTTGAAGGCCTTCACATTCAAAATTGGAAAGATAGCATTGTATCAGGATGGGTTGCTTTCAGCATTGTGTGCGGACCTGGTGACGGTGAATGTTGACGGGTGAAGGTACATGCTCCAGGACACCTCAAGTTACTTTTGCACAGTTGATTGTATGACTAGTTTACTATCACTGGGACTAGGTTGCTTTGTAACTAGTACCACAGATATGGACTCCAAACCAAAACCCAAGTTACAGTTGCAGACTTCGCTTCTGTCTCTGACTCTCTATGGATGCTTAATCCCTGCTGACAGCCTTTCCACTTCATTGCTGTCCTCTGGTGATCTTCACACTGCCTCTCTCTGTGTTTCTCCTGACTGTCTCTGGTCTTTCTCTGTTTTTCTTATCCCAGGCACCCTCAGGAAGACCCCAAGCCTCTAGCAGATGATATCATCTCCAGCATGTTGTAGATGTGGAGGATTCCCTTGGATATTGAGAAATACCAGAGGCGAATTGTTCCACTGTAGTAAGTCAATCAGCATTTATATAGTGACTTCTGTTCAGAGTGCAGTTGGTGATACCTTGGGACAAACATAATAAGTTAGAGTACAGGGCAAAAGATACAGGCTTGTCCTTTCTTCTTGGGGGATCTTGTAGGTTGGCCTCACATGCAATTGAAGACGTTTTTAAAGCCGACAAATAAGTATATAAGTGAGTTGCTTTGCTTATATGCTAAAGAGACATATGGTTAATGCTCTATGGAAATCCAGGTGGTATTAGCCAAGTTTCCTGTTAACATGTGTGTTTGAAATATGATTGGAAGATCAGCAAGGAGAGTATGGAAGTAATTTCTGCAGGGCTCCGGCTAGTGTGCTCACTTGCCTCAGGGACTCTCTACTGGGATGGTAGTCAAAGGAGCTTGATAAGTTTTGGCCTAGCAAAACTGAACTTTGTGTTCACTTAGAGAAAGGAGTTAAGTCAAGATGCTATTTGTTGCGACTTTTAGAGCTTAGAATTTAGGCTAAGCTGTGACTATGGTTAATAAGTAAAATGTTATGATGATGTCAGCACAGACTCTTAGAACATTCAGGATACAAAGGTGAAATGGTGATCCTGTATATAGCGTGTCTGTTTTATTTTCATTCTGGACATTATTTTTGCTGTTGTATTTAGCAGCGCTACCTAGTACATATACCCTGGTTTTCAGAGTTGGGTTCATAGTAAATCCTAGTGAAGCTAGCTTTGTTACACCAGGCAACTGCTTAATGATAGAGCAATTTAATTTCCTTGTCTGCAAACTACAGTTGAAAATATTTACTTTAAACAGTTAAATGAATTAAAGGATATTATTTTTATAAAGTTCTAATTACCCATTACTTGTGGATACTTAAAGATAACTTTAAAATTGTTTGTTAAAATAATGGGTTGTTTCTGACAGCTTTCTAAAAATAGAATTTACCCCACAGTTCTTACCAAATGCTAACATATATGTATATATTTTAAATATATGCACATTCTATGGAATATTTGGAATATTTATAGCATGTAACTAAAGTACGAAGAATAGCATGAACTTGAATGACTGAGCACCTAGCCCAGCTCAGGAAATAAACATTCTAGTGTCTATTAGTTCACTGTGTGCTCTGCCAGGTTTTACCTCCTTGGTGTTGGACATAGGACTTCCATGCTCTATTTAGTGTTTTTTACTCATGTATTCTCAATATGAAGTATTGCTAGTGTTTGAGTTTTCTCCTGTGATATCTGTTCTTCTTGACATCATGGTTGAGTCATTTCTGGTCATACTTATAAATCATGACTAGAGCTGTTTATAGCCTTACATTGTTATGAAAAAGCCCCTTCACTTTCTTTTGATGCCTGTTTAGGCTGCTACTATTCAGTGTATGTGTGTTAACATGGAGAAAAACTATAGAAAAAAGTTCTGAAAAGTTATGTAGATTTCCTTCCTAGGTGCATACTGCTTGTCTTGGTACATGTGCAGAGCTTCTGAGTCCAAGATACACCCAGCTTCAAACTCAGCAAAATAATGGGTTTTCATAGACTTGCATCAGCAGTGTCATTGCTCCCTCCCTCTTTGTCCTCAAGTTCTCTGAAGTTGTTAGATTTCTGCTCAGATTATTGCCATATCTTTGTCCTTTGAGGATATTTCTGTTTAGGAGCCAAAGTTAAAAAAAAATGGTTTTTGTTCTTAGTTTTATTTTTTTGTGATACTGTCTTAACAATAAGCTTTGTAATCTTCACTTTTAAGTTAGTTCTGTTGTAGCAGTGACTTGTGTCTCTGTTTAGCAGTAGTCCCAGATCTTCTTTACCATCTTCAAATGGCTGTCAATGTTTGCTTAACAAAGGCTTTTTCTCCAGAAAAAAAAAAAAATATATATATATATATAGTGATAACACAGAGCCCACTTATGATGAATGAAAAATGTCAGCTGTTGACTTCTCAAGACACTATATGCAGAGAAATATATACATTTTTACAAATTTCTCTCCCTCAGTTTGAGTAGAGATAGAGAGGGACAGCAGAAGATTTCTTACCAGCTGCAGGGATTTGATAAGCTTGTGTTCTCTTTGCCTCTAGAAAGTTCTAAACCCTCGAGCATATGACTCCAAGTACACTTGCCAGTCTTCCTACTTATGTCCTTCACCCTCTTTTCACTTTCTTAGGAATGCTTCTGGTATCTAATTACGTTTTAAACAGCTCATTCTGACTTAGTATACAGAGCTGTTGTTAATGTGATATGAGTAGTACTCAGTGGTCTGTGACTTTAGGTGACAGCTGTGGTGTTTTATGTCTTGTTGGGCGCATCCGCTTCCTGAGCTTCCTAGGGAAGCTTTGACCTCCTAGGGTGGTCGAGTACCAAAATACTTAGTGGTTGTTTCTCGTATATAGAAAGGAAAGATGTAAATTCGGTATTCATTCATGTATCAGGCCTCTGTTGGGCGACAGTCACTTCACTAAATGTCTCCCTGGGGGGAAAGCCGGTGGGGGGGGGGGATCATGAGTATTGAAAATAGTTATTTGTAGGTGACTAAGTTAAAGCACAAGCAAATAACATATTCTTGAACTTCACTCTTGAAAATTATACATCTAATAGTTAAAATGGAAAAAAAAAATTGTTGCTGTTTGGTCTCTGTATCTGCAGCCTGAATGTATAGTCCTAACTGGGTTTAGGTCTGTATTTGCATCACAGCAACCTAAGCTGTGTCTCATAACTGTAACACACAGCATACATTAGACTTTTCTTCCTTTCCTTGTTTAGGATTGGTTTGTTCTAGAGAGAATAAATCCCCCCCCCCTTTTTTTTTACAGCAAGTATAAAGAGTGCCTTTGACTTTCCTACTGCATTCTTCAGAGCTAAGGCTTGAGTTCTGCCCTCTCGCCTCCACTTCTCACCCCCGTTCCTGTGGCTGTGAACGGAGTGACCCATCCTGTCCTTTTTAACTTGCTGGACCAGATAATCTCAGGTTTTTCCTCACAATCACTCCATTTACCGTTTCTTAATTGTATTAGCCTTTCCTGGAGTCGTGGGTCTGTGTCTCTGTTGCTGGAAGCAAGTTATTTCCTGGCTTTCTGTTCTGGTTCTTCACCTCGCAACTCCCTTTAAGTGGTACAGAGAGGCTGGTCCTTTTCTTGCTACCCTTGCTTGGTCTTCCCATGCGTCTTAAAGCTGGGCTCTTCCAATTATTATTTGACAGTTTCAAGCAAGCTTTGTTTGTAAGCCCCTCTGGACTAAGCAGCAACAGGACATGATGCCAAAGGTTAGGGTGCAAAGGATAGTGGACACTGAACATCTTAGCTTTCTGTATATCAGTAAGTCTCTCTCTCAAAGGTCCTAATGGAAAGCTCAGTATTTGACCTTTAGCCCAGATCGAATAGGTCTCTTTTGACCTTCAGGGATAGAAAATAATCTGATCTTATTAATGTTATTCATCTGCTTTTTGAAATCCCCATGCGAGTTTAACACTATCTAGATCAAATAGTAAGGCAAGGGGACAATTTTTAAAGTAAAAGACGAAAGATTTAATGAAGGATTTCATTTTAATAAAATTCACTTATATCTAAATCAAGTTTGGGATTGAAAAAATCATATTAATTTTTTAAATACTAGATTTTTTATCATTAAAAGTATAGTTGTTAGCCTCCTACCTGTAGCCTTCATGTACCGAAAACACCTGAGATCTACTATTGGACAGCTCCAGGGGTAAAAAAACAGATGGTGAGCATTCACCCTTACCAGCTGCTTACTTAACCAAACTCTAAGAAAACACATTTTTCCAAGTGTTCACTTTTCTGAAAATGCTGTTAGCCATCCTATCTGAAGAACAGATTAGTTTTGTTGCTTAAGAATGCAAGGAGAAAAGCATGCTTTTGTGCCTGCAAAAGAAAAATGGGAGAAGCTACACGAACTGAAAACTTTACTGATAGGAGAATGCTTTTGCTAGCAACTCTTGTATTGTCTCTTTGATTAATGTAAAATGCTTGGCTTGTTAAGTATGCACATTAATATTTCAAATTATTTGTATAAGTTTCTTTTATACTATTAATTCACTTAGCATTTTATTAATTTAGTTCGGTTTCAGAGTGCTTTGCCAAACCTACAGCTGTAGTTTAGTATTCTTAATTTAATGTCCTCTGAAAGGACATAGCCCCCCCTTATTTCAACTGCAACAGATATTAATAATAGACTAGTATTACTAACAAGTTGGAGCATCTATAAATACAGTGGAGAGATTAATAAGTGTATAAATTTTTGATAGAAAAATTTTCCTAAGGAAGCTACCAATGCTAAATTAAGAATAAAATTCCAGTTATGTATTTAACTCTTACTCTTATTTTACAGCTGTTACACAGCAAATCTGGAAGTGAAAATAAAAGCTCAAAGTTGACCTGCGTGTAATTAATTATTCAAGTAATTATGCCAAAAGTAGATTTATTTGTATTATTAAAAAGCATTTGTTATGTAGTTTCCAACTGCATCATAAAATGTAGCTCTTAGTGGGACAATATTCATTTAGTCCAAGAGTTCACATGTAGGTAAGAAATTTGTGAATAGAAGTGAGCGGTGAATCCCTAAAGTTAATTTCCCAATATGTTACCATCATCCATTCTGATACCTGTAAAATCTACATTTCTAAAAGGCTTCCTAGGTTTTATTGATTAAAAAAAATAAGTAAGTATATTACAGAGATGACACCTTAAGACTGCTCATTGTTCTGGAGAATAGTGTCCTCAAGGATGCTTGCCTGGACACCAGCACATCTTAAAAAGGGTTTTCTTCTGCATGTCTGCCAACCCACTTCCTCCTAACTCTATGATTGTGTATGCTTCTTTCATACTCAGCCAGCTGATACTTAACTTCCTTTCTCGGTGTCTGCCAAGCACTGTGTCTCCTTTGAATGCTGGCATCATTGCCCTTAGGTTAAAGTCTGCTCTGAGCTTAGATTTTGGCTGCCTTTGAAAATCCATTTATGGTTATTTGCTGCTGTTTAACCCTTACACATCACCTACAGATAAGTTTGTTATAATTAAGTAGGTAGAGGTGCTGCCTCTGTGAATCACATGCTACTCAGTAAATTAGGTATGTTTTTATCACTTAGTAACCTACCAGCTGCTAAGAGCCACACTAGACCCAGGGAAGGCAGTGCTCTGGAAATCTGAGTCAGGTGACCTTTAGATTGTTGGGTCTAGTTGGGGGAGGCCAGCAAGCTCCCAGGATCTGCCTGTCCCCATCACCACAATGTTGTGGTAGCTTGGGATTGGAACTGAGGGCCTCGTGCTTGTGTGCAAGCCATCTCCCCTGGTTGCATAGTTTTGACTGAATTAATAAGAATAAATTGAAACTTTGTTTTGAATGGGATGCCAATCTTGGTTTAATTAGTTTGCAATTAAAAACAACATGTATCATAGGGGTTTGGAGAAGTTAGGTACTAATACCCACTACTGACACTGGCAACATGTCCATCTTCTCCACTCTATCCCCCATAGAAGGCATTCTGGTATTGTTTTTTGTTGTTGTTGTTTTGTTTTGTTTTGGATATAGTGGTGGAGAGTTCTTTTCTTCCTTTTAAATTGGTGGTGTTGCTGATGATGTTGTTGTTTTAATGTTACTTCTTTCTAAAAGCAGTTTCCCCTAAACTCTTGTTGAGTAATATCTATATTTCAAATTACTGTTTAATCTTTAAGTATGTTAGATGGATGCCATTTTGTTGAGGTTTTTTTTTCCTATTTCTTTTCTCTCATTTTTATTTCTCTTTGTACAACCTGCATTTCTTTCAACAAAAGTGGCTTTAGGATCATAAACAAGATGCAACTGTCTGAAATATGTTCCTTGACTCATCTGGGCATCCTGTAGTTATCCAACAAAAGTTATTTGATTTGGGGGTAGTGTCAAG
Source organism: Acomys minous (assembly GCF_964271855.1). Classification (NCBI taxonomy): domain Eukaryota; kingdom Metazoa; phylum Chordata; class Mammalia; order Rodentia; family Muridae; genus Acomys; species Acomys minous. The sequence continues at coordinate 43,131,587 of NC_140492.1, forward strand.
AAACCAAACAAGCATTCAAGTTCAGTCGTGGCAGCTCTGGTAATTGTGTGTGCCTACAACTGCACGTCTTGATCACTTGTAGTGCATTCTGATGCTGAGCTTTACAGAGCTCTGAGCTCACTGTTGAGACTGTTAATAAGAGAGCCAGGTGTGACAGATATCAGTATTTATTCTGAATTTTAATCCCCAAAGGAAAAATCAAATTTTCATCTCAAGATTGACTTGTAAAAGCAAACATCAATATTGTAACTAGATGAGAAAAAAAACCTGTGTATGTTATTTAGTGAAAAGCAGTGAATACTTTTTTTTTCACCAGAGAAAATCAAAGAATGAAATGGACAAAGCCAGAAGCACACTGAGAATGATATCCCAGAAGACTTTTAGGAACTGTAAAATTGAGTGCAGCAATATAAAACTATTCACACATTTTATTAGATTCATATAGAGCGGCAAACTGATGGTCTCTTTGAGTTGTAAATATTTATGTAGGGAAAGAATATTACATCCCCAGAGTAACTAAATATTCACAGTGGAGGGTGCATTGAAGTAATAAATAATATATTTAGAAATGTAAGTTAATTTTAGGATTTTATTTTTATCTTTTTTCCCTGGAAATCTTACATTTTCAAAGCTTGGCTTGTGATTCTCTATCTCTGACAGGCACAGGGAGATTAATGTGTTAGGGGAAGGACTCCACACCAGATGCTAACAGTACGAAGAGATGTGCTGCCTTTCATTTGCTCGTTGTAGAGCCGTGTTCATGTGGCTCCACTGTGGGCCTGAGTGCCAGCGCAGATGCCTTGCGTTCACCTGTGTCTTCACCTGAGCTTCCTGAATATGTAACAAGTGGATTGTCTTACACATCCATGTAAGACTCAGCACAGACTATCTAGGAAAGAGTCCTTACGTTTAAATTACAATCTGCAGAGTAAATATTGGTAGGATTTGACCTTTTCATAGAAAATTCCTCGCTGTGTACTCTGAACTGAAGGGGATCTAGGGTAATGTGACACCAATTTTCAAACCTAAGTTAAACGTGCTGTTTCAGGGAAGGAACCTAAGTGGGAAGCGTTTGGTGGCTACTTTGAAACTTTAGAATGCATGTTTTTGAGTTTGTGTTGTCCTATGAACAGCTCTTCAAGATGACATCTAAGTGTAAGAGAGCCTCTCTCTCTCTCTCTCTCTCTCTCTCTCTCTCTCTCTCTCTCTCATTGAATTCACAGTGATCCACCTGCCTTTGCCTCCCTGAGTGCTGGGATTACAGGCGTGTGTGGGGCCTGGCGCTCTCTCTCTCTCTCTCTCTCTCTCTCTCTCTCTCTCTCTCTCTCTCTCTCTCTCTGTGTGTGTGTGTGTGTGTGTGTGTGTGTGTATTTTTAAATCAAGTGTCAGTCATAGCAATGGGTGCTCAGTACATGTGATGGTCCATACGTTGGTGACAAATACCTGAGCAGAAAATACTTATAAGAAAGATATTTGGGGGGGGGGGGCAGGATTTCAGAGGCTTAGTTCAATGTGTGTTTGATCTCTTTGCTTTGAGCCTGAGGCAAAGTCAAGCATTATGGTGGAGGAGGAGGAACGAGGCAGCTGAATTGCTTACCACAAGTCACCTGGGCAGCCCAAGAGTCCAGAGGGGGCAGGACAGGTGTATTTCTTTAGAACATGGCCATTGGCCTACTTCCTTCAGCTACATCTGACCCCCACACCACAGCATTTTTTGATTCTGTCAAGTATTTAATCTGTTGACTACATCAGACCCTTCAGAATCCAGTCACCTTTCAAAGACTGTATCTACTAGTTGGGGCCAAATCTTTAACCCAGCAGACTTTAGGGAAGGGGCAAGTACTTTGTATTCAAGACCTAATTAATGTACATTTATTTTTCATGTTCAAAGACTCTTTGTCATTTTAACAATGCGATTTTAATGCAATTGAATTTTGTGCTTCTCTGGGGAAAATGTCAGTGATTTGCTTTTTAAACAATACTAAACTTAAGTTGCCTTAAAAATGGAACTTTATGATTTTTTTGGTGATGAATGAAAAGAAGTTTTGTGGGTGACTTTGTATTCAGCTCAGCTGTCTTAATCTTGGACTTGTTCTGCAGCTGGAGCAGATTTCCTAATTTTGACCTGAATTTATTTCAGTGGGGGAAGTTAAGTTAGATAGTCTGTAAATTTATTCTAACTCTGTAATTCTATGGTCGTTTTGAGTGAAGAATTGGAGTTTTAGGGTTTTTGCTTGTTTGTTGTCGTTTTCTATAACAGAATGCCACAGTCTGGGCAATTTATAAAGAAAATATATTTTTTTCTCTTGGTCCTGAAGCCTGGGAAGTGCAGGTGAAGATGCTAGTGTCTGACAAGGGTCTTCTCTCCTCTTCCTTTCCCGCTCTCTCATACATAATAGTTTAGTTGATTTCACATCATGAAACCTAATCGATTCTCAGTCATCCCAGGTCTGTCCCTCACCCTTGTAGAGTGCCCCCACTCCCAAAGAAGGATGAGAAGAAAGAAGGAGGAGGAGGAGGAGGAAGAAGGAGAAGAAGAAGAAGAAGAAGGAGGAGGAGGAGGAGGAGGAAGAAGAAAGAAGAAGAAGAAAGAAGAAGAAGGAAGAAGAAAACGTAGAAGAAGAAGAAAACGTAGAAGAAGAAGAAAACGTAGAAGAAGAAGAAAGAAGAAGAAGAATCAAATTTGTGTTGCCATATACTCACTGGAGCACAGTCAAAATCCCAGTGGCCAGCCCCTTAAAACAGAGGCAGAAGAGTAAAAAGATGAGGTACAGCAGAGAGGAACAAAAGGTTTTCAAAGTCAATTGCATTAACCATCTTTAAATGTAATGAGTTCACTCTTGCAGTAATGGCATCAGTCTAGGCAGTGAGAACATAGTTCCCCATGAAAATTTTATTTTAAAAAGTTCTGAGTCTTAGCCGGGCATAGTGGCGCACACCTTTAATCCCAGCACTCTTGGGAGGCAGAGGCAGGCGGATCTCTGTGAGTTCAAGGCCAGCCTGATCTGGAGTCCAGGCCAGCCAGGGCTATTACACAGAGAAACCCTGTCTTGAAAAACCAAAAAAGAAAAAGAGAAAAAAGAAAAGAAAAGTCCTACGTTTGAACTAGGCATAAGTTTCTAACACATGGCATTTAGAGTCAGTATACTTCAAAATAAGTAGATACAGTCTTCATGGATCTAGTAGATGACATAAATAGATATTTAAAATTAAATGTACATTTCTCTATTTTATACATTAAATTGTTTCTTCTCCTTTTTCTCCTTCCTACCCCTTCCATGTACCTCCTACCTGGATTCCCCTCAGATTCCTGGTCTCTTTTTTTTAATTGCTATTGTCATTTATATCTATATATTCATAGACATATAAATATGACCTGCTGAGTCTGTTTAATGTTGCTTGTATTTATATGATTTCAGGGATAACCTCAGTGGTATAATTACAAAATGTAAAGTTAATCCTTCTTTAGAGAAAAAAAATAGTTATACTTACATCTGATGTATTTTAGCCCAAATCATTAATGCCACGTCTGTTTTCCACAAGAAAAATGGAGCTTATTAGTACCTCACCTTTAATCCCTTGAAGTTAGAAGTAAATGGCAGAAGAGCATGGCACAAGACATCACCTGTGAGTATGTGATCATCGCTATCTGGCTGCATAACTGGTGCTAGAAACATCACCTGTTATGTGGCTTGATTCTTTGAGAACTGCCAGTACCACCTGTGATGTGGGAAGATAGATCCAGGTGTCCTGCCGTCAGCCCAGCCACGTGTAACTCATTCCAAGTATATCATAATTAAATAAAAAGACCCCCCTGGCACTGAAATGTTAAACTTTTATATCGGTTGAAAGTTCTTGGACAGGAAACCTTTGCTCTAGTAATGACTTCGGACTCTGGATGTTCAGCCGGATGACTGATCCCAGTGTATTGCTGCCAAGTATGAGAAGACATGGAGAAGTGCGGTGTGTAAGGTTGCTTTGACTCACCCTTTCCTTTGGCAGCGGCTGCAGGCATGTGGCAGCAGTACAAAATCTGTGTACTTGCACATTTCAAAGCTGCTTTTCTTAGGCTCCCAGAGCAGTTTTTATAGAGGTGGAGCCAAAGGAAGATGTCTACAGACACAGTCTCAAAAGCAATTCACATGTAACCTACAAAGGACCCCTTTGAGATTTGTCTTATCACTGTAGTCCTCAGACTTCTTTTAAAGCCATTGCAGAGAATTGTGTTTGGGCTGTCCCTAATAGGTCTTACTGAGCTGAAATCTAGTGTAGAGTGTTTTCCAGATTCCAGCCTTAGGATTACGTAGATTTAGAGAGGCTGCCGCTCCAGGACTAGATGAGATGAACCTGCCTTAGAGATAAGTAAGTTAGTCAAGGCATTCATCTGCCTTCAGTTAGTATCTGAACTTAGATTTTTCACTCCATGTGTACATTTACACTGTCAGAATCTGGTTCTGTGAATCCAAGGCATAATTTGTAAAATAACAACCATCAGCATTTTAACCATCATGTGAAAGTTAACTGCAAGTGTCATCTGCCCCAAAGACTGATGGGAAGACTCAGAGTGACAGGAACCAGTCCCAGAAGAAAAGAATGTATGCTGTATCTCCACCTACTCTAGGAGAAAAAAGATGCCACTTATGAGGAAAATTAGGACTCTTTTCTCAAATAGCGAGGGTCCCCAGGAATACTCTGTGCAGGCCTGTGCTTCCCAAGCAACCACTGAAGTGGACCTGCTCCTGCGGCTACAACAAACTTAAGGACCATTTTGGTGGAAAGCAGAAATGGCTCTATCCGTTTAGTTAACAATACAGCTTCTCACTTTTGGAACTGATGGATTTGTTCTGGAAAGCCACTTCATCCCTTTCCCACTGCTATGATGGTGGAGGATGGATTCAGTTTTAACTCCCTTGTTTGCTTTTCAGATCCATCTAAGTAGCAGTAAGTTCCCAAACTGACGTTATAGAATCAAAGTGTAGGACATTAAGAAGGTTTCTCTGACTGTAAGGAGATTTTAGTGAAAACATCTCATTTATATTTGAAAAAGAATTTTAAAAAGTCAGTAGAAAGAGCTCTAATTGTGTGATCAAGAGACCCAGACTAGGACGATAATTAGTTTAGTGCACTTGAGTTAACCTTTGACATCTGTGGATCTTGTTTCCCCTCTTTGTAATGAATGGTACCCAAGAATTGGATTTGGCAGTGCCATCTCCTATAAAATGAATGGTTTCACTTTTAAAAGAAAGACTCCTTAAGCTGAAATTATTCCACAAACTATCTAAATGCTAAGATCAGCAGTAACACATGCAAATGTCCCCACAAAAATTGAGTTGTTGGACAGGCTGCATACAAACTTTTCAGAGTAGAATGTCTTTCAAGTAAATCATTAATTTTTGTATTATAATGTGAAAATCTAAAAAAATCTAAAAACGAAGCTTTATATATGTGTGTTTATATGTGCATATATGCACTGTCTTAAAAAAAAAAGTAACAAAACTACCACCACCTCCCATCTTAGTTAGCTTTCTGTTGCTGTAATAAAACTCCATACTCAAAAGCAACTTGAGAAGGAAAGGCTTTATTTGGCTTACGTGTCCCAACCACAGTCCAACAAGAAGGCAAGTCAGGGTAGAAACTTGAGGCAGGAACTGAAGCGGAGACCATGGAGGAACACTGCTTACTGGCTTGCTTCTCATGGGTTGTTCAGCTTAGCTTCTTGTACAACTCAGGACCAGTTGTGCAGAGTTAGGCCTTCCCACATCAACCATTAGTCAAGAGAATATCCCAGATACTTTCCTACAGGCCAACCTGATGGACGCAGTGCCTCGCTTGACATTCCTTCTTCCCAGATGTGTCTGGTTGTATTAAGTTGACAAAAACTAAGCAGCACAAGCTCATAAACTCTTCTGAAGTAAACCGAGCTCAGGAATGGTCTATGACTATGATAATTCAAGTAGATACTAATTTTCCTGATTAAATATAGGTATAAACATTTATTTGATTATGGAATAATAACTGAAATGAATATTTGGTCCACTCTCTCAGCCTCCATTTTGCCATGTGTATTTATACTGAATTTCTTTTAGTATTACTTTCGTTTTAACTGGTTGTGACTTGGGTTGCTGCTGGGTCTGCTGGTACAAGGCCTCTACAGCTGTGCAGTCAGAGACAACCACCACTTTCCTGCCTTTATGGAAGTCCTACTAGGAAGTCCTGCTGATCTCTAGATATCAGATGTATCTTGGTTAGTACAAGTGAATATGTTTTCTTATGGCATAAAGTAATGGTAATTACCTTCCTAATGTAATTATACTTCTTGATATAATAATCTCATATCATTAGCACAAGTAAATAAGAGCATGTTTGTTAAATTGACTCTCCTTTCAAACTATATGTAAGCCTTAATTTGTCTTCTGGACATCGTAAATTCTCATTTGTCTGTTCTTATTTTTTGTGACGGTGGGATAGGTTTAATATTAATATTGCCAATCAGGTAGGTGTGTGTGTGTGTGTGTGTGTGTGTGAGAGAGAGAGAGAGAGAGAGAGAGAGAGAGAGAGAGAGAGAGAGAGAGAGAGAGAGAGAGATGTTAATGTTTTAGTCTACCTAAGATCAGTACTTGTTGAGGAGGGGTTGTAAGGGATGGCCACTTCCTCATGCAGAGGAGCTTTTTATAAGATTATGTCACTGGAATTTCAGTCTACAGGAACAGAGATACTTTACAAAATATCCACTAGATGGCACCTTGTTATTGTGTCCTAGATTTAGCCTGCAGTGTTCCTGTCTAGAGGGTGTGATTCAAACAGAAATTGTTTTCTCAGAAGCTTGGTTGTTGATGAAAACAAGGATTTATATAAACCTTAAAATTCTTCTGACAGTGAAAATATTACCACAGCATGCGTCATAACCTATGTTAGTATTGGCAACCTGATTTTCTAATCATTTGAACATTTGTAATGTTTATGAAATCATAGAAAAAGGAGAAATCTGGGTATGGTGGCCATCACTTAGACAGTCTCAGTTTCTCAGTGTTGACCCTTGTGCTTTGGGTGGATATAGCTTATATTTTCTTTATGGTTCTAAAGTTCTTTATTATTCTTTTTTCATGTAGCCCAGATTACCCTCAAGCTCTGGATCCTTTTCCCTCAGCCTCTGTTCAAGGATGGGATTAAAGAGTGCCAAGTATGCTCAGCTTCAAGCTCTTAGGTTCCAAGTGCCACTGGCCCCATTTTCTGGAATATTTCCTATTCATCCAAATTGTTAATAATAATAATAATAATAATAATAATAATAATAATAATAATACCTACAGGTTTAAAGTTTATCTTTGTTTAGCTGTTACAATTTTAAAGTTGCCGCTGGTAGTTTTGTAGTTGTTTTATTCATTTTTGAGATAGCATCTTATTTATAGCTTGCGCTGGTGTGCTATGGCAATCCTCCCATCTCAGCCTCCTGAGTGCTGGGATTGTAAGCATGAGCCACCTTTTCCAAGTAGATTTTAATTAGTTTCCCACTATTTCTGCTTAGCTTTATCTCTTCCATCATTTTTTTCCTACAGATTTTGACATATAAGAGTATTTCTCTTTCTGTAGCATTCACTGATAACACCAAAACATTAAAAGCAGCATAGGTGAGGACCAGGCAGTGTCCTGATTTTGATACCAGTTTGGTCTACATGGTAAAATACATACCAGTCTGGGAAAGAGTAAAGAACCTACCTCAAGCAAACAAGCAGCAGAACTAAGGCTGGCACACCTAGCTGGAGTAGTTCTTAGTAGTACCGAATGCATGAGCTGTTCCTGTTAATGGAGCCAATAGCTAGTAGTTGCTAATTGTAACTTATTTCAGCTTGATTTCAATGTTTATGTTCTGTGATTAGTTGAAATGATAATAGCAGCATATCTTTATGTGCACTTAACTCCGTGGAAGCCAGAGTTCTAAGTAGGAATATGACTAGGTATGAATATTGCTTTATAGATTTTCCTATTTCCATATTTGGGATGAGAGGGTATAGAAAGATTAGATTATCTCCCCAAAGTAATATAGTGAGCAAGGAACCTTGGGACTGCATACAGGTTTCTGGGTGAGAGAAACATAAGAGAGTCTGTGCTGTTAAGTTTTAGGCCAAATAACATGAAATACCTGGATACAGACAAACGGAGTTGACAGATGTCCTGGAGTTTCTTTCAAATACATATTTAAGAACTTGGGCTTTACCTTTATTTTCTTTCTGATTTCTTTTTGTTTTCCCCTTCTTTATTAATTTTTTTCATACAGTATATTCTTTACTTTCTTCCAAATCCTCCCAGATCCACCTCACCTCCTTACTCACCCACCCCCTTGTTCTTTTTCTCTTGAAAACAGAAGTCAAGACAAAGACAAAAAAAAGCAAAACAAAAAATGAAACCAAACGTGCGCACAAACACAAAGGAGTTCATTTTGTATTGGCCAACTATCCCTAGATACAGGCCTGTCCTGGAGTGTGTTGATATACCCAGCTACACTCATTAGGGAAGACTGATTTTTCTTTCCCAGGAGGTATCAACTGCCAATAACTTCTCGGTTAGGGGTGGGGCTTGGTGTCTACTTCCCTTTCTTAGTGCTGGGATGTAGTCTGCTTGTAAATCTGTGCAGGTTCTGTGCATGTCGTCAGTCTCTGTGAGTTCTTATCTGTATCAGCCCTGTTGCATCTAGAAGACACTTTCTTTGGAGTCACCATCTCTGACTCTTAGAATCTTTCTGTCTCCTCTTTGCCTGCCTCTGCCTCCTGGGAGTCCTGGGATTAAAAGTATGCACTACTACTACCCGTCAGCATTGGATGTTTTTTGTTGTTGTTGTTCTGTTTTGTTTTTAAATAGAAAATTGGTATATTTTGTAGAAAATTGTTTTATATAAATTGTTTTATATAAAATAATTGTAATTATAAATTATAAGTTATAAATTTATCATAATTTACGATGGAGATTTACTATTTTAAATAATCATGGATTGAAGTTTCATTGCTCTTTTGCAAACTTAAGTGCCATCGGCAGATCATATTTTACAAACTACTCGTCAGGTTTGCATTGTTTAGTTTATTAGTCACCCCAAACTTGTGAAAACGTCCTTTCCCACTAGGTCTTGGAGTATGCGTCTTTTTGTGTGCTACTGTCACGACCTTGAAGACAGACAAAGGACAAAGGTTCCTTATTTTCTGCAGTTCTGAGTAACATGGCATCGCAATAGTGTAAGCCCTAATGATGGTGGGAATGATAATGCTGATATTACTGTATGTGAAGAGCAAACCTATTTTGATAGCTCATAAATAAACACCAGTAGAAATATTAACTGAGACATTTTTATAACACAAGGGTTATAAGCAATCATATTGTGTGGAAAATAGTAAGCCAGTCAAGGACACCATAGGATATAGTCCATGAACTTCATGCATTTTTTAAAATAACCAGAAAAAGGAAGTTATAATGTCACTAAGGAAAAATCCCTACTCAGATTGCTTTTAAAAATAGCGATAGATTATTTTTGGAGGTGTAGTTATTATATAGTCGACAGCGCAATGATTCCTAGCTAGGTCCCGCACCCCTTTAGGAAGTGCTTAGAAACATCTGAGACCTTGCTACAGTGACAGGGAGAGTGGGGCTGCCTTCATCCTGAGATGGGGAAGTGACTCCAGGGATGTGGGGCTGGAGCAGGAAGTGAAAAGGTCTTGTGGATAGATAAATACTTGTCCCACCCAGAATGCCAAGTGTCCTCACTGAGAAATGGAGAAATGCTGGTTTAATGCAGTGTATATCACCAAGTCCAGCTGAAACACTTAAGTGACTCAAAGCTTCCACCACTTGGGTGGACATGGAGGGCACATTCCATGCACATGAACAATAAAGTAGATGTGTTGTAATTCTGCTGAAGTTCTGAACATTTCCACACTTGTATTTTACTAATTTAAATGAGCTTGTGTGTAGTATTACTCATTTGCTTATGTAAGGGTCAGTTTACTCCTCCATGGAACAGTCAGGAGAGGCAGCCGAGAGAACAGATGTAAATTCCTTGAGTTTTATACCTGCAGACCATAACAGTCAATCCAGATCCATGGAGGAGGCTGTGTTCTCAGCAGCAGTAATCCATGTTCCCTGCAAACCTGCTGTAAATCAGCAGCATGTGCTCACGTTCTTCATAGCCGTGCAGTGTAAGGAAGCGCAGAGGGTGATTCTTAGGAAGGACACGCAGGTCCGTAAGTGTACTGCCTGTGAACCGGCTTCACTCTTCTTTGAGTCAGATATTCTGAGTACATTCATGAGACATCAGAACCAAGATTGAGGGAAAGAAAGATTGAGGCGCAAACCTTCCTGAAGGAATCCTTTGCCCTTGCACATTCTTAAGGTTACACATGGTTCACTGTTTTCAACTGTCGCCAACATCTGTTCCCGACTTAGTTATTGTGAGGACAGTTCACGTATTCATTGCCCCGTGAATGCAGTCTTTATGGAAGTCATGCTTCCACTGAGTGGGGAAGACACACCTGCAAACAAAACCTCTTTGTCCTGGGTGATAAGATCCTCTAGGGAGCAATGTGGGTGTGATGCAGTGGAGTGGGGAACTCGCTGCAGCAGTTCAACTCTGTTCTCTAGTCAAGGCATTGAGATCACTTAAGTTATGAAAATGAGGTAGAACAGCATTTGTCCTCTCCCTCTACAGCCCAGAACATTGGCCAATATGCTAGGACAACCATGGCAAAAACATAGACACTAGGGAGGCAGGAATGGGAGGATACAAAAGATGGGATAACAATTGAGATGTAATATGAATAAATTAATAAAATATATTTTTAAAAAAATTAAAATGCAATTACATTATTTTCCTTTCCTCCTTCCAAGCCTTCCCACATATTCTCTTTGCTCTCTTTCAATTTAATGGCTTCTTATTTCATTAATTATATATGTATATAATAAATATATGTATTCTTTAAAAATTCACTTAATTAGACTGTGATATGGTGAGTCTTTTTTAAAATTTCTGTACATAGTCAAGTAAATGCTTCACTTTTAATACTCAAACTATAAACCATCTGAAGTAATTGAATTACAGACAAAAGGCCCATTTGCCACAGTTGCAGTAATTAAGTAGTGAAGCAGTTAATTTTGAGCCAGTGTGAAAAGATGTCTCATGGTCACAGAAAGGATTTGGAAGAGAAAATGACTTTCCAAGGCAGAGTATTGATTTGGCACCTCAGAAACTTGATACTCTGTCCTGCTAAATTACATTTAAAATAATTGTTTTTAAATTAACTTGCTGGTTTCTCTTTTGCTTATATGTCAGAGAATCATACTCGAAAGCATGAAGGAAGCTAGGTATCACCTTCAGTGCACCACCTCCCCGTCCGTGTGCCCTGTAAGCTCGTGGTGTTTAGCTTCTTCATGTTTTCTTTAAACATAAACACACATCTATTTTAGTTTCTTTTAAATTGGAATCATGGTATATAAGTGTGACCACATGGATTTTGTAAGGGGGAAAAACATTCTTTCCATCAAATTTTGGGGTCCTTTCTTTGTTTCTTCCTGTTTTAGTGTTTCTCTAAGGTAGTGGGATTCAGGTTGTTTTGTGAACTTCTGTATTTTGTAAGCTACTTTCTCATGTGTTCTATATATCTGTAAAATCACTGTCATTTAATAAGTATGGAAGGCAGTGTTATCTTCTTTAGCTAAAAGAAAACAGCCCTTTTGCTAGAGAAGGAGAACGTACACTACTGTATGGATTTATTATGACCACTGCTTGCTGTAATGATGTCAGATCCAGTGGCAAGTGCTTGACCTTTTCAGGTTATCATTTTTTAGTTTAAACTTTACATGCTCTTGACCCCCATGCTGGGTGCTCACAGGTGAGGTGGCTAGTCCTGTCATGCTGCTGTCAGTCGGTCAGTCAGTATGCTGAGTGACGACTGTGTGGATGAGTGTCGGAAGTAAAACTTGCTTTTTGGGATCATGTTCAAACAAAACCTTCTTTTGGTGGAGTGTTGTGCATGTGGGCATGTAAGTTCACTTATATGTTTGTGCCCAGTATGTGGAGGCCAGAGAGGACAACTTTGGGTGTTGTTCTTAGGATACAGCCTACCGCCCTCCACCCCCATTGGTACAGGGCCTCTCAGGGGCCTGGAATTTGTAAGGTAGCTAAGCAGGCTGGTCAGTGAGCCTTAGGGCCTCTCCTGTCTCTACCTCCCCAGTACAGGTATTACAAACAGCACCAAACCCAGGGTTTTGTTTTGCTTTTTTTTAAATGGGTTCCAGAGATCCAACTCAAGTCCTTGTGTTTTGAAGGCAAACCTCTTTATTTGCTGAGCTATCTCCCCAGCCCTACAAACCCCATCTTATGAGAGCAAATAGTACACTGCCCACCAGGTGCAGCTAAGATTTCCAGCAGGCATGGGCCTGCCAGTTCTACACTTCGTAGTGTGCATAGTATTGTTTGTGTTTTTTGTATGTGTATATATGAACTTCACAAGCATAATTCTTTACCATTGAAAAGTTCTCTTCAGAAAAAATTAACTGTGGTGATGAGAAGCTTCAGCTAAGGATTACAAATTGTCTTTGTGATTTAGTTAGAACCTGCTGGTTAGCGAAAACAAGGCCATCCCTGTTAGGGTACAATGCTAGTGTCTTCTCAATTTAAAGGGCACACCTGTAGAAAATTGTCTTTAAGAAATTCTTACAAGCAATGACTTCTTGGGTAAGAAAATATTTTAGCAAGTGATATAATATAGTGTTTTTTTATAATCTCTAGTAGTCTAAAAAGGAACTATTGTTATAAAGGGTATTTAGTTGTTGTAAGATAGGCTTATTTTGTAATGAAGATACATGTCATCATTAGACTTCTGTCATAAAAATGTGAGAGATTAAGACATATTCAACTATATAAAATATATGTAAATAAGACTTTAAGGTCTTCACAACTTTCCTCAACATCGGTTTGCTAGAGCAGTAGTCCTTGTTCCATATCCCGGCTCCATGTGAACTGATGGATGCTGTTAGTGTGGCGTGCTTTTGTGTCTCCATGTGAGCAGAAGCATCCAGCCTGATAACTAAAACCTGTTAACTCACTGGGCAGGATTACAAGGAGCATTTTTCACAAATCAGGACCATCAGTGTCAGGAGTGAGCAGGGAGAGATGCTGTTCTAAGACCAAGAATGCAAGCATTTGGCATCTGCTCAGGAATAGCCTTACAATTAGAATTATAGCTTTAACTGCAGTGTTTTGTTATCCAAGATCCGTTTACTGATGGTCTATTTTCTGCCTTTCATCTTGTTGTTTTTGTTTCACTTTATTATAGACTACAAGGTGCGTGATGTCATCAAGGTAGCGATCCCTGGTTGGAGTTGCTTTAAAATATAAACAACTGGTTAGGTGTTTTGGAAAGTAAAGCTGGCTATCATGGAAATGTAGTTTAGGGTCACTACAAGTGGCTCTCAGATGGCCTCTGCCAGATCACTAGCAGAGGCCACAGTGCAAACTGTAGAGAAATTGAAGAATAGACAAAAACAATTTATAAGCTTTTAAAAGCAGCAGGCTATGTAACTAACAAGAGATTGCCAGAGTTGAGAAGCCTGTTTTAAGGAAATAGGAAGTGTGTCTGACAGTAGACAGTATCTGCAGAATAAAGACACTACTTTGTCAGTTTGACAGCTTCTTGTTCCTGGTCCACTTAGCCGGAGGGTATTTAATCATCTGTTTTCTGAAGAGGATGTTAGAGGTGGTAATGTGGGGTCAACTTTAAGCTAGTTGCAGAGTCACACTTGAACAATGTATGCATGGGGACTTTTGTATTTTAAATTGACGGAAAAAAGAAAGGGCAACACTATACGTATAACTAAATAAATGAATCTTGGGGCTCTAGGTAAGGGAAATATAATAGATGGGTAAATAGAAGGATGCAGAAGGTCCTAGAAACCTACAAGAAGAGCATCGTGATGGATGGATGGGAGCCCAGAGGGGTCTGCTCAAACTATTGCACTAACCAAGAACAATGCAAATAGTAAACATCGAACCCCTATTCTGATCTAGCCAATGGACAGGACATTCTCCACAGTTATGTGGATAGCAGGGACTGACTCTGACATGAGTGCTGGTGCCCCCATATTTGACCACCTCCCCTTGGTGGGGAGGCCTGGTGTCACTCAGAGAAAGAATAAGCAGGCTACCAAGATGAGGCTTGATAGCCTATGACCATATAGTTAGTAGGGGAGGAGGTCCCCCTCGGTCAGAGACCTAGGGCAGGGAAATAGGGTGAAAGCGGGAGGGAGGGAGGAATGGGAGGATACAAGTGATGGGATAACAATTGAATTGTAATCTGAATAAATTAGTTAAAAAAATAAAGGCACAGGAGTCTAAGAAAAAAATTTTTAATTAAAAAAAAAGAAAAGAAAAATGAAAGTTGAAATCTCAACCAGATTGAAATCGTTGCCAGAAATTTGCTTGTGTGAGACACCCTTTCCTTTCTTTCTTAACCTTTCTTTTCCTCCATCAGCTCTCACTAACATTGGTATGGAATAATTCAGTTATCCTGTTCAGGATCCTGATTTCCACTTCTTGGTTGCTTACTGTCATGAAGTGTAAGTGACGTCTCCCATACAGGACGTCTCCTCATGCCCCAGCACATTTTGACTAATGCTGTGTTTGGGTAAAGTCCCAGAAACCACAGATTCCGTCATTCAACTTTCCTGAATATTGTCTTTACAGATTCCCAGTTAAAATTCTCAATGCTGGTTTTTGTTCCTACCCTTATAACTACGGGTTTTGTTATTAGTGCTATTTGGTATCTTTAAGACATTCTGTTATTTAGGAGCTTTTCCTGTATTGATCAGCTCATTTCAGAAGCTGAATGAGAAGAAAAAGCTAAGCCATTCTTTCCAACATCTTTATTATCAAGAAACCTGATAATTTTAACTTTAAAAACAGTACTTTAACCATTGTATCTCACTAAATGGCACTCTCAGGTTTATAATACAGTAAGACAATTGTGTCTATGTCTGTATTTTACACATATTTATAAAATAATCATTTGTTCATGTTTTATATCAGTCCAGTGGCATATGACTAAAATCTCAGAACTCAAGAGCTGTGACAGGAAGGCCACCTTGAGGGACATGGAAAGTTTGAGGCAAGTCTGGGCTATATATATATATAATGACAGCCTCTCTCAAAGCACACGCACATGTAGAGTTCTATATTGACCTCTTACAGACCCAGGTTTAGAGGTCTTTAGTGGGCTTGGGGCTGTGGATGCAGTGCTAACACTCTGCAGCTTTACTTTCAAACCTTGTTTCCTAGGAGTCTACATCCCGAAGTGACCATGAGACAAACTTTTTGCCTTTCCTCAATTTGAACAGTAGTGGATTCCACTTTTAATATGAGAAAGCTATTTGTGTTCTTTTTTGTTTTGTTTTTCCTCTATAATGGTGTCAGAAGAATTTGCTCTTTTTTTGGTGTTAGAAACCTAAACAGCCATTTCTGACTGCCTTTTTTCTTGGTGGGTGCTCTAGCCAGGTCCTGAGAGTAACAGGCTGAGGACAGTGGCTAAAGCCCTTGAGTGTTCCAAGCTGTCACATTTGCCACTCCCTTTTCCTAGTACATGCTTTTTTTTTTTTTAAGTAAAGGAAAAATTGGCATGGGGTTCCACATAACTATTCAGTAATATTCCTTGAAGATGAACTCTAAAAACTTTTGAAGTTGGTTTAATAGATTCCTGGATATATGGGAAAAACTAAAGTCTTAATAGAAAGATAATTTATTTGATTTTTATACTAATTTTATATATTCATAACTTTATATAGTATATGGCTATTTTATCTTACCTTTATATGTATAAAGAATGAAAAATAGCCCAATAAAATAACTAAATTCTATTAATATTTACTTATTTTAAAAAATCATTACATGAACTCAAGGATTATTTAATAATGCAACTTTTGTTTGTTTTTTGTTTTGCTTTGTTTTTCAAGACAGGGTTTCTCTATGTAGGCTTGGCTATTCTGAACTCACTTTATAGACCAGGCTAGCCTCAAACTCACAAATTGATTATCTCCTTTCACTCTTGGTTCTGAAGATGAAACTCAGCACCATCAGGCTTTCATAGGAAGCACTTGTACCCCGCTATCCACTGGCCCTAAAGCAGCCGCTGATCTCTGAAGACCTTCCACAGTTTTCTTACCTGTCACTGGACAGGTTTGACAGTGGTGGGGAGCCAGCATGAACACTAGTAGTGAGTGTACTGTGCTTTTCATCCCATGATTCTCTGCTTCAGTGCAGAAGGAACTCTACAAGCATGGGAATGTGAGTGTAAGAATCAGAGGATGCTCCGGTGCAGTGGCGCACATCTGAAAGCCCAGCATTCTGGGAGGCAGGACAGGCAGATCTCTGTGAGTTCTAGGCTAGCCTAGTCTAAAAAGTGAGCCTAGGACAGCCAAAGCTACAGAGAAACCCTGTCTAGAATAACAAAACAAAATAAACAAACAATAGAATGACACGATGCCATTATACATTTCACATGTTCCCTGATAGTCTTTGACCATTTCTGTGTAAATGCCAAACCATTGGCATTAACATTTTCTTCTTCTTACTATTTCTTTCCTATTAAACACTTGCAAGTTCTTAATTGAAGTCTGAGATTGAGGAATTGGCTTGCCACCCGCCTCCCTTCCAGTTAGCTCAACCCCTAGGAAGTTGCAGAACCTACCTCAGTCTTAGGTAACAGCACTTACTTTTTTCCAGCACCCAAATATAAAGGAAGCCAATTGAAGCCAGCAAAGTTTTAGAGCATCCGGAAACACTTGGAACCTAGGTTCACAACAGACAAAGCCTGCAGCAGTGTGGGAAAGGTTAGCTGTTAAATGGTTAATAGTGGCTAACTTCGAATTATCAAAGGGAATAAATCTGAATTAATTCTGAATAGATTACCTGAGTTCTCCATTGGATTTAGTGTCTTTCAGGTGCCCGTGTGAGTAGATGTCCTCCCTGTTCTCATAGTTAGGCTCATTTGTTGCTCTCTATTACGTGCTGCCTAGTTCCTAGGAGCTTTTATTATTATATAGTGAATCTTTTATTGCTTGAACTCGTCTTTCATAACTGGTGCCATCCCTCTTAATGTGAGTCCATGTAGGGGTCCACAAAGGTTGAAGCGGGTGGAGAGGTCTCAGCAGAGGCTCTGTGTAAGAGCTTACCTGAAGCATGTGCTTGCAGTCATGAGAGCTAAGCAGCTTGCAAAGCCCGGGACGCACCGTTCTCTCCACTCTGTGACGAAGCTTTCCTCCCTGCTTGAGAACTGTGGCATCATGTATAAAAGTTTCTGCTATTTGCCATTAGACTGTGAACAAGGATGGGTTTGATGTATCCCTCCCCCTGCCCCCCAGAGTCCAGGTGGTTAAGTTTATGTCACTTACGTTCCATTTTTTCCAAAATCTTAATTTACATTTTAAATCATTTTACTAGTGTACATTAGTTGCACAAAATAATCTGTTCCCTTACAACATTTTTATATAAGCATATAATGTATTTTGATTGAATTTATCCCACCTCTATTGCCTCTCTTGTTCTCCTTCCCTCACCTCCTGATTCCCTTCCTGTTCCCAAATAGTCTTGCTTCTACTCATGGTTTGTTTTCTTTAAATCTAGATTTTTACATATGAGAGGAAAGCATGTAATATTTTTTTTTTATGAGTCTGGCTCATTTATATAACATGATGAAATTCAGTTTCCATTTATTTTTCAAATGACATTTTTTAGCTAGATACTATCCTATATATATTATTTATTCATTTATCTATGTTTAATTAGTATATTTTAAAATCTAGCAAATGTTGAATATATTTGAGGACTTTTTCCCCAATAAGCATGCTCTGGACCTTTCATGGTGGCCCACACCTTTAGTCCCCGCAGCTAATGGGCAGAGATGGGTGGATCTCAAAGGTTTATGTAGTGAGTTGCAGGCCAGCCAAGGCTACTTAGTGAGACTCTGTGTCAAAAACAACAAAACAAAAGATGCTATTGGTTTTTGCTCTTAAAAGTATTTGCAGTAAGCGTGGGAAGCTGCATGCTCCCCTGGGATATATACCAGGATTCCCTTTCCTGCCATGTTGCCCATGGCAATATCAAGCTGTTGTAGTAACTATTAAACTGTAAATTTTGTACTTGCATTTAGTGCAAGTAATGAGAATGTTTCTTCATCCCACCTATCATAAAAATTAGGTGGAGATGAATGTTCTCTCCATCAATAAGACACTTGAAAGATTGAGTGAGCATTCATGGGCTATTAGTCACAAGGGCATCAATACCGGTAAAATGCAAAGTGAGTACCTGAGTCACAGATACGCTTCAGCTCTGGATTCCTCTTCCTCCCCCAATGTATTCAGAAGGCCAAATCTATGTAAAGGGCTGTTTTGAAATATGAATGCATGTTGGTGATCCTCTAAGTACTGAGAGATACCAATGAAATGCCAAAGGGGAAAAATGTTTTTTTTTAAATGGTGATAGTCTTTTTTACGAAGTATATATATTGATTGAGCACTACAGTACATGACACAATTCAGACGTAAGACACTATCTGTCTTTGGAGCTGAAGTGCAGAGCATTTAAGGTGGTGACAATTAATGGTATCTCAAAGATACTATAAATTGCTCCACTTCTTTCACTGAAGTTTAAAGTAGTTATGTTTATTACTCATTTGTGGGATTTAATAATGATATGTAAGTAACGAAAATAATAAAGGAATCACTCATTGTACAGTGGTATGAGAGTATAAAGTAGCAGTTAAAGCAGCAAGTTGTGGTGTCAATGACTTTTTTTCCATATTAGAAAAATATATTTGGGACTTAATGAAAGGAACTCAAATATCTTGTTATAAAGTACTTTATTAAAATTTAAACAGTTTCTAAGATATGTCAGAGAAATGACTTAATTATGAATTTATTACACTCCATCTTTGACAAAGTCAACACTAGCTGGTACCCCTGACAGCTCTGTTTCCCCTGCTGTATTTGTCAGGTCAGGAACTCTGTGGCCTTGACAAATAAGTACCTGAGTGGACACGCCCTTCTGCAGTTCATGAATACACTGCCTTTATGGCAGTGTGGAAAGATGTGCTTACAAGAGACTGTGGAGACCCCACATAGAAAGGAACGGAATTAAGTATCAGTTGTCTCACTAGACTTAGAGCCTTGCTTAACGGGGATTGGTATACAGTTAATTCTTTGGTTTTAGCTCATCTTGGATAGCCTGGGAGCTTCTTAAGGTCTCTCTCCAGTTTGCATGGCCTTGGAGTGCTTTACAGGGACTCTATACAATTCTAGCCTACAGAACGCATCACTCTGTATTCTAGAAAACATTACTTTTCTGTTCAAATAGTAAGCTAGGAAGTAGAAAATTGGCCAGCAGAGGGAGCAGATTTATCAAAACTGGACCCTGAAAAATACTTAGTCCAAGATGTCTCAGTGAACAAAGGTCCTCCCAGGTGCAATTACAGCGCACTCATGCTGTGCACAGAGAGAACCAGAGGGACCAGGCTCCTGGGGTCCCCGGGCTGGTGCCCTTTATATTCTCACTTCGCAATTAAAGGGATTTTGTTGTTCTTGTTTTGTTTTCACTTTTCTGTTTCTTTTGTTTTTGGTTAGTCCTGTGAAATAAAAAGTTTTTTTCTAAATATGCCATAAATATTGCTTAGCAAATTAAAACAAATTTCCTATATATAGCCCTTGAATTAGAGTATCTTCATGTCAAAAACCTAAAAGCAATTAAATGCATGAGAGCTATCATCAAGTGGGTTGTGAATGTTTACAACAGGACACTGTTTAAATCTCCAGGAAGTAACTCGTGTATCATGTGTGCTGAATCAGGAAATAGGAGTATATGTGACATATGAAACACATGACTTTCTACTGAACTCTAGTGTTATAGAAATGAGCTGTAGTATCCTGTGCATCGTAACTAACTTCCTTGGCAGATGTGGTCTTATATGATATTATCAAGTTTACGCAGTTAGCCGGTTTTGTGACTAAATGCATATTTGGGGCAGTATTCTGAGCACTGGGCAATTTGAAGATAAGCATCATCTTACTTTCATGTGATTTATGTCCGATGAAAGATAAGTTAACTGCAGTTGTGAAGCAGCTCAGGAAGAAGCTCAGGCGTTGGAGGTGCTGACTCACTCCTCTGAGACACTGGAGTACTCAAAAAAAAAATAACAGTTCTTTTCTACTTTTGAAGAATGAGTAGTTTTCTCCCCTTTGCAGCTATTTAGCCTCAAAAGTTTTGCATTGTACAGTGAAATTAGTTAGCTTTCATGAAATTATTTGCCATCTTTTTAAAGAACAGTAGCGCAGGAGGAAAGATTCCAACTGATCTCATAGGGTGGTGATTTAATACAGTCATTGTGATTGACACCATGGTAAGTGATGAGACACATCATATTGTTTAGATCAGTTTTAAGCTTGAAAACAAGTCATATAAAATAAAAACAGTTCGTTTACACTTTGATCATATATATATGCATTTTTGAAAAATATGCATAATTACTCCCTAAAGTCAAAAAGCTTGCTCATATAAGCTACATAAGATGAAGTGGATGGAGTTCAGTGACGGATGCTGGAGAATGGGATAGTCAGTTCTCCTATGAGGTCAGATTTGCTCATTAGGAATTATTTTTTTTTCAGCATGACAGCTACATAAAAACAATTTCCAAATAAAATCACTAAGTGTTTCAGTTTGGTGAATTGAGTGGGATGTTTGAACGGATGGGTGCTGTAACTTTACTGATTGAGTCATAGCAGGGTGTGGTATTAGATTAGGTTAGAAAGTAACCAGGAAAGTAAGAAGATAGAATACTATTACCAGTTAGATATTTTTATTTTATAATTGTTAGCATTAAGGATGCCAGCTTACATAAATGCATAGGAGATAAGGATAGAAATATGTTTAGGGGACATTTCAGAAAATGTTAGAAATTCTGTCATTAATCTCAAGCCAAATTTTATTTTAAAAATAATAAAACTCAAGTTAGCCACATAAACAATACTTTCAAAATTCTAACATTCTAATACTATAACCCAAAGACATACTAATTGATACTTATATGCTGAGGAATGATGGTAAGAAAATATTAAAAGCTTTTGTTTTCTGTAATTGAACCATTATGTTTATATATGAGTTACAATGTACTTTATGTACAGTAAAAACACTGCACTTCCTAGCATTGGTGCTTGAAGGAGCATGTTTGTTTGTATTGCACCCTATGACATGTGTAGTACAAAGTATATACTGTGTGTCTGGAACCAAGGCTGCTGTGGTGAAGTCACAATGTCACATGGTGATCATCACTAGAAATACCTTAGATTCATTCTGTACATGGTTGATTTTGATTCTTTGTTGGCGAACCACTAAATTTGGTGATTCTATGTTGAGAAACCTTTTCTTATTGCCAGGTTTTTCATAGCAAAGAAGCCTCATGCTGTAAAAGTAAGCAGGGACTAGGTCAAGAGGCTTCCGTGTGTTGTGTGAAGATAAGAGTTGGACTTCTTTAGTATTTTAAGAGGTTGTTAAAGGTTCCAGGGACAGACTGATTGCTATGTAGAGAACTACTCTCAGTGCAGCCTTGGCTGAGAAGACCACACTGAGGAGAAAGAGTGGAACGCATGTATGAAGTAGAAGGGGTCAGATATTGGTAAGAGATCAGTTCAGGTAAATAGCCACATGCAGTAATTTGTGGGAAGAAAGAAAAGACATGTATCTTCATATATAAATTCATATGTGTATATGTGTATCAGAAAAACAAATATAGTTTGTGAAATAGTTGTGAATATTTGTGTGAAGGTAAGAGATGCCTAGTTCCTGTTCACCAGGATCTGGCATACTCCTCAGGGATGTGGTGGAGGCAAAGGCCTGGCTGAGGCAAAGCAATTTATTTGAGAGTATAGAAAACATAGATTTCAGTCTGAATCAGAGAAGTAGAGAGGTGAAGGCCTGTGACATGGCTAGAAAAATCTGCATGCTCTCTATAAGGAGTTACTGTTGAAGGTTAGCACCAAAACTAGGACCATGTCAGGCCACCACAAGGTGGGCACTATGAACAAATAACTGCCAGGCAAACCAGTTCTGCATAGGTGCTAGCTTCCTGGCCTTGGTATAGGTAGAGACCTGTATGGCCAGTTTGTACAAAGAAAGACTTGGTAAAGGAGTTAGGGATTCAGAGGGACTGTAAATAGACCTAAGACAGAGATTGATGCATCAAATTGCTGACAGTTTGTCAAAGAAACTGAAAATAGGATAGCTCAATAGCAAAAAAGGAAGGCAGAAGTACACTTGAGGTACAGGAAGGAGTTGACCTTGACTCTGCCTGAAAAGAAAAGTTTTGAATTGGTAGATCAGATAGGAATTTGGAAAGGTTCAGGAAGGCTGACATCTTCCTGTGAATCAGGAAGCAATGACATTCTTAGAATGTGTCACATTGTGGCAAGAAAAACAGTATGAAAGATGATTCAAAGCCAAGGCTCTGGGATTTGAAGATCTAGGTTTGAATTCTAGCCTGTCACATGGTGGCCCTGTGGTTGTGGGTGTGTTGCATTAGCTTTGTCATTCACAGCTTTTTGTTTTTTGTTTTTCAAGGTGATGGTTATAGCATCATTCCCCAAAGGTTCTATTAAGAGACAGTAATTCATGTGAAGTGTTTGGTATGTAACAGTGTTCATTCAATAAAGCTTGCTGTTATTATGAAGCAGCATTGCTTAATGGCCAAGAACCAAATTCTGATTATCAGACCTTCTGAGTTCAAATATTGCTCTACCAATTATGTGCTCCTGGTTTGATTTATACATATTACTCGTGGCTTACCAAGTGATCAATAAGTTTGCCTTCTTGGCCAGCATAATTGTATCCTACCTACATGACATGTTTCTAATGAAAACTTGTGTTAATTTATAAGTGGGTCAAAACATGTCCATATATATTTCTCATGTCTAAGAAGAGGATAGTACCTATCATTAAGACTTGTTGTAAGTTAAAGGTGTTAATAAGTATAAGCTCTGAGTATGTGGGGCATAGAAAGCATACTTGACTAGCTGTCATTATCATTATTATCCATGCTCATAACATTAATAGTAGCTGAGAACAAACACGTTTTCTACAAAGCACATTCAGGCTGCTAAGGCAAGTAAGTGATTCGCAGGTAAGCACTGAAGACCAATCCCCGACTGCAGAGCGTTGTGGAAGTGTGAGGCCACAGGAATAACCAGAAACCTGAGAATTCCCATCAAGAAGAAAGGTGGTTGAGGAATTTAGAGCATGGCTTGTTAAGGGCCAGGCCCAGTCTTAATAGGAAAAAAGTGCCAGTAAACCACATTCCCACAGCGCTGGTTTTCGAGAGAATAATGAAAAGCAATTAACAAATGGCCACAGGAAGGAATAACGCTACCAGAACATGTTTTTAGACCAATGTTAACAACTGTACACAATTAACTTTGACTTAATACATCTATCACATTTCCTTATTAAATTGTCTTTTCTCTCTCCTCCTCTTGCAATTTTCCTGCTTATTTTTTCTTCCTGCATGTTATCTTTTACGCTTTCTTTTTCTTCTGCTAACAGAACAGCATAACAAAGCAAAAAAGCCCTATTCCTATGTTCACTTTCCATCCATTCTCTAAGCACTACTCCTTGTCTAAAACAGGTTAGACTGATGGGGTAAAACAATTGGCTGGCACACTCAGTACCCTGAAGAGTTTCTGAGAGGGAAATTCACATAAGAACATAATATTGCATACATTGACAGGAAAATATTGTCATCGAGTCAAGGGTTAAAAGCTGCAGCACAGCCTTTGTGTATGTGTAGTTGATTGGAAGTGTAGTGCAGTATGTGAGGCAGGCTGGCACAGAGAGGACAGGAGTGCAGGCTGCAGGCATGGGAGAGCATAGGGGCTGAGGGAGGGGTAGACAGAAGCAGTGGGAAAGGGCAGAGGAGAGAGCAGAAGCAAAGGGTGAGTGTTAAGGTGGGTGAGTCTCAGGTCCTCAATTGCAGTTGATAATAGAGCATGAGGAAACACTTGTGAGTGCACTTTTTTTTTTTTTACTCCATTTCTTGTCAGTGTAATTATTATGACCTAAATGCTAATACATGTCTGCAAATAAAAACCTTTGTTAATATGTAAACCAAAAGGCATTTTTAAATGCCCATTGAAGAGTAGCAACTTGGCGATTAAGAACATAAACACATCTACAGAATAATATGGAGAGGTGATAACTGCATTGTTACTGACTTTTTTGTGTAAGTAGTTTCTCCTTGCTGAGTCCTCTCTCCATGCCTTGTCTCTTTCAAGGTAGCTATTGTCTTGATATCTGCAGCTGGGAGCAGCATTTAACTTGTTAGGCTGTCCTCAGAATAAGTGTCATGGAATGCTGCAAGCATTAGAAGGTCTTAAAAATACATATTATATCATGAGGTAAGCAAAGAGACCAGCAGGGCAGACTGAGCCTTTCTTGGATTAATTGGTGCTTTCTTATTCATGAAGAGTACACAGACATCATGACAGAGCATTTAGGGAGCATTTAAAAATATTTTATGTGAAGTTTAACAATATTGCTTCTAAATTGAGAGTATTTGTTGAATAAAATATTTTTTTCACTTAATCTGTCAGTAAACTAGGATGGTCATTAGAATCCCAACAAATAATGATGATTGTCATTTGTTAGGGGTTTTTGTTTTGCTTTGTTTTAGTTTGGTTTTTCAAGACAGGGTTTTTCTGTGTAGCCTTGACTGACCTGGACTTGATTTGTAGACCAGGCTAGCCTCGGACTCACAGCGATCTGCCTGCCTCTGCCTCCCACGTGCTGGAATTAAAGGTGTACGCCACTATCACCTGGCCATTTGTTGGGTTTTTATCTTCAAAGAGTTTTCATCTATTTGTCATTTGGAGTCAAGACATGGTATACTTTCTGCCATGAATCCCCAAATCTCTTTCCTTACCCTTGGTGTGCCTCCTTTAATTTTCCTAGACCTTTAAACTACTTCTGCAGTAAGTCCTCAGAGCTGACAGACTAGAAGGCCTCCTGTTAGATCCCCTTTCCTTTGGTATGCATTTTGGTTAAGTTAGGCCCTCTGGGTCATCACCCCTACTTGGTAACTGTGTAGCCATGGAGAAGGTACTTAACTCTCAGTTGCTTTAATTGAGATCCACAGTGTTATTTTGGGACTCTTCCTCTAAAAATTGAGATGATAAATATCGTATATATAGCAGTTATATCTAGCAATTAAAGTACTGAGTAATTTTTGTATATTAGTATTCTAAGTTTCAGAGTATAACATTGTAAGTTATATGTGGTTAAATATCAGAAAAAGGAATATTGTTTTTCAGGAACTGCTTTGTGCTCAAGACTAGGCTCTCCTTTACCCCAGGAGCTGTGTTTCAAGACTCTTATAGATACTTAAAACTATGAACAAGTCCAGTATTCTCTATAATAGATTTTCACTATACATTTTTACCTATAGTTTCATTTACATATTAGGTGTAAGAGATTAATAATGATAAAGTGATCATAAAATATAATAATTATAATAAGACAAAAGAAGTATAGATATAATGAGCACTTCAATATATTTTTAAAAAGACTTGTTGCTACAATATAAATGGGTCAGTAGTCTTTTCATTGGCAGGTGCTCTCTCCGGTAGTATTTAAGTTATCAGTTCCAACTTGCTTGCCTATCTGTACCTGCAGCCTATTGTACAGTAAATGACTCTGGAGATCCCATGCTAATGTCTTCAGAAGCCTGAACTCCTTCTAGTGCAGTGTGTTCCTATTATCAGAGCACAGCTTTTCTCTTGTCTTTCACTTGCATATTTAATGTCTCTTCCATCTTAACTAAGCACTTATTATGCATTGTTGCCATAGCTTGCGGTTTGAAGTGTGACAACAAAGCTAGCATAAATTTCTTTTTTCTTCACAATTTCATGACTAGAAAGCTCACTGTAACTATAGACTTTTGAGCTACTTCTGCGTAGGATTCTCTTTCCTGCTAAGTTGAGAATGTTTACAGTTTCCCTTAAAGGAAGAACTTTGCAGCTCCTCTTTGGCATGGGCTTTGCATATCTGAATTGCTAGCATCACTACTCATATGCTTCCTGGAGCCATTATTGAAATGAAGGTTGATTGGAAAGAGCTGCACAGTCCTGAGTCTTGCTGTATGTTGTCTGCGGTGGCTACCAAGTGATTAATACACAGGTAGTGTCACTGAACCAAGGCATGATTTGTATCCCAGGTGAGGTGGAGCTGAAATAGCGTCCTATTTCCTCATGCTACTTAGACTGGTTTACTCCTCAAAAATTAATAGTTTACTTCTGGAATTTTCTCTGTGATCTTTTCAGACTACACTTTAGAAAGTGAAAGTGTGATAGAAGAAGACTGCCATGTGCATGACCAAAGCTCAGAGTGAAGAGTGTTGTTGGCCTTTGATTCAGGGCTCCCACAGTAAGGCCTTAAGAAGGGATAATTGACAGCAGCCTCTAAGGAAGACCAACAACGTAGACAGAAAGTAGGGTTTTAGGCTAAAAAGGAGCAAGGCCTCAAGGTTGGGATTTGTTAGCTCCTACAGAAGCAGGCCTCTTGGGAAAGGCTGAGAGGGAATTGGTTCGGTTTCTGGCTAATTATACCTGCTACTTTTTCACAGCTGCTCTCTGGCCACAGAGTAGAGAAAACTACCAAGTAGTGCCATCTTCCTTCAGGTTAGAGTATATGTTGCTAACAAGGTTCAGGAATCCGCCCTTCCTTCTCTTGTGTCTGAGGTTCCATCCCTAGGATTGGGATAGGGTTTTATTAGTCATGCAGGAAAGCACCGCCACAGAGCTAACGTTTTAAGGATGGACAATGTACGGATGCTCTACGCTCTAAGACAAGGTGATAGAAAGACTGGGAGAATCTTTTTTTTTTCTCACATACTGTCCTTGACTATATGACTATATGCCAGTTGGACAAGGAAAGGATGCTCCCCTTGTTTCCATTTTTGAGACTAGAGATACTGTCTACAGGCATGTGGACTACTGGTGAATAGGAGAAGTCTGTCTCTCCTAAGCAGAACATTAGGCTACTCATGAGTAGGTAGATGCTACCTATTAAAGCAGTACTGCCTCTGCAGCATTGTGTTGTCTACCAGCACAGCTACCTGCTGGGTTTTCACACAGGGAATGACCAATGTGGTGACTAACTAAACAAGTAACTGGTGACAGAGGGAGACACCTATTTGATGCCTGCTCATAGCAAATATACTTTCCTTCCATTCTTTTTTTTGACCAACTTTATTATTGTTGTTGTCTTGAGTATTGATCATGAAATAGGCCTTAAGGGAATGGGCGTGCTAGGCTTAAGGAACAGTTAACTCAAGTTATCTCCACCATTTAAACATGAATGACAGTGAGAGACTGGAGAGATAGTTCAGCATTAAGAGTCTATATTACTCTTAATAGACGCACTAAGTTTGGTTCCCAGCACCTTACAGCCTCCTACAACTTTAGGGAATCCAATATCTTCTTCTAGATTCTGTGGACACCTGTGCTCATGTGCATATACACATACCCACCCATCCACACATCCATATAAGTGAAAGTACCCCCTCTAAAAGGCTTTTAAAACGATTGATACTGAATTCAGTACAGTGAGTATATAATTTGGCACATTTATGGACATAGAAAAAGGATACACACTGGTGGCATAGCTTTTTATACAATAAATAGGTGTTCAGTGTTTTGGATAGAGCTCTTCATCACTTGGAAGCCTCAGCAGCAAAGTTTGATCGCATTTAGTCTTTCAAGTACTGAGCCCATTGATGAAGTAGTCTGACATTGATTATCCTACAGTTGCAGAGAATAGAATAGCCCCCTTTGGCATGTCCCACGAAAGCCTTCACTTACCAGGAAACTGAGACAGAGGGGAGGACATTCTAGTGGGACTCTAGATGACAGAAGCATGGGAAAATGGCAAAGTAGAAGGATTCAGAGGGTCCTAGAAACCTACAAGTAGAGCATTATTATAGGCAGATTTGGGCTTAGGGGTCCCGCTCAAACTAAGGCACCAGCCAAGGACAATACAGGCGGTAAACCTTAAACCCCTACCCAGATCTAGACAATGGACAGAACACTCTCCACAGTAGAGTGGAGAGTGGGATATTACTTTCTCACGTACTCTGGTGCCTCACCTTTGACCATGTCCCCTGGAGGGGGAGACCTCGTGGCACTCAGAGGAAGGACAGCAGGTTACCAAGAAGAGACTTGATACCCTATGAACATATACAGGGGGAGGTAATCCCCCTCAGGAACAGTCATGGGGAGGGGAATAAGGGGAAAGTGGGAGGGAGGGAAGAATGGGAGGATACAAGGGATGGGATAACCATTGAGATGTAACAAGAATAAATTAATAAAGGAGAGAAAAAAAAAGAATAGCCCCCTTTGAGTGAAACCCATCAATTGCTTCGTTTGTTGTATATAGACTGCTAGCTGAATTTGTTGTTCTTTGAGAAACAGAAGCCAGAGTAAACTAAAATTTCACAATCAAAATTATTAAAATTTCCACCTTCTTGTTGATGATCTGGGTAGTTTCTCAAGCTTACGTCTTCTTTGCTACTTTTCTTCACTTTTCCTTTGATTCTTCACTTGATTTCTTACTGCTTTTGAAAGTTACAATCAAGAGCATCATTATCCCCCACTGTTTTACCTTCTTTTTACTGTTTGGAAATAGACTGATAGGAAATTAAAATCTAGCTTGTTAGATTAGATAACTGTAAATTATTAAAGTGTCCAGTTCACAGTTGGAGGTGTTTTACACCTTTAGATTACACTTCTCTGACTGCCCCATCTGAGACATAGTACCTACAGTTCATGTGCACTTTTATTCATCTCTCAAGAATGCTAAAATTAAATGTCCTGTTTTGTTTCTGACACTGTGCAGGGGTTGCTGGCTCTGTTTCCCTCAAATCCAGGTGGCTGTTGGTTTTCCACACCACAAGCCACCTTGGTCTGCGTATCAGAGTTGGACGGTTTTCATTCCCCTTTTCCACTCACAAAAAATAAAAATCTGAATTCAGAGAAATGAAAGAGATGGTGGTTACTTTGAAGCCAACGTAGTATACAAAAATAGTGGATCATTGCCACAGTTAAGTACTGGGGTTTATATAGCTGTTTGAAAATACTCCCACCTCTATGATCTCACTATTTTGGTATGTCAGGAGACACAACGACAAGTAAGGTCTTGAACTATCATAAAAAAAGACTCAACAATAGAGGAAGAATTTATCAAAGTTATTATTCAAAGGAAAATGTAGTTAAATTGCAAAAATAATGTCATTATGTGTATTTCTGTGTAAGAATTATTTTTGAAGTATCAGAAAAAGATACATTAACCAGAGTAACTTGTGTACTATGAGAAAAGAATGAAAACAGGCCATGCAGGATGGAAATGAAGATGAACTTCAATCAACACATACTAACCATTAATTTGATTCTCGAGATTCTATTTTATCTATGAATATTGAATTATATATGTAGAGGCATATAGTGGACCCTCTATTTTGATTTAACCAGCCTCATAAATATTAAAAAACTTTGCATCTATATCAGTCTTGTACAGGCTTCTCCTTCTTGTCATTAGTCCCCAAAATGTAAATACTATACCATTTTATAAGAGATTTGGGCATCCTAGGAATTTAGTATCTGTATACAGTACTGAACACATACTTTTGTTTTTGGAATAAATGCTTATTATATATAAAACTAATAGCATAATGTAATTCACAAGTCTGGAGGCTAAAATACATTTTTCTAAAGGCAATACTTTGCCTTCTCCAATTGATAAAATTCCTAAGTGTATGGTTTCCCATTGATTTTCTTACTATTAAAAATGTTATCTCATAAAATATTGGATCCCCAATATGAATTTAATTACCACTCAAGACAGCTTATCCTGAATGATTAATAAACCACAGAAGCAGCCATTTCATTGGCTCTCTGTATGGCAATGGTATTTTTGGAAATTGGGCTGCCTTCTCCAAGCTGTTTTTGTAGCTAGAATGGGAGTTGTTAAATGGCCTATCAATTCACAAGAAATCTGTGTCCTTTTATGAAGAACATGCCAGATAACTAGTTCCATTAGAGTTTTCAGTAGTTTCCTGTGCTCTTAAAGCAGCCACACGAGTCATATAACTACTTCATTCAGCAGAAATTCTTGCTACAAAAGCCGTAGGGACACTTGTTTTGTTTCCTCCTCCTCCTCTCCTTCCCCTTCCCTTTCCTCTTTTTCTTTTTTCTTACCAATCCTTCCTTCTCTCCCTTCCCCCTCCCACCTCTCTCACTTTCTTCTGTTTGTTATTTTTGGCTTAATCATAGACAAATACACACTTGGTGGAGGTTTCTATTAAAGTGATTTTTTAAAATGTTTTGTTAAAATGCATATATTATTGCTGTCTTCAATAAAAGAATTTTCTCATTGTCCATCTGCAGTGAGCTGGGTAAATAAGTTGCAGTGTACTCATATTTTGATATACTGTACTCACTAAAATGAGCAGGGTGTGTTAATCTACTTAGGAAGAGCACAGTATGTACAACTGCAGAGCTGTTGGGATGGCTCAGTGGGCAAAGGCACTTGCAACTAAGCCTGATGATCTCAGTTTGATCCCTGAAATCTGTATGGTATTTGTCCCTGTCTGCTCCCACACTACTACCAACACACACACACACACACACACACACACACACACACACACACTCGCACACACAAGACAGGGATTTAAAGGGTGCAGAAGGACATAGTTCCTGAGGTTATTGCAATTGGTCAAAGGAGATAGGGACGCAATGGAGCAGCAGTTTTCAATCTGTGCGTCACAACTCCTTTGTTGGGTGAATGAACCTTTCACATGTGTCACCTAAGGCCATTGGGAAACACAAATATTTACGTTATAGTTAATAACAATAGCAAAATTACAGTTATTCAGTAGCAAGAAAATAATTTTAGGGTTGGGGTCACCGCAACATTAGAAACTGTATTAAAGGATCGCAACATAGGAAGGTTGAGAACCACAGAGTTGGAGATGATAATTAACATTATAGCAAAATAGACTCGTGTCTGTTATGAAATTTAGTATGGATGAAAAAGGTGTTCCTGGGGATTAGGTAGAAATCTGGATTCTTTCAGAAATGGTACTGGTACAGTTGGCTAACTGTTCAGAATAAATTAGAAAACTAGGTCTTGACCTTACTACTTTTAACGTGTTTCAGTGTCTATTATGAAGTCATACAAGTTCTGGAAGAAAATACTAGTGGATAGCTTTTGGTTTTGAAGTGAGGACAGCCTAAACATAACTCAAAATCCAGAAGTAAGGAAGATGGGTGGGTTTGCCTGTGCTGTGTTGTTTACAAGGCCTGGGAACGGGATAAATTTTAGTGTTTTATGTGCATAGACCCAAGCTTGTTTTAATATGGTGTTCTAAATCTAATGACATTATATTGCAAGTATTGGATTGATGCAGATATTCATGGCATGGCGTGAGAGAGGGAAGTGCATTTGTGCATAATTGCCAGCAGCTCTTCCTGCCTCATTTAATGTTTCATAGCATTTCACTGTAGTGTTTGAGTTTTACATGAGTATATATGAATAGTAATCTGTAACTTATATAAAATGAATGAGAGAGTATAAATTAGATAAAAACTGGGACAGCATGTAAGAGAGTGCTTGGTTTCTCCACACTCTAGGATTGCTTGTTTTGGAGATGATGACATGGCATTACAGCCCACCTGATATGAACAAAACAATGCTTTTATCATCAAGAAGAACTTTTTTCAAGTCGTTAAAAAATAATGGAGAATTGAGAGGGTCCAAAGGGTATTGACACATTTATAGCCTGATTATTTCTTAGCTATTTTAGCCAATTGTGC
This sequence comes from Acomys minous, assembly GCF_964271855.1. NCBI lineage: Eukaryota > Metazoa > Chordata > Mammalia > Rodentia > Muridae > Acomys > Acomys minous. The sequence continues at coordinate 43,163,519 of NC_140492.1, forward strand.
ATTTTAAAAACTGTAAAGGTTTAACCCCCCTTCCTTTTTAAAAAAAAAATCAGGTCATATGTATGCTAGAGAGATGCAAAAAATATTTTTCATCATATATAAATGATGACTCATGGTGATTCGTGACCCAAAATGTGCTCATGCTCCAAGTCCTAGGAAATTGCACATCTTCTGAAAAATGTAGTTTATTGTATGAAATAGTTTTATTTCAAATCTAAACCTAGAAGAATCAAGTGACTCTTAGCAATATTTATATACAAGCACATTTATATTAGTACAGGATGCAGAGTTCACTTGAAATGAAATAGTGAAATAGAAACTGTGACAGAGGATGTGGAAGGCTCCTCTTGGGCTCCCTCTGCTCCCTGTGAAGGCGTCTTCCATCAGTCTTGTGATAGGAACCTGGGGGACATCATCCTGAATAATTATAAACAGGTGCCTGTAACTGGTAATCCTTATTTAAGTTTTAAAGTTATGAAGTGGAAAGAAGTAGACTATTAAGGCAATTTTTAAAGCTCAATTTAGCCCATTAAAATGAAGGCATGATTATACACTTAGTGTTCTCACTGAATCCAATAAATGTCTGATCTGATAGATGGCTTAGAAATTAAAATTATAATCCAATGAGAGCTAACTGAGCAAAATAAAGTAATTTTAATCAAAGTGACTTTGGTTCATATTCACATTTTCTCCCTCTTCTGTCTCTTGTCTCCCTACCCCTCTAGGTCACAGTGATGAAAGGCAGTAATAGAAATAAAGATCATTCAGCAGAAGGAGAAGGAACTGGAAAACGACCAAAACGGAAGTGTCTTCAGTGGCATCCATTGTTAGCCAAGAAACTTCTGGACTTTTCAGAAGAGGAGGAGGAAGACGAGGAAGAGGAAGATATTGATAAAGTAAGCCTTCCATTCACCATAGAAATCTCAAGGATATTTAGGCACTAATCATTTTCTAGAAAACATACTAAAAGTTTCTATAACTTGGATTCTGCTTAACTTGTAAGTTTAACTTTCAATATTCATTCTAATAGAGCAAAAGGAAACCTCCTCTAGGAATTCTGACAGCTCACCATTGGTGATACTGAGATGTACTTGGTGTGATTCACAAAGCTTGATGTAGCCATGGCTCTTACCACCAAGCTACTTCAGAGATGTGCTTAGTCCTCATTGCTGTGGCCTTTGTGGTATCAGGCTGTACTCCCCTCCCCTAAGCTTCTGTGGCCATGTTGTCTTCAAAGTTCCCTTCTTTTTGGACCCTCACCCCCACCCCCCAGTGCATAAACAGTTAGCCCAGGACTTGGCATAACTGACTTTTCGTTATTTTAGTAAAGAACTACCTCCAGGAAGGCTTGGGGCTAAATTGTTATATTTTAAGTCAGGGTTTCTTTATAGCACTCAACAACTATTTGCCCTGTGGTTAGCTGTCTGCTTGTTTTATCTGCTTTTCATACCCAAGAAGCTTTGTGAGAACAAGAGCTTTGCCTCTTCTAATGCAGTCTTTTGCCCCAGAACCAAGTATGGGTCCTGGCCCGTAGAAGACATGGAATATGCATATGCTGAATGGAGGGACAGAAAGCATGTACTTGTCACTACAGGTTTTACAGACACATGCTTTTCAGGCTGTTGACATCCTTTCAGCCTTCTTTTAACAACAAATATCTAACAGAACTCATCTTTTTCTGAAGAAAGAGTCCATTCCCACAACAAATGCCCTGTCCCATAATGCCAACACTAATTTGCTCATGAGGCATGTTTCAGTGCCCATTTAATTTCAAGATTAGGCTTGGAAGGGGAGCTTCAAATCATGGCCCTCTCGTTTCAGGAAATTGCTGACTTTATGCGTCGTTTGATTTTTCTGATTCATCTGCCCTGTTGATTACTTGGTCCTTGAGGTTATCTCCTCAGTCCATGACAGCACTTCCTTCTGTTCATACAGCTTCCTTCACTTTCATCCTTTCCTGCTTTCTTTCAGTCCATTCCCGTATATTACTGTACCCTCAAATAGTTAGGCTTAAATCTAGGTATACAGTTATACATCTGTAATCTCAGTACTTAGGAAGACTGAGCCAAGAGGACTGAGTTTGAGGCTAGCTTTGACTATGTAGTAAATCTTGTCTCAATGAACTAAAGTGGCTTTTCTCTGAGCCAGTAACTTTATTTTTAAATTAATTTATTCATTCACTTTACATCCCAATTATAGCCCCCTCCCTCCTCTCTTCCCAGTCCCAGCTTCCCTCCTTCTTGCCCATATTCCCCTTCCCTACCACTCAGGAAAGGGGAAACCCTCCCCACCCCCATCCCAGCACATCAAGTCATATCAGGACTAAGCACATCCTCTACCAAGGTGGCCCTGGCAGGACAGCCCTGCCAGGAGAAAGTGATCGAAAAGCATGCAACAGAGTCCTTTCAAAGACAGCCCCTACTCTAGGGGATCCACATGAAGACCAAGATGCCCATCGGGTACACATGTGTAGGGGGCCTAGGTTCAGTACATACATGATCTTTGTTTGTTGTTTTAGTTCCATAAGCTCCCCCAAGCCTAAATTAGTTGGCTCTGTTGGTCTTTTTTGTGGAGATCCTGGTCTCTCCAGGTCCTTCTGTTCTTACTCACACTCTTCCACAAGGCTCTCTGTGCTCCATCCAATGTTTAACTTTGAGTCTCAGCATCTGTTTTGATCCATTGCTGGGAGGGGCTTCTCAGAGGACAGCAATGCTAGTCTCCAACCTGCAAGCTTAGCAGTGTTGTTAATAGTGCCAGGGGTTGGCTCTCTTGCATGGTGTGGCCAGGCATTAGCTGAACATTCCCTCAATCTCTGCTCCTTCTTTATCCATGCACATCTTCTAGGCAGGGCAAATTTGGGTCAAAGTTTTTGTGGGTGGGGGTTGGTGTCCTCCCTCCCTCTACTAGGGGTCCTGTCCAGTTAGAGGGTGGCCTCTTCAGTCTCCATGTCTGCTGCTAGTAAGGGTCTTAGCTAGAGTCATCCTCATAGTCTTTCATATTCTACCATGTTATAGGTCTCCAGCCTGTCTCAGAGATGTTCCAGGCCACGTCTCTCTGCAAGCCCCCTGTCCTTCTGCCCCCATCCCCACGTTAGATCCCTCAGTACTCCCTCTCCTATCTCTTTGAGCACTTTCTCTGTTCTTTTCAATAAGATTCATATATTTTTCCTTGGGCCTTCCTTGTTATTTATCTTTGGGTTTGTGAATGTAGTATGGTTATCCTGTACTAGATGGCTAATATCCACTTATAAGTTAATACATACCATGTGTGTCCTTCTGCGTCTGAGTTACCTCACTCAGGATTATCTTTTCTAGTTTCATTCATTTCCTGGAAAATTTCATGATTTCCTTGTTTTTAGTAGCTGAGTAGTATTCCATTGTGTAAATGTACCAGTTTCTTTATCCATTGTTCAGTTGAGGGACATCTGTTTTATTTTCCAGTTTCTGACTATTACAAATAAAACTGCTACGAACATAGTTGAGCAAATGTCCTTGTTGTATGGTGGAGCATCTTTTGGGTATGTACCCAGGAGTGGTATAGCTGGATCTTGAGGTAGAGCTATTTCCAATTTTCTGAGAAACCTCCAGATTGATTTCCAAATTGGTTGTACAAGTTTGCACTCCCACTTGTACAAAGTGTTCCCCTTTCTCCATATCCTCCCCAGCATGTGCTGTCACCTGAGTTTTTATCTTAAATCATTCTGATGGGTGTAAAATGGAATCTCAGAGTCATTTTGATTTGCATTTCTCTAATGATTGATGACATTGAGTGTTTCCTTCAGTGCTTCTCAGCCATTCAATATTCCTCTGTTGAGAATTGTCTCTTTAAATCTGTACCCCATTTTTAAATTGGATTATTTGGTTGGAGTTTAATTTCTTGAGTTCTTTATATAGTTTGGATGTCAGCCTTTTGTCAGATGCAGGGTTGGTGAGGATCTTTTTCTGGTTGTTTCATTCTATTGACAGTGTCCTTGGCCTTACAGAAGCTTTTCAGTCACATGAGGTCCTATTTATTTATTTATTTTGGTTTTTTGAGACAGGATCTCTCTGTGTTAGCCTTGGCTGTCCTAGACTCACTTTGTAGACCAGGCTGGCCTCAAACTCACAACGATCCTCCTGCCTCTACCTCATGAGTGCTGGGATTAAAGGTATGTGCCACCATGCCTGACTGAGGTCCCATTTATTAATTATTGATCTTAGAGCCTGAGCTGTTGGTGTTCTGTTCAGGAAGTTGTCTCCTGTGCCAATGAGTTCAGGCTGAACCAGTAATCTTACTCTCTGTCTCTATCATGGATTTTTATTCTGAACTCTGGACTAATTTCAGACTGTCATATATTTCTCTCTCTCTCTCTCTCTCTCTCTCTCTCTCTCTCTCTCTCTCTCTCTCTCAATAGATATAGATATCAATATTTATATAGATACCTATCTATCGATAGATCTATAGATGTATATATATCTATATAGATATGGGTATCTATAGATAGAGAGATAGAGAGACATATATGCTGGTAACTTGGTTTGAATGTGTTAAAAACTAAGCTTTTACTTTTCTCCTCCAACGCTTCTCTGTCTTTCCTTTATTAGCAAAAGCAACTACAACATTTCTACTTAATGTTTGATTTTGCTCAATCCTCCCATCCACCCACAAATTCTGTTAGCTGAACCTTTTAAAGCATGTTCTCTATCTGACCCCTTTTAAAGTCCTCTCTGAACTACCTTGGTCCAAGCCACTGTTATTTCTAGCAGAAACTGTTTTATTCCTACCCGTCTCCCTCCCTGTTTCCCTTGTATAGTCCATTCTGCACAAAGCAGTCAGGGATCCTTTTAGAATGGAAGGCCAGTCATGCCACCTGCCTGCTTAACAAGGCCAAGGATTGTGTACTTGCTGCTGTTTAACAGGGCCTAGGCCATGGCAAGTCCTCAGTAAACTTGTTGAGTGGCAGATTAAAGTCATTAGCTCTGCCTTCATCTTAGAAATGACCCTATCCCCACCTTTACTCTCTGAGGTTTTGCTGATTTGTACCCAGATCATTATCCCATTGGCAAGTGTCCCCCTATGTAACCATAGCTCCTTCAAATGCAAATTACCAAATCACTCTTAGCTCTGCCCTTCATGGGACTGTTTTCCAATTTTCAAATCTAGTTAAATACCAACCACTCTTGATTCTATATTGAATATTATCTTTATTCTTATATCCTATTCCTCTTGTCTGGATTTCATCTCTCGCTTTTCAAGATTTTTTTTTTCATAGTACTTACTCACAAAGTCTGTGATCTGCAGTATCAACAACAGCTCTTTCTTTAAACTACAAATCTAACAATGTCTCCTCCTTCAAAACTTTACTCATGGTTCTACATTTGTATTAGGTGCTTGTCTTGTTACTTCAACAAGACACCTGACAAAAGCAACTTGAGGAAATATGTATTGTTCCAGTTCCGGGGCATGTAGTTCCTTATAGCAGCAGTGGCAGGAGGCAGCCGTGACATGGCGCTCACAGTAAGCAGAGAGCAATGATCTGGCTCGGCTCTCTTCCCCCTCTTGGTTCAGCCAGTGACCAAGGCTCATGGAATGGTTCCACCAACATTTAGAGTGCATCTTACCACCTCACTTGGACTAATCTAAAAAACTTTTTAACAGAAATGCCCAGAGTTGTGTTTCTACGATGATTCTTAATCCTATCAAGATTAACCATAACCATAATGTCATTTTATCCAGCTTAGTGCCAATATTTGAGATGCTTGGTAAACAAAAATAAAATCAGCTGTTTTAATTTTCCTTTTCTTATGTATGTATTTACTCACTCTTCAGTTGATTGATTTAATGAAGTGTAGCTATAACATTAGTTAAGAACTTTTGATGCGCCTACTTAGAACAACAAAAGATCGACAGTTTGTTTCAAAGCAACAGCTGGTGTTTGGGCTCAAATTCCCACATTCCATTATGGCAGAGCACATGCTTCATGAGATGGTCTGTATTTTCTACCACCTACTTCCCAAAACCTATTCTCATTTTTCCTGTATTGTGCTATAGAACTGCATGTTGATGATGGAATGAAGCTTCAAGCCCAGTTTCTGCTCCTCACACTTCCCTCCTGATCAGCCAACATGTTCTAATTTAGCATTCAAAACCTCTTCCAGAAAGGACTCCCTCTGTATTTACAAATATTTTCCAGCGCATTGCTTTCTAATTCATTTGTTTATATGTATTTTCTCCTTTGAAAACATTTTTTCTCAGCTTATAGTTTGAGTTTTATAATATAAAAAAAGTTACTCATTTCTGAAGAAAAACATGATTATCTCTATAATTTACATAATGCATTTACTCCAAATTTTTCCTTAGCTCCATAGTTTCAGAATATCAAATAAATGTCCTTTGGAAATTCAGATTGCTGCTACGGATTATATACATATTGAAGGAAATAAACCTGTACTCTCTCAGTAACCCTAATATATTTCTGAGTCAGCCATAGTTTCAAGACTTTTATTCTTTGTGTTTGAAGATAATTTGTGGTTAATTTGTTATATTTGCCATATTTAATAGTGTTTAAGAGCAATAATTTGAGACTGGTAAGAGGTCTCCTAAGGTAAAGGCACTTACCATGCAAACATGGTAACCTTAGTTAAATTCCTGGAACTCACATAAAAGTTGATGAGAAGACCAACTCAACAGAGTTATCATCCTGTGCCAAGAGTACATCCCCCATCAGACACACACATGTACACGCCAATACTAAGTGTTTAAAAGTAATGACTTGGAATAAACAACTGATTCATTCCACAGCGTCTCTGAACTGCTACCTGGTAAATATGTGTAAAAGAGCGCTGGTCAGGACCCTCTTCAGTGCCACAGAATCAGAAAGCTCAGATAGAGCCTAGCAATCTTTTAACAAGGCCCCCCAGAAAGTGTGCTTCACTTCCAAGTATCAGGGCTGCTGCCTTACTGAGTAATGCAGACCTTGAGCCTTCTTGGTTTTGACTGTAGAGCAAGAAATGAAAAACATGAATTTATGCAATCTGGATTTCTGCACATGATTACATTGTTTCTAAGAAACATTGCAGTTAGTTTTAGAGATACTGCATTCCCAATATTTTCTGAGAGTCTGTGATTACAATATGCTTCACAAGATTTAATCTGGCAGCCATGTGCTGGAAGCATTACAAGAGGATTAAAGAGAGAGACTCAACCATAGGCCAAAGTGGCACCAGGCCTGAGCATCAGAGATTCAGAAGGGCAGCAAGTAGACAGATTTGGTGCTTAATGGAAGTTCTCAATGACCTTCAGTAGTGACCATCAAAGTGCTTAGGAAAGAAAGGCTTCAAAATTAAGGTTGACTGTTTAAGCCTAGGGGAATTCATCCTTATTGCCATAGCATCTTGAAAGTTAAAACTGGTGTTTACAGGATTAAAATATTGCTGGGAAGTTCCTTTACATAATTATGCTAAATGTTTATATTGATATTTCATATAAGAAGCTTTACTTGTGGCATATGCAATAGCTTGAGTGTTCTATATTTGCTTTTTATTATATCTGCTTTCATGGTAGCCTCCTCATGTTATTAGCTATAAGGCACTACTTTTTAAAGAGCTAATATATATCTATTTCATGTGGATATCATTAATCTTGAGACCCATGAACCATAAAATAATTTTTTGTTGCTTAGCAATTGGTTAAATGTTAATACCAGATAATGCGCTGGCCTCTGCAGTTATAAAGGTAAATAAGAAAATTTTGTCCTCAAAGGCTCACTGTTTAGTGAGAGAGAGGGAAAAAAAGGTAAGCAATTATAACACAATGTAATATATGCTGTAATAAAGATACACACAGGTTACCATGGAAACTAAACAGGACACATCGTAAATTAGTTGCCAACCACCAAGAGTAGTTAGTGATTTCTTGATTTTTTAAAAATTACTTTTTCAGTTTGCTAAATGTTTAAATAGAGGTAAGAAAAAATACAACTTGCAAATCAAAACTGGTTGTTAAATCAAATAGTTGGCTCTGTGTTAATCACTTCCTTTTGCTTTTGTTGGTGATAGGTTCAACTTCTTGAGGCGGATGGCCTAGAGCAAGATGTTGGTGAGACTGAAGATGATGAGTCACCTGAGCAGCGAGCCCGGAGACCAATGAATGCATTTCTTTTATTTTGCAAGCGCCATCGCTCCCTTGTCCGACAGGAACATCCAAGGCTTGATAACCGAGGTGCTACCAAGATACTAGCTGATTGGTGGGCTGTTCTTGATCCAAAGGAAAAGCAGAAATATACAGACATGGCCAAGGAGGTAGGTTACAAGGACAGGGTGTGGCAGTGATTATGGAAACCAGTTCTTTAACTCTAAAGCAGTAAATACGAAGCAGCTCTTGTTGATGGTGTGTCATCTTCTTGTCGTCAAATGCTGAGGGAAAGATGACACCCTATGGTTAGGTTTTCCTTATGATATCACAGGAATGTATCAAGTTGGTCACAGAGTGATCAAGTTCTGATGCTACATAGTGTGTGTGTGTGTCTATATTAATCTCTGGTCTGGTCTCAGCTTTAAAAGAAATTACTACAATGAGAAAATTGGGCAAAGATTTGTATTCCTTTTAGTTCTATCATGTTTTGAATTTTTAGCAAACAAAATTGTTAAAGAGATAAGCTTTGGCTTGTTTCTGTTCTGACAGTAGTGTAGCATGAAGATTTAAAGCCAACACATGAACAAATGACAGTAGAACAGGATGTACTATGATGTGTGCATCCTTGAGAATATTGTGTGAGTACTAACAGTTGGTGAGAAACATTTCCACATGGGAAGACTATGCGGAAAGGTGGCATATTAATTCCAAAATGATACCAATAACTAAATGTCTTCAATAAGTTCTGTATTAGGTTTGTTTCTATATTAACCTGGAATAAATATCAGATCATCGTACGTTACGTATGAGTGGACTTAGTTCTAAGTAAAGAATAAGTACTGTCATTGTGGCTAAGTCTAAAAGGAGTAATTCTAACATTTCCTTAGAGTTTCAACTTGCAAAAGAACCTTGATTCATGAAATCCCTGCTACCCCATTAACTTCTGTGGGGGAAAAAATGAGCCGGCAGGGGATAAAATAATGTAATTTCAAGATATTTTATTAGACATCGCAGTATGAAGAAAAATAATACCTTCAGTTGACGTGGTTTTATTGTGTTTAATAAGGAAACCTACAACATAAAAATTTCCTTTAAAATGTTCAGGGAAATTTGAATCCAGTGTAGCTGTGTAATTAATGACCACAAAAAGCTTTAAGAATTTACTAATTGTTAAAGATAGAATTTTAACTATGCTGGGCATCTATAAAATTTAAAATCAATTACAGCAACCTATGTGATTTTAAATGTTTCAATAGATTTCTACAAGCATAGCAGTAATTAACAATAAAACCTTTCTCATTAAATAGGTTTATATCCTTTCATACGCATGTTTATATGATAAAGTAAACAATTATCTGAAACCTCACAGGGAGCTGCATATGCTTCCTATAATTAAACACTTGAGTTTGATTTTGGACAACATGCAGCATATTGCCAATATAGTGTTTGCGTTTTCTTAAATACAGCTAATTTACAAACCCAATAGGTGGCCACTTTTAAGAGGAGGAACTATTATTTTTTGTGCAGGAAATCCTTTATTAATTACTTAATTAGCTTCACAATATTTGCTATTGTGGTGGTATAAAGAAATACACTTAGGTAGCCCCCTGCAGCCTACAGTGGAAAGCA